>NC_064567.1:17890076-18550152 GCF_937001465.1 Orcinus orca | reverse complement strand
TGAGAATTGGTTGCAGAACAATGTGAGTGTGCTTAACACTATTGAACCATACACTTAAAAATGGTTAAGATGGCAAATTTTATGTTACATGTTACAATTTTATGTTTTACCACCACTATAATAATAATAAAAAGCATGTCCCCCCAGTGGACTGAACTGCATTCACGTATCACATAATGTAGAATATAACGTAAGACTCTTGCTGCTGTGCCGATGCTGTGCAGATGCTCCACAGCTTTGTGTGTACGTGTGGTTTAGCCTTTGTGACTCTGCCCACGTAGGATCTTGCTGGCCGGGTTGCATCCTGGCCAGGCAGAAGCAGGCCCGGTCACGGTTTTGCCGGAGTTCAAACTAACGGTGCTGCTTTGCAACTCTACACACTTTCTCCAGATCAGGTGCCCATGGAATTCTGGAATGAGGTCGGTGTGAAAATGGTAACAACCAACAGATAATGACCGAGGTTTTCCTTCCAGTTGAGTCTCCTAGGAGACAAGTAGCCGGAAAGTACCAGAAGAAAGTGCGTGCTGTGAAAGTGGGCCCCTCTGGCGGAGGGAGGGCTGTGCTGTGTCGCGGAGGGGGACGTCCAGTGAGCATTGGGTGGTGTTCATCCCGCACGGCCTCCTCCTCCACGTCAGGTCTGTTCTTTAGAAAGCTGAGCCTGTCCAGTTGTATCTAATGAGGCTTCCATGGAAGCTCCATGGAAGTTTCTCTTGAGGAAATCTGGCTCCCTTTGCTTTAAATCTTTGCTAGTCCAGCAACCTCTGATGTTTAATTTGGTCCCCTGCATGGATCTGTTCCCATGGGGCTGCCCCCTAGGTGAGAGCAGCCTGCCCCATCCCTGTGCCAGGCCCATCTCCCATTGTGAATTCATAAGTTGGTGCTGTGGCTTTTAAATCAGCCCCTCGGGGGTCTGGAGAAAGCTGAGTCGATCCCCTGAGCCTGAGCAGTTCCGAGCAACAGAGACAAGCGTGGTTTTCCATCAGCAGCACTGAGGGCGCCTCTCAACTGTGGTTCTTGAGCAAGACTCAGCCTCCATGGCGGCGGGGTGCGGCCCCCAGCTTGCCCTGCTCTGCAGCCATCAGGAGCACTTGAGTACTGGCTGTAGCTGCCACTTGGCAAATTAACAGACCAGATAATGTGCGCATAGGAAAATAGACTCCTGTTTTGAAGGGTTTTATGAACCTTCATTTATTTGGACTAATTAGGTTAGACCTGTCTGATTTAATGAAAAGTATGAATTATGGAATTTGTAAGTAAGAGTGTTCTCACTCTCAGATACATTTAATACCTGAAACTGGTCCATCCAGTTACTGACTAATTGAATCCCAGCTTTTAAAAGTAGATGGGCAGGTTTGTACTTAATATACCAAATCATTGACCCCAATAGACGCCAGCTTTTCTGACAAGTTTACTATTTGTAAACTAATGTGTTTTCTTAAGAAGCCAAACCCTTTATTTTATTTATACAGTTCATCTGTGGAGGAAGTTACTTTTTTTCAGTTGATAGTTTAAGGATAAATTTGCACATAACGTGATTTTTGTGGAAGCCATATATTATTCAAGTATTTAAAAATTGTAATTAACATAGTCCTTATTAATAAGCTTATAAGTAAGTGTCTCTGGTGGCCCAGGAGTAGAGCCAGCGGCCCCTCTGAGCCTCAGGGCTGTGAGGTACACGCGGGCCAGATGTTAACAGGTGCAGTGCAGGAGAGCAGAGCCCAACCATAATCACCTCAAAATGAATCTCGTGACTCCCTGAGGAGGGCCCAGAGCCCCAGAGGGTCACTGCCACAGGCCTGGCTGGCCCTCAACTCTTGGCCTCCCCTCTGAGCTGGATCACTCAGATTTTAGGTTCTGTGGTTTAGCTATATCTACGTAAAGACGTACATAACTTACATAAATGTAAATGGGATCCCTAGAAGCAAAAATCCATAATTTTAGTATACTGGAATAATTTTTATGTATAACTGAGCTGTCAAAGGTAAGAAATTAAAAATATTTAAGATTCTAGGAAAGCCAGTTTTTTTGTCTGAGCAATTAAAAAACTGGACTGGAAATAGGAAGCCTTAGTTTTGCATTCCAACTTTCATCAATAATCATTAACTTGATTAGAGAAATCACTTGAACTCCCATTTCTAAGAAACAAAACCCAAACAACTCTATATAATATTCTGGAACATTTTAGAATCTGATCTTCCAGAGTTGAGGTTTTCCCTAATTAGGCTAGAGCGTCCATCTGTATATTCAGCTTCAGTACAGAGAGAAATCTGATGGACAATGGCGTTGTTTTCATAGAAGCAGTAATCCTGTGTCAGTGCAAAGTGAAAATGATTGCCAAACATTTGAAGTAATAATACATAGCTTTATCTTTAGTAATTCCATGTTACTAATTTGTAACTGAGAATGCAATTTTAAATTCTGCTCTTAATGATAAGAGTGGAATAAAGTGAAGAAAGAAAGCCCAATGTTTATCCAGATTTCAGTACAGCGGCCCATCAGCCTGGACCCAGAAGTGCAAACCTTCACCAGAGGAGACACTAATTAAATTTCCATTAGATGCATGTATAAAATAGTAACTTTGGGTACAGAGTGATTATAAACCCTCAAGATCTACCGTTAATTAAAAATGTATATCAATTAAGGTACCGAATTGTCTTTTTTTCCCCTATAACAATGCAGGTAATATTCATTTCTAAAGCAGGAAGATTTAAAAAACTCCTGAGTAAACAATATTATGTCTATAAAATAAGGAAGAACTCACTATATTCAGAACTCAATATATGGCATGCCTTTACTCTCCATTTGTCTCTTTACAACTGATTTCTAGAATAGTACTTCCTGCAAAGCTTTTAAATAGCTGATCCAACCACCACCCTGAGTTCTCGCTATAGAGATCATAAAATAAAATTTTATTTGAAAATCATTATTTAGAATTCTGACTAATGATAGATAAAAATGATGATGGTGATGATGAGTCAAAGAGGGGAAAATTGAGCAATTTACTGGTCCATAAAGTGGTGCCTTTGTCCCTAATAAAGGTCATGGTATCACTTGGCAAATTATGTGAATTGTTAAATTGCAAAAGTGGGGGGAAAAACTCGTGTCTGATCATAGGAAACCAGGAGGGCTTAGATGGAAAGAACCTTCAGCATTGGATTTCACTATTCTTATATTTTTCTATTTTGTTAAAAAATACGTTCTTATTGTGGTAAAAAAAACAACAAACCATAAAATTTTCCATTTTAGCTATTCTAGATGTACACCTGAAAGGCATTAATTGTATTCACTGCCTATTTTAAATATTTTTTACTACTCCAAACAGAAACTCTATACCCATTGAGCAAAATAACCAACACCCACCCCACCCCACTCCCGGCCAGCCCCCCGGTGACCTCTAATCTTCTTTCTGTCTCTGTGAACTTGCCTAGTCTAGATATTTTTACTGTTCTCACATTTTATTTTAACCTTGTTTCTTGACTAAGTTTGTGTTTTAATTTATAACTGTTGTAAACTAGGGTGATCAGAATGACAAACAGGGCAGCCGCTCAGAAACCCCACCAAGTGGTAAGGTTTTCCTTTCTCCCCGTCTCCTCCCGGTCCCTGGAGACACCTGGCTTGACTGGGTGCTCGGGGTACACTCCCAGGCTAGGAGGTTCAGGAAGAACCCGGAGTAGTCCGAGCACCTCCTGCTTTGTGGGGAGAGAAGGGCTGGTGGCCAGGAGCCTGGCTGGCTTCTGGAAATAGACCACCCTGGGCTCACCGCCGAGGTCTGATGCGGTTTGGACTCTCTGAGTATCAGGTCTCCCCCAGAGTAAGCTGAGACTAGTTTCTTCAAGGCTGTTCCAGACCGGTGTGCCGCCTCCGAAGTGACCACTAGCATTTCAGAGCTGTGTCCTAAGGACTGGGTTACGATGATATACGGGTCACCAGAACATACCAGGGCTTCTACCCTAAACAAGTGCCTGCTGGGGCGATTGTGTCAGGAGACCAGAATCACTCTAAGAACATGCTCCAGTGGTGGTGACTAAAGGAAGCAACCCCCTTCTGCAACACTGCATGGTTAGTGGCCTCTGAGAGCCATTTCTTTTTTCTATAAATTTATTTATTTATTTATTTTTGGCAGCATTGGGTCTTCGTTGCTGTGTGCGGGCTTTCTCTAGTTGCGGCGAGCGGGGGCTACTCTTTGTTGTGGCACGCGGGCTTCTCATTGCGGTGGCTTCTCTTATTGTGGAGCACGGGCTTTAGGCGCATGGGCTTCAGTAGTTGTGGCACGCGGCCTCTAGTAGTTGTGGCATGCGGGCTTCAGTAGCTGTGGCTCGCGGGCTCTAGAGCGCAGGCTCAGTAGTTGTGGCGCACGGGCTTAGTTGCTCCGCGGTATGTGGGATCTTCCCGGACCAGGGCTCGAAGCTGTGTCCCCTGCATTGCCAGGTGGATTCTTCACCACGGCACCACCAGGGAAGCCCCTGAGACCCATTTTTGAAGCCAGGGTAGTACTTGGAGGGAAGTGGTTGCCCTGGGGGTGGGGTGGCAAGCAGCTTGGATGGTGGGTCCTCAGGAGCAGCTTCCCTGAGCCATGGTGCCTTGTGATTCCATCAGATCTATTCTTTCCTTCCTTCCTCCTTTCACCACTTATTTACAGAGTGCCTGCTGAGCTTCTGCACCTTGCTAGGTACTGGTAAACTGGCATGACTCCTCACAGAGCTCGCAGTTTCTTTATGGGACAAGGAAAAAGGCCGGTAAACAAGGAAACAAATGGGGCTTCATCTGGCTTAGCTGTCCATCCCCTAGTTTCTACCATGAAAAGCAGCATTGACCCCTAAGGTGGTGAAATTTTAAATCTCATTCACTTAGAAACTTTTCTGGCCACTTTCAGACCTAGATATAAATTTTGGTTCTGTGAAGAAGCCTCTCTGTGTTTATTCATAAAAGTTTCTGTTTTCGGGTGACTAAATATTGCTCTAATTCCACTAAATAAGTGAATTATAGGCACTAGTATCCCCACAGAGAAGGAACGGTTAAATTCTTCGATGTGTGTAATTTTATTCTTTTCAAGATCCCAGGTGCATCAAAAAAAAGAAAAGATCTTTTTGGTTATTCATTTCTAAGGTTACATCATCGTATTTGTTAAGATGTTTTTAGCTAACTTCTTTTTATATTAAAGCGGGAGCTGCCTCTA
This sequence comes from Orcinus orca, assembly GCF_937001465.1. NCBI lineage: Eukaryota > Metazoa > Chordata > Mammalia > Artiodactyla > Delphinidae > Orcinus > Orcinus orca. The sequence goes on along the minus strand of NC_064567.1, from coordinate 18,544,976 downwards.
GCAAGAAGACCGCCTCTGGGGTGCCAGCACACCTGGTTCCATCCCCAAGGCACTTGGCGAAACCGCAAGCAGATGGCCAGATAACAGAGCATCTCTCTGGAATGCAGATTCCTGCAAAGGTCCCTGAAAATCAGAGCCTAGCTCCCTCCCAGAACCAGGAGCTGACTCAGGAGGGAGCAACCCATCAAAAAGAGCGTTCTCCCAATAGCCAGGTCAGCGCTGTGCCTCCGCCACAGCCCAGCTCATCAGCGCTTGGTGTTCCCCAGCAGGCCCAAGACTCATCCCCAAACTGGAAGGAAGGGGATGCTCAACACTCAGATCTTTCTTCAAAAACAGTAACCACAAATCTCCCTGGGAATGAGGCCCCGACACCTGAGGTGAAAGCAGGTGAAGGGGGGCAGTCTGCCATCACTCCTTCCCAAGGGCCTTCTCAGCACCCTGACCCACCGTCAGCCCACAGCCCTCAGCTGGACCAGGATGAAGAATCAGGGGAGGCCAAGGTAACCCCCACCGGCCCTCCCCGCTCTGAACTTCCACAGGGATCTGACCCAACATCCCTTAGCCCCCAGAGAACCCAGGATGAGGAAACTGGGTCAGCCAGTCTTCCACCCGGCAGTTCCAATCGTGATCCTCCAAGAGATCCTTCTGGTCCCGACGAGGCCAAGAAGCTTGGACCACCTCTGGGAGATTCTCAGCAACCTCTGGAGGAGGGAATCCCCAGAGCAGAAGTTTTTCGGGTTGACACTCCTTACCCAGAATTGCCGCATCCCCAGGACTCAACCAGTACCAAACAGACCCAGGACAGGGAAGACCCGGTGACGTTGCCTCCCAGAAGCCGGCTGGCTCCCACCAGGCTGCCCCAGCCCCGGGTCCTTGCTCCTCTCCAGAGTCGGAGGCGCACACCCAAACTCCCCCCACCCAGCAGACAGGAGGCTCTCGGAACAGCCTCAGATCAAACTATGACTCCCTCTCCCAGGCCCCCGCTAGCTCAGGAAGGAGACCCCAGTAAACTTCCTCCCACCAGCACCCCCCATTCCAAAGAGCCACACAACCTGAGCCCCCATCCGGGCCACAGTCCCCAGCAAGTCCAGGAAGAGAGAGTCAGGGAAGTGAAGCTCCCCCTTATCAGGCCCCCGGGGCAGGAGCTGGCACCGCAGGCCGCCCCCGATCCGCCCGAGGAAGGGGAGGTTCAGGTAGTCACGCTCCCTCGAATTCCCGCTCCCTTCTCAGAACAGCTGCCTCAGAACACGGGGGCCGCTCCTCATGATTTGAGGCCTGCAGAGGAGAGGCACGCTCCCAAGGCAGGCTGCTCCTCCAGCAAGAAGATTCCAGATGTACAGGCCTTGCCCCCAAACCAAGAGCCAGTACAGCAGACAGGAACTAGGAAAAAGAAAAAACCCTATCCACAGAGACAGCTAAAGGGCCCTCACAGCTGAAAAGGGCACCACCTGGAGGCCACGAGGCATCCTTGCAGCCAGAATCCCAGAGTAAGCCGGCTCCCCCAGAGGCCCCCAGCCTCCTCGGAGCCCTCAGGGGGACTGGAGAGGGACAGTCCAATCACCAGCCATTCCTGAACCATCCCACGCTGAACCATTGCCTAAAGATGCCCAGATACAGGAAGAGAGAAGGGGAAAAGTACATTATTCCAGAAGAAAGGCCCATGCCAACCTCCTCGCAAATGACCTGGTTCAGAAAGTAGCCATGTCCAAGAAAGGACCATCTTTGAAAAGAGACAATTTTGGAGGATTATCTCAAGAAAATATAGCTACCCTCAGCGGTGATCAGCCAACTCCAGGGGTCATCCCCCACAAAGGAGACCTCTCCAGAGTGAGGGGGCCTCTGCAGAGTCAGCACCCGATGCTTCTGCTGCCAGGGAGCACCCAAGGCGAGAAAAAAGAGCTTCATAGAAGGGGAAGGTCTCAGAAGGGAGAGGCTGCTTCGGACCCCCAGAGCGGCATGGTGTGGTCCCCGCCCAGCAGCCTGTCAAAGAGACTCAAGCCCATCAGGGGACCAGTCAGACCAGAGAGAGCTCTGTCCAAAGGGACGGTGCTTCCAGGCAGCAAGCCAAAGAGAGAGGCACCCGGAAACACAGGGGAGCACCCCGGAATCAGGCGTCTGCTGGGGAGCAGGGCAACTGGAAGGGTAGGCTGTGAGCTCGGGGCAGGCAGAGCACCAAGGTGTAAGCCGTCCCTGGGCCACCAGGTCATGAACGTCTGCGCCCCCTAAAGAAGTGCTATGCAGAGTGGAAAGCTATGGCCAGGGCGCTGTGGTCTGCACACCGGCTTCCCTCTGCAGCCCCTGGCCAGCATGGATGGGAGGCCCCCCGTTGCATTATTAGAAGGTAGTTAACCTTCGCACACGTGTGCCTCTTTTGTGGCTCACCCTCGCAGCCTGGAAGAGCAGCCCTGTGGTGGGGTACACCAGCAAGCGGTGCCCCTGCTCCAGCAGAGAGAGCTGGTCTGAAAGGTTGGTGCCGGCCGGGAGGCGTTGTGTCCAGACTTGGACGAACTCCAACCTGACTTCAGGCTCTGGCAGAAGCAGTGCTGAATTGCCATTAAGCTTTCTTTTATTCATTAGGAAAATTCACTTGTAGATTAGAAAATTCTCTCATGCTTCTTGCGTTATCAAGGGATCCAGAAGCAAAAAGAACTCTGAGAAAGGAATCCTTTGCAGTTTCTGGGTCTTGGTCTCTCCCACAAACATTCCAAACCCACAGTTAATTTGTGGGAAGAGGACAGGTTTTTTACACCCATGACAAGTGATCGAGGGCTTCGGATTTGCATTGGCTTATACTGCCTGAAACTTATTTTGTTTGAAATGGACACCTTCCTTCTCTCTTTGAAGGGGAACCTCATGTAAATTAGCTCATGCCTTCGTTATGCCAAACCAGCTGGTTAAAAGAATTAGTAGGGAGAAAACTGAGGCGAATCCATTTTTTATTTATCTATTCATAACATCAGGATTCTTTTGCTGGCAAGTGACAGGAATCCAACCTGAGCCCGCTTATGTGAATCTTTTAGAAGGGAGGGGAGTATGTCACTCAACCAAACTCTGGGGAGGGCAGAGGGGCAGCAGAACCTCAGAGAGATTGGGGACCATCTCTGAACATAACCAGAACTGTCATCATCTCCAGTCTTTTCGTCATCTGCTGGACCCTTGTCATCTCCTAGAATCTTGTCATCGCCAGGACTCTTATCATTTCTCATCTCTGTTTTTTTCTCCGTGTTGGCTTCCTCTCTATGATATAAATGACTATATATCAGTTTCTGCACATGGCAGGGAATATGACCATCAGTAGCTCTTAAATTTTATATTTGGTATTATATCTGGCACCTCCCACTACCAGAAAGTGATTAACTCACATGCTCCTTGGTCCTAAGATTTAAAAAATTATATTCAGGGAAAGACTCTGATTGGCCCAGTGTGGGTCAGATGCTCATTCCACAGCCAATTTACTCTGGTTGGGGACAGGGCACATTTAGATATACTCATTGGGTTCAATCCTGTGAACCCTAGCATTCACATAAAAGAGAATAACCGTAAGCAGAGCAACCAGTTTAATATTTGACTCTTAAGAATTTACAAGATATTTATTGAGTACTTACTATGTATACATGTTAAGCTGGGTTTGGCATCCTGTATTTTAAAAATGTAACTGATGACTACATGCCTGTGTAAACATGTCTTATCTTACACAAAGAGCATGTGTCCACAAAAATTGTGTGTATGTCAAGTGTTATTTCAAGTGCAGTAGAGGAAATTGATATTTTTATAATCCAGGATGCAGGACTCTTCTTGTATAATGAAGAGCCTATGTTATACTAATAATTACACTCTGATTTGTCTGGTTTGTCCAAGATGAAATGAATAAGGTGAATTTTTTAACATCTCATAACTATTTTTCTTAAGTTAGTTCAAGTCCCCCAACAAGCATTGATTGAGTACTTCATATATGCCAGACACTGTGATAGTTTCTACATAGAGTAAGATGGTGAGGACACTCCAAGGAGCTCTCTCTTCTCAAGGGAGACGGATAGGAAGGTTCATTACATGTGATCAGGGCAGCTGGAGGCCCCACAGCACGCTAGGATAGGGTTAACATCAAATAGAGAAGGAAACTCCCAGAACGCCATAAGAATACTAAGAAAGGCCACTGAATTCAGGCTGGGATGTGAGAACTGGATCAGAAAACACTTCCAAGAGGAAGTCATCCTTTCAGCCAAGTCCTCAAGGTTGCAGAGCAGTCAGCAGACTGATGGAAGGGAAGGGAAGGTCTCAGACGAGGGAACAGCATATGCCTAAGCGTGGAGGGAAGAGCAGGCGTAGCATCTTCTGGACCGAAGTGTCAGGAGAGCTATAGGCGTACGTAGCTCTAAAGGGCACATTGTGCTGTGCTCGTGAGATTGGAAACTTGATCTTCTGACAATGGGGAGCCATTGAATGGTGAAATTTTTTTTATCTTAGAGGCATCTGTTTCGAGTCAGCGTAGAGGATCACTTTAAAGAGGGCAATTTAGATGGCAGCAGGAATGCTGGGAAGCTATTGCATTAGTCCTGACAGGAAGGTAGTAAGGGCCTGAAATAAGGCATTGTGGCAGGAATGGGCAGATTCAAGATATTGGACTGGATGTAGGGGGAGTGCAGACTGGGAAAGAGAGGAGGAAAATCAGGATACCCACCCACCTTTAGGACCTGTGTATGGGGCATTTTAGAGGCACTAGTACCTCACCGAGGTGAAAAACTTTAGAAATTTCCTTGGTCTCCTCCTCGGGCAGCTGTTTCTGAGGCTCAAGGCATTTGGGGCTGCATTTTCATTAGGGTTCTCATGCAAAGTGAGACGCCAAATTTCCCATCTTTTGACTTGGAAGAAGTTCTAACGCCCTTCCCCGGGGTCCATGATGGTGTCAGGTTCGTGTTTGTGTTTTGGTCGTATTAACATCTCAGATTCAGTGCAGCTGGACATTTTGTTTGTTGTTCAAGGAAAGGAATAGAAAAGATTACCAACTCCTCCCTTGGTGAGAGGTTTTTAACAGCTATTATTGATTTTTCTCAGTATAAGGGGAACTTCTGCTTTTTAACTGTAGAACATAAATATTTAAAAAATTGTCATTTTCCATCTACATTTACAAACAAAGTTCATATCACTTTCATATGCTATGTTCCTCAGCAAAGTGATCTTTATGGGGAAAAAAAAGAACGTTGTGGACTTTAGTCATTCTATTAGCTAGTACAATCTTCAGCTTTTTAAAAGAAGTCTGGCATTTAGTATTCAAATCAACAGAGATGATAATTCCACTGGGTGCAAGAGCCTTCTTCAAATATTTAAAGAGCTAAATCAATTCTTTTTAAACCTCAAAAGATAATTGGACAAAGGGTAATTTGGTAGTAATTTACAGAAGGGGAAGTAAAAATGGCCAAAAACTATGTCAAAAAGTATTTAAGTTTCACTCTCACTTAAGTCAAAACAGAATAGACTTTTTTGGGTACCAGAGTGGCAAAGATGGAAAACAAATGCCTGTTCTCGGTGAGGCTGAGGGTCAATGCACTTTCTCTATCATCATTGGGAAGGTAAATGGGCACAACTTTTCTGGGGACAGCTTTACAGTACCTGTCAAAGCCTCCAAATATTGCATGTCTTTAACCTAGCAATTCCAATCCAAGAATTATAAGGAAATATGGTATGTACAAGGGTGTTCATATTAATGTCTTTGTAATAAAACCTGGAAATAATTAAGCCAGCTAATGTGATTTCAGAAATAAGTTATGGACCAAAAGTTCTGGTTCAGCTGTATGTTGCCCTTATAATCATGTTGTAGAATTTTGGAAGAGGAACATATTTGTTACTTATTAAGAAGAAAGCAGGTTAAGGAGGTACAGCTAGTATGGTTCCAGTTGTCAGCTCTGGGTTGTTAGATTATGGGTAATTTTTATTTTCTCTTTTATGCTTTTTAGTATTTTGTAAATTTTCTACAACAAGCCTGTGTGTATTCAGAAAAAGTTATATAGAAGTAAATTCCCACATATGAAAAGCTGTCCTGTGAAAGCAGCACCCTAATATTCTATTTCGATTTGGCTTAATGAGAACTTTCTAGGAGTCAGAGTCATGTACAGAGGAGCAGACAGGCTCTCCCCATAACTTAGATGCTCTGTGATGGGAATCTCACAGAAAGTCTCCTTAGGTTGGGTGATTAGTCGGACTGGCTGAAATTTAAGGTTCCTTTTATAATCTGTGATCTGTTCACTACAACTAGCTCTACTGGCTGGCTCTGAAGAACCCGGCAGCCTATTTTATTAAATAGAGAGCCTAGTACTAGAAAATTGCAGAGTTAGTACTCATTAGATCAGTGGCTTTCAAACTTTCTAGTCCAAAACCGGTAACTAGGGGTACAGCTCATAATATCATGACCTACACACAGACCTACACGCATGGAAACAAAGGTATAATGAAATACCTTCACTGTGGTGATAAACTCTGATACCTTCTATTCTATTCAATCTTAATTCTTTAACACACTGGTCATGACCTATTAAACATTTCACAATTTAGTCTGCAGCCTGCAGTTTTTGAAAAACCCTGTACTGAGTGCTCTGGAGGTTTGCTATGGTTCTGTTCTTAGAGGCCTACTGAACAGGTACTACCCTGCTCAGGTTGCCTTCAAGTGAGGTGGGATGGATTGGCGTGATTTATACTGAATTATTTTCTGTGACAGCGGAAGGATTCAGTGTATTAGCAGTTATGCTCTTTGTCAGTGTTAGGACTCTGGATAAGGTATATTGAAAATTTTTATGCATAGTATAAAGTTCTTATGTAAAGCTAAAAAAACCAGTCTTGATCGATAGTGTTTTAACCACTAAGTCCTTAGCTGGTTCCCTTTCCTTTTGTTTCACGACAACACTGAAAATCACCTCGTTACTATAAAGGTTCCTCCAAATCACAGTCTGTCCATAAATGAATTTAAAGACATCATTCTAGAAATCACATTTCTTTATTGACAGGCATTCAGAAAAGAAAATAAGAAGAGACTGTTTCTTTGTGTTGATGATAAATAATGTTAGACCACCAAATCGTTCATCTCAAAGGTGATGATGAGAGAGCAGTCCTGATTAGCAAAAGCTGGAGACATTTTTTAAAAAGTTTGTAACCTTAGAAATTCATGATTTCAGATAACACTGAGTCAAAATTTTCATTGGAAATTCCAGTTCCAGTATAATCTAGCTGTGTGACCTTGAGCAGTTTACAAAGGTCTCATGTAATATAAAATGGAGATAATAGTAGTACCTGCCTCAAGATTATTGTGAGGATTAAATGAGTTAATATATTGAAAAACACCCAGAACAATGTCTGGCACATAGTAAGTACTTATATGAATGTTTGTTAGCATTAACATGTAAGCAGTAAAAAAAAAAATTTTTAAATAGCATTTTATCCTTTTTTTTTTTTAAGATTTTTGTTTGTCGTTGATGTAGACCATCTTTAAAGTCTTTATTGAATTTGTTACAACATTGCTTCCGCTTTATGTCTTGGTTCCTTGGCCACGAGGCATGTGGGATCTCAGCTCCCTGACCAGGAATCGAACCCACACACCCCCCTGCATTGGAAGGCGAAGACCTAACCATTGGACTGCCAGGGAAGTCCCAGTAGCATTTTATCCTTAATTGGAAAGGACTGGTGGAAATATTTGGCAAATGATGCGGTCTTCTCTGAAAATCCTTTAAAATTTTTGACAACCTTAATTGAATAAAGGGCCTTAAACAGAATTAGGATTATATTGGAAAGAAATTGCAGTTCAGGAAAATGTTACTGAGATCAAGAGATTCTTTAACGCACATTCACAGGTAGCATTGCAGCTTGGAGAACTGAGTGAGGAGACATCAGTTCCGAGGTTATTATGAAATTGACATGTGATACACATGGAAGAGACTTGTAATAGCGCCTAGAACGTAGTATGCTCAGTAAATGTTATCTATTATTTTTATTGTTATTATGTCATTGATAATATCAAAGGCATTTACATTCTGTGTTTCGTCTAGGTTAGATGGTAAATGGCATCAAGTTACTTGACTCAGGAATAAACTACCAGATAGCTGGCATTTTGTTTTCTCTTTGTGGTAGGTTGAAACAGAGACTGGCTTCTACATGGTACCGGATCTAAAGACCCTTGGTTTCCAAGGACAAAGATAGCAAAGGGAAGAAAGACAAAAGATGTCTTTGCTTGAGAAATGACCAATGAAACAACATCTTTGAAAATGTTGTTCTTGAAGGATGAGCTCTTGCAAACGAAAACTACACTTAGCAGAGGTGGGGCTGTAGGGTTGGGTGGAAGTCACATCGGAAATTTAGTTATCAAACGTACCGCTCAAAGGAGAGGAAGCCTTTAGTTTGTGTTCCAGCTCCCTGAATGTTTCTGTCCTATTTTCTGTCAGCCATAGCTACCCTTTCCTTCTCTCCTTATCCCAAATTCTGTACACGTCCAAATCTTATGCATCAAGTTTCCACTCTTGAAGTTTATCTGTCCTACATCCTCTCTCCTTCAAAGTGTCAGTTAACTACTTCATGATAAACTCATTCATTTAAAAGAAACCCTGAAATTCATGGTACTATTGTTTTATGTTTTATTTAGGACATCCTCTATACAGTGTCCAAATATTTAACCCATTAGTTCAGCTCTACTGAAGACATTTCAAAGTATGAAGTTCAATGGAAAAAAGCATTCTTTTTGTACCTCATTCTTTCAGTGTGAGAAGGCCCATTCACATGCTTCCTTTGTCCTGATATAGAATCTGTTCTCTGTTTAAATAGCTGATTATTCCTTTGATCGGACACTCAAGAATATAGCACTTTACTGTTAGAATAGTTTAGTATGTGCACTCATTTTATCATGTATAGCATGAACATTATTACTATATGATAGCTTTCTACTATAACAGCTTATTTTGCTATGGAAAATTTTTATGGATATTATGTGAAATGATTATTTTTCTAGTTGCTATTATTCCTTTCTCAGAAACACAGATAGTCAAGACTTATAAGATTTAATTCTGTCCTGGAAAAAATGGCTTCTTTTGGCACCTTCAGTTTTGTGATAATACTTTCTAATGAACTGAGCATTTCCCTTAACCGTGAATTATGCAACTATCCTATCAAAAATAAATAAATATTTTAAATTGTGTAGCAGATTATTATGCTTTAATTTGCTTTTGGTCCTTTTTATGGTTACATATTTCAGCATTGAGACTTTTACAGGGATTTTTATAGCTATTTACATTTTACATATGTATATGTATTTAATCATGGTAGTGTAAATTACTCTTGCTAATTTAAAAAACCTCACTACTACCAGAATAAACATGTTTTTTAAGCCCCATTTGAGTGGGAAAAACTGAATGATTCTGGCTATCTGAGAACTTTTGTATGAAAATTAAAGCCTACTTCCAAGTCATACATTTCCAAGTGTTTTCAAAGAGAGACAAACACTGGTGCTGATTTTTTTTTTTTTGGCAAAGTTTTATTTAAATATTAATTTGGTCTCATGTTTTTAGACAGGAGATTGACTTAGTTGTTTTGCTATACAAGTAACCTTACTGCTGTAGAAAAATTGGTTATCAAAATAGGGATTTTTGTTTTTCAAAATATACACAATCTGACCCCCAAATTCTAATTTTATTACTAGTTATTGAAATGGCTGTGTGCCTATAATATCAGATCATCAGCATCTTTTATTTTCTCCTTTCTTTTTTGCAGTAAAGGGCCCTATATAGTCTGTGTCATAATGTGTTATGAAATATACACAGATGTTTTATCTTAGGTACATGGCTTCTACTGCATTTGTTATTTTGGTTGGATTCTGTGGTTATTCTCTTAAAATGTTTTATACGAATATTATTTTAATTCACTTGACTGCAGAGAGAGATAATTCTAAACAAAAGGTCTAAGTTATTTTGAATTAATTTGAGATGTAGTTCTGGTTGTTCCAGATATTTCATTTATATTTTCTTACATTCGGTAATGATACCAATCCATAAAATAGCTTGAAGATCTGTCACGCATCATTACATTCACTTAGGCTTCATTGTAGGTGTTTAAGTAAATGTAACCAGCTTATATACTGAAGAACTTGGTCATTTTTGCGGACTGTACAGTAACTTATATATATAATTTAATGTTGCCTCAAGGTTGACTTTTAGATACTTTGAATAAGATCACTTTAAGAAACTTGGTTGCAGGGTATTATAACACTGGTAACGGGGTTGTTTTTTTTAATTGAGAAGTAAGATCTCTTGTTCATTAATGTATTAAGACATTTGAAACTATATTAAGAACTGTATGAAACTCTTTATTATAGGAGTCCGAGTCCCTAAAGTGGCAGCATTACAATGTAGTTTAATAGTAATCTAAACACATTATTTTTACCCAAATTGTTTTGTTGCTGAGAAACCATTAAGACATTAAACTGTTGAATTACAGCTGCGTTGTATCATCAGATAGAACTTGGTTTGTTTACATCATAGTACAATTGGCTTACGTCTGAGAAAGCTGGAAGAAGGAACCCTGACACAAATATATACTATATTTTAAATAAGCTTTTATACATAGAGAGGGTCATTTCTATGGAAATTATATAAATATAGCTTCTATTTCTTTAAATTTCATCTTTTTTTTTCAGATTCATCTGGTCTTTTTCACAATGCTCTGTTCTTAGAGTCCCATCAAGAGGACAAGTGTTTTGATTTTGTTTATTTGTTTGTTTGTTTTTTAATGAGCATAAGATTCAGCCCTTCCGTCTCGTTTTTGGTTGTTAGTTTGCCTTGTTTCAGCCATGCTGAATTCTTTACTGTAATTCAGTTGTGTTAAGCATGCTTCTGGGTCTTTATACAAAGCCACTCTCTCTGCCTGATATGCTTTTGCCTCAGATATTTGAATGCCTTCCTTCTTTATGACTTCCGATCACTGTGCAGATGTCACCATCTTAGGGAGGACTTCCTTTGGCCATCATGCTGTCTCTCACTGTCTCCTTATCTGCCTGCCTGGTCCTTCATCGCACTTATCACTACTACCTGACATTATCTGGTGTTATTGTCTGTCTTCAACATTAGAATGTAAGTCCCACAGGTCAAGGACATTTTATTTACTGCTCAATCCCAACACCCAGAGCGCTGTCTGCCACATAGTAGGTGCTCAACCGATACGGGTTGAATGGCTTTTCCATTATGAAGATTTAGCAGGTATGTTTCCACATAATAATCGTGTCCTATTACCTGTGATTGTTATGAACATAATTACTTCAATGTTCCTTTCCAGAATGCTCTATCACCTGGAATTTCTTGGCTGTGGATTTGCCCATTTGTTGCATCTTCTGAGTCTCTCCCCCTCTCTCAAGACTGGTGCTGGGTTGTGGAGCTTTAGGCTTCCCTACCATGGTTCAATACTTTTACTTGTCTGCAACACCTTTTACCTACTTTTTTTTTTTCTCATTTATTTGTTTATGGCTGTGCTGGGTCTTCGTTGCTGCACACAGGCTTTCTCTAGTTACGGCAAGTGGGGGCTCCTCTTCGTTGAGGTGCACGGGCTTCTCACTGCGGTGGCTTCTCTTGTTGCGGAGCACAGGCTCTAGGTGTGCGGGCTTTGGTAGTTGCAGCACACGGGCTCAGTAGTTGCGGTACATGGGCCCTAAAGCATGCGGGCTTCAGTAATTGCGGTGTATGGGTTCAGTAATTGTGGTGTGCAGGCTCTAGAGTGTGTAGACTTCAGTAGTCGTGGTGCGCAGGCTCAGTAGTTGTGGCATGCAGGCTCTAGAGCATGCGGGCTTCAGTAGTTGTGGTTCATGGGCTTAGTTGCTTCGCAGCATGTGGGATCTTCCTGAGCCAGGGATTGAACCCGTGTCCCCTGCAATGGCAGGTGGATTCTTACCCACTGGACCACCAGGGAAGTCCAGCTTGTACCTTCTTTTTTTTTTTTTTTTTTTTTTTTTGCAGTACGCAGGCCTCTCTCACTGTTGCGGCCTCTCCTGTTGTGGAGCACAGGCTCCGGACGTGCAGGCTCAGCGGCCATGGCTCACGGGAGCCGCTCCGCGGCATGTGGGATCTTCCTGGACCGGGGCACGAACCCACGTCCCCTGCATCAGCAGGCGGACTCTCAACCACTGCTCCACCAGGGAAGCCCTGTACCTTCTTTTTATCAGCTAGGGATTGCCACACAATTTGGTAGGAGTTCAATTTCAGGTTCCATACCAGCACACAGCCCAGGAGTAGAGGTCTGATTTCCCACGGGTGTCTCCACCCTCAGTCCAGGTGAGACTGTGCCCAGGCTAAGTCCTGAGGTCTGTGGGCTGAGATTTCCAGACACTCCCTTTCCAACTTCTCGCCTAATAGAGAGCCCAGGTCTCGTACATTAAGCACACAGGGACTGGCCTTGCCTCTCAGTCCAGAAACCTCAGCCCCTGAGGCACTCTCTGACCTCTTGACATCAATTTCCACTCCTCTGACTTGGAATCTTCACTTCACTTCCAGCACCTGGAAATTTTTCTTGCTTGGTTTCAGTTTTGCTATGTGATAAAAACAAATTTCTGTTATATGTTATCCACTATTTATTTTGCCTTGGGTGGGGCTAGCTTCCCACATCTGCTCAGTCAGCCATATTGGCTAGTGTAGGTGTGGAGATTATTTATTTTGGCATTTTTGTAGCAATACTGTAAGTGTTGATGTTCCTAATAAATCCAAATGTATGTACACCTGGGCCCGCTATACATGGGCAGTGATAGAAATTTAGATTCTTTATATTCTAGGCCTCTGGACATTCTGATGTTTTGTAGGGAACATTAGACAGTATTTATGTGTAAATTCTGTTAAATACTGACCTCATCATCCACTCCATTCTTTTAAAAGGGTTTTTCTTAGTGTTGCATGATGATGATGATGATGATGATGATGATTTTAGCCTTTTAGGACAATTTTGTCAAATGGAAAGTAATTATAAAGGGGACTTTTCACTTAAGTATCTGAAAGCCATTGTTTTTGTTAAGTTTTACTTCCTTTAATTCCATTCATAAGTCTGTATTATTTGAACACTAAGGGTACTCCCAGGACATGTCTACTAGGTGCTGCAGGCTGACTTTATAATTTTCAATAATAATTATTATTGTTATCGTGTTCTGAGACATAAATTTTTAGTTATCTTACTTTCAAGTTGAAATGCACAGACTTTAAGTATACACTTTATTGTGTTTGGGCAAATCCACATATAAAACATTCTCTTACTTCAGAAAGTTGCTTTATCCAATTTTATGCCTTTTATTTTAAACTTTACTTTTTTCCCTAGCAGATATTAAGAAACCTCAGCTGAAACCTGAAAAGACTTTGAAGAAGTTTAGAGCTTCGAGTGAATTTGAGTCCCTGGATTTTGCAGACAGAAACTACTTTGTGAAATTATGGGCCAAACTTTCAGGCAAAAACATACCAGCGGTAAGAAGGGATAGAGGGGTGAGGGAAGCTGGAACTGAGCATTACAAAAGTCAGACAAAAAGGGCATTGGATATTTCAAGACTAATAAGTTTCACCAAAACTGTCCTCTGACTGGTGTCAGCTGAAGACAAGTTTTTTCCCCCTCTTTCTACACCTCTAAGAATAGGCATGGGTTCTAAAAACAGAATATACAGTGTAGATTTTTTTGAGTACCTTTCCCCCAGGCTCCCAGTGGAAGTTCTGACGCTCAGTTCTCCTATTTAACAAGCATAGACAAGAACTACATAGAATTACTACTGTAGAATATGTATTTCAAGGGAAAACTTGCTTTACTGTTGGGATATAATGTTGAGTATTCTTGTGCTGAGCCTTCAAAGTGAGTCCACTCAAAGAGTCCATGTCTTATAACCTTGCAGTACTTAGACCCATCCTATGACTTAAAAGATCCCGTTCTTTGAGAACTCAGAGAAGTCAGGATATGTGGAAGCTGGCCCTACCTTCATATTAGGTCATGCTCTTTTCTGTTTGTGATGGTTTTTCTGTGATGGTCTGGGAACACAGAGACCTAGATCGTTGCCATTGCCTCAGAAGGGACAGAACTTCTGATTTGGTTGTCAGCTCCTTGGTCGTGTTTCCCTAAGCCTTGCCTGTTTTAAGCAAATAATCACGTTGTCTTCTAAAGTCAGAACCATGGGCAGTGGTCACAAGAATCAGACTGGTTACTTCAGTTGAAAAGTCTAGGGCTGTGGTGTACATGGGCATAGCTATACATTCTGCTCTGATTAAGTCATAAGAATGGGATGTTTGAAGTACAAGGAACAGATACCCGTTAAAGTCAGCTTAAGTAAGAGGTAGTTCCATTATTAAAAAATATATGATGAGTGGATTCACAGTGCCTCGGGAGCAGGGATGAAGTACAGATCTCACAGGAACCAGAAATAGGGTTGGAAAGTGTGTCCCAAAGGCATCAAGTTCCTCTCATCTCTGCTTCTGTTTTTCCCGTGCTCTGTTGTCCTCTCTCTCCTGGCTGGCCTCCTCCACTCACTCAGCTTCCCTCCCACATAATTTGAACTCATTTGCACACGTGCCAGCCCTGACTCACCATGGCTCTCTGCCTGTGGCTCTATGCCCACAATTCCTGGCCACTTCTCTCTGTCTCTTTAATTCATACTGTGGAAAGCAAAGCAATCTAATTGGCACAGCTGGACTTTTTAGCCATACCACACAGATCAAATTAAACTGCTTGTCCTGTCACCAGTGTCAGGGCAAAAGGCAGGGCCACTTGATACACATTCTGGCCTCTTAGAAGCAGCAGGGGATGGGTGCACTCTAAACATCTAAAAATAATATAAATTTGTATCATGATACTGGAGTACAGGAAATGCCCTATTTATTTATCCAAAATAAGTTAACTCTGGAATTGTTCCCACCTACCAGGATCTGTGGGAAATCAAATATCAGTCATTAGGAGTGGGGATCACTCCCATTCTTTGGATTAAGTTCAAGAATCCTGAGGTTTATGTCATGCTAGAAACTTAGGGAAGGGCCTCTGGTCTCCAGACTATCATGGTTACCATGGGGATGTTCCTTGTCTGAAACCCGGAGTTCCATTCTGAGCCAGGGGCTCTGGTATTCTCCAGATCCTCTCCTGCTTGTATGTTCACCCAGTGCCGACCCCCAAGGTCTCACCACACCCTGGGAGCGCACTCAGCCTCTGTCCTTGCAGTCCTGGGAAACCCAGCTCTTTTCAAGTCAGTCTACCACTTTCTCTCTGCACCTGCTGTCCTGTACAGCTTCATGCTTCTTGGAGCTTAGACTTTCAAATATAAGGTCTTCTTTTAATCTCCCAGGACATGGCATATCCAGACTGTAAAAACTCCAGAGCACACATCCTTAGCCACCTTTATTCTTTAATTACAAGTCTGTGTCTTGACAACCAGAGCCAGCTCATGTCCCAGTTAGACTGTCCTGCCGCACAATATCATACACACCGACGAGAAACACACCGTTGAGTCACACCCTCTGCCTGTTAGTGGGTATCCATGATTTATTTAAATATGACAAATCTGAATATTACCTGTTAGAAAATTTTCAGGCCTAATTAAAGGTAGCTTTTCTTTTTTTTTAAGATTTTATTTTTATGTGGACCATGTTTTTTTAAGTATTGAATTTGTTACAATATTGCTTCTGTTTTATGTTTTGGTTTTTTTTGGCTGCGAGGCATGTGGGATCTTAGCTCCCGAACCAGGGATTTAACCCACACCCCCTGCATTGGAAGGTGAAGTCTAAACCACTGGACCACCAGGGAAGTCCCTAAAGATAGCTTTTCTCTGGTCAAGGGCACTCAGGTACCCAGGAGCAAGAACAGAGGAACAGATGAAAAACACACACAACACACACACAGTGGGTTTTCAGCTGTAATTCATCTCTGACATCTCAATATAAAACTAATGAACAGTATGGGGGAACTGGAGAGTGGAGGGTATGATAAAAAGGCAATGCGAGAGTAGAGGGGCCACCTTGGTGGCGGGAGGGGAGCAGGTATGTGGACCACGTGTTGTCAAAAATTCTTAGGAAATTTTGACATGTCCAGCACCACTCCTTACCTGTAGTCACCTCCCTGAGAAACTGTTCAGCCCCCATAATCCAGGGCATCTAGAGCCTAGTGTAGAAATCTACTGTGTCCTGTGTTAGAGGGTGGGCAGTTTCTCATCCATGATGGCAACAACGCTCAAACCCCTTGCAGCCTGAGGTTCTGGTAATTTTGCCTGCCAGTACTGGTGGAGGTATAATGTAACAGAGTAGTTTCATAGAAAAGCAAATCAAATCCCCCAAGAACCAACAGATTCACCCCTCAAAAATTAGAACAAAGGTAGTACTTAATTGCCACTGTCATATATATGGGGTGAACTTGCCTAAGATTATTTTTAGTACCTCGTTTTCTTGTAAAGATTATGAATTCAATGCTATTTTGAAATCTTAAGTATTTATCAAATTTTGAGATATTTCGTAAGTTATTAACCTCTTGCCTAGCCATTATAATGCTGCAAAATGAGCAAAACCTTTTTAAGATCATCACCACAGAAGCTTTAATGAGATATTATGATCATATTGGAGGCCATAAATAGCCTTTATATGTCACTTATAGTTTGGAAAGGGCTTTTGTGTAAATCATCTCATGAACCCATTATTGCAACCCTTAGGAGATGTTGTTATTCATTTACTTTCCCAACATAAATCCCTATGTATTTTTGGAACTTTATGGTGGATTGAGGAAAGTAATTGCCACTATCTCTGTCAAAAACCTATATCATAAATCTTCCAAAAAAAAAAAAGATAGAAATGTTTGTGCTTTTTTGGGGTCTTAACTGTAGATTTAATATGTTCATATTTACCTGTAGAAACTATCAAGAGAGCCATTTGACACTGATGGACTAAATAGGAATTCCCATTGTCAATGCTTTTTTGGTCCTGTTTCTTTCAAAAGCACCCTTTCCACTTACGTTGAACACTGCATTCTTCCTGAAACCTACCCTAAACTTACTGCGTATGTGAGGTCTTTCGGTTTACCCCCTCTATTCTAATATTCTACTCTTTCCTTGTGTGTGGTTTGTCACCACGTGCATGTCAAGGTGTGATTACAAAATAACAGAGCTGGTTTTGTGTGTGTCTTCTGAAAACCAGCCCTATTCCTGGGTAGTCACATGGCCACACGTCATAACTGGTTGGGTAAGTGTATATTTATGTGTGTGTTTGTGTGAAGATTTTTTGCTGTGGAATTATTGTGAGTAGATCTTTGCCTTCTAGGAGAAGCTTTATTTTCAGAACTTCAATTGTATCTGTTTCTCCAACCAGCTCCTCTGATCTCCTTAGGGGACAGCCTTACTCCTGAAGCAGCCCAAGTTACTGAAAGCCAATTTTCTAGAAAAAAAATTGCTGAATGACCAATTCATTCAAAGCCAATTTAGTGAATATATGTGTGTGGCAGATAAGGCCAGTGCAATCAAAAAGCACCCAAAGATATGAAGGTCAGTGAGAAAGTGGACCTGTAATGACAAAATATTGGGCCCTACATCTACTAAGCACTATTTTCTTTCACTACTGTGAGGCAGGTCAGCTCAGGGAGCTTGTCAGAGATAACACAGCTTAGAAGTGTCTATTTCGACTCCAAAAGAAAAATGCTTTCTTCTCTTCAGTACATTTTTCAGGGCATGGTGTTCAACACTATATCTATTAGCTGGAATAACACTATAAAGAGATACTTCTCTTATCTGCCACCTAGTTACCAAGTGGTACAGTTCATGTAGGATCAGCAGTCCAAGTGCCTTTTTCAAGATAATGAATTGGTTTCCTGTTATTCTCTGAAGGTGACCAACTAATTTTAAAATATCATTTGTAATCATTATGATTTTGATTTGTGCATATTGAAGGCTATCCACCCACTGCATTTTTTATCCTTATCGAAACTCAAATTATTCTATCTTTGGCCAGCTAGAGCTTCTGCAGGTTGACACCTGTGTCCTTTTAACGTGACCCATTTTACTGGTTGGTATGACGAGATAGTCTATGCTCTTTTGTTCATTACCTGTCCTAGACCTGGAATCAGTCTTTTGTCCAAGAAGTCTTGGTTTCTTCAAGTGGGAGATGGTTGTACAAGAAAACACATCATGGTTGCTAGGAATGCTCATTGCTCTTGGGGTGGCCATTGTTTCTAGGCCTATTCTGTGGATAGATAAAATATTTCATGAGTTCAAGTTAATATTTCCAATTTGGATTCAAGACTTCAGCATTTTTACTTAACTCCTTCTCTGTTACATATTTTTTCTTTTCTCCACGCTGAGAGTCCTGCTTCTCAGAGATAGAGGCGATGATAGAATTATAATATCTTACTAAATTTCTCGTTTGTTTTAACCACATGACACACAGAAGAGTCTCAGAATAACAATACTAAATACTACCAGCACCCATTATAAAAACTGAAAGCAGTTTATAAAAAAGTGTTTTTACAAATGTTCCTCCCGCCATTGTTTGTGATTATGTTATAGCTGTACTATCAGAGCGTGCCCTCATATCCTCTCTCCCTTTTAACTCTCATTTTGTCTTAGTTATCAAATACCTTCATACTTAATACTCATCATTAGACCTCAGGTCAGTGTCTCTCTAGTTGTTTTATTGCCTAAGCTTATTCTCTACTAGATACAGAAAGGGCTGTGGGAAAAATATTTCCTGCATTCTTGCCTGTTGATAACAGTCTGTTACACTTTACACTTGAATTGTAGTTTTTAGTATCTATCCTGTTTCTTTGTTTTGTTTTGTTTTACGGTACACGGGCCTCTCGCTGTTGTGGCCTCTCCCATTGCGGAGCACAGGCTCCGGACACGCAGGCTCAGCGGCCATGGCTTATGGGCCTAGCCGCTCTGCGGTATGTGGGATCTTCCTGGACCGGGGCACAAACCCGTGTCCCCTGCATCGGCAGGTGGACTCTCAACCACTTTGCCACCAGGGAAGCCCCTGTTTCTTTGTTTTGGCTTATTTTATCAAGATCTCTTATTGTTGATATGTTGGATCTTTTTTATCTATCTTAAATATTTGTCATTTTCTCTTGAATCTTTTTACCTCTTTCTTCATTTCTTTTTGAGGTTAAAGTTTTTCCTTCATTTTCTATTTCTCTTAAGTCATTATTTGTTGTGTTTATTCACTCCTGTATTTCTTCTAGTTTAGTTTTCATTTCCTAAGCGACTTTTTCCTGTATATTCTAATTCTTTCCTGATTTCCAGCACCTCATTTGTGAGTTTGCAGAAATTGTAATTTATTTGTTCCTTAATGTTTTGTGTCATTTTCTTAATGTCTTTTAGTTTATTTTTAAATAGATTATAGATTTTATCTGTTTCCCCTTCATTGTGTACAGAGATGTTATTCTCCTTTTCCTCTTATTTCTTATAACTTTGCATTGGATTTGACTGGAAATTTTCTCATTTTTACGTGAAATTCATTTTCTCAAACATTTAGAAGGAAGGTGGTTTTTTCAAATAGTATCAAAGTATATGGCAGTTTCCTTCCTGAGATTTCCTGGTTCTGTTCCACTCTCCCGCTTTGGTCTAGATTTCCTCTTTCCTATGTCTCTGTTTGCTCTTTCCCAATTAATTTTTATTCCACCCCCATCAGCTTTTTTTTAGTGTAAAACCCTGTCTTAGAAGGGAGCCCTAGTGGATTAGTTTCAAGAATTCACAGTTGATCCAGCTCCTGCAGAACTTACTGTGGACCCCTTATTCTTACCTACTATTAGAATGGAAACAACCCCTCCTATGTTTCATCTGTGGTTTCCAAATTGTCCTGCTGTGCTTCCTAGTGAATACTTCTTAGCTATCTTGGGGCTCTCCTGTTCTCAGGTCTTTTAGTCACCCTGTTTCTTTCTTTGGCTTCCTCTTACATAGACACTGATACCATGCAGGTGTTGTGGTTATTGTCACCTGTATTGGGGGCTTTGAGGGGAGCTTGTCACCTAGTTTTCTTGTAAATGTTTGATATGTTTTCATTTTGCTATTTAGTTGCTATATCTGTTTTTACGTGGAAATTCTGGAAGGTCCAAAAACTATGCTTCCACTACCACTGTCATCTTCCCAGCCATGATATAATTTAGATCAAGGATCAATATAGGAAAAAAATAAGGGTGGTATAAAGTAAAATCACAATAGAAAATGTATATACTAGTATAGAGTGATTGGGGGAAAAATAATAACAAATCAACAGAATAAGACAGTGGATTTAGTTGATATGTAGTACTTTTATAGTAATATGAGACAATTTAGATGTATTTATGGAGCTATTTAAAATAGTTTTTAAGTGTTAAAATGTAAGTAGAGTTTGTTTCTTCCTTTCTTATCCCATTATAAATCCCCTCCCTCCTACCCAGCAGACATTTTCTCCTCATTATGCTTACGCAGAACCACAGAGATGATGGTCAGGGGAACAGTAAAGTGGTCTTGGCAATCAAATATCCACCTGAGAGACTGTGTTCAATGAGTCTGCATGTTAGCTCTCGTGTCATGTGTCTAAGGAACAATTTCACAAGCTTGACCTAGAATTTCTCAACGGCGTGTATAGTTATAAAACAGCATGTGCTATTTTTGGTTTTTTCCTCTTTTCAGTTGCCTTTTGACACCAAATTATAAACCTTTTGAATGCAGAGACTATGTTTTTTTTTTTCTTTTCTTTTCTTTTTTTTTTTTGGCTGCATCGGATCTTAGTTGCAGCATGCAGGGTTTTTCGTTGCAGTGCACAGGCTTCCCTCTAGTTGTGGCATGTGGGTTTTCTCTCTAGTTGTGGCGTGTAGGCTCCAGAGCATGTAGGCTCTGTAGTTGCGGCACGTGGGCTCTCTTGTTGAGGCGCACAGGCTCAGTAGTTGTGGTATGAGGGCTCTCTCTCTAGCCATGGCCCACGGGCTTAGTTGCCCTGCGGCATGTGGGATCTTAGTTACCTGGCCAGGGATCGAACCCGCGTCCCCTGCATTGGAAGGCAGATTCTGTACCACTGGACCACCAGGGAAGTCCCAAGACTATGTTTTTTGTATCTTTGTATCCCCATAATCAAATGCTCACCAAGTATTTAGTGATAGTGATGGGGTGTTGGTGAAACATAGGAGGAAGACCTCCCAATCTGTCCTATTTCAGGATCATACTTAACGTCGTTGGATATATTCAATCAGTTAGTTACTAGGTGTGCTAAGATCTGGTAAAACTAAAAAGACAATAATAGTCTGTATCCTTGAGAGATAATCTCATTAAAAAGATAAAAATATATATATAAACATGATATCTTAATAAAAAATTGCCTCATTATTATTTAGATGTCAGATAAAAGTTTACATATTAAATTGTAGTCTTCATAAAAATATTTCTATTTTATTTATAAAGTTTTCTTTCTTTCCACTGAACAAATATTGTTTTTTAGGCCTATGTTTTTTCCCTTTTTCTTTCCACACATTTGGCAGTCTCTAGCAAGAAGACAATGATTATAGCTATTTTAATCATCTGACATATTTTTAACTTCAATATAATTTTAAATCATATTTCTTGCCTAGGAAAGAGAGTCTATGGCGAGACAGTATGAGACAGCCCGGCAGGCCCTAATGGGAAAGACACCTCCTCATCACACATCCCTGTTTCAAAGGTAGTGATTTATCACATTTATTTACACCTGGGCATCTTTAAATTGATTTTTTAGTATCCAAATATACCAAATGAATCTTAAATCATCAACACAAGCAGGGACCTTTGTACTAAAATGGACCCAGTGGTTCAATAGTAAACCTAGTACTAGAAGTTGTATTTCCCTTTCATTTATATATATATTTAAAGGCACAATATACTCACAGCTACTAGAAACTGATGATTTTTTGCAGTCTTTGAAGACTGCAAAGAATGATGTTTCTGGTGGTGTTTGAATATAAGTATCAGCCTTCGCCAAGGCTTTGATGATGGAAGGTTAATTATATCCTGTTGAATATCCTATACTTGTCCATCATGAATCTCAAAAAATAGTAGTTAATGATTTGTGGGATCATTTGTTTAATGTCTCCTTTCCACATTAAACTGTAAATTCCATCAGGATGGGGACCATTGTATCTTTATTAAGCCATGAATTCTTATTCCTTAATATGCAATGTTTCACTTAGTCCCTGATGCATAGTAGAGGCTTCATAGATATTAGTGGCTATAATAATTATTGTACTATTAATTATTACATGTGAAGAGGCACATTTAGACTTTAAGATTTACTCAAAGTGAATAACCACGATGTTTATGAGATGTTTGTGTTTTATTTTCTCATGAATGTTATAGGCTTCAGTATTCTGAATTCTCTTTTCTGTGTGACCTTTTGGAAAATTTGAGTAATAAAGTGAGATCCCTGTTTTCAGAAAGTCACTAAGAGCACTGACAAGACCTTAATTATAGTGTTTTAAAGAGCTTTTTAAAGTGCGGTGAGTCGGGGAAGCAGAATACAAAAGCCATTTAAAAATGTTTTTCAATTTCACTTCTCTTTATTGTCTGCAATATTAAGCGATCCGTTAAAAATCTTTAACCAATATAAATTAAGTTTTGTCTTTGTCTGCTATATAGCAAAAAAAGTGTGGTTAATTTTCTCCACATTGGCAAGCTATCTTTGGGTAGTCTGATTCAAAAGGCAGGCTGTGTGGAATATACAAAGTTCTACTTGGGGGATGGGAGGGTGGTGGCCAGGAGATGGGCACTGTCCCCCAGAGCAGCTACAGCTGGGGCCTGTGCGACTTCTCACCAGCAGAGTGGCCATGCCTATTGAAACACTGTGGACACTAAGCTGTTTTAAATCTGAGCTCCAAATGGGTTATACTAGGGCAGAAGGATGCTTTGAATTTTCATGCATTTATATGCAGTCGGGCTGCTTTGCACATAGCACCTCTATTTAGCAAGTCTAGAGTGAATAGCAGTAGGATTTATTCACTAAAAATAGTTAATGATTCTTTTCAAGTCACTCTGGGGAAACAGGCTAGTATAGATGAAAAATAGATATTTTATGCTAGAGTTCAGTTGAAAGTACAATATTAGAATTTTTATAAATATTTTCTGGTATTATTTCAAAACATTAGATTATAAACAAAACTGGAAAATATCTATTTCAGTTTTTATAGCAGTTGATATATTTCTGGACTTCACATAACAAATGAATGAGCGTTTACAATTGAATATGTACCAATCAGTAGGAAGAAAATCTGCCTATATTAATGTCTTAATTGATAAGGAATATTCAGAAAAATACAAATTTGGTTAATCTACAAATTAGAATGTAATAATGCCAGTGTCTAAGGCAAGCTCTGACGTGAATGCTTATGAGTGTATATATTACATTATTCCAAATAGGTTTTATTGGCGTATGCATTTACTTGGGACGTGTAAAGGTCAGTATTTAGGTATTACATGTGTGTACGCTTGGTATTATTACAAAATTCTGTGGATTTTTTCAATTTCCAATTTCAGGGGTCTAGTACCAGCACCCGTCATCGACAGTCTACCTTGTTTTACAGCTTTAGAACTAAAGAAAAGTTTCGAGCTTTATGGAGGTTACTTTAAAACTCCCTTTGGACCTTCTGAAAAGAGGTGAGTTGAGTTTTATTGGATAGAATAAGTTATTTTCTGCTGGTTAGTTCAAATGATGGCACTCATCCTTAAACTTCAGGGAATTCCTAAAGCTGGGAAGCAGGGCCCCAACTCCCACTATGGAATTTGAATAGAATAGATTTTGGCCCTCTAGGGAGGGCACAGGCTTATAACCTAGGTTCACTGGAACCTAAGAAGCTTCTCTCTGGGACTTTGAAACTTGAGGGAGTGCCACACTGATGCAGGGGCAGTTAGAGATCATTCAAGTCACCAGTGGTGGAAGAATCAGGAATCCATTGTGGAGCGCAAGCAATGGTGTCTACCAGTCTCTTCCTGTATTGCAGCTTGGCTGTGTTCTTGGCACCTAGCTTACCTTTGCTCTTGCCAGGTTTAAAAACCGGGTTCTCTAGTTTTCCGTTAAATCTATAAACTACCAAATAGCTTTTCAATAACTCCCTTTTTGATATTTAAACCCCTTATAGACCAGATCAGACCCTTCACCACTGATTTTAGTGCTTGGCTTTTGTGGGTATTCTATTACATTCCTTTTCTACTTCCGCTGTTTCTGCCACTACCATTGACTATGTCTCTATAGGTCTTGAATCCACACTTCCCAAGCAAAGATCTGGCTGGTTGAGTCAATCACTATCTACTACGGGTGCCACTCTTGAGTAGAATCTCTAGCCAGAGCCCTCATAGGTAACAGTCTGGTCTATAGATTTGTTGCCCTTAGGTCAAGCAACCATCCTTTATCCAATCATCTGTGGCCGGACAGTGACAGAGAATCAAGTAAAGAACTCTTTAGAAGGGGTCCGTGGGTTTGGTCTCTCTGAATGCATGGCAACAAAGTAGACAAGAGTGACTGGAAGCAAGCACACTAAAACATTAGCAGTGGGTCTTCCTCTAGATTTATCAGTTATTTTCATTTTCTTCTTTATCTTTTTTCCTGTAACTTCTAAATCGTCTGTACAGGATATATATGGTTTATTTTTATATCCTAAAAAAATTATTAAAAATCCATGAGAATTTGATGAAATATTCAGTAAATGGGAAAAATAGGTCCTAAAGATACAATTAAGTTTCTAATATCACTTTATATGTTAAAACAAATTTTAGATAAATTATAAAGAGTTAAATACAAATCAATGCTTATAATATAAATGGTGTGTTAAATATCAGGTGCACATGTATATCCAGCATAATACAGGTTTAAAAATATTCATGTGTATGTATAGAAAAAAAACACTAAAAAGATATATACCAAAATAGTATCAGTTATTATCTTCTAGTGGTGGGATTGTGGCCAATTTTTATTTTCTTTGTTCTTCCCGATATTTTCAACAATGAGCATTTTATAATATTTGAAGTATTAATATAACTTTAAAATATTAATATGTCATTTAAAAAGTCTGCCACAGCAAAGAGATGTTTTATGAGGGTGATGTGTCATAATGAGAGTGTCAATTTAAAAAAGGAGTAATGCTTTCCTTTATTTCTGAGTTTTATTATTGTAATACTTTGGGTTTCCTTTCATAAATTTGATGATGAAAAACAACAGGCCCCACTAAATGGCCACCCAAGTCTGCACATCTCACAGGATACTAGAGACTCTAGATTATAGTTAGTTAACGAATTACAATGACAGTGTTGAAACTGTAGATCTCTGAGGATTTATTCACACTCTGGATTTTTTAGTACAGTTAGGTAGCCTGATAGGAGTACAGTGAGAGAAAGAATATCTTAGTTTAGGCTGTTATAACAAATTACTGTAGGCTGAGTGGCTTAACCAGCAGACAGTTCTTTCTCACACTTCTGGAGGCTGAGAAGTCTGAGATCGGGGGCCAGCGTGGCCGGGTTCTGACGAGGGTCCTCTTCCTGGTTTGCAGATGGCTGGCTTCTTGCTGTGTCCCCACATGGTGGAAAACAGAGAGAGGAAGCAAGCTGTCTTTCGCTTTTTCTTATAAGAGCACTAATCTCATTCATGATGGCTTCACCTCCTGACCTAATTACCTCTCAAAGGTCTCACCTCCTTACACCATCATATTGGGGGTTAGGATTCCAATATATAAATTTGGGCAGGGTGGGGTAGGGACACAAACATTCAGTCCATAACAGAATTTAAAAAAATAAAATAAAATGCCTACTAGGCTGCAGTGGGCTTATTTATCATCTGTTCCCACAGTGAAAAGGGTGGGTCAGACGTTCACTCAAGTCTGACCCTTTCCTCGTGGTAACACATGTGCCTTTCAACCCAGCCACTTTTTTTTTTTTTTTTCCCCAGCCACTTTTTGACTCCTGACTTTCAAAGCATTTTCATTTACTCTTAATACTTCCTTTGATACAAAAGAAAAGTAATCGTTTGAAAGGCAGAACTTGCTCTGTGATCCCTTTTTTGGTGTGTGTTTTAAATGAAGAGGTATTCTTTTCCAAAAATAAGAGACCAAAACATATGTGTTTTGGGTTGAATTGTGTACATAATTCAACTCCCCGCAAATGTACATATTGAAGTCCTAATCCCAGTACTTCAGTGTGTGACCTTATTTGGAAGTAGGGTCATTACAGATGCATTTAGTTAAGATGAGGTCAGACTTGGGAAGGGTGAACCTTTAATCCAATGTAATTGGTGTCCATATACAAAGGAGAAATTTGGACATACACACACACACACACACACACACAGAGCAAGGGAGCTTGGGTGATGCAGAAGCCAAGGATGGTCAAAGATTGCCAGCAAAACATGAGAAGCTAGTAGAGAGACCTGGAACAGACTCTCCTGCACAGCCTCAGAAGGAACCAACCCTGCTGACATTGATCTTGGGCTTTTAGACTCCAGAATTGTGAGACAGTGACTTTCAACCATTCAATCCTCGGTACTCTGTTACGGCAACCCTAGCAGGCAAATAAAATATATATTAAAAATCCAGTGAAGGGCTTCCTTAGTGGCGCAGTGGTTGAGAGTCCGCCTGCCGATGCAGGGAACGCGGGTTCGTGCCCCGGTCCGGGAAGATCCCACATGCCGCGGAGCGGCTGGGCCCGTGAGCCATGGCCGCTGAGCCTGCGCGTCCAGAACCTGTGCTCCGCAGCGGGAGAGGCCACAACAGTGAGAGGCCCGTGTACCGAAAAAAATCCAGTGAAATTTTTGGTGCCATTTTCTTTCTAAGTTCCCTTCAACATACTCTATTTATATCACTTTAGAGATTTGGCCATAAAATCTATGGATTATTGTTTTTTTTACTAAAAAAAGAAGAACATCTTTATGCTTCTATAGTTTGGAATAAAAGATGTAACCCATAAAACCTAAATGCATCTACGTCTGTGTTCAGGGGGAAAAGACTCAGTCTGGTCATACTTCTAGAGAGAAGACCCCAAGCATGGGTTAATCACGGCCCTTTTCCACTGCAGGGGTAGAGGAAAGAGTTGTTCAGTGACTGGAAAATCCAGATGTTGGCAGTACTGGTCTCAGTTTATATACTTCTCTAGGAAGCGCTTCTTGGACAAGCTCACTTACCTTACATGGAAGCAAGAAATTGGGAAACAAAGTCTTCGAGGAGCATGGGTGTTCTACCTGAAGGGGGCTAGCATTCTGTGAGGGGGTCCAAAAGCTGTTGTCTAGTAACAGGAAGACAGACCCAAGAACTCTGTCCAACCCAGTAAGAGGTACCCCCGCCTTCAAGCAAGCCATTAGACTTCTCTAGTTGATAACCAGTAGTCAAAACTTCTGAGCAGAACCCCTAGGCACAGGGAGATTGCCCCATCCCGGAGTATCCCTGCCTGGGAATGTTGATGCCATCTGGCCCTGGCTGTAGTTGACAGGAAGCTTAGGTCCAGCGAGCAGCCCATGTCTATGCTCAGCAATATGAAAGCTTTCCAGGAGCACTGGTTCTGGATTCAAGCCGTGAACTACCGCCCAAGAGCTGCAGCCTCTGCTTGCCATTCAGACACATTGGACGTGTCCCCTTAGTATGCCTACACCACCCACTGTATTTCATCCTGGGTCAAGGACAGGCCCAGAGAGCTAATTGTACTGTGTTTCCAGTGATAGAGCTCCTGGGAACACCTCATTGAGACTTGCTTCTACCCTTTACATCTCTGGTAGTCATAACATCATCCTGGTAAGATGTGGACACCCTCACTTAAATGACAGGCTTTATCTTGAATAGACCCAATTTGGATCAGCCTTTGCTACTGCTGTGTATGAACTGAAGTTAAATGTGGAATGTGAACAAGTGGAGGTCAACTTGAACTTGATCCTAGACTCGTACTTCTTTGCTGAGGTGGGAATCATTACGTTGGAAATACAGAGAAGAAAGCATAATCATAGCCACCTACTAGGCTTTGCAGTAAACAATTATCTATTGATTTTCAACATTTTAAATCAACCTTTAGCTAAATTATGAAAAGACATAACTATGAATACAAAACTTAATACAGGGCTTCCCTGGTGGTGCAGTGGTTGAGAGTCTGCCTGTCAATGCAGGGGACATGGGTTTGAGCCCTGGTCTGGGAAGATCCCACATGCAGCGGAGCAACTAGGCCCGTGAGCCACAACTACTGATCCTGCGCGTCTGGAGCCTGTGCTCCGCAACAAGAGAGGCCGCGACAGTGAAAGGCCCGCGCACCGCGATGAAGAGTGGCCCCCGCTTGCCGCAACTAGAGAAAGCCCTCGCACAGAAACGAAGACCCAACACAGCCAAAAATAAATAAATAATTAATTATTTTTTTAAAAAAAACTTAATACAATCAATTTTGACAGTAAAAATTTCCAATGACAGAGTTTAGGAGGTGGAGATGGCAAGTGAGTATATATCATCTGCTGTTGATGGAACAAGAAATGGGGATTGTTAAATATGATACATGAAGATGTAGATCTGACCGATGGAGGAACTGAAAATAGTGATAGAACTGTGTGTGGGGAGAAAAATGGGGGGAGGTTATTAAGTTAGCTAAATCCTTTTTGATCATAGCAGAAGTCTGTATCAAAGATATGTTTAAAACTGGCAAGTCAATAAAAATCAGTGACATTTAGAAATAAAATGTTTATTGTCAGAATATCGAAGAACATTTAAGAATGGTTGGCTCTCAGGAGAATGAAATTGGGGTCACCGTTACTTTCTATTTTAAGCCCTTCTATATGACTTAATTCTAACTATATGTATTTAGTAGGCTGATTAAAGTGTTAATGAAATGTTTTTAAAGAAATGAGTAAAATCGCAGAAGAAAAGATGAATATATTTTGATTATATAAACATTTTAAGTTGCTCTAGGTCCAAAACAAATTAAAAAGGAAAACAGGAAGCTATATAAAATATATATTAATAACATATAATATACTATATATGATATATAGTATATGTAACATCTAACATATATAATATATTGAATATAATATTCATATATGTTTTATGTTACATATTTAATTTATAATATATAATTCAATATATAATATATAACATATATATTCACATAAATTGATATGGAAAACATTTAGATCCTCAAAAGAGAAATGAAGAAAAGAGGTAAATAGTTCACAAAAGCTAATTAATAAATACAAGAAATAATGTTTAATCTTGCCATGAACCATGCTCAGCTGTTCACAGTGCTCGCTCTGCAGGATGAGCTCTGCCGCAGTGGAGTTGCTTCCCCCAGAGGAAGCCAGGAAGCAGGTGGAGCCCAAAGGAGAGCAGCCAACTGGTAGGAAGCCCACTGGCCCAGACACAGAGACTTCAGGCACCCAGGTCACACCCCAACCTTGTCCTAAAAAGGGGGACAAAAAACTAGCCTTAGGTATGCCCAATGTGTGGTCCAGATCAGGCCCCCTAACACGCTTTCATTTTTCTCTGTCCAAGGACTGCCCTATATAAATTGCACTTGATTCTGAAGTCCTAGGAATTAGGATCCATGCCTGACCCATCTTGTTTTATAGACGCCAGCACCTCTCAGGATGCCTTGCTCTTAGAAGATATTCAGTGATGTTTTGTATAATGGATGAGAAGTCTATGCTAATATATACAGTACTTAACATATCAGCTGCTAATAGGTCTTGGTACCTATGTATCATTGAAAACTTTAGCTCAACAGAGATATGTTTGCAAACTACTGAGTGATTTGACAAAGATAACCCAATGATCATATGGCCATTAATGGTATTTCATCTCAAAGATATATTCATTTTTCATTTTTCAGTGGCATGGATTCCAGTGATTCCATGAAATACTCTGCATTATTTGAATCTTGTCCATGGTCAAAAGACTTGCCTTTTCGGCCTCCGGAAGACAGAATTTATTCACACCCAGAATCAACAATAGGTGATATTGAGGATCAGGCCCTAAAAGGTATGAGTCATTTACATATTGTTCTCATATAAATATTAATATTATAATTATATCTATTTCCCACTGTCTTTCTGTTTCTGATTTTTTAAAATTAAATGTGTGTTTAAAGTTGAGAATCTCTCCTTTGAGGCAGGCTGGGTTATTTATCCCCCATTGTAATAGATGAGAAACAAAGTTAAAAAAGATCAGAAATGTGCCCAGGGTTGCTTAGCTACTTAGAGTGGACTGCTGCTCTGCCCATCTGGCCACACGGCCTGCAGGGGTGTTCTGGGATGAGGGGCACGTGCTCTCGAAAGGAGGTTTTAGCAACTTGGGCTACATTCAGTGAAGGTGAAGAAACGCAGGGAAGTTTTCATATCACTGACCAGTCTCCTGCCCTGGGGGTCTGGCAGAATCCTGGCGGTTTGGGGTTTGAAGGATCAGGCCAGCCCCTCCTCTTCACCTCCTTTTTACACCTTGCTCCCCAACAGACTTGCGAATGCATGTCTCCTGGCACAGACAGCATGGCCATCGCATTTTTGTCTCTGGCAATGTTCATAAAGAACATTGAGTAAAGACCTTAAACAGTGTGGGGAGGCTGAAGGGCTAGAGGTGAAAATGGAAAAGGGAGAGAGTAACCCATTATGGGGCTCTGTGAGCAACTGATAGAGGAATGAATAAATTGGGCGGAATTCTCTAGGACCTGGAGGCTAAGAGAAGCCAATATTAGTAGCCTGCGGGGGGTGGGGTGGTCTGCCTGAGACCAGAAGAAGACTTGAGAATCCCCTGCTTCCTCAGGTGACCATGGGAGCCAGAAAGAGTACAGACGTGTTAGGTCACCAGGGACAATAGGACACAGTAGGTGGCATCTCCAGAAGGAAGGTCCCGAATCAGGCACCTTCTGACCTTTTCAGAGGTGGACGCCCTGTTCAGGTGTAGCTGTATTCAGGACAGCTGACCGAGATAGGGTATTTTCCAGCATTTTACTCATAAGGGAGGACAGAAGCAATAAATTAGAATCTGTTGGCCTGAAATAAACAGACTGCCAGGTATTTCTCCAGCCAAGATGGGTTTATTAGTGATCACTTCGGGGTCTACAACCACAGTGAGCCACATGCAAGGCCGCACAGGGCAAAGGAAGGAGAAGGCTTCTTATAGAGGGAAAGGGAATTGGAGAGCTTTAGTAAACCAAGAGTCTATGGCTTTTCATTGACTGAGTCCTTGCCAGGAAAGAAGAGGAGACGTCTTCCTTTGGGGCTCTGCTATGGTCGCAGGGCGTGAGAGGCTCCCCCTTCTGGTCTCCCAGCTCCACTTCATGGAGGTTTCTGTTATTAATTTTTTACAAGTCCCAAGACTCAAGTTCCAGGATATAATCCCAAATTCTCAAGTAGACATACTATGTCATCTCACAGGATGTGTGAAGTGTTCTGGGCACTCTTTTAAAGGCTGTGAGCTGCCACTTCAGAGCCTGAGGGAACCCAGGAGCCCTGGGACAGACATGTCCTTAAAGCTCATCATGGTTCTGGCTTCCCACAGGTCGTGTTCCCAGACCTTTCCCATCTCATTTTCTCTCCTCTTCCTGTATCCTTCCTTATAAATGGGATACTTAAGAGTTGAAAACTACATTCCAAACATAGTCTGGCCAGAGCAAAGGGGGGCTGTTACCCGTGGGGCAGGGCTGTGGAAAGAACATTGCATTAGGAATCAGAAGACCTGGGTTTTGGTTCCATTTCTACTATTGTCTGGCTGTACAGTGTTGGGCAAATCAATTAATGTCTGAGCCTTAGGAATAATAATATCCATCCCACAATAATATAGTAATATCCTATATTACTGTAATATATATATATTATAATGTAATACATAATATAATAATACAGGACCAGCAAGGTGGGGTATGGTGTAAGTAAGAAGTAAAGTGCTGGATATCTGCTAGGTATTACGATTGTAAATTTTTATACACATAAAAGATTGTGGTTGTTTTCTGCTGGGATGGTTTCTGGAGATTTATTTCATGTGAATGGGCCAGGTTTTCCTGTTTCTTTATGTGCATTGTGATCCCGTGTTGAAAATTGGGCATTTGAAAAAGCAGCTACCTCTCCCAGGACGTGGACTGGCTCCGTGCGGGAGACGCCCTTCGCTGACTGGTGGGGCATGTTCTGAGCCCAGGGTCAGTCCAGTGTGAAGGCTC
Organism: Orcinus orca; assembly: GCF_937001465.1. Taxonomy (NCBI): domain Eukaryota; kingdom Metazoa; phylum Chordata; class Mammalia; order Artiodactyla; family Delphinidae; genus Orcinus; species Orcinus orca. Next base: position 18,512,884 of record NC_064567.1, on the reverse strand, counting down.
AGGGTCTTTTCAGTCCCTTTCTGGGCGTGCCCTTTCCCTAACCTCTGTGTGTGCTTTTCCCCAGTTCCCCAGTATACACAGATGCTTTTAAATGAATGTATTAATTGCCCTAAGCATCTTTCTCCTGCTTTTTCTTGGAGCCTTTGCTGTTCTGTGGTGTTCCTCAAGTAAGAATCTCTTGTCCCAGGCGTCTTTAGGTCTGTGCCTCCTCAGGGTTTTTCAGGAGCCCGGCCCGCTGCTTCCTATAGCTTCCTCTAGCCTGAGATCCCAGCTGTGCCACTTCTAGCCATCTGGGCTATGAGTTAGGTGACACAGAGGCCAATCAGGCTGCTGCTAGATGGGCTCTCAGGAGGGAACTGGGAGCCAGGCCCCTCTTCCCCCAAACTGTACTTCAGCCCCTTGGGAGGGGGAGGGGCAAAGGTGAGTAAAAACATGAGATTTCTTACCCTTGCTAATGTGGTTTTTTCATGGTTGGGCGTTCACTTGGTTGCTGTAGATCATTGACTGATTTCCAGAGCTCCTATTAAGTTACTTTAGCTAGTCTCTAGTTTTTTGTTTTTTGGGTTTTTTTGCAGTACGTGGGCCTCGCACTGTTGTGGCCTCTCCCGTTGCGGAGCACAGGCTCCGGACGCGCAGGCTCAGCGGCCATGACTCACGGGCCCAGCCGCTCTGCGGCATGTGGGATCTTCCCAGACCGGGGTACGAACCCGTGTCCCCAGCATCGGCAGGCGGACTCTCAACCACTGCACCACCAGGGATGCCCTCTAGTTTTTCTTTTAATGTTTCCCTGGGAGAACAGGGGCCTGGAGCTTCCTAACCTGCCATCTTGCCAACATCTTTCTGTGGTGATTTTCTCAGAAATCACATCATACTACTAGCTCTCGGTCAGTTAAACCCACATTTTTTTTTTTCATACGAACTGCCAAACCAAGTTTATATCATCCAGTATATGTGCTGTTGATTTTTTTTTTTACATAAATGCAACTTTCATCTTCAGCTTTTTATCCTTTTGGTTTCAGCCCCACATTCCAACTTGATTAGATCATTTGGGGTCTTGATTCATCTTCCATATTTACTACTTTATAAATTTCTATTCAGCCAGCAAACATGCCACCTATGCCTTTGTCATTGTTGCTGTCAACATTGGGACCCAGGACTTGGCTAAGAGAAACATCCTGTGACAAGTCTTTGGACACTGACTTCCAGGGAGAGTCTACCTGCTTTGTGACGCTTACTCACATCTCTCTAGTGCATTCACACAAGAAACTGCGATGCGTGCCTTGCATTATATCAGTCGTATTTTCTAACTCAGAGGTCAGCAAGCTTTCTGTAAAGAACCAGACAGTAAATGCTTTTGGCTTTGTGGACAACATAGACTTTTTTGCAACCACTCAACCCTACCATTGCAGTGTGAGAACAGCCATAGGCAATATGTAAATGAATGGGCATGGGCTGGTTTCCATTCAACTTTATTTACTAAAATGGGCTGCAGACCAGATTTGTCCTATGTGCTATAGGTTGTTGACCCCTGCATAAGTAATAGGGAAATTAAGTTAATTTGAAATAATTTTTCTTTGCAAATCCCTTCCAACACTTATCACTCACTACAGTTCTTTCTGAATGCACAAACCATTTCTTTAATAAACTGGAATTTGCTGAGGTTTAAAGTCAGGTGTGCCGGTTTGTAGATCTTTATTTCCATTTTTTTAAATGGCAATATTATTTGCCTCCAGTACTTTTCTCATTGCAATGAATTCTCAAAGACCAGACACTCTAAAATTACTTCTGTCAGTTATTTCAGCACCCTGGGAGGTAGCTTACCTGGGTGTGGACAAGGGAACTGATGTAGAAGGGAGCCCTGTTCTTCTGTTGTCTTCTTTCTTCTTCGGGGCCTTTATTTGCTTAAGATATTTTTGTTACCCTTTCCAGCTTAAAAAAATATCTCCATGATGAAAAAAAAGTAGAAAATAAGGAGGAACCTTTTCTTTTTTCTTTTTTTTGGCTGCACCGCATGTGGGGATCTTAGTTCCCCAACCAGGGTTCGAACCCACGCCCCCTGCAGTTGGAAGCGTGGAGTCGTAACCACTGGACCACCAGGGAAGTCCCTTTTATCTTTTTTTGTCCTCTGTTAACAGGATCTCATCTTCTCAAGGAGTATGCCATTCTTGCTCTAAATATACCTTAAAAAGGTCCATTTTGCCTTTAACATTTTGGATTGCATTGGTTTGTTTAATAAGCTGCGTCTTCCCGATCTTATAGGTCACTCCATTTTGCTCACTTCCTGTAGAATCCTCTGCCTCACTCTCTCAATCCCTCCTACACTGATTTCTCCCCACTGAGAATTCGGCTTCCTCTGTGGACACTATGCTTCCACCTTCAGTCTCATCTTCCAAACTCCTCTTGCTTCCATAGTCCCCAGAGGAACCTAGCTCTGTGGTTCATCCTTGGTGTCTTCCTCCTTGGTTAACAAGCCAGTCTTAAAGGGCACTAGATGAGTTTTCTCTAGGAAGGACTTCAGAGTGTGTGTTTGTGTCTGTGCTAAGTCTACTCACATATGATTGAAAAGGAATATTGTGCAGGGCATTATTACAGAGGGTATGAATGAGCAGGGTAGAAGAGTAGCATAGGAATTGCTTGCTGTAGCAACCTTCTGGTCATTGGGCAAGTCTACCCAGCCCAAGGTTTGTCCAACCACGCACATGATATATTCTCAACCTCATCCCTTATTTTTCTTATTTGGGTGTCATTTATTTCTTATAGTTTGTTATGAATGAATTCTGAAAGTTATTCTGGTTCTTACATCATGCAATGTTTATTTTCTTTGTTTAGTGTACCAAGGGGTTAACTATACATACCGTATCTTTTTTTCTTAATGTTTTACAGCACTACATAAACAGGTATTTCCATGTGGAAAAGGGTCTCTCCAACACAGAAGACACATGATCTCAAGCATCAGTCGCCCAGGTTCCAACACCAAACCCACCCTCCCTCCGATCCCTCAGGGCCGCAAGTAGACCCGTACCTGACATTTGATCTTAACATGGAAAACTTGCTCTGATCATGTCCAGTCCCTTTGTCTCCCCTGGCCATGGATCCTGGCTATTCCTCACTCAACCAACTACCTACAAAAGAATGTTCTATATGCCTTAATTCTCTCAGTTTCTTTTGTGATTCTCTGAATAGTGTCTATCTTTTTAAAATGTAAGTTATTCTTAGCTTTTATAAATGGAATTTCAGTTTTTCCCACAGCTATGAATGAATTTTCTAGCTGTTTCCTGCTCTGAAATATCAGATGGCAAAATCTCCCAAGATCTCTGCCTTGCTACATGCATAGTGATTGTGGGATAAAGACAATGAAGATTGTGCTCTTAAAATTTCAATGCGTCCATTTATAGCATTAGTGTATACTTTACAGGATTGAAATATTTTGTTCTTCTCATTATGAAAAAATTATGGAGTTCCATTTAACTTCTGACCAACATGATACCTCAAATTCCTTTAGCAATATGAAGAAATAAATCAGGTATTTCTTTTAGTTCACCCTTTTTTGACTCTGATTATGAAAGGTTTATAAGCAATTTTCATTGTCTTTGTGGTTTCACTTCCTGCCATCTGCAGAAGAAAAATTGAGCAGTTATAGGCGAGGCTGGTGTTCGGCTGATTTGTGTGAACGAGACTATGCTGGTTGTTAAAACACTGAAATGTACCCGTTTGGATGGGTAAATGGTCTTTCCTCTGAATCCTCTGTGCATGGTGATTCATGGGAACAAGAGCCTTCCCATAGTACGGCACTAATTGTTAAATATTTTAAATATCAAAATACTCTAATGCTTTCCTTTTTAAAAAATATCAAAACTTCCTTTGATAATCCCCTTTCCCGTAACTCATATTTGGATGTAACACGATTTGCTGTTGGCTCCTATCTTCCACCTAGCCCTGTTCTCAGCAGGAGCTGGTTAAAGTTCTTTTCTTGGGGTGGGTAGGAGAGGCTGGGAGGGGGAATGTGGAGGAGAGTACAAGGCTGAGCCGGAGAAGGGAGGCAATGCTCTCTGGAAAAGTAGGGGTGCAGAGAGTGGGTTGCTGTGCCCCAAGGATTCACCAGCATCATCTCATCTTTTTAAAAGTTATTATAAAATATTTTAGACACAAGGGAAGATATAAAAATAATAGTTTCAATTTCAAACAATATGGAAGAGATGCTTTTAAAAAACAATTTCTCCTACTAAGCACAGCTAAAAGCATAGAAATTATATATAAAACAAAGGTAAGATTGAGAGTTAGAAGGAAGAAGGCAGACCACCTGAGGACCCTGGGACCTGAGTAATGACATAATGGTAATTTCCCTGGGTCTCCTTTTGCCTTAGTTATCCTAAACTGGGTGCTGGAGAAGCTAAAACCCCAAAACACTAATGATACAGACAACAAATTTTCCAACAAAGAGCCTGCTCCTTCTAGCTAAAAGACTAGGAAAGGAGCAGACTAGCAACACAGAAACCTTTTAGACAAGGACTGCTTTACTCCAGCTAAATACTGTGAATAAAATTCTGGCCCCATCCTTTTTCTCACCCTTGTTAGCAAAGGCTTCCACACTTTTCTAGCTATAACAATGTTCCCCTTCTCTTCCCTGATGTGATAGTATCAGGGAAATTTTTGTGGAGAGCCAGGATGTTTACCACCACCCAGTGTTAATAAGAACCCCCTCTCAGAGTATCATTGAAGGCTACTTAGGGACCTAGACTGCCATTCCTCACCTGGTAGTAATGACGCACCTTTTCCCCTTCCCATCAGGTGGTGTCAGAGGTCTTGTGGAGGTCCAGCACCTTCACCACTGACCTGTCTCCTTGCAGTGTCAATGGAGGCCATGTGAGGACCTAAACTTCCACACCCACTCAGCATTAATACAGCATCATTCCCACTTTTCCCATCCTAAGTGTCAAGAGAGGCCAAGTGGAGAACTTAGACTTCTACCTCCACCTGGCAGTAATGACTCAGTGCTCTCTCCCCAACTGGCATGGTGTCAGAGAAGGTCAACTAAACAGAAGGTTTAAATAAGATCCAGAGTCTCATACTATCCAAAATGTCTAAGATATAATAATAAAAAAATACTTAACAAGAGTAAGGAAAACCTTAACTTAAATGAGAAAAGTCAATCAACATATGCCAACACAGAGGTGAAACAGATCTTGGAATTATCTGACAAGGATTTTAAAGCAGCTGTGATGAAGATGTTTCAACAAGCAATTATGCACATGACTGAAACAACTGAAAAAGAGACACAATCTTAGCAAAGAAATAGTCTTGAAAAGAAATAGAAGATATAAAGAAGAAACAAATGGAACTTTTAGAACTGAAATTGCAATAACTGAAATTTTAAAACTTACTGGATGGACTCAACAGTAAAATGGAGAGGTCAGAAGACAAAAATCAGTGAACTCGAAGACAGAGCAATTTTAGTTACCTAATCTGAACAACAGAGAGACAATAGACTGAAAAATAAAATGAGCTCCAAGGACATGTAGGACTATATGAAAAGATCTAATGCTTATGTCATCAGAGATCCAGAAGAACAAAAAAGAGTATGGGGCTAAAAAATTATTACTGAAAATTGCCCCAATTTTGCAAAAGCCAAAACCCTACAAATTCAAGAAGATGATGAATCCCAGACAGGAAAAACCCAAATAAATCTGCAACAAGACACATAATCAAACTTTGTCAAAAAGACAAAGAAAAATATCTCAAAGCAGCAAGAGAGAAACAATATCTTAATTATAAGGAAAAAACAAATCAAGTGATAGCATATTTCTCATCAGAAACTATAATACTGCCAGAAACCACAGAAATGGAACAACATTTTCTAGTCCTAAGAGAAAAAAACCTGTCAATCTGGAATTCTCTATTCAGTAAAAATGTCCTTCAGGAATGAAGGAGGAAATCAAGACATTCTCAGGTGAAGGAAAACTAAGAGAATATATTGACAGCAGACCTAGCCTAAAAGAATGGCCCAAAAAAAAAAAAATTCTTGAAACAGAATGAAAATGATAAAAGAAGGTAATTTGAAACATAAAGAAAAAAGAACAGTGGAAATAGTGAAAATATGGATAAATACAATAGAAGTTCCTCCTCATCTTGAGTTCTCTAAATTATGTTTGATGGTTGAGCAAAAATTATAACGTTGTCTGATGTGGTTCTTGATATATGTAAAAGGTATATATAATTTAAGGCAATTATAAACAGGAGTAAAGGGACTTAAAAGGAGGTAAGCTTTCTACATTTCACTCAAACGGTTAAAATGTCAACACCGGGAGACAGTGATAAGTCATATATGAATAATATAATACCTAGGATACCACTAAAAAAGCTACTTTGTGAGATACACTCAAGAGCACTATAGATAAATAAAAATGGAATTTTAAAAATGTTCAAGTGACACGTAGGAAGTCAGGAAATAGAAAACAGAGAACCAAAAAACTAAACAAAATACCAAAAGCAGCCTTAAGCTCTACCATACCAACAGTTACATTAGAGTAAATGGTCTAGATACACCAATTAAAAGGCAGAGGTTGGCAGAGGGGATTAAAAAAACATGACCAAGTTATATCATTGCTACAAGAAATTCACTTGAAACTTAACAACATAGGTTGAAAATAAAAGAATGGAAAAGTGTTTGCATATATCATGCAACCATTATCAGAAGAAAGGAAGAGTGGTAATATTTGTATCAGATAAAGTAGGCTTCAGAGAAAAAAAAATTACAAGATATAGAGATACATTATATAAGGATAAAAGGGTCAGTCCACCAAGAAAACGTAACGTGATTAACTATGTATGCGCTAAAGAACAGAACTACAAAACGTGAAGCAAAAACTGACAGAACCGAAAGGAGAAACAGTTGTATATTTCAACATCTCTTTCTCAACAGTTGATAGAACAATTAGACAAAACCTCCGAGAGTATATAATAATTCAACAACATCATCAACCAGTAGGATTTAATTGACATTTATAGAACGTTCCAGTCCAGTGACAGCCCAATAAACATTCTTTTCAAGAGTGTTTCATGAATGTTCTCATGGAACATTAGCCAAGACAGACCATACCCTGGACCATGAAAGAAACCTAACAAATTTAAAAGAATTCAAATCATACAAAGTATGTTCTCTGACCACAATGGAATCAAACTAGAAATTAATAACAGATAATAGAAAAGTCTCCAAACATCTGGAAATGAAACAACACAGTCTTAAATAATCTTTGGGCCTAGGAGAATTAAAGAGAGATCTATGGTCTCAAGGGAATTTAAAAATACATGAAACTATATGGTAGTTCTATTTATTACTCAGCTATAAAAAGAAACAAAATTGAGTTATTTGTAGTGAGGTGGATGGACCTAGAGTCTGTCATACAGAGTGAAGTAAGTCAGAAAGAGAAAAACAAATACCGTATGCTAACACATATATATGGAATCTAAAAAACAAAAAAAAAGGTCATTAAGAACCTAGGGGCAGGATGGGAATAAAGATGCAGACCTATTAGAAAATGGATTTGAGGACACAGGGAGGGGGAAGGGTAAGCTGGGACAAAGTGAGAGTATCATGGACATATACACTACCAAATGTAAAATAGCTAGCTAGTGGGAAGCAGCTGCATAGGACAGGGAGATCAGCTCGTTGCTTTGTGACTACCTAGAGGGGTGGGGTAGGGAGGGTAGGAGGGAGGCTCAAGAGGGAGGGGATATGGGGATATATGTATGCATATAGCTGATTCACTTTGTTATAAGGCAGAAACTAACACACCATTGTAAAGCAATTATACTCCAATAAAGATGTTAAAAAAAAAAAAAGAAACTGAAGAGGAGGATTCTTAAATCAATAAGCTCCTACCTCAAGAACCTGGGAAATAAAAATAAACCCAAAATAAGCAGAAAGAAACAACACAGAGCAAAAATCATTGAAAATGAAAACATAAAAGGAATAGAGAAAAAGCAGTAAAACAAAAAGCTAGTTCTTAGAAAAGATCAATAAAATTGACAACCTCTCTCTGGTTAAACTGACAGAAAAAAGAGAAGACACAAATTACCAATATTATAAGTGAAATGGGATGAAACTTCAGATTCTGCAGGCATCAAAAGGATAATAGGGAATACTACAAACAATTCTACACACACAAATTTGACAACTTAGATGGAATGGACCAATTCCTCAAAAACAAACTACCACAACTCACACAGTATGAGATAGATCATTTGAGTAACCCTATAAATATTGATGTATTATGGGAATTGAATAATTAAATTGAATTAAAGTATTCATAATTATGAAAAAGAAATCTCCAGGCCCAGATGCTTTCACTGGAGAATTTTACCAAATGTTTACAAAAGAATTCATACCAATTCTACATAATCTCTTTTAGAAAATGAAAAAGGAAGGAACAGTTCCCAACTTATTTTCTGAGGCAAATATTACTCTGATACCAAAGTCAGACAGATGGTACAAAAAAAGAAAACTGCAAACCAGTATCACTCATGAATAGATGCAAAAAATCCTTTAAAAATTTCAGCAAATAAAATTCAGCACTACATAAAACGAATTATACACCATGACCAAGTAGAGTTTAACCCAGAGATGCTGATTCACTAATTGAAATCAACCAATGTAATCTACCATAATAACAGGCAAAGAAGAAAATTTACATGATCAGATCAATTAATGCAGAAAAACTATTTAACAAAGATTAACACCCATTCATGATAAAAATCTAGGAATAGAGACTTTCTTCTATTTGATAAAGACTTTGGTACATGTCTCTATCTCTAAACAATATACACTTTTGTTCACCATGACTTTAAACTTTATTTTATACTGTATATATTCATCAATTAACTTTTTCTCAACTTTATGTTTATGGGTTTAATCCATGAACATTGTGTTGGTCTAGTTTTAAGGTTTCTCACTGCTGTGTACTATTCCACTGTAAGAATGTACCACAATGTATCCACTTTCCTCTTGATGAATGCTAAATTTGTTTTCAGTTTTTTTTCTACTATAAAAGGTGCAGCTGAAAAAATTCTTCTATAGGAGTGGAATTGCTGTGTTATAGGTATACAAATCTTTAACTTTACCAGATATTGGTTACTTTGCTATGCCCTCACAAATATGTAAGAGTTTTTATTTTTCTACATCTTCAGCAACGAGTGGAATTGACAATCTTTTTATTTCTAATCCAATAGCTGTTAATGTAAACTCATTGTGGTACTTTGGGTTTCTCCAAAGTTGAACTTTTTTTTTTTTTTTCTTGCAGTAAGCAGGCCTCTCTCACTGTGTGGCCTCTCCCGTTGTGGAGCACAGGCTCCGGACGCGCAGGCTCAGCGGCCATGGCTCACGGGCCCAGCCGCTCCGTGGCATGTGGGATCTTCCCAGACCGGGGCACGAACCCATGTCCCCTGCATCGGCAGGCGGACTCTCAACCACTGCGCCACCAGGGAAGCCTGAAAGTTGAACATTTTTTATAAGATTAGTGGCCATTTATGGCTCATCTTCTGTGAGTTGCCTATTTATATGTTTTGTCTAGTTTTAAATTGGGTTATTATCTTTTTCTTACCAATTTGCAGGATTTATTTATATATTCTGGTTATTAATTCTTTAGTTATATGAATTGCACATCTTTTCAAAGGCTGTGTCTTTTCACCTTTTAAAAATGTTATATTTTAATGAGTAAAAGTTATTAATATGGCCAAATTTTTCAAACTTTTTCTTGATAGCTTGTGCTTTTTTATGTCTTATGTGTTCCTTCCCTATGCCATAGTCATAACTATAGTCTCTTAGATATTATTCTAAATGCTTTGTACAAAAAAGTTTTGCCTTCCCAATTTAGGTCTATACTCTACCTGCAATAGAGCTTTGTGTATGCTCTGAGGTAGGACTTAATTTTTTTCTAGTTGTTACACCTCTTTTTCTCTCTAATCTGTAAGACCTTGTCTCTCATATTATTTCTATAAATGTTTGGGTCTGTTTCTGGGTTCTCTGCTCTATGTTACTGTTTTATTTACTATACATTTATAATAAGACTTACAACCTGGTAGGACAAGTTATGCCCTTTGGTTTTCTTCAAAATTATCATGACTGTTATTCACATTTTGCTTTCCAAGTAATTTTAGACATTATCAAACTTGCAAATGCCTTATTTAAAGTTAGTTAGAATTACATTTAGTTCATAAATTTGAGGAAGCTTGTTTTCTTTATGATATTGAATCTCCCCTTCTCTAAACATGCTCCCTTTTGTACGTTTTCTTTAATTCCTTTAATAAATTTGTATACTTTTCTCCATAAAGGATATATGTATCTTTAGTGAGGTTTATTCCTAGGTACCTTTTATTTTGGTTATTTTAAGTGGAATATTCTTTAAGATTATATTTTCTGTGACTGGTGTATGGAATGCAATTCATTTCTATAATTATCATGTGTATTATATATTCTGACAATATATTTGCAGATTATTTCAGGATTCCATGCAAATATCATAAAAAATGACAATTTTTCCCCCTTTCTTTACATTCCTATTATTATTCTGTTTTTAAAATTTCATTTCATTATTTTTTCTTTTAAAAACTTACCTGGAGAGAACTTCCAATACAATGTTGAGTAGAAACAATGATAGTGGACATCCTTGTCTCACTTTTGATTTTAAAAAGAATATTTCTAATGTTTCACTGTTAAGTGTGAAATTTGCTGTAGATTTTTGGCAGATAATCTTTGGAAAAAATTTTTCATTTAATTCCTGGCTTACCATGAGTTTTACAATGAAAGAGTATTGAAAGGAAGGTGTTTTCTTTGTAGGGTACAAAAATTTGAGGTATATATTAATTCAATCATATTATTGTATTATTTGAACTGTTATTTTCTTTTTTTTTTAAATTAATTTATTTTTGGCTGCACTGGGTCTTTGTTGCTGCACGTGGGCTTTCTTTAGTTGTGGTGAGTGGGGGCTACTCTTCGTTGAGGACTGCAGGCTCATTGTGGTGGCTTCTCTTGTTGCTGAGCACGGGCTCTAGGTGCGGGGGCTTCGGTAGTTGTCGCACGCAGGCTCAGTAGTTGTGGCGCGCGGGCTCTAGAGCACAGACTCAGTAGTTGTGGCACATGGGCTTAGTTTCTCTGCGGCCTGTGGGATCTTCCCGGACCAGGGCTCGAACCCATGTCCCCTGCGTTGGCAGGTGGATTTTTAACCATTGTGCCACCAGGGAAGTCCCCGAACTGTTATTTTCTTAGTTTGTTTTTTTTTTTCTACTTACTCATACTGAAATGTTAAAAAAAACACCCTCTCACTATGATTGGGTTTCCCTCCCCTTCCCTCCCCTCCCCTCCCCTCCCCTTCCCTTCCTTTCCCTTCCCTTTCCTCCTTCCTTCTTTCCTTTCTTCTTTCTCCTTCCTCCCTTCCCAGATTACCTGCTGACTGTGGAAAAGTTAGTGGTACATAGAAAACATGCTTACCGGGCCTTCCCTGGTGGTGCAGTGGTTAAGAATCCACCTGCCAATGCAGGGGATATGGGTTCGAGCCCTGGTCTGGGAAGATCCCACATGCCTCGGAGCAACTAAGCCCGTGCACCACAATTACTGAGCCTGCCCTCTAGAGCCCACGAGCCACAACTACTGAGACCATGCACCACAGCTGCTGAAGCCTGTGCACCCCAGAGCCCGTGCTCTGCAACAAGAGAAGCCACCGCAATGAGAAGCCCGTGCACCACAATGAAGACCCAACGCAGCAAAAAAAAAAAAAAAAAAAAAAAAGCATGCTTACAGAAGCATCAAAAGTAAACATCACACAAATTTTAAAAAAAGCAGTAGGGTAGTGATTTTATAATCAGACAAAATAAGAGGTCAAGATGAAAATCATTAAATGATACATAAAACACCCTTTTACATTAAAACAGGTGCATCCCATTACAAAGGTATAACAGTCATGAACGCTTAGGAATTGGATCATATAACATCAAAGTATATAAAGCAAAAAAATGTTAGAAATGTAAATTGCTTTCTATCTAAAGTGCTCTCATCCATAAACCTAGGATTATAACAGGATTGCCTGTTAGGATTTTTTTTGATGATTAAGCTGGATGATGTGTGTATGTAGTGAGTACAAATACCTCAGGCCACAAACTCTTAATTTTAAGCTCAAATCCAAAGTGAAAGAAATTTAATCTTATTCCCTATCAATTCAGGACAATCTCAATCAATTCTGTTGCCTCTCTCTTGCTTTTAACCTGGGATTTCATCCAACTTCTAAGGGTTTACGGAGTTTTAAGGCATCAGCGGGAGGCATCTGGTTCCTGCACTAATGAGAAATTCTTGGGTCTTGCCTACTCTCCAGGGACCATGCCTATAGCTGCTGACACATCCCTATTATTTTGACCACTCCAGGTATGTTGACTTTTTGTTTTTAATGTAACTTTGATTCTCTTTGTGAAAGCACATAAGAAACCAACTGCTCTGCTGTGCCAGTCTGGGTCAAGGGGTCTGTCTTAGTCCCTCTCTGCCTTGACACCCTTGCAGTCTTCTTTCTTTGCTGAGTTCCCAGAACATGGATATATTGGGAGCTCAGTCAGCTGGCTGCCTGGTAGAGCTCCGTATGGGAAGCCAAACAGTGGACCCCTGCTCTTCAGGTCCCACATTCAAGTAAGATTTCTATTGTATCCTAGACCTTGAAGTTATCTGTGGAGTAATGGTTCTCAACTGGATTGGCAAATCACTCTTTCCGTAAGTTTAAAAAACACCAGTGTCCAGGCTCCATCCCAAGCCAATTAAATAAGGATCTGTGGGGATGGGGGCTAAGGCATTGTATTTTTTTAAAGTTCCCAGAGTGATTCAATTGGATAGCCAGGATCAAGAGCCACTGCTCCTGGAAGATAGAGTGGGGGCTTTTCTAGAATGATTTTATCGATTTTTTTGTTGTTGTTGTCTTCAGCAGATGACTGACCATCTCACCACACCCTTATTAGCATAAACTATATTATAATTTTTTAATGTTTATATTTTTTAATTTTTATTTTATTGAAGTATAGTTGACTTACAATGTTTTAGGTGTGCAGCAAAGTGATTCAGTTGTACATATGTATAAAAATATATGTATTCTTTTTCAGATTCTTTTCTATTATAGGTCATTACAAGATATTGAATATAGTTCCCTGTGCTATACAGTAAGTCCTCATCATTTCTTTTATATATAGTAGTATGTATCTGTTAATCCCAAATTCCAAATTTATCCCACCCCCCAACTTTCCCCTTTGGTAACCATAAATTTGTTTTCTATGTCTGAGTCTATTTCTGTTTTGTAAATAAGTTTATTTGTATCATTTTTTTTTAGATTCCACATATAAATTGTATCATATGATATTTGTCTTTGACTTACTTCACGTAGTGCAATAATCTCTATAGGTCCATCCACGTTGCTGCAAATGGCATTCTTTCTTTTTTTTATGGCTGAGTAGCATTCCATTGTATGTACGTACCACATCTTTATCCATTCATCTGTTGATGAACATTTAGATTGCTTCCATGTCTTGGCTATTGTAAACAGTGCTGCTTTGAACATTGGGGTACATGCATCTTTTTGAATTAGAGTTTTCTCCGGATATATGCCCAGGAGTGGGATTGCTGGATAACATGGTAACTCTATTTTAGTTTTTTAAGAAACTTCCATACTGTTCTGCATAGAGGCTGCACCAGTTTACACTCCCACATAATTGTTTATCATTACTAATTTGATAGTTGAAAAATGCTATTTTATTGATTAGGTTTAATGTTTCTCATATGCTTATTTTTTATTAGTATTTCCATCTTAGTGAACTGTTGGTTCATATCTTTATTACATTTTTATCCTGGGATGTCAGTGTTTTATATTTTTGTGAGAGCTTTGTCTATTAAATATTAAGTATGGGGTCCCCATTTGTTTTAAATATCCATCCCAATTTGTCATTGGTCTGTATTTATTTTAAATAGAGAAGATTTATTTTAAATAGAGAAGATTTTAACTCTGTGTTTTCTTATAAAGCGTTTGCTTATGTATGATCATGAAATCTATTCTCTAAAAGCAGTGCTTGTCCAATAGAGCTTTCGGTGATGATGGAAATATGTAAAAATATCTACATTGTCCAGTATGACTGAGGAGCTGAATTTTTAATTTTACATACTTTTAATTAATTTAGATGTGAATAACTACATGTTACTAGTGGCTACTACATTGAACAGTACAATTCTAAAGGGTTTATCTTCATAGTCTTGGGATTTTTTTTTTTTTTTTGGCTGACAGTTATTTTGAGAGTTCTTTTATAAGTTCTAGTTTTGGTGGATTATAATGAAGAAATGAAAATATGGCTTTTGTAATTTATATTTTTTAAACTTATGCCTTGGCATGTGCTGAATTTTAAAAAATCATCAATGGGATTGAAAAGAAAGTCTATGGTATAAAATTTTGCTACATCTACTAATTCAATTTTTCTAATTACATTATTAAAACTATCTACATATATCCTCTTTTTTTTCAAGTTTGGACTTCTACTCATCTTTTTTTTAAAGTAATTTTTATTGGAGTATAGTTGCTTTACAATGTTGTGTTCGTTTCTGCTGTACAGCACAGTGAATCAGCTATATGTATACATATATACCCTCTTTTTTGGATTTCTTTCCCATTTAGGTCACCACAGAGCACTGAGTAGAGTTTCCTGTGCTATACAGTAGGTTCTCATTAGTTATCTATTTTATACATAGTAGTGTCAATCCCAGTCTCCCAATACACCCCACTCCTTCCTTCCCTCCTTGGTATCCATTCGTTTGTCCTCTACATCTGTGTCTGTATTTCTGCTTTGCAAATAAGTTCATCTGTACCATTTTTCTAGATTCCACATATAAGCGATATTATACAACATTTGTTTTTCTCTTTCTGACTTACTTCACTCTGTATGACAGTCTCTAGGTCTCTCCACATCTCTGCAAATGGCACAATTTCGTCCCTTTTTATGGCTGAGTAAATATATCCTCTTATTTTTATCAATTTGCTCTGTCATAAACGATCTTGGTGTTATAGTATCTCACTGTATTTATGTTTTCTGTCTCTTCTTACATATCAAATAGTTTTTCGCTATAAAAATGTTTTTCCTTTATTTTGTTTGCTTTTTTATAGTTTTTTAGTTTTCTTGCTATTTAGATTTTGATGTTATGTTAACCAGCTCATAAATGCTCAGGACTATTATTTCATAATTATGGATTTCACCTTGTTTCAATATAAAAGGGTCCTAAAAGAGTCCTTTTTGTTTCATCGAATCCTTTTTGCTTTGAACTTTCCTTTGGTAAGATCAGTGTCACCTCTGCTTATTTCTATTTGCCTGACACATTTTGTGCTATCCTCTTACTCTTATTCTTTCCATGTGATTTGATTTTGGTCTCACTGTTGTCAGAAACATGCAGTTGGATGTTCTTTTTTAACTCAGTCTGGGTTTCTGCCTTTTACTTCAGTTGTGGAGCAAAACTATTTTTATTTCTTTTTAATACTGATGAGCTCAGTCCTTTTTCTATCGTTTCATCTTAAATTTTGACAGTTTGAGACTCTTTTTTGACCATTTCACTTATTGGTTTATGTCTTTTGCTATATATTTTTTTGTTCTTTTCATTTTATAGTAATTTGGAAGGTATATTTTCCCTACCCTGATGTATATCTTGGAATTTAAAATGTTTGTAGTTCTCCCTGCCTTTTCCATTCCCACAGTTATAAATTTAATTAGGAATTGTAGACTCAGTTTATAGACCCTCACCCCTCTTTCTATTTTCCCCAAATAAATCTTTAAGAGATATTTCGGCTTTATACTCAATACTTAATGTTCTTTTATTTCTCTCTGGACTTTTCAGTAATGTCAGTATTTACTACCAATTCTTTTATATGATTACTTTCTTATTGTCAAATTCTTAATCTAAAAGCCTGAAGGGAGAGTGAGGGAAGGGAAGCATTTCAGAAAATAGTTCTACAGTAATGGAGTAATCTTATTTCTGTATTCTAGTAGGAAAAATAAGAGGTGAGAGCTGACGGAACTCTTTTTACATTTTTAAAATATTTATTCTGCTTTTCCCAGGATATATTTTCTTTCTACTCTCCCAGGATCCTGCACTCAATAAATATTCCAAGACTTTCTATATGAACTTAACTTTAGATTTCATTCCTAGTACCAGTTACTTTTGTTACTGTTATTTTGTTTGGATTTTATAAAGGCAGTGTGTTTCATTTTTTATTGAATGGGAAGTTAGGATAGGTAGCTGGTTATATGTTGCCATATTAACCTGGACATGTACGTTTCAATTTCCAGGAAGCACAAAATTTTCAAAAGTTCATAAAGATGAACATAGGTATGTATGTACGTATATATGGTCTACCACTGCATTCCAAAAAGGTTTGAGGACGTGTACAGTGGTGCATTCAATTCAATCAGATAACACATGAAAAAGTAAGGATATTGAGGCAAACAGAAAAAAGATGATGCTTTGATATGTCAAGTGCAAGCCCTAATTGTTGGAGGAGGGTCACAAAATTAAGCTTCCTAGTAGTCACAGTAAAGAAGGAAGCATGAGCAGTTCCACAGGTTCAAGATTCATGGTGACCTTAAGATAAAGACAAGTAGTTGCCCAGAAGCAGCACAGCCTTTCTTGGTAATGAGACTTGGGGGACATTTCTTTCCTAGTTTTCCCAAAGTGGGTGCTGTCTGAACATGTGGACCACATTCTCCATACCTTACAGGCCTTGAAGAGTCTTGAGTTTGACACAGCTATCTCTTATAATGTCCTGCAATGTAGACTGTGTAATATAAAATCACAATCCCTACCTACCTCATCCCACCCCCAAAAAAGCAATTTTTTGAGAGGCCCTGTCTAAATATGTGGAGAGGCGCTATGATATAATGGTTATTAGTTATGTGAGGCTGTTGTCAGAATTCCTGAATTCAACCCCTGATTCAGCCATTAGCTTGGAGTCTGACCTTAGGCAACTCACTCAAGTCTCCGTCTCTTCCACCGCCGGGCTCAGTCATGGAGGGACTGATGGAGATGTCATTTCACAGACCTGGGGGTGGGGTAGCGGTGTAGGGGCTGTAATGAACCCCGCTGTAATGAGTGAGGTCTCCAGCCTCAAGTCTCCAACCCCCTGTGTTGGGTTTTGGTGGAAAATTAATAATCAAGTGGTAGAAAACTGAAGGAAAAATAAAGTGTTTCCTCTATTCTAACTGATAAATTAGAACTGACTAATTCAATATTCAGTATTTTAATATTTTAAAACTAAGGGCACATTTTTAAATTGATGGCATGGCATAGCCGAGTTGGCAGCATTGTTTTCCTTTCTTGGTGGAATATAAAACGATGGTGTAGAATTTGTAACATCTTAGATTCCATAAAATATGATAGTGATAATTATTGCAAGAGACCAGCTTTTCCTCAGGGGCAGCTAAGGTCTGTTTGTGGGAGTAGGATGGATTCCTCTAAACTTCTGGCAATCTAAGAGGGCCATGGCTGTCCAGTTAGGGCTCTGTCTGAGAAGGTGGTCAGCAGATATATGGTTCTCCCTTTTTTTTTTAATTTTGTTTTTTTGGTTGTGCCAGGTCTTAGTTGTGGTAGGTGGGCTCCTTAGTTGTGGCCCGCGGGCTCCTTAGTTGTGGCATGTGTGCTCCTTAGTTGTGGCCTGCGAACTCTTAGTTGTGGCATGCATGTGGGATCTAGTTTCCTGACCAGGGATCGAACCCGCGTCCCCTGCATTGGGAGGCGGATTCTTAACCATTGCGCCTCCAGGGAAGTCCCTGGTTCTCCCATTTTAAAAAGAAGCCCCACTAGGGCTAACCCTTGCATTAGCCATTTTCCCCAGGTGCCTTATAATGAGAGGAAAGAACTGCATGTACCAGGAAATTCCTTTTGTCAACAGGGAGGATAGTCAAACTACAAAGAAGCATAAGGATACGTAATTAGAAAAAGGTACAGAGTAAGTGGACAGCCTGCAAGGGGCCCCTCTGGGGCCACCTCCCTATGGTTATGTATTATTTCACCAAGCCAGCCCAGACTGTTGAGCGATCATTGCCTGTAGACCATCCCTCTGACTTTTCCCTCTTGTGTGGTAGCATGTTGTTGGCAAGGCTGACCCCAAATCCACTGGGAAGGATATCAGAGACCACTGTGTTTAAGCATTCAGAAACTCACATCAGCACAGGAAGGGCCTACTGTGAATAGCTACACCATCCCAGTCTGGGAAGAAGCTACATCTTCCTTCAGGGGAAGTTCACACCCTCTTCCCCCCAGAACTGTTCATATAAAGTGCTTGTCAAATGATAAATGCTCAATAAATCTTAGCTGTTTTTATTTTTATAAGTACTTTTGGCAACACATGTTTGGAAGATATGAAGAATCTATTAGGGAAAACCAGAAATGCTGCTGTGTTTCATGGTGCCTAGGAATGCTGAGGTGGGGGAGGACCTAAAAATTCCCTTATGGGTTGAGTCATCATGCATCCCAGTTTGCGTGGGGCTGTCCCAGTTTATACCTGTTGTGCCAGCAAAATTCTTAACAGGGCTCCCTTTCGTTCTCAAAAGCATCCTAATGTAGATAATAATTGATATGCTCACGCTATGTGTAGGTCACATGGAGTCAGTCTTTCCATTTCTATTCATACAATGTGAGAAATAAAATAATTTAAATATAGAAAGATTAAAAATTGAATTAGTGAGATACATAAAAGCTTAAGAACAAGAATTTAAAAATCAAAAAATAAGAATAAATAAAAACTAAAATAAGAAAAAAAAATCCATAGTAAAAAGTCTCCATATGGACTTTTCTCCATGGACTTGTTAAATGAAAAACATTTGAGAAAGTGAAACAACTATTTTAAACTAAAAGCTCAAAATAAGTATTTTACAAGTGTTACATTAGGATGTGTAATAATACATTTTAAAAGACAAAATATAGAACACAGAGATTAAATAAACTGCAAAATAGGATAAGAATATAAACAAAACAATACAAATAGAGAAAAACTCACTAAAATAATACATATCTCTGTATATAATACACACATATAGGCTTATATTTATGGAATAGTTTTATATACACACAATATTTATCTCCTTAATAAAACAAATAAGCCAAAAACCAAAAGAGAAATGGGGGGAAAAAATGAAACCTGGGCTGTGACTGAAAGCCACTGAACACCAACACCACCTAGAATTCTGTACTCAGGTGCTTTCTCTCAGTACGGGACTCAAGCAGGGTCCCTGTGGGGGGCAGGAGGTGTGAGGGCACCCAGAGACTGGCCTGACCCTCTTCTCCCAAACCATATCAAACCCCCTACACAAAGACTTCTCATGGCAATGTTGGTGAGATGCTGCATTTTTGCCACTCAGATCTCCAAGTGCATAAGCATCATATATTATGTTCATACTTTTTGGAGAAGTGGTCACATGTGTAAAATCTCTTCCCTGAAGTACCTGCTTAATGAAAACATCCCAATCCCAAACTGTATTGATAGCAAAAGGTGTTGTTTAAAAAGATGATGAAATCAACGCATAAATAACAGCTCCTCCATACGATAATCAGCCGAGCACCAAGACAGAATCTGTGGCGTCACTGCTTCTAAAAAGCAGATGCAGCAGGTTGTGTTGAACGAGAACTATGAAAGGTGAGAGCAACTTGATCCACTAGTTAGAAGGCCTCCATGCAATCACACTGACTCAGCTAAGGTCACATACTTCCTGCTTGCATTTAAGGAGGAGAAAGGTCTGCACTTTTACATTTTCTCCTATTTATTAACATGTGAAAAGCTCCAGGTTTTTTGTTAACCTGGGCAGTTGTTGGCATGAGAGATGAGTTCAGCAATTTGATGAGCTGAATTTCACAGCATGTTAAATTAGAATCCCAGATACTAAAGCCCCAAATCTAATTTTCACCCTAGTTTATAATGTTCTCTTGAAAATTCTATTATCTAATACATACCTCTAATTCTCTAACTCCTATAAGTTATAGTACCTTCCTACCAATTGTAAAATCAGAAGTATTCTCAACTGCCACTGTGGAATATTTAAATTCTTTATTTACTGGATCATTGAGCTTAGGTAGAGATCTAATCTATTCTTCCTGAAATTACAGTACTTGTAAATTGTAGCAGAATTCCTGATCTAACTATGAATTCTGCCAAATGAAGATCTGTTTCTTGGGCCAATAATTTTACCTAAATAATAACTCTACTTGCTTGTTTGGGGGGGCAGGTCCTTAAAAACCCAGTCAATATATGATTCAGAAAGCTAGACAAAAGAAGGAAAAACAGAAAGGCAAGGTAGCTTTAAGGTGAAGGATGCTGGCTGGTTCTGACGCACATATGAAGGTAAGCTACTGATGAGAACTTGCCTGTAACCCTATCTCGGACACTCTTCCCCCAAATAACCACACTGCTCGCTCCCTCGCCTTTCCAGGTCTTTGCTCACACATCACTGTCTTAGGTCTTTCTGATCAACCCATGTAAAATCTGTCTAAAGCCCCCATCCCCTCACCCCCTTTTCCCTGCTTCATTTGTCTCCCCAGCACTCTCACCATCTAACATTCATTTTCATTATTTATCTTGTTTATTGTCTATTTCCCCTTATTAAATGGAAGCCCCAGGAGGCAGAGCTAACCAGTCCTCAATTTTCAGTTTCCCATTACCTTGTGTTTTCTTCATAGTACATATTGTTTGATGTTGCTATGAAAATACTATCATTCACTTTGTCATCTTCTGAGATTTGCTTTTCTCATTCAACAGTATGTCTTCGAGATTCATCTTTGTTGATGGGTAAAGCTATAGTTCATTCATTCATTACTTTTCCATTTTCTCATTCTCTTGTCAGTGACATTTTTGGTCTTTTCCATTTATTTATTTATTTTTATTTTGCAAAGCAAGCAGCACTATCATGAACAGTCTTGGATTTGTCAGCTGGTACACATGTATAAGAGCTTCTCATTGGGTAGAGCCAGGAGTGGAATTTCTGGGTCCCAGGACAGACATGTTTTCAGCTTTCAAAGATAACATCAAATTCTTTTCCAAGTCAGTTGTACCAATTTACACTCCACATCGGTATATAAAAAGTTCCTGTTGGTATACTTCTTGTCCACACGCCATTTTCTGACTTTTCCGTGTTGGCCTATCTGATGACTGTGACATGATACATCACTCTGGTTTTAGGATGTTATTTCCCTAATTATTAATGAGATTGAGCATCCTTTCATGTTTAGAGGCCAATGGATGTTTTTTATTCTGTGAAATACTGTTGGTGTCTTTTTTTCCTGTTGTTCTGTTCTGCTGTTTGTCTTGTCCTTATTGACTTCAGGAGTTCTTTATAAATGCTGGATAGTCTTTATTTTATATATATATATAGGATATACATATATAACAAATATGTTCTCCTAGTTCGTAGTTTAATATTTCTCCTTTCCTCTTTCCTCCCTCCCTCCCTTCCTTGTTACACTTCCCCCAGAATATCTATGGGTTTGGAACAGGAGGGGGACCCATCCATGTCAGCTCAACCCATCACATTATATAGAAATTTCCAATAGACCCTTCCTTTTAAATTTTCCCATTACTAGCATTTTGGGCAATTTTTCCTAGATAACTTTTTGGAAAGATAGACAACTCCTTTGACATATGAGTTAGTCATTTTCATTTTTAAATTGTGAAAGTACAATAATAATTTTTTTCATTTCTCCGAGTATCCTTTGGAGTTGAACCAATTTCTAATATTCTTCCATAACCTAAACCAACTGACACATAATTTATGGGTAATTACATAATTTATGAGTAATCTGACAGCTGCTATAGCACTTAGCAAATTTTAATTTGTTGGAATTATTTGCATAAATGGTATTTTGAGAGCCAAAATTTTCATTATGTTATTTTTTTACCTTCTCCAAAGCTCTTAATTCTGCATGAAATTTAACATTAAATTTACAAAGATTCTTGTTCTCAGGTTAGGTCTAGACTCTCAGTTGATTATAAGTTCTGTAAGGGTAGGGATTCCGTTGATTTTGCTCACCAATATTCTCCTAGTGGTGGAGTACCATACCTTGCACATTAGTAGCTTGCTCAAAAAATACTTGCCTAATGAATTATGTGAATTACAGAGCCACTAAAACTTGGCCATATGTCTTTAAGAATCTATAATAGAAATGTTCACAGCCTATGGACCAATAAATCTACTTCGAGGTATGTATTCTAAGAAAGGAATCAGATGAAGGCAGACAGATTTATATACAAGGGTGTCCATCACTATTTATAATAAAGTAAGTTTGGAAACTGTTGTTAACTATTGTTAAATATTCAACAATAATGAATTTGTTCAAACAGTTATGGAGCATCTGCGTAATAGAATGACATGAAGTCATTAACACTCCCATTTTCAAAGAATATAAGAACTGCATACAAAATGGTGTGAAGTAAATAAAACGGACATAAAACTGTATATTTAATTATCTGAATTTTAGTATATGGTATCTAGGCATAGAAAACACTAGAAAGAAATATACTAATATTTTTCAGTAGTTGTCTCTGGGTGATGGGGACCACCAATAAGTATAACTGCCGCATTAGACTGTAAGTGCCTTGAAATTAGTTCCAAGGTTTTCCGGGTTGGTATTTTTACAGTTTGGCACAGCACTTGTGAATTGTTGACAGTCAACGATCAATTAGAATAGTACACTTTAGTAAGAATTCTTAATCCTTCATAGTCCATTATCAATAACTTGTTGTTGATCGTGTATTTTTTAATTAATTTTTGGCTGCGTTGGGTCTTCGTTGCTGTGCGCGGGCTTTCTCTAGTTGTGGCGAGTGGGGGCTACTCTTGGTTGCAGCGCGTGGGCTTCTCATTGCAGTGGCTTCTCGTTGCAGAGCACGGGCTCTAGGTGCGCGGGCTTCAGTAGTTGTGGCACGCAGGCTCAGTAGTTGTGGCTCGCGGGCTCTAGAGCGCAGGCTCAGTAGTTGTGGTGCATGGGCTTAGTTGCTCCGCGGCATGTGGGATCTTCCCGGACCAGGGCTCGAACCCATGTCCCCTGCATTGGCAGGCGGATTCTTAACCACTGCGCCACCAGGGAAGCCCTGATGGTGTATTTTTAAGCTTCCTTTATCGTCGTATATTCCTGCCTGCAAAACAAGCCGTTGGCATGCCCCGCCAGCCACATCCACCAAGGGCAGTCTGGGTACTGGAAACGGCAGAGGTGCAGATTTGTCACCAGCACCTTCGAATGCCTGTGATCTGTTTCAGTGAAGGGTGTTTGTGGAATCCATGCTTTAGCTATGTGAAATGAACTCAACATGCGGTATCCACAGCAGAGTGTGTCCATCTGTGATTTGAAATAGATGTATTTTCATTCACTCTTGGTGGGAGATTGTCAAGCACAAGGCACTAAGCATGCTGAGCTCAGATAATTCGTGTCTTCCATAAATTATCTACAGTGGTTCTATTTTGGCTACTTATGGATGATTCAGAGATTTGGGACATGTTTTCATTAAGAAATATTCTGATTTCGTTGACTTACCTGTTGACTGCCAAGATCTGATCCTGTATCAAAACTGTGTGACTCCAGCATTGGCTAGTGTTAGGCCTGATCTTCATGTCTTCCTGGGCTATTCAGTTCTAGGATCACAGTCCTCTTGGCATGAGGGCTGTTGAGGAGCCCTGGCAGAAATGATGAAGAGGGCTTTAGGAAAGTAAGAAGTGTGTTCCAGTTTCCACAGTAGAGCGGCTCCAGAAACAGTGTGATCGCTCTCAGATAAGCTCTTCTAAGATTGGCCGAAATTCCTGTAGCCACTCGGGAAGGAGAAATCCTCCTTCAGGATCTAGAATCAAGGAATTGGCGTGGATGCATCAGCAGGGGCCCCCCAGACCCCACTGGGCACCAGCTGCACCATCCCCAGTCTGGGGGAGGGGGAGTTAATGGCAGGGTGGTTAAGTCCTCTTGGAAGCTAGAAGAATTCCAGGCAGACAGACGGCTCTAAACTGAGCCCCCAGTCCTTCTTCCCAAGGCAGGAGGTACAGGATCTACAACTGCACACATTGTTTCTCTGAGCACTGATCTGCCTCTGCCTCTCCATTCTTTTCCTCCATTAAAAGCCTTTGCCTGGCTCTAATTCCCCCTCCAGAGCCTCTGTGCTCCTGCACCTGAGGTAAGTTGTGCATTTGGACCCACAGAAATGCTAAGAGTAACACAGCCAAGGGGACACCAAGACAGGGTTTCCAGGGCAGGTACTGGAGATGCAAGGTCACCAGGCTTCAGGGACCTCACCATTAAGAATGACCAGAAATTCAGAAACACACCCCCCCATTCATTTTCTAAACATCACATGAGCCTCCTGGGTCTTTGTTCAACCCCAGGGAGATGTGGGAGCCATGGCAAAGACAGAACTTGGGACTCCCACCATCCTGGCAGGATGGGGGCTGGGAATCAGTTCTTTAAGTCAATTTCTTTATATCAATTATATGTGACACTGCTTTCACAATCTCGCTTGTGATCTAAAATTCATACCCGTTACACTCACACCCCCTGGGATGGTGGGGAGTGTGGTTTTTGAGCACCGATAACGAAGTTGGGCTTCCCAAAGACGTTAGGGAAAAAACCCAAATCATATCAACAAATACTTGATCCCCATAAGGCGGGAAGCCTTCTGTCGTCCAGCACATGACAGCAAAGTGCTAGTCTTAGCATCGGTGAAATACCTTCTGTCACCGTCAGCTGTCTTGGTTTTCTGACGCCCCTAAATGCCATTCATGGTTATATATTCCACCAAGGGTGCCCCTCTTTACGTAATTAACAACCTTCTGCAGTGGTTAATGGATAAGGAAAAAGCTCTCTGAGGAGTTGATCTTAATTCATCCCATGCCTCCTGTAGGAAGACACGTGCTTCCGTGCCAAAAGTAGACATGACATGACAGGGAATTTACACAAGGCCTTTCTAGAGTAATTTACTGGCAAACTTGGGTGTATATTACTGTAAACTGCTGCCTACCATGTGATTACAAGATTAAGAAAGAAGGAGTGAATTGCTAATCTTGTCAGTCCAACTGTTTCCTTCCTTGATAACATTTGTGTTATTGCACTTTGGGTGATGAAAGATTGTAATTGGCTGTTGACATTGATTGAAGGAAGGAGATGTGGGTTGTTGTTTTTTTTTTAAGAGAATTAATTAGCTTGGTGAGGGAGGTAACAATTCAAATCTGCGGCACTCACAGCTGCAAAACAGAAGTGAACTGTCAACGAGTGTTTTCATCTCATTCTTCCCCACCTGTTTTCTTCCTTTTGATGACATCTTTTCCTAGATTTAACACATTTAAAATGGGCCCACCAAAGAAAGAGAGGGGGTTGGGGGGACCGGGGAGCCTTCAAAAGAAAAAGAAAAAATGTCACTTTCAGGATTTTTTACACCAGAAACACTGTAAATAGTGTGTGTTTCATTTGCATGTGTTTAAGTAGCATTTGAGGAAGATGCAGAGATAGATTAAGCTAGGCCAACTCCATGTCACTCAAGCTGTTCTAAACCAGAACAAACACCTGAGCCCTGGCTGCTTGTGTGACAGCTAGAAAAAAAAGGCTCTGGTTTGCCTTTGGTTCAGTCTCAATGTGGGCTGATTACAAGAGCAATTAAAACCTGCTGTCCTGCAAGTATCTGCTTAAACTAGCAACCAATACACCTTTCCTTTTCACCCACAGAGAGAAAACATGGGTCCAAGAATTAAGAGGTAGATGTGAAGTGGTTTCACACCATTACCCCTAACCAAACACTTGTAAAATGTGTGTTTTGTGTTCTCACAACTTTAAGTGCTGTCGGTCTACAAGTTTTAGGCCCCAAGGGAGGAATGCCGTTGCCAAGGAATGCAACAGATTCAGTTGAGGAGGAAGTTGAGACTGCCACCTGGTCACTTTTGACTTGTTAATGTCACTGAAGCCATAGGCAAAGTAGGGGAATGTTATTGTTGCTGGTGGGGATTGAGCGTGATTGTGAAGGGGAAACAGAGGTCCTGCCACATCATGGAGATAAAAAATGTTTTTGACTCAAGGCATCCTCTGGGAAACTTTCTTAGTGTTTACATGCCCAGAGGTACAAGTTAATGGACGACACCACCAGTGCAGGCAGCAACTGGCTCAGACCCTTCAGGAATGAAGGTTTGGGTCATTCCACAAGGTAAAGACCCTTGACCAAAGGGAACATAGCATGAGGAGTAGAATAAAAAGTTATAAATACCAATGATGGCCTCACAAACAGTAGCTAAAATGAGGACTAACAGTAAGGCTGCCTGTGTTGTTCCTTGCATTGTTAAGAATATGTTAGTGTATTAACATTAGCAAATTAGTTTTATTTTCAGCAACAAATCCCCAGCCCTCAACCTGTTTCATTTTACATAAGACATGTGGTGGTTAACTTTAAATTTTGGCTTTAGGTTACAGGATATCAAAGGGGAATTTCGACCAAACTAGAAATGGATCTGGGGACTTAAGGGGAAAGAATGAGCGCGTGTTCATTTGTGTGAGGGATGTCGCATCGTGTTGGGCAGAGGCATGCTGTTTTACTCGAATTGTTGGTCTGGAAGTTAAGTATTATTGTTTAATAGTCCAGCCATGGGACACACTGTGCTGGCCTGCCTGCTGGCAATTCAGCTGTTTCCCCATCTAATCCTAATCGCTCCCCTGTTTGGGAGTCTTGGAATCTACAGTCCACAGAATCTCTGCCAGCAGTGTTCTGGGACAGATCCCTCTAATGACATGTACCCGTATGATGTGTAAGGCAGAAATGAAACAGGAGCCGTGTAGCTGTGACAGTAGGCAGACGTGGGCTTTTGCAGACGTGCCATTTTATGGAAGCTTCCACTTGCTTTCCTTGGTGACTTTCTTGAGTGGCTGAACCAGCCCCGACCTGCCTACTTCCTGTGAAAAATAAACCATTAGGTTAAGTTACTGTAGTTTGGGTTTCTATTACATGTAGTTTTAAGCCTAATTCTGATAAAATTTGTATAAAATGGATGACAGTTTTTACTTTCTGACAAAATTACCTATGCAAACACATCTGCAGAGACAAATGTTTTCCAGAACTAAAATTTGAGCAATACTATAACATTTATTCTTGTTTGAAAAGGGGATATTAGGCAATCCAGTGGATAATGCATTAAACTCCATTTGTGCCAAAGATACTGAATCACTGAAAATGAAAACTCTTGTAATGATCTTATAAAACTCTTATAATGGTTGAAGGTTTATTATCAAAGTGTAATTCAGGGATGGCATTTATCCAGGTAGATGAGATAACATAATTTAAATGCTTTCTGAGACAGAACTTGGAGAAACTAAAAGAATGATTAACACATACATTAAACATTCCGTAAATTACAGCTACTTAGGCAAATCATTGATAAAGGCTTTGTGATTTAATTACCTATGCTTCCATACTGCACATTTGATAATGTTGATTAACCCAAAAGTCATGTGCTTCAGATACCAGGAATAACAGGAACATTCTGAAGTGAGCATTTAAGAAACAGAACTGTTTCAGAGTCCTGTTTCACTGGTATTTATTTTCTTCTTTATTTTTTAAGATTTCAAAAATCAACTCTGGGTATACAAAATAGCATTTTATGGCAAAAAAACCCAGAAGTTTTTTCTTTTTTAATTGAAGTATAGTTGATACAATATTGTGTTTCAGGTGTACAGGATAGTGATTACTTTTGCAGATTATATTCCATTATAGTTATTACAAGACAATGGGTATAATTCCCTGTGCTATACAGTATATCCTTGTTGCTTGTTTTATATACATAACAATAGTTATTTGCATCTATTAATCCCATACCCATAATTTGTCCCTCCCCACTTCACTTTCCCCCTTGGTAACCACAAGTTTGTTTTCTCTACCTGTGAACCTGTTTCTGTTTTGTATATACCTTCATTTGTATTATTTTTTATATTCCACATAAGTGATATCATATAGTTTTTGTCTTTCTATCTTATTGCAATAGGATAATATTCTCTAGGTCCATCCGTATTGCTGCAAATGGCAGCATTTCATTCTTTATTATGGCTGAGTAATATTCCTCTGTGTGTGTGTGTGTGTGTGTGTGTGTGTGTGTGTTTGTGTTTGTGTGTGTGTGTATCACATCTCCTTAATCCAGTCATCTGTTGATGGACACTTGGGCTGCTTCCACTTCTTAGCTATTGTAAATAGGCTGCTATGAACATTTGGGTGCATGTATCTTTTCGAGTTATTGTTTTCATTTTTTTCAGATATATACTCAGGAGTGGAATTGCTGGATCATACGCTGGTTCTATTCGCAGTTTTTTAAGGAACCTCCATACTGTTTTCCATAGCGGCTACACCAATTTACATTCCCACCAACAGTTTACGAGGTACCCTTTTCTCCACATCATCTCCAACATTTGTAATCTGTATGCTTTTTGATGATAACCATTCTGACCAGTGTGAGGTGGTACCTCACTGTAGTTTTGACTTGCATTTTTCTAATAATTAGCAATGTTGAGCATCTTTTCATATGCCTATTTGCCATCTGTAGGGCTTCTTTGGAAAAATGTCTATTCATGTCTTCTCATTTTTTGATTGGACTGTTTTGTTTTTTAATATTGAGTTATATAAGCTGTTTGTATATTTTGGGCGCTAACCCCTTGTCGGTTGCATCATTTGAAAATATTTTATCCCATTTCATAAGTTGTCTTTTCATTTTGTCAATGGTTTCCTTGGCTGTGCAAAAACTTTTAAGTTTAATCAGGTACCAGTTGTTTATTTTTGCTTTTATTTTGCCTTTGGAGACTGATCCAAGAAAATACTGCTATGATTTGTGTCAAAAGTGTTCTGCCTATGTTCTCTTCTAGGAGATTTATGGCTTCAGATCTTAGATTTAAGTCTTTAAACCATTTTTAGTTTATTTTTGTATATAGTGTGAGGTAATGTTCTAATCTCATTGTTTCACATGTGGCTGTCCAGCTTTCCCAGCACCACTTGATGAAGAAACTGTCTTTACTCCATTGTATAATCTTCTCTCCTTTGTTGCATATTGACCATAGGTGCATGGGTTTAATTCTGGGCTGTTTTATCCCATTGATCTATTTGACTGTGTTTGTGCCAGTACCATGCTGTTTTGATTACTGTAGCATTGTAGTATAGTCTGAAATCTGGAAGGGTTATACCTCCAGCTTTGTTCTTTTTGTCTCAGGATTGCTTTGGCAATTTGTGGTCCCATAGAAATTTTAGGATTATTCTAGTTCTGTGAAAAATGTTCTGGGTATTTTGATAGGGAGTTTTTAAATCTGTAGATTGCTTTGGATAGTATGGCCATTTTAATAATATTAATATTTCCAATTCAAGAGTACAGGATATCTTTCCATTTCTTTGAATCATCTTCAATTTCCTTCATCAATGTTTTATAGTTTTCAGAATATAGGTCTTTCACCTACTTGGTTAAGTTTATTCCTAGGTATTTTTTTAAGGCAATTTTAAACAGGATTGTTTTTTAAATTTCTCTAAATTAGTAGAAATGCACTAATTTCCGTGTCTTTGAGTAAGCACCAACAATACCCACCCCCTCCCCATCTGGACCACACCCCAGGCCCCTGGGCCACCTTTACCTCAATAGGTTGGATCTTTTCCCAGGACCTGGCCACCCTAGATCCAGTGCCAGGCTGTGACATGGAATGAATGGGCTGGGGTGTTCACTTCCCTTGGATTTGGGAGCATGGCAAGGTGGTAGCCGCTAGGGCATACCTCTCTCTGCCCTGTCTGGTGGCAAGCCAGCACCCACACACTCCTGACAAGTGGACTCTAGGCTCCTTCAGCCTTTCCACCTGTCCGAGGGGTTCTCCAAGCAGCCAAGGGGCTTGTCTCCTCTGCGCAGGACCCCAGGGTTGGGATGCCTAGTCTGTGGCTTGACCTGCTTACTCCCCAGGACATGTGTCCACCCCTGCAATCTCCCTTTTCCTCTTAGTCTCCTCCCAGGAGTACAGGTCCCCACCTCATGTTTCTTCCCTGTCCTTCCCAATTATGTGAGAATCTTTCATGCAACCCTGGTTGTATGGGAGACCTTCTGCCAGTTTCCAGTTAGTTTTCTGTGAGCATTTTTCCACATGTAGATGTATTTTTGATGTGTCTGTGGTGGGAGGTGAGCTCTACATCCTCCTACTCTGCCATTCTGATCCCCCTCTACTATCAATACTTTGTTCTTGCTTGTGTCACAGAACAGGTCATAAACTCTTGGGAGGAAAAGTAGATAATAAGATGAATTCAAAGACGCAGGTTAACATAAGGGTGAGAAAACAGATTCAAGACTGATTGTTGACATTTGACATATAGAGATCAACACCAAACAGAAAGACATAAGGCAAAGGAAGCTCGGTCAGTTTCTTACTAAGATTCTAGAGGTAGCATAGTGTAGTAATGATGAGAGTGTAGGTTCTGGACTTGGTCTTCATGGGTTCAAATTCAGACTCCAATCCCACATATGAGTATGTGAGGCAACTTAGCTCCTCTGTGCCTAAGAAACTAGGGTAATTTTCTAACTTCAGTGATTTGTCATGAGGATTACATCAGTTAACGTAAGTGGAGCAAGGTGCCTCGCACATAGTAAATATACATTTGCTATTGCTACTATTTCATGCCATTTAATTGTTGGAATGAAACTCATTATTGTAACAGTGTTAAAGATTCTGGGAAATTGATATAGATGTGTGGCCTTCATGAAAGGAGTGTGTTCATGCAGTAAACTTCACTTGAAGCTATTATAGGAAATAATAAACCTCCAATAATTATCATCATATGCTCCCTCAGCTTCAGAAAGCATCTGTGCACCATGTAGTCACATGCAATAATAAAGCCAGATGCTAAGTTCTTGAAGTGCTGATTAAAAAACAATCAAACATGAACATAACTTAATTTTGATGATGGGATGATTTTATTTTTTTTTATTTTTTTATTTTTTGCTGTACGCGGGCCTCTCACTGTTGTGGCCTCTCCCATTGTGGAGCACAGGCTCCGGACGTGCAGGCTCAGCGGCCATGGCTCACGGGCCCAGCCGCTGCGTGGCATGTGGGATCTTCCCGGACCGGGGCACGAACCTGTGTCCCCTGCATTGGCAGGCAGACTCTCAACCACTAGCGCCACCAGGGAAGCCCGGGATGATTTTATTAAGTTAATTTGCAGATAAAGAACATCACTGAAAACCTTTGACTGTTAAATAGTTGCATAGCCAGATGTGCTTTTTTTCTTTTAAAGAAAAGTTTTGATACACACTCCAGTCATTCATCTGTGTTGATTTCTGATAGTTGAATGCTGAATGTAAGACGAGGACAAAGAAACTGAATCTTTTCTGACATCCACCTGTGTGCTTGAGCCCTTAATAATGAGGGATATCTAAGGCTGAGACACTGCTGCAGCATCTGCAGTTATGTCTTGCTGCTGGCACTGGAATCACAGGGTACCCTATAGAACAGTGGTCCCCAACCTTTTTGGCACCAGGGACCACTTTCATGGAAGACAGTTTTTCCATGGACGGGGTGGTTCAGGTGGTGATGCAAGCAATGGTTCAGGCAGCAATGTGAGCGATGGGGAGCTGCAGATGAAGCTTTGCTTGCCTCCCCACCACTCAGCTCCTGCTGTGTGCCTGGTTCCTAATAGGGTTCCTAACCCTAACCCAACCTAATAGAGTTCCCCAGGGGTTGGGGACCCCTGCTCTAGAAGACTGCTCCACTGATGAGATCATACATTTTGCTGGGGAGTTAAACCATGATTTAGTCTCCCAAAGGGCTACTTTTTTTTAGGCTTGTGGTTCATAACTTTTTAGAATTACCACCCTCTATGCCTATATTTCAGAGTGAAGGGGCTTCAGAAGCAGCTGAGACCATTCCAAAGATGCAGTTACAGGCTTAGTATTGTTTAAGAACATTGAGTCCTGTCTATCTGATAAAGTTGTGCTGATTCTTTTTCTTTTTAATTGTGTGATTTCTTTTTAAAAAATTTTATATTAGAGTATAGCTGATTTACACTGCTGTGTTAGTTTCACATGTACAGCAAAGTGATTCCATTATACATATACATATACCTGTTCATTTTCACGTTCTTTTCCCATTTAGGTTGTTACAGAATATTGAGTTCCCTGTCCTATACAGTAGGTCCTTGTTGATTATCTATTTTATATATAGTAGTGTGTATTTGTTAATCCCAAATTCTTAATTTATCCCTCCTCCCCCCTTTCCCCTTTGGTAACCATACATTTGTTTTCTGAGTCTGTTTCTGTTTTGTAAATAAGTTCATTTGTTTTTTTTGTTTGTTTGTTTTGTTTGTTTTTTGATTCTGCATATAAGCAATATCACATGATATTTGTCTTTCTCTGACTTACTTCACTTAGTATAATAATCTCCAGGTCTATCCATGTTGCTGCAAATGGCATTGTTTCATTCTTTTTTAATGGCTGAGTAGTATTCCACTGTATATGTGTACCACATCATCTTTATCCATTCATCTGTCAATGGACATTTAGGTTGCTTCCAATGCTTGGCTACTGTAAACAATGCTGCAGTGAACATTGGGGGCATGTATCCTTTTGAACCATGATTTTCTCTGGATATATCTCCAGGAGTGGGATTGCTGGATCATATGGTAGCTCTAGTTTTAGTTTTTTAAGGAACCTCCATACTGCTGTCCATAGTGGCTGTACCAATTTACATTCCCAGCAACAGTGTAAGAGGGTTTCCTTTTCTCCATACCTTCTCCAGCATTTATTGTTTCTAGACTTTTTGATGATGGCCATTCTGACTGGTGTGGGCTGATACCTCATTGTAGTTTTGATTTGCATTTTTCTAATAATTAGCGATTTTGAGCATCTTTTCATGTGCCTCTTGGCCATCTGTGTGTCTTCTTTGGAGAAATGTCTATTTATAGGTCCTCTGCCCATTTTTTGATTGGGTTGTTTTTTTTGATATTGAGCTGCATGAGGTGCTTGTAAATACTGCAGATTAATCCCTTTTGGTCACATCATTTGCAAAAATTTTCCTCCATTCTGTGTGTTGTTGTTTTGGTTTGTTTATGGTTTCCTTTGCTGTGCAAAAAGCTTTTGAGTTTAATTAGGTCCTATTTGTTTATTTTTATTTATATTATTTTAGGAGACAGACTGAAAAATATACTGCTGTGATTTATGTCAAACAGTGTTCCGCCTGTGTTCCTCTAAGAGTTTTATAGTATCCAGTCTTAAATTTAGGTCTTTAATCCATTTTGAATTTATTTTTGTATATGGTGTTTGAGAATGTTCTAATTTCATTCTTTTACATGTAGCTTTCCAGTTTTCCCAGCACATTTTCTCCATTGTATATTCTTGCCTCCTTTGTCACAAATTAATTGCCTTGGGTAGAACAGTCATTTTGACAATATTGATTCTTCCAATCCAGGAACATGGTATATCTTACCATCTGTGCCGTTTTCGATTTCTTTCATCAGCATCTTATAGTTTTCAGAGTACAGGTTTTTGTCTCCTTAGGTAGGTTTATTCCTAGGTATTTTGTTTTGATGCGCTAGTAAATGGGTTTGTTTCTTTAATTTCTCTTTCTGATCTTTCATTGTTAGTGTATAGAAATGGAACAGATTTCTGTGTATTAATTTTGTATCCTGCAACTTTACCAAATTCATTGATGAGCGCTAGTAGTTTTCTGGTAGCATTTTTAGGATTTTCCAAGTATAGTATCATGTCATCTGCAAACAGTGACAGTTTTACTTCTTTTTCCAATTTGGATTCCTTTTATTTCTTTTTCGTCTCTGATTGCCATGGCTACAACTTCCAAAACTATGTTGAATAAAAGTGGTGACAGACAGTGGACATCCTTGTCTTGTTCCTGATCTTGGAGGAAATGCTTTCAGCTTTTCACCATTGAGTATGATGTTAGCTGTAGGTTTGTCATATATAGCCTTTATTATGTTGAGGTATGTTCCCTGTATGCCCACTTTCTGGAGAGTGTTTATCATAAATGGGTGTTGAAATTTGTCAAAAGCTTTTTCTGCATCTACTGAGATGATCACATGGTTTTTATTCTTCAATTTGTTGGTGTGGTGTATCACAGACTGATTTGTGGATACTGAAAAATCCTTGCATCCCTGGGATAAATCCCACTTGATGATGGTGTATGATTCTTTTAATGTATTGTTGGATTCGGATTGCTAGTATTTTGTTGAGGATTTTTGTATCTATGTTCATTAGTGATTTGGGACTGTAATTTTTTTGTGTGGTATCTTTGTCTGGTCTTGGTATCAGGGTGATGGTGGCCTCAAAGAATGAGTTTGGGAGTATTCCTTCCTCTATAATTTTTTGGAATAGTTTCAGAAGGATAGGTGTTAACTTTTCTCTAAATGTTTGACAGAATTCACCTGTGAAGCAATCTGCCCCTGGACTTTTGTTAGGAGTTTTTTAGTCACAGTTTCAATTTCAGTACTTGTGACTAGTCTATTCATATTTTCTGTTTCTTCCTGGTTGTCTTAAGAGATTGTACCTTTCTAAAAATTTGTCCACTTCTTCTAGATTGCCCATTTTATTGGCATAGAGTTGCTTGTAGTAGTCTCTTATGATCCTTTGTACTTCTGTGATGTCCGTTGTAACTTCTCCTTTTTCATTTCTAATTTTATTTATTTAAGCCCTTTTTTCTTGATGAGCCTTGGCTAAACGTTTATCAATTTTATCTTTTCAAAGAACTAGGTTTTAGTTTCACTGATCTTTTCTATTGTTTTCTTTGTCTATTTCATTTATTTCTGTTCTGATCTTTATGATTTCTTTCCTTCTACTAACTTTGGGTTTTGTTTGTTCTTTTCTCTAGTTGCTTTAGGTGTAAGGTGAGGGTTTTTTAATGAGATTTTGTTGTTGTTGTTTCCAGAGGTAAGATTGTATTGCTATAAACTTCCCTCTTAGAACTGCTTTTTCTGCATCCCATAGGTTTTGGATCATCGTGCTTTCATTTTCATTTGTATCTAGGTATTTTTTGATTTCTTCAGTGATCCACTGGTTGTTTAGTAGCATATTGTTTAGCCTCCATGTGTTTACGTTTTTTGGTTTTTCTTTTTTCCTTGCAGTTGATTTCTAATCTCATAGAGTTGTGGCTGGGAAAGATGCTTGATATGATTTCAATTTTCTTAAATTTGTTGAGGCTGGCCTTGTGGCCCAGCATGTGATCAATCCTGGAGAATGTTCCATGTGCACTTGAAGAGAACGTATATTTTACTGCTTTTCAATAGAATGCTTTATAAATATCGATTAAGTGCATCTGGTCATTTAAGGCCTGTGTTTCCTTATTTATTTTCTGTCTGGATAATCTGTTCATTGGTGTAAGTGGGGTGTTAAAGTCCACCACTATTATTGTGTTACTTTCAGTTTCCCCTTTTGTGGCTCCTATGTTGGGTGCATAAATATTTACAATTGTTGTATCTTCTTGGAGTGATCTCTTGATCGTTATGTAGTGTCCTTCTTTGTCTCTTGTAGTAGTCTTTATTTTAAAGTCTATTTTGTGTGATATGAGAATTGCTACTCTGGCTTTCTTTCGATTTCCATTTGCATGGAATATCTTTTTCCATCCCCTCACTTTCAGTCCGTATGTGTCCCTAGATCTGAAGTGGGTCTCTTGTAGACAGCATATATACAGATCTTGATTTTGTATCCATTCAGCCAGTCTATGTCTTTTGGTGGGAACAATTAATCCATTTATGTTTAAGGTAACTATCACTATGTATGTTCTTATTGCCATTTTGTTAATTGTTTTGGATTTTTTGTTTGTTTGTTTTGCGGTACAGGGCCTCTCACTGTTGTGGCCTCTCCCGTTGCGGAGCACAGGCTCCGGACGCGCAGGCTCATCGGCCATGGCTCACGGGCCCAGCTGCTCCACAGCATGTGGGATCTTCCTGGACCGGGGCACGAACCCGTGTCCCCTGCATCGGCAGGCGGACTCTCAACCACTGCGCCACCAGGGAAGCCCTGGATTTGTTTTTGTAGGTCTTTTCTCTCCCCTTCATCTTTTGTTCTCTTGTGATTTGATAACTAACTTTATTGTTGTGTCCAGA
Source organism: Orcinus orca (assembly GCF_937001465.1). Lineage (NCBI taxonomy): Eukaryota > Metazoa > Chordata > Mammalia > Artiodactyla > Delphinidae > Orcinus > Orcinus orca. The sequence continues at coordinate 18,476,780 of NC_064567.1, read as the reverse complement.
TTCCTTTGTGTGTATGTGTGTGTGTGTGTATCCATTGTAGATTTTCTGTTTGTGGTTACCATGAGGTTTTGATATAGCAGTCTATGTATATACAAGGCTGTTTTAACTTGCTGGTCTTTTAATTTCAAATGAATTTCCAATATCTTGCATTTATACTCTCCCTTTGCACAAATGCTGGTTTTGATATCATATTTGTGTGTAGATGATTTCCTACCTTTACTGTATGTTTGCCTTTACCAGTAAAGTCTTCCATTCGTAATTTTCTTTTTTCTGTTTGTGGCCTTTTCTACTTAGAGAAGTTCCTTTAGCATTTGTTGCAAAGCTGGTCTGATGGTGCTGAATTCTCTTAGCTTTTGCTTGTCTGTAAAGTTTTGATTTCTCTGTCAAATCTGAATGAGAGCCTTGCCAGGTAGAGTATTCTTGGTTGTAGGTTCTTCCCTTTCATCACTTTAAATATATTGTGCCACTCCCTTCTGGCCTGCAGAGTTTCTGCTGAAAAATCAGCTGATAACCTTATGGGATTTCCTTTGTAATATGTTGCTTTTCCCTTGTTGCTGTTCATATTTTTTTCTTTGTCTTTAATTTTTGTCAATTTGATTACTAGGTGTCTTGGCGTGTTCCTCCTTGCGTTTCTCTGTGCTTCCTGGATTTGGGTGAGCATTTTCCCATGTTAGGGAAGTTTGCAGCTATTACCTCTTCAAGTACTATCTCAGGTCCTTTCTCTCCCTCTTCCCTTTCTGGGACCCCCTACAATACAAGTGTTGGTGCATTTAATGTAGTCCCAGAGGTCTCTTACACTGTCCTCATTTCTTTTCATTCTTTACTCTCTCTCTTCCACAGCAGTGATTTCCACCATTCTGTCTTGCAGCTCACCTATCCATTCTTCTGCCTCAATTATTCTGCTACTGATTCCTTCTAGTGTATTTTTCGTTTCAGATATATTGTTCATCTCTGTTCTTTAGATCTTCTAGCTCTTTGTTAAGCATTTCTTGTATCTTCTCAGTGTGTGCCTCCATTCTTTTCTGAGATTTGCATTATCTTTACTATCATTACTCTGAATTCTTTTTTGGGTAGATTGCCTATCAGTCATCTCCACTTCACTTATTTGTTGTTCTGGGGTTTTATCTGTTCCTTTGTCTGGGAAATATTCCTCTGCCATCTCATTTTATCTAACTTTCTATGATTGCAGTTTCCATTCTGCAGGCTGCAGGGTTGTACTTCTTTTTGCTTCTTCTGTTTGCCCTCTGGTGGATAAGGCTGGTCTAAGAGGCTTGTGCAGGCTTCCTGGTGGGTGGATTCCTGCCCTCTGGTGGGTGGAGCTGGGTCTTGTCCCTCTGGTGGGCAGGGCTGTGTCAAGGGGTGTTTAGCGAGCAGCTGTGGGCTCAGGATGACTTTAGGCAGCCTATCTGCTGATGGATGGGGCTGTGTTCCCACCCTGTTGGTTGTTTGGTGTTCCAGCATTGGAGCCTACAGGCTGTTGGCTGGGGCCAAGTATTGGTGACAAAATGGTGGTTTCTAGGAGGGCTCACGCCAGTGAACACTTCCCAAAACTACCGCCACCAGTGTCCTGGTCCCTGCAGTGAGCCATAGCCACCCCCTGCCTCCACAGGAGACCCTCGAATACCAGCAGTTAGGTTGAGCCCAGGATCTTGTGAGGTCACTGCTTTTTCCCCTGGGTCCTGGTGTGCATGAGACCCTGTGTGCACCATCCAGGAGTGGAGCTTCTGTTTCCCCTAGTCCTGTGGAATTCGTGCAATCAAATCCCACCGGCCTTCAAAGCCAGATGCTCTGGTGGCTCCTTCTCCTGATACCAGACCCTCAGGCTGGGGAGCTCGACGTGGGGCTCAGAACTTTCACTCCTGTGGCCGAACCTCTGCGATATATTTATTTTCCAGTTTGTGGGTAGCCCACCTGGCAGGTATGAGATTGCTTTTATCGCTAATACATCCCTCCTACTATCTCGATGTGGCCTCTCCTTTGTCTTTGGATGTACGGTATAATTTTGGGTAGGTTCCAGTGTTTTTCTGTTGATAGTTGTTCAGCAGTTAGTTGTGGTTTTGGTGTTCTCATGAGAGGAGTTCTACTCTGCCATCTTGTCTCCCCCATCTGTGCTGGTTCTTAATGAGATGAATTTTAATTATGCTATATTTAGTGCAAAATCTATTTGTTTTATTCTTTCAGTGTTCTGTACCTAGGGTCCACTGACTAACATAATTAAATATAGACTGGGGAACAGGCTCAAGATGGCAGAGTAGAAAGACCCTGAGCTCACCTCTCATGGGTACACCAAAATTAAAACAATTTACAGAACTATCAATGAAAAAGACTGGAACCTGAAAAGATCTAGAACTAAAGAGATTAAGGAGGAACAACCAGATGGGTAGGAGGGGTGGAGTCGCGGTATAGTTAAGATCCGCACCCCTGGGTAGGCAATCCACAAACGGGAGAATAATTACAATTGCAGAGGTGCTCATGAAGGAGCAAGGCATGTGAGCCCCACAGAGGGCTCCACATCCTGGGGGGGGGTCCTGCACTGGGAAGATGAGTCCCCAGAACGTTTGGCTTTGAAGGCCAGTGGTGCTTACTTTCAGGAGACCCAATGGGCTGTGGGAAATACAGACTCCATTTTTAAAGGGCACACACAAAAATCTCACATGCTGCAGGACCTGGGGCAGACCTACCTGCTGATCTTGGAGAGGGAGGAGGCAACTGGAGACACCCTGGGGACAAAGACACTGGTGGCAGCCATTTTGGGGAGCTCTTACTACCATGTGGACACTGGTCCTGGCAAGCACCATTTTGGAATCCTCCCTCTAGTTTATTAGCCTCAGGATCTAGCCTCACCCCCACCCACCAACCTGTAGGCACCAGTACTGGGACACCTCAGGCCAAGCAACTAACTGGAAAGGGACACAGCCCTGCCCACCAGAGGACCCAGTTCCACACACAAGTGCACAGGCCCTAGACTTAGAACTGCCTGAGCTCTGGCCTCACCCACTAGCAAGCCTGCTCTAGCCTCAGGACCAGTCTCATCTACCAGCAGAAGGCAGACAAAAGCTCTGGGACCTGCTAGGCCCTGGCCCCACCTACCAGTAGGCCAACACAACCGAAAACTCTACAGCCAGACTCCGGGACCCAGGCTGCAACTAGCCCCAGGATCTGACTTCACCCACCAGTGGATGGGCATCAGTCCCAAGATCTCCTGGACCCTGAATCCACCCACCAGTGTGCCAGCATTAGCCCCGAGGCTCTCAGGGGTTTCCCAGCAAGCTGCATCATGATCTGGCCCTAACAACCAGTGGCCAGCAGCCTCCACGAGGCAGGGCCTGGCAACCAACCAGAGCGGGGGCAAGCCATGCCTATCAGACTTCTCACAGTAGCCAGCCCACCACAACAGAAGGACCCATGCAGCCCTCATAGAGGCATCGCTAGAACACATAGCTCTGGTGACCAGAGAGGCATGCACTGCTTGGACTCATAGGAAGTCTCCTACAAAGGGCCACTTCTCCAAGGTCGGGAAATGTAACCAACCTGCCATACACTGAAATAAAAACAGCAAGTTGGGCAAAATGAGGTGACAGAGGAACATGTTCCAAACAAAGGAATAAGATAAAAAATCCCAGAAGAACTAAGTGAGGTAGAGTACCTGAGAAAGAGTTCAAGGTAAGAATCATAAAGGTAATCAAAGAACTTGAGAGTACCGAGTGAAAAGTCATAAGTTTTGAACAAAGAGTTAGTTAGAAAATAGAACTAGATGAAGCATACAATAACTGAAATGAAAAAATACACTAGAAGGAATCAACAGAGGACTAAATGATACAGAGGAATGGATCAATGAGCTGGAAGACAGAGTAGTGGAAATAACTGAAGCTGAGCAGCAGAAAGAATAAAAAGAAATGAGGATAAGAGACCTCTGGGAAAACATCAGCATACTCACATTTGCATTATAGAGGTCTCAGAAGGAGGAGAGAGCAAGAATAGGCAGAGAACATATTTTAAGCGATAATAGCTGAAAATATTCCTGACTTAGGAAACAGACGTCCAAGTCCAGGAAGCACAGTGAGTCCCAAACAGGATCAACTCAAAGACAACCTCACCAAGACACACTGTAATTAAAATGGCAAAAATTAAAGATAAAGAGAGACTATTAAGAGTGGCAAGGGAAAATCAAGTTATGTACAAGGGAATTCCCATAAGGATATCAGCTGACTTTTCAGCAGAAACTCTGTAGGCCAGAAGAGAGTGGCACAATATATTTAAAGTGATGAAAGGGAAAAACCTACAGCCAGAAATACTCTACCTGGCAAGGCTCTCATTCAGATATGATGGAGAGATCAAAAGTTTTATGGATAAGCAAAAACTAAAAGAGTTCAGCCCCACCAAACCAGCTTTACAAGAAATGTTACGTTACAGGGACTTCTCTAAGCAAAAAAGAAAAGGCAGCATGAAAATCATGCAAGGGAAAAGCTCATTGGTAAAGGCAAATATACAGTAAAGGTAGGAAATCATCCACATACAAGGCTAGTAGGAAGGGTAAAAGACAAAAGTAGGAAAACATATCCACAGTAAGCAGTTAAAGGATACACAAAACAAACAGATGTAAAATATTATGCCCAAAGCAGTAATTATGAGGGGAGGAGAGTAAAAAGGCAGGGTTATTAAAATGCGTTTAAAATTAAGAAATCAACTTAATCATATTTATTTATGTGTATACGCATATATATGTGTATATACACATTATGCGTATACACAAATATATATATATCTACATTCATACAGCAAATGGTAACCACAAACCAAAAATCTGTAGTACGTGCACAAACAAACAGAAAGGAATCCAAACATAACACTAAAGACAGTCATCATCACAAGGGAAGAGAACAAAAGAAGAAAGGAACAGAAAAGAATTACAAAAGTGCATACATATCAATAATTACCTTAAATGTAAATGGACTAAATGCTCCAATCACACAACATAGAGTCACTGAATGGACACAAAAAGAAGACCTGTATATATGCTGCCTAAAAGAGACTCACTTTAGATATAAAGACACACATTAGACTGAAAATAAGGGGATGGAAAATGTTATTACATGCAAATGGAAATCAAAAGAAAACTGGGGTAGCAATACTTAATCTGAGACAAAACAGACTTTAAAACAAAGATGGTTAAGAGACAAAAAGGACGTTACACAATGATCAAGGTATCAATCCAAGAAGAATATATAACAATTGTAATTATATATGCACCCAACATTGGAACAACTAAATACATAAACCAAATATTAACAGACATAAAGGGAGAAATTTACAGTAACACAGTAATGGTAGTAACACACCCCTCTTACATCAATGGACAGGTCATCCAGACAGAAAATCAATATGGAAATACTGGCCTTAAATGACACATTAGACCACATGGACTTAACAGCTATATATAGAACATTCCATCTAAAAGCAGAATACACATTCTTTTCAAGTGCACATTGAACATTCTCCAGGAAAAATCACATGCTAGGCCACAAAGCCAGCCTCAGTAAATTTAAGAAAACTAAAATCATAATCAGGCATCTTTTCCAACCACAATGCTATGATACTAGAAATCAAATACAATAAAAAACACTGCAAAAAACACAAATACATGGAGGCTAAACAATATGCTACTAAACAATCAATGCATCACTGAAGAAATCAAAGAAGAAATTTAAAAATACCTGGAGACAAATGAAAATGAAAACACAAAGATCCAAAATCTATGAGACACATCAAAAGCAGTCCTAAGAGGGAAGTTTATATCAATACAAGCTTACCTCAGGAAACAAGAAAAATCTCAAACAACCTAACTTTATACCTAAAGGAACTAGAAAAATAACAAAACACAAAGTTAGTAGAAGGAAAGAAATCATAAAGATCAGAGCAGAAATAAAGAGAGACTGAAAAAACAATAGAAAAGAACAATGAAAGTATGAGCTGGTTCTTTGAAAAGATAAACAAGATAAACAAACGTAACCTCTAACTATACTCATCAACTCAATAAAATCAGAAATGAAAAAAAGTTACAACCAAAACTACAAAATACAAAGGATAAGAGATTACTGTGAACTATATGCCAATAAAATGGACAAGCTATAAGAAACATACAAATACCTAGCAACATACAATCTCCCAAGATTAAACCACAAAGAACTAGAAATATGGACAGTATCAGTAATTAAACGAATGAATAATAAAAAAAAAAACTCCCCCAAAACGAAAGTCCAGGACCAGATGGCTTCATAGGTGAATTCTACCAAGCATTTAGAAAAGAGTTAACACCTATCCGTCTGAAACTAATCCAAAAAACTGCAGAGGAAGGAACTCTTCCAAACTCATTCTACTAGGCTAGCATCACCCTGATACCAAAACTAGGCAAAGATATCAGAAAAAAAAGAAAACAGGCCAATATCACTGATGAACACAGGTGCAAAAATCCTCAACAAAATACTAGCAAACCAAATCCAACAATACATGAAAAGAATCATACACCATGATCAAGTGGGATTTAACCCAGGGATGCAAAAATGGTTCAATATCAAAATCAATGTGATATACCACATTAACAAAAATTGAAGAATAAAAGCCATATGAAGAATAAAAAGCATATGATCATCTCAACAGATGCAAAAAAAGCTTTTGACAAAATTCAATATCCATTTATGATAAAAATTCTCCAGAAAGCGGGTATAGAGGGAACATACCTCAACAATAATAAAGGCCATATGTGATAAGCCCACAGCTAACATCATACTCTATGGTGAAAAGCTGAAATTATTCCTCTAAGGTCAGGAATGAGATAAGGATGCCCACTCTCACAACTTTTAGTCAACGTATTGGAAGTCCTAGCTATGGCAATCAGACAAGAAAAAGAAAGAAAAGGAATTCAAACTGGAAAGGAAAAAGGAAAACCATCACTGTTTGCAGATGACATGATACTATACATAGGATATCCTAAAGAGAGCACCAAAAAACTACTAGAGCTCATCAATGATTTCAGTAAAGTTGCAGGATACGTAATTAATATACAGAAATCTGTTGCATTTCTATACACTAAAAACAAACCATTAGAAAGCAAAATTAACAAAACCATCTCATTTATAATCGCATCAAAAAGAATAAAACACCTAGGAATAAACCCACCTAAGGAGGTAAAAGACTTGTACTCAGAAAACTATAAGACTCTGATGAAAGTGAAGACAACACAAACAGATGGAAAGATGTACCATGTTCATGTACTGAAAGAATTGATATTGTTAAAATAGCCATACTACCCAAGGCACTCCACAGATTCAATGCATTCCCTCTCAAAATACCTGTGGCATGTTTTTTTACAGAACTAGAACGAATAAATTTAAAATTTGTTCAGAAACACAAAGACCTCCAAATAGCCAGAACAATCTTGAGAAAGAAGTATGGAAATGAAGGTATCATGCTCCCTGAGTTCAGACTATACTACAAAGCTACAGTAATCAAAACAGTATAGTACTGGCACAAAAACAGACACATAGATCGATGGAACATAATAGCCGAGAAATAAACCCACACACTTCTGGACAATCTAGGACAAAGGAGGCAAGAATGCATAATGGAGAAAGACAGTCTTTTCAATAAGTGTGGAGAAAAGACAGTCTTTTCAATAAGTGGTGCTGTGAAAACTTGACAGCTACGTGTAAAAGAATGAAATTAGAACATTCTCTAATACCATATATAAAAATAAATTAAAATGGATTAAAGACCTAAATGTAAGACTGGAAACCAAAAAGAAAACATAGGTAGAACACTCTTCAGCATCAATCGTAGCAATATTTTTTTGTATCTGTGTCCTAAGGCAAAAGAAACAAAAGCAAAAATTAAACTTAAAAGCTTTTGCACAGCAAAGGAAACCATCAACAAAACAAAAAGACAATCTACTGAATGGGAGAAGATATTTGCAAATGATAAGACTGATAAGGGGTTAATATCCAAAATATATAAACAGCTCATACAACTCAATATCAAAAAACAACCCAATTAAAATGCAGGCAGAAGATCTGATGGACATTTTTCCAAAGAAAACATACAATGGCCAACAGGCACATGAAAAGATGGTCAACATCACTAATCATCAGATTAGTAATGCAAATCAAAACCCAATGAGAGGACTTCCCCGGTGGCATGGGTTCGAGCCCTGGTCCAGGAAGATCCCACATGCTGCGGAGCAACTAAGCCTGTGTGCCACTATTAAGCCTGCGCTCTAGAGCCTGTGAGCCACAGCTGCTGAGTCCATGCACCACAATTACTGAAGCCCACGCGCCTAGAGCCCGTGCTCCGCAACAAGAGAAGCCACCACAATGAGAAGCCTGCACACCGCAATGAAGAGTAGCCCCCGCTCGCTGCAATTAGAGAAAGCCTGCACGCAGCAATGAAGACCCAATGCAGCCAAAAATAAAATAAATCAATTAAAAAAAACCAACCCAATGAGATATTACTTCACATTTGTCAGAATGGCCATCATCAAAAAGACCATACAAAACAAATGTTGGAGAGGATGTGGAGAAAAGGGAACCCTCGTGCACTGTTGGTGGGAATGTAAATTAGTGCAGCCGCTGTGGAAAACAGCATGGAGGTTCCTCAAAAAAGCTCCAGAACTACATTATGATCCAGGAATTTCACTCCTGGGTATATATCCAAAGAAAATGAAAACATTAATATACACGCACCCCAATGTTCACACCAGCATTATCTACAGTAGCCAAGACATGGAAGCAACCTAAGTGTCCATCAACTGATCAATGGATAAAGATGTGTATATACACAATGGGACAGTACTCAGCCAAACAAAAGAATGAAAGTTTGCCATTTGCAACAACATGGATGGACCTGGAGGGTATTACACTTAGTGAAATAAGACGGAGAAAGACAAATACTGTTTGTTATCTCTTATATATGGAATCTAAAAAAAAAAAAAAAAAAACTAGTGAATATAATAAAAAAGTAACAGACTCACAGATACATAGATATATAAACTAGCTGTTACCAGTGGAGAGAGGGAAGGGGGAGGGGCAAGATAGGGGTAGGGGATTAAGAGATACAGACGTCTATGTATAAAATAAATAAGCTACAAGGATATATTATATATACAGCACAGGGAATACAGCCAGTATTTTGTAATAACCATAAACGGCGTATAATCTATAAAACTTTTGAGTCACTATGTGGTACACCCGAAACTAATATATTTTTGTAAATTGAGTATACTGCAAAAAAAAAAAAAAAAACAGATTGGGTGTGGTAAACTGCTTTGAAAGTTGCTTTTGCATTAAGATTCATTTAGAAACTAACACACCATTGTAAAGCAACTGTACTCCAATAAAGATGTTTTAAAAAAACAAAGATTCATTTAAAGGCAACAGATGGAAGATAAAGAGAGCTGGCCATTGCAACATTACAAAAATAACGTTTCTATTAAGGCAAAGAGGTTTTGAGAGATTTGCTACAGAAACTTACTGCCTTGAACCTCTAAAATCTCCCAAGGTAAGCCGATCCTCTTTAAATTTCTTAAATAGAAACTGACCTGTAGCCTGAGAAGTGGTTTGTGATTGATCCAGCTGCCAGGCATTAGAAGACACGTTGCTTACCATCGTTTGTAGTAAAATGTCCCACCACTATACAAGGCAAAAATTGTAGAGCTTTTGAAACTGCACACAAGCACTTGAAAGGTAATGGTGACTGGAAACACCTGCAAGAAATTTATCACTTTTATTAAAAAGCAATGATTGTACAATTCCAGATAAAAAACCAGGTGTCTGATGAGTTGTTTCTGAAGGTAGAAAATAGCTCTTTATAAGAAATCATAGTAAAAAGACTCATTCAATTTGTTTGGCAAAATATTTTATTCACAAAATGTCCCTTTCCTCCTTAACTCTCAGCTCAAATAACTCGTAAGGCTGGAAGCCGACATCTGATATTTACACAGCTCAAAATCTGAATACTCACTAATGTCTTAGCTGTTCTACATATTCTGCTGCTGTCTAGTCCCCTCCTCCCCCGATCTCTGTTCTTAAATCACAATATGAATGAAGAGCTCGGAGGCTGGATAAATCAAATCCCCATCATCCCTCCCCAGCCCCACAACACATAATCTGTTAAGAAATCCTACTTAAAAATCATCCCCTTTTTCTTTGGAGGATGATGCCATTCTCTGGAATGAAAGCAACTCACACAGAAATGATTTGTGATTGCAAGTGATACACAGAGACATTTTTATCACGTTGGGGAATAACTACTGCTTCTCTCGGTTCACGGGAGTCTTCTTTACATCTTAAAAACTATAAATAATCCAATGTGCCAAAGAATTATTACAACTTTTCCCTTAAAAAATATGGGTCTTATTTCTTCTAAATGTAGACGAAGCTTTTCCCCTCACTTATCTCTGGTACCCTCACAGCTTGCCTTACTTGATTGAAATTGAGGACATTTTGCAGGATCTTAGCGATTTAAGTAGGTAAAGCTCAGAGGAATGTCTCAGTATGATACTGAGGAGACAAAACGACAATGAGCTCTAGGCATCAGCTGATGCAAACCAACTCTACCAGCTTTGGAGATGTAAGGGTCACCCCAGGCGGCCTACTCCAAAAACTTTCAAGCATCTTTAATGGTGCCCTGAGGGCAGCTCCTGGCACTGAGCGTCAAATAGATGGAAGGTGCTAAATTTGTAATGCTCTGCCCTCCTCCCGCCAGGCAACCGGAGGACAAAAAGCCAAGTACCCACAACTCCTGGTGTGCATCCTTCCTTCCCTCTCTGGCTTAGAATCTTAGGAATGTTTCGTCTTATTCGTTTTCTTGCTAATCAACTGATGAAGAGTGGGAATGGGTATCAGGAACCATTAGAAGGTTTCTCCGAAACTTGAGGGAATAAGAGATCTTGGTAAGGGTTTATTTATTCATGGGACAAAAGTCAGAGCCTGGTCCCTCCCTTCTCTGCAAGGTCCACTGTGAGGAAGCTGCTAGAAAGAGACAGCACACTACAGAGTCTCCCACCCCAGCCTGGTACACACTGAACATATTCCAATGCTTATGACTAGTTATTTTACTGACACTGTTTATACTCGTTTTCAAAGGTCACGCATCTGTAATAAAAATGGATTTTATCTATATTGACAGTTCTTTCAACCCAAGACTGAACTGCCACAGGTAAATTCCATGCACATTTTTCAGAATAAAGCTATTGAGACCAAAATGCTCATAATTCTATTTACTCCTAGGCAAAGAGAAACAAACTACAACAAATTGTAGGATCTTGATTTCAGATCTCTACGTTGGGGTGCCTCTCAACGTGCATCTGTGGAGATGCTCAGGTCTTTGTTGCACAGTCTCATATGCCAGCCGTCCACCAATGAGCATGTAGCACGTCCACCAGCCCAGAGCTAATTCACTGGTTTACAATTACTCCTGACCTAATGCTTTCCACCTCCTCTCACCACAGGCATTTGGCACTGAGAGTGAAGTCAGCTAGAGGCAGGGTAAAAATGAGCAAAATACAGATACTACTGCTTTCCAAATATAGACAGGAACGTGGTAAGGATTCTCAGCCCCACTTTGAGCTACAACAGAACATATAAATATTTTCACATTACATTATTACATTAAATCCCATTCATATTCATCTACACATACATTCACATACTCTGCCAGATATTCGCATCCTTATGGACACACCCCCCTAGTATCAATGCATAACAAGATACATGCTACACAGATACGTATACCCTGTAAAAATCCACCGAGAAACACCCAGAGGCCCCAAAGAATAGAGGCATAAACAGATACGAGATTAGTAGAAAACTACGTGAGTGACCAGAGGTTGCTGAAGAAACTGGAAGTGGGGATCAGCAGTGAAAAAAACATGCAGAAGGGAGGAAACGTGCTCAGGAAATGACTGCGAGATATTAGAATCCTCAAAATGATCAGGTGACCTTCCCAGAAGAATGGAAGGGGTTTGTAGGGGTGGCACAGATCAGCTCAGCTTTCGTGGTTTTTCTTCACTCGACACAATGACCTAATCAAAGTACCGTATTCATTTTGGATAACTGGGCATGAAGAAGGAAAAAACGATTTGGATTGTATCTAAATACTTTAGAACTAGATAGAAACTTGTCAAATGCATTAACGGTTTTAGTTGGATGAAAAAGAAAAGATCAAAAATAAATTCCTAATAAAAAATGAAAAAGCATTTATGACAATAGAACTGTGGTAACGGTTCTGTACACATTAAATAAAATAATTCAAGTGTCCCCCATATTCTCCTGGTACCTCACGACTCTGGTCAAGCTGTGAAGTGAGTACACAGGTGTACGTACACACACACACACACACACACACACACACAATATTCTGGCTAGTCATTTGCTATTTGATCTTTGTTCTAAGGGTGGAGTCTTGGATGCCTTAAACACCAATCTCTCTAGTAAACAAACTAAACCCTGTATCTCTCGGGCACAAAATTACATGGTCTTGACCCAGAGAAAGATGAAAGGCATTTAATAGACATTTCTCCTCCAATTAGGGATGACTCTGACCCTCTATAAAATGGTTTATTTGCTCTTTTAACAGGGATTGAAATCAGTTCCAACTTGGATTGAAAAATAAGTTAACCAAGGGGAATAAATTGTTTAAAGAAGTATTAACTAGTGTCTGTTAGATTTATTTCCTAATAACCAAATACTAGAGAAAAAACCCAATTCCCAGGGCATTTCAGACATTCTGTTCTTACATGCGCTTATTTCACTGTATGAGTGCCTTAATCTGTCCATACATATCCTCCTGTTAATAAGACCAGCAGAGGTGTTCTGACTGAGGAACACACACACTCTAAAGCCAGAATCTAAAACCTCGTGGACCCAGTTAAATGCTGTGTACATCAACACTGTTTCAGTAACTAAAAATTGTAATATTTCCCATCAACATAAAAAAAGGGATACTACGTCATGTAAGGCTCTATCCTGTCAAGACTCCAGATATGCAGCAATCAGATAGCCCCTGGGGACAGGTTCTTCTATTAAACAACAAGAGAAGTAGCTTTTGTTGTTCTTGTTTTTAAGAGGATATTTAACACATGGTATTTATAGCACCATCAGTCTGAGGAACTCTAACAGTACCTTTTGAGTCCATGAACAAGTTCACACCTAATTCCGCATCTTTTAGTATAGACCTTCACTGGCACTGAACAGCTGTCAATGTCCAGAACCACAAATTGATCTGAAAACCCTGGGACTTAGGTGGAGAAACAGCATCCACATTTTATGTAACAAAAAACCCGAGCAGCCTAAGGGACTTCCCCAAAGCAACCTGGTGGTTCTAGGACACTTATTGCAGACCCATCAGAGAATAGCTCCAGATAGTAGAATAAACACACCACACCCTGGGTGAGCTCAAGAGACCCTGAGAGCCAAGTCTCGATATAAGCACACAACCTGAACCCAGCGCAGAAGGAGAGGCCTCTGTCTGTGTGCAAAAAGATGGGCTGGTAAGTGCGCCGGGCTCCAGAGCGCGCACCTGCGTGACAGCGAAGGTCCGAACTGAGTGAAGGACAAGGAAATAAAAACACTGACTTTCATGCTCTCCTCTTCTCCCAAGTGACCACAACCCACACGAGAGCACACACACACCTACATGTGCCATCCTGACACCATTCTTTCTCAAAGTTACCCCATGGGAGGAAAACCAGACCTTTGAAATGATTAGCAAGAGGGGGGCATGTTTCTATTAATACGTATGATAAAACACACACACTCCCATACCCATCAAGAACATTAAGATGACATCCTCCCCCCCAAAAAATTTCCATTTTAGTTGTGATTTGGCCTGACTGATACACCACACCCACACCCATTGAATATATTGGTTCACTCATTAGCCTGGCTGGTCATAACTATCAGAGTTGCCAGGCGGAGCTCCCCCACGTGGAGCCCACCCTCAGTGCCTGTCTGTGCTCTCTGGGTGCCCCTGCCCCCGGAGCCAGCTTCTCCTGGGCCATCCTGGCATCACCATCTTAGCTCGAGGCTAATGAACCAGAAAAGTGAGAGAAGACAGAAAAAGTCTCTCTTTCCCAATTCCTACACAACCTTTCTTTCTTATTAACACTGTGCTATACAGAGATGCTGCAGGTTTGTTCTAAGTACAGAAAGCAAAAGGTGTGAAAGCATATGACTTTTGCATAGAAACAAGAAAAGGAAAAACGTGGGAAAGGATTCCCACCAGTCCTGCCCCGGGGTCACCAGGGTGCACAGGGCCACCTGCTTCTTTCCCAACACACAGGAGAAAGCCCAGCCCCAGCATCCCGGTGCGGCGGTTCACCCGGCCACTCGGTTGTTCCTGGTTGGGGGGGTGCCTGGAGCGTCTGCTTGAAAAGTGCTGCTGTGGGTGGCAGGTTAATGGAACAAGGGGAAAGGCCACAGGACGATAGAGACTGTTACAGCAGAGAATCATCAGGACAGGGATAATCTTGTCCAAGACCGTGGATGTAAAACTAGTAGCTCTGGGGACTCAGATTTCAATAAGCAAGTACAGTGCTGAAATTCTGGTAGAAACAACGAATGGAAAGGCTGTTCAATCGTGGAGAACTGTTCTTTTTTTCCTATTTCAGGGTTGGGGGCTTCTATTCAGGGTCCACAAATGTTGGTCTGTATAGGCATGAGAAATCTGAGAAGTGTGTCCCTCTGAGGATTCTCTGGTACATGGGGGGTGATTCAGCATTAACCAAGGTGAGATGGTGGCCAGCCCCTGGCTCACTAGCCTCGGGTCTCTCTACTCCAGGAAGGCCTCAGCTCTTCTTGGCCTCCTTCTGAGGCTGGCCTTTGGTGGCTCCCAGGGTGTTCCACACCTCTGTGTACATTAGGGTCCCAATGAAGACAAACAAGGTGCCCAGCCAATGCCACCGAGTGAAAGGGTTCTGGAAGTACAAGATGGAAAAGATGAGGCTCACAAACTTCCGTAGAGTGACGACGAGGGTGACGGTGAGGGAGGCGCATTCTGTGGTCAGGATGAAGACGCCCCGGATGCACACGTACCTGGAGGCGCAGGTTAAGGGGGTTTTCTGTAGACAACCCAGAGATCAGTGGGAGAACCTTCTGTTCCAGGACCCAAAAAACACGGGGGTTGGCTACAGCTGCCCTGAGGCTCTTCCTTGCTAGAATATCCTGGAGAATTCCTGGCCTGCCATTCCATTTGGGGACCCTAACTTGAAACTGCCTGAAAGCCTCCTATTATTCTTATCCTGGATTCTTGCCAGAGTTTACAGAGAAGCCGCCTCCCCAGTAATGACAGAAGGTAACGCTCTCGGTAAAGGTGATCACACCTGCTCCCAAAAAGAACTCTGTAGGGCAAACGAATGAGGTGACTTCAGAGGAATGAGGTCCATCTCAATCTGTTTCATTGTTTCAAAGACTCAATGATTTGTATAATGGACTTACTGGTGGTTCCAAAGAGCCATTTTAAAACTCAGGTTTTACTTAATTTGAACTTTCTTGCAGGATTCTGTGGCAGCTTGTGAAACATCCTAGGACACTGGAAAACTCCATGTGGAAATCACAGCACATTTAATCCTTAATTACCCATTATTTCTACACCTCCACCCAGAGCTTTTCCTTCCTGGTGCCCTGGGACTTACTGACCCTCCACACCACCAGCATCTCTTCCCCCTTCTTCCCGCAACAAAGGAGCTCACTGGATGGGCCTGTCTGTCTCCTGCTTACCGCAGAAGAGATCAAGGCAAAAACGAAACTCATGGCACTGCACCATTAGAAGAAAGGAATAAACATTCCTATGCCAAAATACCACAGCAAAGGCCATATGGCAGAGGGGTGCAAAGGATACTGGGTGATGACATTCATGAGGAGGTAGAACCACATGATGGGCACTATCACACCAACGACTGGAACCTGATACAATTCTGCAAAGATTAAGAGGAGAGAGAGTTGTATCACTTCCGACAGCTTATGTTTTCATCTTTTTGAACAAAGTAACACAGATGAACATAACAGATATAGAAGCGTTATTTCTCTTGCAAATACATTTGGATCATACACTACTTACTTGCCTTGATTCAAGGCTACACCAGCCTCAAGAGTCATTACATTGGTTTCTTAAAACAAATTATAATTTATTTTACTTTAAAAAAAAACTCTTTACCGTTCACCTGAATAGGACCCCACTTTACAGAGAAAGAGTGTGAAACACAGAGAGCTTCAGAATGATACGGTCTTAACTGACAGTTAACACAAGATGTAAGATAACCCATAACTAAATGCCATTTGGAAATACGTTCAATCCTTAATCAAAGAATTCTAAATTATACAAGGCTGTACCATTCTATATCTATTAAGTTAGCAATTGAACATGTATAAATAATATCCTAATCTGGCAAGGTGGTAGTGGAAGTAGCAGCCATTCAGTGGGTGATAGTATAAATTGGTGTGTTTTGTTTTGTTATAAATTTATTTATTTTATTTATTTATTTTTGGCTGTGTTGGGTCTTCGTTGCTGTGCGCAGGCTTTTCTCTCTAGTTGCGGCAAGAGGGGGCTACTCTTCGTTGTGGTGTGCAGGCTTCTCATTGTGGTGGCTTCTCCTGTTGCGGAGCACGGGCTCTAGGCGCACAGGCTTCAGTAGTCATGGCTTGCAGGCTCTAGAGCGCAGGCTCAGTAGTTGTGGTGCACGGGCTTAGTTGTTCCACAGCATGTGGGATCTTCCCGGACCAGGGCTCGAACCCGTGTCCCCTGCATTGGCAGGTGGACTCTTAACCACTGCGCCACCATGGAAGCCCTGGTGTTGTTTTAAAAATCAATTTCACAATATGTATTAAGAAGCCATAAAAGTATTGCTTCTTATTCTTAGGAATTAATCCTAGTTAATTCAAAAGAAAAAAGTTTTATATATTTTGCAGTCATATTTATAATAAGGAACTACTCTGAATCAATCTAAATGTCCAATGATAGAGCAAGGACTATGTAAGCTAAGGTAAGCAAACTAGATGAGGCGTTATATACGTGACAAAAAAAAAATCGTAAAGATTATATATAGTCATATAAAAAACTCAGAATGAAAGTGAAAAAGTATAAAATTATATCTACACAAGGATTACGACTATGTAAGAATGTATGCGAACAGAGTCAGGAAGGAAACTTGTAAAATGAAATTAGCTCACGTGTAGGGTGATGAACTGTAACTTTCCTGCCTTTAAATACATGCTTATGTTAGTTTTATATCATGAGACTTGCACACTAAATATGTGGGAGGAAATAAAATATCCAAGATCAGAGAATAAGGACATAGTAATCCTTGAAGGGTCAGTTTTTTTTATATTGCTAAATTGTTTGTGGGGCTTGAATTATACAGCATAACTGAGGAAAGTGTAACAAAGTGATGTTGAGATCTGGTTAGTAAATGAACATTAATTTTCTTTTGCAAAAAAAAAAATTCATATATATAAATAATTTATTAAAATTGTATGTCTGGACTAGTGGGAACTCCCCATAATTTGGTATTCTATTGTCTTTGAAATACTTAGCAAGTATTGAAATGAAAAGAAAGTTAACAAATATTATTACTGTTTAATCACTTCAGAGATTCACTGTATCAATTTGCTGAGGAAAGACTATCAGTATGACAAAGTATTTAGACAGATGTACAGTTCCCTTAGAATATTCAAGGATAACACGTTCATCTGAGACACTTAAGAGAAAAAAATGTATACTTCACTTAGGAATGATTCTAAAGATTCAATTTTTTGAAAGCAGACGTTAAAAAATTTTTTATAAAAATACCCATCCCTGTGACTTTTCGAAGGAGCATTCTAGTAACTAAATCAATATCAATCCTAAGGAATTTGATAATGTGTTTATTTTCATAGCCCTTTGCTATGTGGGGACTCTTAGAGACCTTAAAAACCACTGCATCAAAAATCAGCTATATGTCAATTATACCTCAATAAAAAAAAGTCAGGGGCTTCCCTGGTGGCGCAGTGGTTGAGAGTCCGCCTGCCGATGCAGGGGACACGGGTTCGTGCCCCGGTCCGGGAAGATCCCACATGCCACGGAGCGGCTAGGCCCGTGAGCCATGGCCGCTGAGCCTGCGCATCCGGAGCCTGTGCTCCGCAATGGGAGAGGCCACAACAGTGAGAGGCCCGCATACTGCAAAAAAAAAAAAAAAAGTCAGAAATGATTGAGTAATTGAGTAATTCAGAGCCTTAAAAACTTTCTTACACATTGCTACCATCACACTTTTTGCAAGCAAACGGGACAGGCAATTCTGCAAACTCAAACAGAGAACAGTCACAACTTCACAACTTGTGACCAGATAGCAAACAAATGTTTACTCAGCACCTACTGTCATTCTACAAAATACACTTACCATTTTAGGTCTGAGCAACATGAAGACTTAATTTTAAAAGTGTGTATTTGTTCCTTGTGTATTCATTTGTCTGTATAACAAGCTATGTCTTTTAGTAGATAATAGGATTAGTAATTTATTTGAAGTTAACTGGCAATTATTAGCTAATTTATTAAATCCTTTAAAAAGTAATAGCTAGGGGCTTCCCTGGTGGCGCAGTGGTTGAGAGTCCGCCTGCCTATGCAGGGGACACGGCTTCGTGCCCCGGTCTGGGAAGATCCCACATGCCGCGGAGCGGCTGGGCCCGTGAGCCATGGCCGCTGAGCCTGCGCGTCCGGAGCCTGTGCTCCGCAACGGGAGAGGCCACAACAGTGAGAGGCCCGCGTACCGCAAAAAAAAAAAAAAAAAAAGTAATAGCTAACTTACACTGTAGACATTTGAACTAATTTTGTTTACTCCTGCTGCCTATCTGCCCTGTAACTAGGAAAAACCCCTGTCATCATTTTTGTTCCTCTTTGCTCAGAGGCAGCTCGGCCTGGATCTGTGAGCAGACTGCCTTTCCCAGCAGAGAACAGGAGTAAAGAAGCTGGACTGCTGCCCAACTTCTCACGGCTCCAGTCACTGCAGTATTATTACTATTTGTTTGCATTCTCAGAACATCATACATTGCACATTCAAATGCAAACACAAATTCCACAGCAAAACAGAAAATTTGAAGATACTGTCTTACTTCATTGATTGAGAAGTGCCTATAAAGGCTTTTGCTGCTGCAACCACTGACTAATGGCACTATATTCCAGGAAGGTGGAATGGGGACTGTTTCCAGGGTGACAGATGATTTGGATAAGACCATGAAAAAAGCAGTGGTCAAGTCGAGAGTAAAATGGAGACGCTGCCTCTGAAAATGTTAGGTAATTCTACTAGATAACCCCAAACTCACCAGAATTATTGAATAGAACGGCATGGTCATAAATGTCAGAAGCCAGGAAGATGAAACCAGGAAGTGGAAGGGCATGCTAGGGGAAGAAACATTTCATGTAAATTTAAATGCAAAAACATTATAGAAGAATTAGAGTATCTTTACACTGATTGAAAGTTTTACAAGTTGTTTAACAAGCAATATCAAGAAAAGCAAGTCAGACTTATTTATTAAGTTAAAAGTATCCAGTGCTACTGACCACTTACATTGTAGGGCATGATATCAACCCCCAAATTACAGTTCTTGCCCTTTGAAGTCTGATGGTCATTACACACAAAACAAAAAAATAGAGCCAGCATCCTTTCCTCAACAAAAGGGAATGGAAAATTGAAACACACATTCTGCCCAAAGGATCTGCTACATTTTACTATTTTTACTATTTACTATAACGGATTTAAAAATTATATGGAACATGCAGGCAGATTTTAGGGTGTTCAGGAAACTAGTGGGAAAAGAGAGTGGAGGACAATATGAAGTCAGGGATAACGAAATGAAGACAAGAATAAGAAGAGACTGAAGAGGAAGGGGAAACAATAGGTAAGCAAAGATAAGGTGCTTGACAACAACCCACCACTACTACCACCACGATAACAAGGAATCACAGTAAACATTTACCAAGCAGTTAACTATACACCAGGTACCATGCTAAAAGAAACACGGAAACCAAACAGAATGTTCCTTTATTTTTTAAATTCTCAGCCGCATACTCTAGTTCTAAGTAAATGTCTCAAGTTGCTTGTCTGCAACTTCAGTACAAACGGTTGGCAGGGAAGGAATCCCTGAGATTACTGAATCTGGAGGCAATGATATCACCATGACCTTGAGGAGCCGGGCATTATTTCAACAGAAGAGACGGGGGAGAGAGAGGAAAGTTAGAGGAGGTGGCTCTAGATCAGCAGTTTCAAACAAGAAGCGAAAGCGTATATAATTAACTAATTAACCTCTCCATCAAAGGAATAAAGCCCATCGGAGGGACTTACTCCTCAAATCCCATCTCCCCCAACTCTCCCAAATGCCTGACCGCACATATTCTCCTCGGCATGGGGTTTCTGAAACTTCTATTCCCTTTCTAGGTTTCCATAGTGGTTTTAACTTGATTTCATCTACAGGAACATTGGATTCCTTGTCCCTTGGGGTTGTTCCTGGTTGGCAGACATGTTCTGTTCACACTGACTGATAACCATCACCTCGTGTAGAGAACTGTGGCAGCCTATTAAAGGTGCCAAAGTCCATGGGCCCCAAAACAGTTTATTGGATAATAAATTGATCCTTCGACAACATCAGAAGGATGACATATCACATTTGAAATAACATATTACAATAACAATAACAACTCAATAATTTTCATCTTCCCTGGGTTCAAGAAACTGCTTACATTATAAAACAAAGCCTCCTTGGAGTGTTTCCCAAATTGTTTGTACAGAGTCTCTTGGAAAATACCCATCCTTGCTGACATCAGAAGAGCGAAAGTCAGTGCCCCAATACCTAAAAAGCAAACATCGAGTTACAAGATGCCTGCATTTGCTAACTTCCAGATCTTTTCTTAAAGAACATTAAGTTCTACAAACATTACACACTAAATGTGCAACATGTACAAAATTTAAAAAGAAATAAAAATCAACCACAATATTACCATCCAGTCCTAAACAGTTTGCTATCTCTCTCTGTGTATATACTTAGGTAGATATTTTATGCTGAGACAGGATCATAATGAATATATAATTTTATATCTTGCTTTCTTCATGACCTTTTTCCTGGATTTTCCTTCAAGTCATTCATTAAAATTTTTTCAGAAGTATGGCTGCATATTATTCTATCATGTGGATGTACCATACTTAAATGTCTTAAAATAGGAGAATGGTTAGATTACTTCCAATTATTTCATCATTAAAATCAATGTACATCCTAGTACATAAATCTTTAAACAAAATGTTGATTATTTCCTTAGGATACACTCTCATAAGGGGGATTACTGAGTCAAAGGTTGTAGACATTTTAAAAACTCAATACATACACATACTTTTTTTCCCAGAAAGGCTGTGTCAATTTACCATAAACAGTTTATATGGAAATGGTTGCCTTACTGCATCCTCAGCAGCAATGAGAATAATCATTTATTATCTTGCCAATATAAGAGACCAAAATTAAAAGGTACTGCATTTTGGTTTCAATTTGCATTTCTTTGATTACTAGACTAGCAAGGCTGAACATAAGTTTACTGAACATTAATTTTGTCCCCATGAATTGTGTGTTCATGTCTTTTGCAAGTTCTTATTGGATAAAGTATCTTTCTAATAGCTGATAAAGAGCTTTCTATGTTAAGAACAACAATCTAAAGAGATAAAGTTTCAAAGTCAAGAGGCAAGGAGAATAGTTCTTTCATTGCTACTTTTCTTCCATTTGGTCAGTCTCAATATCTTATTGCCATCACTAACTTTCCCCTCTCTATCATACACAGCAAGGGCAAAGCTCTATAGGAGTTGTTTAATTAATTCAACAGAGAGA
Source organism: Orcinus orca (assembly GCF_937001465.1). Taxonomy (NCBI): domain Eukaryota; kingdom Metazoa; phylum Chordata; class Mammalia; order Artiodactyla; family Delphinidae; genus Orcinus; species Orcinus orca. Next base: position 18,454,896 of record NC_064567.1, on the reverse strand, counting down.
TATTTGTATTTTTAAAAACTCCCCAGGAGATTGTGATGATCCGTCAGGTTTGGGAACATTGCCATGTGGAACAGCTTATGAGGAAAATAAATCTAAGATTTAGAAATGGGTCCCTTGGAAATTTAAAGAGTCAACTGCTGTAATGTGCCCTCCTTTTGTAGAAGCTTCTGCTCAGCAGACAGATCATAAAGAAACGGATGATACTCTATTGCTCCCAGAGAGTGTGATGGACAACTAGACACAGACTTTTCTTTCTACACCCGTGGCAACCAAGACAGCATCCATGCTGTAGAACACGGTACCATGAATACAGAGTTTTTTTTTTTCGTTTCTTGAACACTAAGGTTCAGAGATATATAATCCCAGATGCCTCTCTCTTCTATGGCATAATTTGTTTAGCCAAAGCTTCTTGCCAAGAAACATATCCCTTAGGAGAAACCTCTGAAAACAGAACTGCAGAGGCAATTAGCTTTATTGTAATTACTGTACTTGCCTAGAAACCACCATGCAAATGCCTGGAATCCATCATTCTCACCCGAGCTGGACTGGGAAGTCTAGGAAATAAGAAAAAGTACGAGGTACGGAGACCAGAACTACATTCAAGGGGCCTCAATACAAGGGAAATATTGATGTTACCCGTTTCCCTCCACTCTTCTCTTTCAGAGATTTAAATCCTTGTATTACATGAGCATTTACATTTATTATATCATTAATAAGTACCTGGGCCCCCAAGGCAAGTAGTGAATAGAAATCATTTGTGAACAGATTCTTACCACCTGCTTTGCTGACATGAAAGTGCAGATAAATATCCCCACAGACACCAGGGCGATGGAGGTATATTTGAATACACTGTATCTGCGAAAATAAGAAAAAGCACCTCAGGAAAGCACAGATACAAATTTCCACAGGACACTGACAGTCAGATGGTTCATGAGAGTACAAGTCACCAAAACACAATCAAGGGGATCACTTCCCAGCAGAGTCCACGTAAGTCTGTGCGTGGAAAGAATCAGGATGCCGACTAGTTTCTAAACAGCACCCTTTCTGGTGATGGTTAAGACAGTTTGTTTCCCGTAGTTTGTGCACCAATAGATTGTTTCATCAGAAAACAAAGACAGACCAGACATGACAGCCCATCCTGCTCTCGAGTCCGGATGAAAGCCTGCTAGATCTTAAGGGGTGCCCGTTGCTTTCCCTGGCTTCTGGGGCCCAGACCTGAGTGTGAAGAGACACAGCATGAGAGGAAGGGCGGAAGGAATATCAGGGACAAGCAGCAGGGGAGGGCACTGTCTTTACGTCTCTTAAATATTGTTTTGAAATGTTGGCATAATTGGATAAAGCAAGTAATATGAAACTAATAGAACTATTAGCAGTAATAAGAGTGGCATTTCACATTAACTAAAATAGTATCAATTAACGTCCCTCTCAGGCTCTTGGTGATAAAGCTAAAGGCCTCAGGAATGAAAAGAAGTTAAAACCTTACATCTGAAGTTTTCTACTCAAATACTTTGTATAGTTCTGGTCACAGCACCTCAGAAAATGGCTAACGGAACTGGCTGCGGGGCAGAGCAAGGGGCCAAGCGCACCACGCTAGAGAAGAGGGGCGGGCGAGGACACAGGCGCTGCTGCAGGCAGACAGAAACATAAGGGAACTCTCCAGTCTGCAAACATCAGATAGGGAGGTCTCAAATTCAGGCCTAAACAATAATGAAGGGCATGGTTAAGGTGAATATAGATTTGGTCTTCAAATCCTGGAAAAGGGAACACACTATAAACTTGACGGGTGCTACTCAAGATAAACAAAAGGAGAGAATTACTAAACCATGATATTAGACAGTTAGCTTAGGGAAATTCCTGTTCTCTGGGGGATACACACTGGAGAGAGTCAAAAAAGACTTAGAGAGATTCCAGATGACAGACTAAAAACAAGCTCTTAAGGAAAACTGCAATGTTTAAGGCCCCCCGACATTTGGGGTATGTCAGGAGAATACATTCCTTTTATAATAAGTTCTTTTGTATCCCTGCTATGCGCCAAAATCAAAGGTTGGAAAGACCACGGGTCTGTCCCAATGTGACCTTTACATTACCAAGAAGCACAGGGGTCCCTTCAAAGATAATGAACCTGACCATTACCTCCGTGTGCCTGAATAGAGAGAACCTAGAAAAGAAATCAACTACAATGGTGCTTATCTGGGGAATACATAAGCCTCAGGAGACAAAGAGCTCATGATAAGGAGCCTTTTCATGACACAGCCCTTATTACTTAAAAACTCTAGCTTCCCACACTGAATTGACAGCTACTTTCCAAGCTGGTACAGAGGGTTTTAATACTTCGGGCTGGGTACTAAATACATTGAAAAGCAGGCATCAACTTGCACGATTTTGGTCTCAACAGTGAGGATGAACTTCCCCCTGAGAAGTGTTCCAGACTGCACGGGCTGTCTCTGCCCCACACCTCTCCTCCCTGGGAGTGAGGCTCCGAATGAAGGTGAGAGACAAATGCTTGGCAACAGCATCCCAGATACTTCTGATATTTCCCAGCCGTACCCAGAGAGAGCCACTGGCCACAGTTACAAAGAAGGGTCCTGAAACTTTTCATCGCATCTTGTTTGGCCACTTGGGCCTTTGTTAGGAATTTTCTTTATAATATGTATGATTATTTCTTAGCTCATTATGTTGTACGCTTCCTAGGACAGCACTGTCCCACAGAACTCCAGGGAAGCTGGCAACGTCCCACATCTGGGCTCTCCAAGGCGGTCACCACTAGCCACATGTAGCTGCTGAGCACTTAAAATGTGACTAGTGAGATGGAGAAACTATATATTTAATTTTATTTACTTTTTAATATTTAAAATTAAATGTAGGGGCTTCCCTGGTGGCGCAGTGGTTGGGAGTCTGCCTGCTAATGCAGGGGACGCGGGTTCGAGCCCTGGTCTGGGAAGATCCCGCATGCCGCGCAGCAGCTGGGCCCGTGAGCCACAACTACTGAGCCTGCGTGTCTGGAGCCTGTGCTCCAAAACAAGAGAGGTCACAACAGTGAGAGGCCCGTGCACCTCGATGAAGAGTGGCCCCCGCTCACCGCAACTAGAGAAAGCCCTCACACAGAAACGAAGACCCAACACAGCCAAAAATAAATAAATAATTAAAAAAAAAAAAAATTAAATGTAAATAGTCACATGTAGCCAGTGGTGACCACGTGGGACAGTGAAGTTCTGATCAATTGGCTTCGTAGATTAGTATGGTACTGAAGATTCAACGATGACAAGAGTTTATTAATTCTACACAGAGAATATGCTGCTCCACAGCCACAGGTGGGGCCTCTTACCTGGTCCACTGCCTCAGGAATGAGCACCACTATCACAGACAGAACTAAGAAACAAGCCAGATGGCCAAGCACAAACTTATCGTCACTATGAGAAAAGGAATCCAGATGAGCTTATGGCTGGGGCTCAGCTTATCCTTCCTATACACAAAATATAAAAGAGTATTGTTTACCTTTTCTTCAAAATGATAATTCCTAGAATCATGTTGGCAATTAGAGAACCCTGTGAAAAGAGACAACAGAGTTTTAGTGCACTAGGGAAAGGAGATAACACAATTCAAGATAATTATGAACAGGGGCAAGGTGGGGGAAACAGCTGGAAAGGAGGAGGTTAGGATGAATGATCAGTGAGGTACACCATGTTGCTAGGATGGCAGAAGTTACAAACCATAATGATCTACACGTAAAATAATACAACATTTTAAAGTTGACAATGAGAAGAAAAATGATCAATTCTCAATAAGGGGTCAAAGCTGAAGTTGGGCTAGCAGGAATGAAGTATGTTATAGACCTATTTTTGTCGAATTTCCCATCTGATTTATAGGAGCCTTTAACAAGCTTCTCCTCGCCCACAGTTTGACTGAATGAAGTTGTGCAGGGATCTGTCTCTTGTCTGGAAAGTTGTCAATCAATCAGCAAGTGTCTGTTGAAAGTCTATTCTGTGATCAATGCTCTGAAGGTCATCTTAGTCATTATAATCAGCTCTGGAAAGTTGCTTTAGGGACAGCACATTCCATCTCACAAAAATCTCAGGCCACACAGAAAAGTTATAATTCCAATTTTTACCTATTTTGCATTCTTCTACAATCCTAACTATATTCCCTCTTGAGTTTCTTTCCTGTTCTTCTGGGAACACTCTGTTCTTATTTATATACAAACTAGCTCTCCCACCATGCATGAGGCAAAGATGAAAACCTCTGCTGCTTTGGGAGAAACCCTACCTTCATCAAGAATTTCCTTTTATGTAATTATCTGAAGTCTCTATTTTCAAAAAAAATCAGAAAAGAGAAGTATCTATATCATGTACTAGAAGTCAACGTAATTTCATGGAAGAAACAAAGAGTGATGAGAAATAAGTTAAATAACATTCATAGCAAGAACGAATATAAAACCAACCAGATGAAGAAAATTAAAGGTAAAATCTGTTATCCAGGGAAATTTTAACTTTCCTTTTATTAATCACCTGTAAGACCTCTGATAAATAAAAGTAAACCACCCACTTTCATTTTTTTTGCCCTATTTCTCAGATGAAAGCCAGCCTCTGCTTATTCATCCATGAGACCTATTCTTACACCCTAGACTTTACTCCTTATAGGCTCTTTCTACTTTTGTCATGTGTTTAATGGACCCACTTTGCTGCATTTTCCAGAGGAACATGTTCACATGAGCCGGCAGACTTACAGATCTAAATATCATGTGCAGGGGCATGGCGATGTTGAGATTCAGGGCGTAGTTGTTGACCACGCTGACGGTGAAGAACATGGTCACCATTATGGCGTAGTACCTGAGAGGCAGAGACGACAGCTCATCACACAGGATCCACGATTTCAAGAAAATCAAGTAGAGAAGGAAATACATATTTTTGGTTTAAAAAATCTTGTGCTTATTTCCTCTGGATTAAAAGATCGTATCACTATTATCATGTGAAGTCAAGCACCAAGTACATAGGAAAATACTTCACAAAGCCAGAATAACGTGGAAAAAGTTTGAACTATAGAATGTGTTCCAAGAAACACTATTTAAATATTTTTCTAGTATGTACAGCAACTATAAATGAGGCTTCAAAAAGAGTTACCTGATAGACAGCAATAGGTTTTTTAAAGTGAATGGATAATTTTTATTATTGTATCAGTTCTTTGTATATAATTTTCATGTAGCTCTAAAGAACTTAAAAATTGTTAAACTCTCAAATATTTCCTCTATACACTTGTTTATACTATTAATTTTCACTGTTTCTGAAGAAAAGATGTGCTAAGTCAAGGCTTACTTTCACCCTAGCAACTGTTAAAATTATCCTACCTTGAACCAGTGGCCTCCAAATTAATGAGGGCATCATTTGACTTGCATAGATTTGTATTTAAAATTAGGGCCCCTGTTTTTTGAGAATGTATAGGTCTTTAAATAATAATAAAAAGCAAAAACTAAAAGAAATCCAGGAACTCTAATCATTTAGAAAGATAAAGGGATGAACACAAATAACAAGTTATAAATAAATTAATTAATTACATAATTTTTAAGATGCCTTTCATACATATCAGCTTAAACCATTTAAAATGCCGTTTTTTGGTAGGTCAAAAGGGGTTGAACATCAGCAATTTCATATGATTCAACCTAATACATTCAACAAGGGAAAAATAATATTTGAAGTACATGGCTAAAGAATGCAGGGCAAAGGTGAATAAGTGGTTCCACATTCTTCAGGAATTGTCGAAAGTCTTTGAGCACAGATCCCCATCCTTTTCACCTTTGCACATCTGGAGAAGGTGACAGCAGTGAGTCTCAAGTTATCTTCCCTGACAAGAACCAATTTTGCGTTCCTGGTGAGGTAGGGGGCTATCTGCCCGTGCACACCAGGGCTAAAAGAACACAGTCTGGAAAGTCTGAAGAGCTTTACAATGAATGCAGAACACAGTAATACACACATGCAAAGTTACTGGTGAGAACTACTTCACAGCTTATAAATAATATACTACTGGTGATTTCACAAGCTTTCTTGCCCAATTTTCCTAGTTCAGTCTTGAAAAGATGCCATCTGGAGATAGAGGTCATCAAGTTCTTTCAGGATAATTAATTCCAACTATTCCACATCACTGCCTACATAGTATTGCCTAGAAATCGCTCATGGGGATGAACGACAAGAGCAAGATTTTGATTACGGCTTCCCGGATAGAAAATAAAATAGGCGGCACGAACTGCACACATGGGAGCATGGTTGTTAGGGCAGGTTCACGGGGAGCCTCCAAGGGCAGGTTAGGGAGTTTGGGCTTCACTTTGAATCTAACGGTGACCTGAGTGCATGTGGAGTGGGTGTCGTGATACAATGGTAGGAAGTTGAAATGGAGGGATGAAGAGGTGATAGGCAGGAGGTCAGCCAACCAGGCTATTATTATAAAAGTCATGGCGAGAGTGAATACATTCCTGAACTGTGCTAGTGGCAGCCAGAGAAGAAAGAAATAGTGGAAGGAGGAGGGAAAGGACCAGAGGAATCAAAAAATGCTGGGGTTCCTACTCTGATATAAATGCTGGTCTTGGGAGCAGAAAGTTTTATGCAGATACTAAAGCCAATGGGGGAAGGGAAAGTATTCAGAATATTTAGCATCACCTTGGGATATTTAAAAATACAATATTAGTAACAAAATTCAGCCAGATTTTCTACAGCGGGCTACTCAGGAAGGCTGCAAAATAACACCAATGAATCTTAGCCAGTCCTTGGATGCATTCACACCAGAACGTCCCTCTCAAAGGGATTAAGTGACACTATCCTACTAAATACAACTAGATGGATTACACTTTGTGTGTGTGTGGTTCTTTCTTTTAATTTAACAACAAGGACCTATTGTACAGCACAGGGAACTCTACTCAGTATTCTGTAATAACCTATATAGGAAAAGAATCTAAAAAAGAATGGATATATGTATAACTGAATCACTTTGCTGTACACCTGAAACTAATACATTGCAAATCAACTATACCCCAATATAAAACAAAAATAAAATTAAATTTAAAAAATACACTTTGAGGGCTTCCCTGGTGGCGCAGTGATTGAGAGTCCGCCTGCCGATGCAGGGGACACGGGTTCGTGCCCCGGTCCGGGAAGATCCCACATGCCGCGAAGCGGCTAGGCCCGTGAGCCATGGCTGCTGAGCCTGTGCGTCCGGAGCCTGTGCTCCGCAACGGGAGAGGCCACAACAGTGAGAGGCCCGCGTACCGCAAAAAAAAAAAAAAAAAAAAAATACACTTTGATTTCAAGTCTCTCACAGCAAGAATGCTGTTTTCAATACACTGTTCGTTATAAGATCTGCCCTGTTTTCTGTTTGGCCCCATGAGTACAGTTATGCAAATTTGGACTAATGGATGGAGGTCTGGAAGCAACAATTTTACCTTAGCTTGCAGTTCATTTTCTTTTGATTGAGGTGACAGTCACATAACATAAAATCCACCATTTTAAAGTGAACAATTCGGTGGTATTTAGTACACTTACAATGTTGTGTAACTACCACCTCTATCTCCAAAAGCCATTAGTCTTTTAAAAGTAACAATGATACCACTCTTAACATATTTGATAACTTTACCAACAAGAGGAAAATATGCATAACTGGTTAAAAATTGGTTGTCACACCAGGCCTTTGACCATATACCAGACAGACACAGACAGACACACGCACACATATATATAGTTGCCTCCATCAGAGTTATTTTAAGTGTCATGGCAGGAATTTTATTCTAAGAATAGGCTCCCTGCAGTGTCACAATGTATTAAATTCAGAAAATGAATTATTCTACTGATATATTTGGTACCAATCTTATAAAACGATGCCTCATATTCCTTTTGTATACATACCAGAAAAGCTCTTAACTTAGAAAAAAAAAAAAAAGGCTAAAAAGAGACTTCAATGCGCCATACCTTATTGGGATAGCTGGATGCTTCCTTCCCAAGTCAGCTTCAAAGAGGAAGCCTTCCACAGCGATAAATAAAAATTGTGCAAATGTCACGATGTTCCCGCATCCTGGATGCTTCCTGTGTAGTGAATAAAAAGAAAAAAAAAAAAGACACAGAAAACTGAGATAAAGAGCACTAAGAATTGTTTTATTCATAGTTCAGAATAACAGGGAAGATGGATTTCTGTTACCCATTGTCCTTCTTTATCTCAGTTTTCATATCCCACGGATCACACACACTTAGCAACAGACCCACAGAGAAGAACGTCAGCTTTCTTCCTTTACTCTTGCACGGGTATAGCAGGCCATGAGTAAGAATGATAACGCTCGTTCCTAGAACTATGATACAATTTTCCTGGTAAACTGTAGGAAGTTGGTCACAGGTTCTCGTTGAGATCCTCACTTAACCAAGAGGGCTTTAGTCCAGATCCTCGTCAGCTTGGGCACAAGGCCCAAGGACAGAAACGTGCTCAGATCTCCTGTAATGTTTACATATCCTCCCAACCAGGATAGCTCCGAGACTGCTGTCAATCAAAGACTCCTACCCAGTATTAATGACAGGGATGTTACCTTAGACAGAATCCTCATGGGGGCAACAATGGTGGGGGGCTGGGGGCGGAATCTTACTATTTTTCTAAGTATAAAGCAAGGGTTATATGTACAGCACATAAGTCCATATACAGTGTACCTGCAGAGAGATGATTAGGAAAAAATGTCTACAAAGGGTCTTTGGTGGGGGTGGGGGGAGGGCCAATAATGAAGACAGGACTGAGGAGCACTGCTGCTGTCTTACTAGTCTCCACCACCCTTAACACAAATGTATCAGGGATTCAACAAACGTTCGTGGAATTCAGTGGAACCTCTTCAGTGATCTACTCAAGGGTTGGGGAATCTTCCACAGTGACCGTTACGAGCAAATCTACAAGGTAGAAAAGTTCCTCTGATATCAATCCCTCTTGAGGCACTCTGTGAAAGTTAGTTACTTCAAATGTTGTGGTTTTCTTGAGCTTGTCCTCCATGAGGCACTGCCCAATCATTGGAAGAAGGACAAAGTGAGCAGCTGTCTTTGTTCTCCTGAGGCCTCCAGAGTTCCCACATTACCAATAAACGCATATTACGAAATATAGTGCCCTGTTCTGCATTTTCATCTTAACCAAAGACATTTACCCAAACCTACTGATGAGAGGGATTTAACTGTATTATTATATATTAATATAATGCTATTTATTAAAAACAACTCCATTCTCTACTGGTGTTATTAATATTAAACAGCAGTGCCAAGGATCACATTCTTAAATACTCCCATGAGGCATAAAAATAAACAACGCCAAGCCTAAGCCATTCCTGTGCTCACCGTCGGAAGCGAACTCCTGTTCCGCTTTAGGCTCTACTACCTATGAAGGTGTCCTTGAAAACTACTGCTCTGTATCCAATTCAGCGTTTTCTTCTAGCACGCCTTATGTTTGAGGGACAGGGCTAAACGTTGCAGGAATCCATAAATAACCATGTAAGACATTTCCCTCAGTCTAGGAGCTAATTAAAACCATTAGCCTAAGTATGACTGACAGAAGAAGGAACCTTAGCTCCAGATAGCTCCTAGCACAGTGCTTTTCAACCCTGGCCAGGCTGCTCTTTAATAACCATAAGCCTGAGAAGCCTCCCCCTCCCAGGTGGGGCGGGGCTCTGGATTTGAGGGCTGGGGGGTGTGTGTGTGTGTGTGTGTGAGAGAGAGAGAGAGAGAGAGAGAGAGAGAGAGAGAGGGAGAGAGAGAGAGACAGAGAGAGAGACAGAGAGTGAGACAGAGAGAGAGAGAGAGAGAGAGGGGGAGAGAGGGGGGGGAGAGAGAGAGAGAGAGAGAGAGAGAGGGAGGGGGGGAGAGAGAGAGGGGGGGAGAGAGAGAGGGGGAGAGAGAGAGAGAGAGAGAGAGAGAGAGAGAGAGAGAGAGAGAGTCATAGGGTTGAGAGCCAGTCCACAGTGCTTAAAAGCACACAATGACACGCAGGATATCCAGCTATGCTGCTAACCTTATGACAGTAGAAGTTTATTACCCTAAGTTTAGTTTGCTTATCTTTAAAATGGGAACAGTATTAGGGCCTATCTCATTGGTTTATTGTAGAGTAAATAAGCCAGTCCCTGAAACACACTTAACAGGGGGGAAAAGGCAAAAACTAAAACACTAGGATACCTTCAATCTAAGTATAGGAACCCTTTTAAAGACATTTATGTTGAGCAATTTTTACCTGTAAAAAAGAAGTGATGTGTTTTTTTTTTTGTTTTTTTTGTTTTTTTTGTTTTTTTTTTTGCAGTACGCGGGCCTCTCACTGTTGTGGCCTCTCCCGTTGCGGAGCACAAGCTCTGGATGCGCAGGCTCAGTGGCCATGGCTCACGGGCCCAGCCGCTCCGCAGCATGTGGGATCTTCCCGGACCAAGGCACGAACCCGTGTCCCCTGCATCGGCAGGCGGACTCTCAACCACTGCGCCACCAGGGAAGCCCAGTGATGTGTTTTTAACGTCATAGGATTCAATGAGAAAATATACATAAATCGCCAAGCACAAGACTTAGTCCAAAAAGAGCTCATTATACTTCTTGTTTTCCCTTCCATTTTCTCTTTCCTGAAAGCTTAGGACAATTCAATTAAAGAGTAATTATCAAGAACCTATTGTGTGTGCAGGTAGGTGCTGGCTGAGAGGGAGCTGCCAATTGAATGAGACCTGATCCCTGCCAAACACCGAACGTGAGACAGTAGGAACCCAGTGCCCTGTGGGGATGGTTAGAGGACCGTTCTATTCATCTTCACACCACCAATCTCTGGGCACCGAGTCTGGCTTTCACCCAAGCAACTGAATGAATGTGGATGCCTCACTTTAAGCAAACATGATCTAGAATATGAGGACTGTATGAAAGTTAAAAATAAACTATTTTGAAAAATGATTCACTTTTAAAGTGTATTCTTCATAGGATGTTGTAAAAGGCATCATAACAGGATCGTATCAAGGTGGCAGAGGAGTAGGACATGGAGCTCACCTTCTCCCACAAATGCATCAAAAATACATCTACATGTGGAACAATTCTCACAGAATATCTGCTGAACGCTGGCAGAAGACCTCAGACTCCCAAAAGGGCAAGAAAATCTCCACATAACTGAGTAGGGCAAAAGAAAAAAGAACAAAAGAGAGAGAAAGGAATCCGGATGGGATCTGCACCCCTTTTGGGGAGCTGTGAAGGAGGAAAGGTTCCTGCACCCGGGGAAGTCCCCTCACTGGCAGCAAAATCAGCTGGGACAGAGAGGGAACTTCAGAGCCTCGGAGGAGAGTGCGGCACCCTGTTTGCAGAGAGAGACCTGCATAGAAGATCAGTGCTGCCAGCACTCCCCAGCTTGGGTCGCTTGTCCACTGGGGAGAGTCGGGGCTGGGTGCTGAGGCTCAGGCTTCGGAAGTCAGACCCCGGGGAGAGGACTGGTGTTGGCTGTGTGGAGACAGCCAGCACACGCGGAGGAAAGAGACAGCAAATATCCAAACCCAAAACCACCCTCACGCCAAAAAAAATTAAACCCACACAAGCTACGCAGGGACACTGCCACATATAAATAGCCCTCCAAGACTACAGTAGATAATTGTTTCTCCTAAACTCACACAGTAAGAGAAATACAAGCAAAATGAAGAAGCAGAGGAACTACTCCCAGTTAAAAGACCAAGAGAATTCCCCTGAAGGAACAAACAATGAAACAGACCTCATCAGTCTAATAGACGCCAAGTTCAAAAAACAGGTAATGAAAATACTGAAAGAATTAAGAAAGGCTATTGACAGGAATGCAAATTACTGTAAAAAGGAACTAGAAACTATAAGGAGGAGACAAGAAAAATTTAAAAATTCGTTTGCCAAGACGAAAGCTGAGGTAAAGGCAATGAATAGAATGAATAATACAGAAGAAAGAATAAGTGATCTGGAAGATAGAATAATGGAAATTACCCAATCAAAACAGCAGACAGAAAGCCAAATGAAAAAAAGAAAAAATGAAAGCAATAAAAGAGACCTGTGGGATAATATAAAGCATGCCAATCTACATATAATAGGGATTCCAGAAGGAGAAGGAAGAGAAAAGGGGGTTAAAAATGTATTTGAAGAAATTATGGCTAAAAGCTTCCCAAACCTAAAGAAGGAAACAGATATCCAGATACAGGAAGCACAGAGGGTCCCAAACAAGATGAACCCAAACAGACCTTCACCAAGACATATAATGAAAATGGCCAAAGTTAAAAAGAGGATTCTAAAGACAGCAAGAGAAAAACGAAGAGTTGATTACAAGGGAACCCCCCATAAGGCTATCAGCTGATTTCTCTACAGAAAACACTGAGGGCCAGAAGGGAGTAGCAAAATATATTCAAAGTCTTGAAAGGGAAAGATCTGCAGCCCAGAATATTCTACCCAGCAAGATTATCATTTAGAATAGGAGGAGAAATAAAGAATTTCTCAGACAAGCAAAAACTAAAAGAATACAGCAATTCTAAAGCTATCTTAAAAGACATATTGAAAGGTCTGCTCTAAATAGAAAAGAAGCAAGAAGATACAAGAAGGAGGAAATCACAACTGGAAAGTAAATCACTTAGCCAGTAAACAGATCAAAAAGAAAAAACAAAACCTACTTGTGAAAGTGATGATAAACACAAGGAACAGCAAAAGGATAAACATGAAGATGTAAAAAAGACATCAAAATCATAAAATGTGGGGAAGGAGGGTAAGAAAATGCAGATTCTTTTTTTTTTTAGGATATGCTTGAGCCTATACGACTACCCATCTAAAGCAAGCAGATACAGGAAAGGGGGTTAACATACTTGAATAACAGGGCAACCACAAATCAAAAACATACAATAGATTCACAAAAACCAAAAAGAACACAAGCATAAAAGGAAATCACCAAACCACAAACAGAAAAACAAAGAAGATACAAAGAATCAACTGGAAAACAAAATTTTAAATGGCAATAAATACATATGTATCAATAATTACCTTAAATGTCAATGAACTGAATGCTTCAATCAAAACACATAGAGTGGCAGACTGGATTAAATAAACGAGAGCCTACAATATGCTGCCTACAAGAGACCCACCTTAGGGCAAAGGACACACATGGATTGAAAGTGAGGGGATGGAAAAAGATATTTCATGCAAACGGAAATGACAAGAAAGCAGGAGTTGCAATACTCGTATCAGACAAAATAGACTTTAAAGCAAAGGCTATAAATAAAGATAAAGAGGGACGCTATATAATGATAAAAGGATCAATACAAGAAGAGGATTTTACACTTGTCAACATATATGTACCTAATATAGGAGCACCCAAATACATAAAACAAATACTAATAGACAAAGGGAGAAATTGATGAGAATACAATAATAGTAGGAGACTTTAACACCTTGCTCACATCAATGGAGAGAGATGCTAAATGATACAACAGAACAGTTATATTTAATTGATATTTGCAGGACATTACATCCAAAAAAAAACCCAGAACACACATTCTTTTCAAGTGCACATGCAACATTCTCTAGGAATGACCACATACTAGGGCACAAGACTCACCACAACAAATTTAAGAGTATAGAAATTATATCAAGCATCTTCTCTGACCACAGCAGTATGAAACTAGAAATCAACCACAGGAAAAGAACTGAGGAAGAATAAAAAAAAGATTACATGGGGACTAAACAACATGCTACTAAAAAACCAATGGGTCAACGAGGAAATCAAAAAGGAAATTAAAAATTACCTTGATACAAATGACAATGAAAACACAACCATACAAAATCTATGAGATGCAGCAAAAGCAGTTCTTAGAGGGAAGTTCATAGCAATACAGGCCTTCCTCAAAAAATAAGAAAAATTTCAAATAAACAATCTAACCTACCACCTAAAAGAATCAGAAAAAGAAGAATAAACAAAACCTAAAGTCAACAGAAGGAAGGAAATAAATAAGATAGAGATTTAGAAGACAATAGAAAAAAAATCAATAAAACCAAGAGCTAGTTCTTTGAAAGGGTAAAGAAAACTGACAAATCTCTGGCCAGGCTCACCAAGAAGAAAAGAGAGAGAACCCAAATAAACAAAATAAGAAATGAAAAAGGAGAAAGCACAAGTGATACCACAGAAATACAAAAAAACATAAGAGAATACTATAAAAAATTATATACCAACAAATTTGACAACCTAGAAGAAATGGACAACTTTCTAGAAACATACAGCCCACCACACTGAATCAAGAAGAAATACATTATTTGAACAGACCAATCACTAGAAGCGAAACAGAATCTGCAATTTAAAAATACGCCCACGGGGCTTCCCTGGTGGCGCGGTGGTTTAGAGTCCGCCTGCCGATGGAGGGGACACAGGTTCGTGCCCCAGTCCGGGAAGATCCCACATGCCGTGGAGCAGCTGGGCCCGTGAGCCATGGCTGCTGAGCCTGCGCGTCCGGAGCCTGTGCTCTGCAATGGGAGCGGCTACAACAGTGAGAGGCCCGCGTACCACAAAATAAAAATAAATAAATTTTAAAAGTAAAATAAAATAAAAATACGCCCCACAGGGACTTCCCTGGTGGCCCAGTGGTTAAGACTTCACCTTCCAATGCAGAGGGTGTGGGTTCGATCCCTGCTCAGGGAGCTAAGATCCCACATGCCTCATGGCCAAGAAACCAAAACACGAAACAGAAAGAAATATTGTAATGAATTCAATAAGACTTTAAAAATGGTCCATATCAAAAAAAACTTAAAAACAAAAAAACTCCCTACAAACAAAAGTCCAGAACCAGATGGCTTCACAGGCAAATTCTACCAAACATACAAAGAACTTATACTGATCGTTCTCAAACTCTTCCAAAGGATTGAAGAGGAGGGAACACTCCCACAGACATTTTATGAAGCCACCATCACCCTGATATCAAAACCAAAGATACCACCAAAAAAAGAAAATTACAGGCCAATGTCTTTGATGAATATAGATGCAAAAATTCTCAACAAAGTATTAGCAAATTGATTCCAACAACACATAAAAAAGATCATACACCACAATCAAGTGGGATTCATCCCAAGTTCACAAGGATGGTTCAACATAGGCAAATCAATCAATGTAATATACCACATTAACAAAAGAAAAGTCAAAAACCAAATAATCATCTCAACAGATGCAGAAAAAGCATTTGACAAAATTCAACATCCATTCATGATAAAAACTCTTACCAAAGTGGGTATAGAAGGAACACATCTCAACATAATAAAAGCCATTTATGACAAACCCACAGCCAATATAATACTCAATGGTGAAAAGCTGAAAGCCTTCCTGCTAAAATCTGGAACAAGACAAGGATGCCCATTCTCACCACTTCTATTCAACACAGTATTGGAAGTCTTAACCACAGCAACCAGACAAGAAAAAGAAATAAAACGTATTCAGATTGGAAGGAAAGAGGTAAAATTATCACTATACGCAGATGACATGATACTATATATAGAAAACCTTAAGGACTCCACACAAAAACTACTAGATCTAATAAATGAATTCAACAAAGTAGCAGGATACAAGATTAACATTCAGAAATCAGTTGCATTTCTTTATGCTAACAATAAAATATCAGAAAGGGAATGTACAAAAGCAATACCTTTCAAAAATCACACACACAGACACAAGGAATAAAACTGACCAAGGAGATGAAAGACTTATACGCTGAGAATTATAAAACATTAATAAAGGGACTTCACTGGTGGCGCAGTGGTTGAGAATCTGCCTGCCAGTGGAGGGGACACGGTTTCGATCCCTGGTCCAGGAAGATCCCACATGCACCGGAGCAACTAAGCCCGTCCGCCACAACTACTGAGCCTATGCTCTACAGCCCTCAAGCCACAACTACTGAGCCCACGTGCCACAACTTCTGAAGCCATTGTGCCTAGAGCCCGTGCTCGGCTACAAGAGAAGCCACTGCAATGAGAAGCCTGCACACCACAAAAAAGAGTAGCCCCTGCTCGCTGGAACTAGAGAAAGCCTATGTGCAGCAATGAAGAACCAACAGAGCCAAAAAAAAAAAAAAAAGACTTAAACATAAGACATGACACCATAAAATTCTTAGAAGAGACCATAGGCAAATCATTCTCTGTAATATATCACACCAATGTTTTCGTAGGTTAGTCTCCCAAGGCAACAGAAGTAAAAACAAAATAAACAAATGGTACCTAATCAAACTTACAAGCTTTTGCATAGCAGAGGAAACCATAAAAGCAAAACAAAACAAAGAAAAGACAACCTACGGAACTGGAAAAAATATCTGCAAATTATGCAACTGACAAGGGCTTAATCTCCAAAGTATACAAACAGCTCATACAACTGAACAACAACAAAAAAACAACCCAATTGAAAAATGGGCAGAAGACCTTAATAGACAATTTTCCAAAGAAGACATACATATGGCCAGTAGGCACATGAAAAGATGCTCAGCATCACTAATTATTAGAGAAATGCAAATCAAAACTACAATGAGGTACCACCTCATACTGGTCAGAATGGCCATCATTAAAAAGTCTACCAATAAAAAATGCTGGAGAGGGTGTAGAGAAAAGGGAACCCTCCTACACTGTTGCTGGGAATGTAAATTGGTGCAGCCACGATGGAAAACAGTATGGAATTTCCTCAGAAAACTAAAAATAGAATTACCATATGATCCAGCAATCCCACTCCTGGGCAAATACCTAGACAAAATTATAATTCAAAAAGATACATGAGTAGGACCTGTGAAGAAGGGGAGAGGCAGCATGTGGAAAGGAGGGCCTCTGGAGTGTGGTGTTACACAGTTTGCAGAGCACACTGGACACAGCAAAAAATTAGAATATCTTCAGAGGAACTCAAGAGAGTGATCAACATTAATGTGTCAGAAGATCGGAGGAAGAACCAAGATGGCGGAGTAGAAAGACGTGCTCTCACTCCCTCTTGCGAGAACACCAGAATCACAACTAGCTGCTGGAAAATCATCGACAGGAAGACACTGGAACCCACCAAAAAAGATACCTCACATCCAAAGACAAAGGAGAAGCCACGATGAGACGGTAGGAGGGGCCCAATCACAGTAAAATCAAATCCCATAACTGGTGGGTGGGTGACTCACAGACTGGCGAACACTTATACCACAGAAGTCAACCCACTGGAGTGAAGGTTCTGAGCCCCATATCAGGCTTCCCAACCTGGGGATCTGGCAACAGGAGGAAGAATTCCTAGAGAATCAGACTTTGAAGCCTAGTGGGAATTCATTACAGGACTTCAACAGGATTGGGGGAAACAGAGACTCCACTCTTGGAGGGCACACGCAAAGTAGTGTGCGCATCGGGACCCAGGGGAAGGAGCAGTGACCCCATAGAGACTGAACCAAATCTACCTGATAGTGTTGGAAGGTCTCCTGCAGAGGCGGCGGGTGGCTCTGTTTCACCGTGGGGACAAGGACACTGGCAGCAGAAGTTCTGGGAAGTACTCCTTGGCATGAGCCCTCCCAGAGTCTGTCATTAGCCCCACCAAAGAGCCCAGGTAGGCTCCAGTGTTGGGTTGCCTCAGGCCACACAACCAACAGGGAGGGAACCCAGCCCCACCCGTCAACAGTCAAGTGGATTAAAGTTTTACTGAGCTCTGCCCACCAGAGCAACAGTCAGCTCTACCCACCACCAGTCCCTCCCATCATGCTTCCTAGATAGCCTCATCCACCAGAGGGCAGACAGCAGAAGCAAGAAGAACTACAATCCTGCAGCCTGTGGAACAAAAACCACATTCACAGAAAGATAGAAAAGGTGAAAAAGCAGAGGACTATATACCAGATGAAGGAACAAGATAAAACCCCAGAAAAACAACTAAATGAAGTGGAGATAGGCAACCTTCCACAAAAAGAATTTAGAATAACAATAGTGAAGATGATCCAGGACCTCAGAAAAAGAATGGAGGCAAAGATCGAGAAGATGCAAGAAATGTTGAACAAAGACCTAGAAGAATTAAAGAACAAACAAACAGAGATGAACAATACAATAACTGAAATGAAAACTACACTAGAAGGAATCAATAGCAGAATAACCGAGGCAGAAGAACAGATACGTTACCTGGAAGACAGAATGGTGGAAAGAAAAATTATTGAAAGCAGCAAGGGAAAAACAACAAATAACATACAAGGGAACTCCCATAAGGTTAACAGCAGATTTCTCAGCAGAAACTCTACAAGCCACAAGGGAGTGGCATGATATACTTAAAGTGATGAAAAGGAAGAACCTACAACCAAGATTACTCTACCTGGCAAGGATCTCATTCAGATTTGATGGAGAAATCAAAAGCTTTACAGACAAGCAAAAGCTAAGAGAATTCGGCACCACCAAACCAGCTCTACAACAAATGCTAAAGGAACTTCTCTAATTGGGAAACACAAGAGAAGAAAAGGACCTACAGAAACAAACCCAAAACAATTTAGAAAATGGTCAAAGGAACATACATATTGATAATTACCTTAAACGTGAACGGATTAAATGCTCCAACCAAAAGACACAGGCTTGCTGAATGGATGCAAAAACAAGTCCCATATATATGCTGCCTAAAAGAGACCCACTTCAGACCTAGGGACACATACAGACTGAAAGTGAGGGGATGGAAAAAGATTTTCCATGCAAATGGAAATCTAAAGAAAGCTGGAGTAGCTATACTCATATCAGGTAAAATAAACTTTAAAATGAAGAATGTTACAAGAGACGAGGAAGGACACTACATAATGATCAAGGGATCAATCCAAGAAGAAGATATAACAATTATAAATATATATGCACCCAACATAGGAGCACCTCAATACATAAGGAAACTGCTAACAGCTATAAAAGAGGAAATCAACAGTAATGCAATAATAGTATAATAGGGGGACTTTCACACCTCACTTACACCAATGGACAGATCACCCAAACTGAAAATAAATAAGGAAACAGAAAAGCTTTAAATGACACAACAGACCAGATAGATTTGATATTTATAGCACATTGCATCCAAAAACAGCAGATTACACTTTCTTCTCAAGTGCGCACAGAACATTTTCCAGGATAGATCACATCTTGGGTCACAAATCAAGCCTTGGTAAATTTAAGAAAATTGAAATCATATCAAGCATCTTTTCTGACCACAATGCTATGAGAGTACAAATGAATTACACACGCACACACACACACACACACAAAACGTAAAAACACACAATCACATGGAGGCTAAACAATAAGTTATTAAATAACCAAGAGATCACTGAAGAAATCAAACAGGAAATCAAAAAATACCTAGAGACAAATGACAAAACACGATGATCCCCAAACCTATGGGATGCAGCAAAAGCAGTTCTAAGGGTGAAGTTTATAGCTATACAAGCCTACCTGAAGACACAAGAAAAATCTCAAGTAAACAATCTAACCTTACACCTAAAGGACCTAGAGAAATAAGAACAAACAACACCCAAAGCTAGCAGAAGGAAAGAAATCATAAAGATCCCAGCAGCAATAAATGAAATAGCAACAAATAAAACAATAGCAAAGATCAATAAAACTAAAAGCTGGTCCTTTAAGATAAAGAAAATTGATAAACCATTAGCCAGACTCATCAAGAAAAAGAGGGAGAGGACTCAAATCAATAAAATTAGAAATGAAAAAGGAGAAGTTACAACAGACACCACAGAAATACAAAGCATCCTAAGAGACTACTACAGGCAACTCTATGCCAATAAAATGGAAACCTGGAAGAAATGGACAAATTCTTAGAAAGGTAGAACCTCCCAAGACTGAACCAGGAAGACAGAGAAAATATGAACAGACCAATCACAAGTAAAGAAATTGAAACTGTGATTAAAAATCTTCCAACAAACAAAAGTCCAGGACCAGATGGCTTCACAGGTGAATTCTATCAAACATTTAGAGAAGAGCTAACATGCATCCTTCTCAAACTCTTCCAAAAAATTTCAGAGGAACGAACACTCCCAAACTCATTCTATGAGGCCACCACCACCCTGATACCAAAACCAGACAAAGATACTACAAAAAAAGAAAATTACAGACCAATATCACTGAGGAATATAGATGCAAAAATCCACAACAAATTACTAGCAAACGGAATCCAACAACACATTAAAAGGATCATACACCATGATCAAGTGGGATTTATCCCAGGGATGCAAGGATTCTTCAATATATGCAAATCAATGTGATACACCATTTTAACAAATTGAAGAATAAAAACCATATGATCATCTCAATACATGCAGAAAAAGCTTCTGACAAAATGCAACACCCATTTATAATAAAAACTCTCCAGAAAGTGGGCATAGAGGGAACCTACTTCAACATAATAAAGGCCATATACAACAAACCCACAGCAAACATCATTCTCAATAGTGAAAAACTGAAAGCATTTCCTCTAAGATCAGGGACGATACAAGGATGTCCACTCTCACCACTATTATTCAACACAGTTTTGGAAGTCCTAGCCATGGCAATCAGAGAAGAAAAATAAATAAAAGGAATACAAATTGGAAAAGAAGTAGTAAAACTATCACTGTTTGCAGATGACATGATACTATACATAGAGAATCCTAAAAATGCCACCAGAAAACTACTAGAGCTAATTAATGAATTTGGTAACATTGCAGGATACAAAATTAATGCACAGAAATCTCTTCCATTCCTATAGACTAATGATGAAAAATCTGAAAGAGAAATTATGGAAACACTCCCATTTACCATTACAACAAAAAGAATAAAATACCTAGGAATAAACCTACCTAGGCAGACAAAAGACCTGTATGCAGAAAACTATAAGACACTGATGAAAGAAATTAAAGATGATACAAACAGATGGAGAGATATACCATGTTCTTGGGTTGGAAGAATCAATATTGTGAAAATGACTCTACTCCACAAAGCAATCTACAGATTCAATGCAATCCCTATCAAATTACCAATGGCATTTTTTACGGAACTAGAACAAATCATCTTAAAATTTATACGGAGACACAAAAGACCCCGAATAGCCAAAGCAGTCTTGAGGGAAAGAAACGGAGCTGGAGGAATCAGACTCCATGACTTCAGACTATATGCTACAAAGCTACAGTAATCAAGACAATATGGTACTGGCACAAAAACAGAAACATAGAGCAATGGAACAAGATAGAAAGCCCAGAGATAAACCCACGCACCTATGGTCAACTAATCTACGACAAAGGAGGCAAAGATATACAATGGAGAAAAGACAGTCTCTTCAATAAGTGGTGCTGGGAAAACTGGACTGCTATATGTAAAAGAATGAAATTAGAACACTCCCTAACACCATACACAAAAATAAACTCAAAATGGATTAGAGACCTAAATGTAAGACCGGACACTATAAAACTCTTAGAGGAAAACATAGGAAGAACACTCTTTGACATAAATCACAGCAAGATCTTTGTTTATCCACCTCCTAGAGTAATGGAAATAAAAACAAAAATAAACAAATGGGACCTAATGAAACTTCAAAGCTTTTGCACAGCAAAACAAACCATAAACAAGACGAAAAGACAACACTCAGAATGGGAGAAAATATTTGCAAACGAATCAATGGACACAGGATTAATCTCCAAAATATATAAACAGCTCATGCACCTCAATATTAAAAAAAACAAACAATCCAATCCAAAAATGGGCAGAAGACCTAAATAGACATTTCTCCAAGGAGCACATACAGATGGCCAAGAAGCACATGAAAAGCTGCTCAACATCACTAATTATTAGAGAAATGCAAATCAAAACTACAATGAGGTATCACCTCACACCAGTTAGAATGGACATCATCAGAAAATCTACAAACAACAAATGCTGGAGAGGGTGTAGAGGAAAGGGAACCCTCTTGCACTGCTGGTGGGAATGCAAATTGATACAGCCACTATGGAGAACAGTATGGAGGTTCCTTAAAAAACTAAAAATAGAACTACCATACGACCCAGCAATCTCACTACTGGGCATATACCCAGAGAAAACCATAATTCAAAAAGACACATGCACCCCAATGTTCATTGCAGCACTATTTACAATAGCCAGGTCATGGAAGCAACCTAAATGCCCATTGACAGACGAATGGATAAAGAAGTTGTGGTACATATATGCAATGGAATATAACTCAGCCATAAAAAGGAACGAAATTGAGTCATTTGTTGAGATGTGGATGGATCTAGAGACTGTCATACAGAGTGAAGTAAGTCAGAAAAGAGAAAGACAAATATTGTATATTAACGCATGTATGTGGAACCTAGAAAAATGGTACAGATGAACCGGTTTGCAGGGCAGAAGTTGAGACACAGATGTAGAGAACAAACGTATGGACACCAAGCGGGGAAAACCGTGGTGGGGTGGGGATGGTAGTGTGCTGAATTGGGCGATTGGGATTGACATGTATAAACTGATGTGTATAAAATTGATGGCTGATAAGAACCTGCAGTACAAAAAACAAACAAGCAAACAAATAAACAACTAATACTAAACTTTCTTTGGGTTATTTGTATGGAAATATGTTAATATGTTTCAGACATTACATGAAATTTCTAAAAATCTTATATGATCCGGTATAATGTTATAAGTCATAATTCTAGTTATTACTTTAAAATGTATATCTCAGAAATAACTAAATTTCCTTGTCAATTACATTATTATGAACTTTCATCAAATCTTTAACCGTGGTCATTTTTAAGTCTTTTGTCATTTACAGACAGTTCTGGGTGTACTGATGGTTTTGCAAAAATGTTCCTATAAAAGGGTTTCATCTTCAAGGAATTCATGGAAAAGACTCTGACAAGTACAGGTTTCTGGTAACTGACTATACTGTTCAACTGAATGAATAAGCATTTTCAGAACTCTAATGGAAAACTGATGAATTCATAAAAGTGCTAACAAAAGATCAAGATAAAAAAAATTAATTACCTGGGACTGAGTGAACTGATGAGGATGATTATAATTTTTGTGACTTTCTGTTTGAATAAAAAAAAAATCCCACAAGGACTCAGAGGCAAAAAATATACAAATCAATTTTCACTGCAAAGTAAAGGAGCTGTTACAGTGGAGGATTCCTGGACTGAATGTCAATATTATGACATAGTGTGAGTGTGTTTCGTGTTTGGTAATTGCAATCAGTGTTGCTTTTGTTGTGGTCATCCACTTACAATGCTTGGTCTCAGTTTATTTATCTCTTGTAAAAATAAAATACAGTGTGTGTGTGTGTGCGTGTGTGTGTGTGTGTGTGTGTGAAAAAAAAAAAAGATACATGCACCCCTATGTTCATAGCAGCACTATTCACAATAACCAAAACATGGAAATAACCTAAGTGTCCATCAATGGATGAATGGATAAAGAAGATGTGATATATACAATGGAATACTACTCAGCGATAACAAAGAATGAAATAATGCCATTTGCAGCAACATGGATGCAACTAGAGATTATCATACTAAGTGAAGTAAGTCAGAAAGAGAAAGACAAATGCCATATGATATCATCTACATATGGAATCTAAAATATGGCATAAATGAACCTATCTATGAAACAGAAACAGACTCACAGACATAGAGATCAGACTTGTGGTTGCCAAGGGGGGTAGGGAGGGATAAGGATGAACTGGGAGTTTGGGGTTGGTAGATGCAAGCTATTACATTTAGGATGGACAAACAACAAGGTCCTACTGTATAGCACAGGGAACTACATTCAATCTCTTGGGATAAACCATAATGGAAAAGAATATGAAAAAGAATGTCTATATGTGTACAACTGAGTCACTTTGCTGTACAGCAGAGATTGGCACAGCATTGTAAATCAACTATACTTCAATTTTTAAAAAAATGTTAAAAATAAATAATTGAAATCAGGATCTTAAAGTGATAGCTACGTCCCCATATTCATTGCAGCACTATTTGCAATACCTAGTAAAGATACAGAAACAACTGAAATGTCCATGGACAGAAGAATGTATACAGAAAATGCGGTATAAACATACAATAAATATTATTCAGCCTTAAAAAAGAGGGAAATGACACCATTTGCAACAACATGGAAGGCATTCTAAATGAAGTCAGCGAGTCACAAAAGGACAGAAGGACTGCATGATTCCTCTTATATGAAGCATCTAACATAGTCAAACTTACAGAAGCAGACAATAGAATGGGGATTGCCAGGGTCGGGGGGAAGGGAAAATGGGGACTTGTTCAATGGGTATAAGTTTTCAGTTATACAAGGTGAATAAGTTCAAAAGATCTCTGAAAATCGTAGTGCATATGGTTAACAATTCAGTAGTGCACACTTAAGAATTTGTTAAGAGGGTACATTTCATGTTCAGTGTTCTTACCATAAAAAAAAAGGGAGCACAAGGGAATTTTGGAGGTGATGGATATGTTTATTACCTTGATTATGATGATGGTTTCATAAGTGTATGCATATTCATCAATTTGTATACATTAAATGTGTCCAATCTTTGTTTATGAATATACTTCAACAAAGGTATAAAAAAGTTAAAGCTATTGAAAACATTAAAAAAATTAAAATAAAAAATAAAAGGCATCATAATAATTTTTAATTTTATCTTTATTTATGGAGGTAGTTATTATTATGGCCATTTCATTGCTAAGACACTGAGGGCCAAATGGCACAGAATTAGGTAAGTCTCCCAGGGCCACCTGGCAAATAAATGGTGGTTGCAGACCTCCATATTATTATCATTGTTATTATTTTTTTTTACAATTCAGTGGTTTTTAGTATTATATTTAAAGTTGTGCAGTTATTACCATCATTTAATTTTTAGGACACTTCCAAAAGAAATCCCATACCCATTAGGAATCACTCCCTATTTCCCCCTCCCCTTGACAATTCTAATCTACTTTGTCTCTATTTCCATAGGATTTTTATATCTCCCTAATGTACTCACATAATTCAATTTTTAAAAAAATCAACTTACAGAGCTTTTTAAGAACAGAATGCTGTATAGCTACCAATGGAACTATTTATCTTAACTTGAATAAGTCACTTTAAAACTTCAGGGTACAAACCTGGATCCTTTTCCCCTGAATTGCTTGTTTTCTTTTAATAATAATTCTTTTTTAAAATAAATGTATTTATTTATTTTTGGCTGTGTTGGGTCTCCTTTTCTGTGCAAGGGCTTTCTCTAGTTGCGGCAAGCAGGGGCCACTCTTCATCGCAGTGCGCGGGCCTCTCACTATCGTAGCCTCTCTTGTTGCGGAGCACAGGCTCCAGACACGCAGGCTCAGTAGCTGTGTTTTCTTGAACTTTATTCCTTAGGTATTATAATCACTAACTGCAAACAGTTTCTCTTTGAATTCTCTTTGGCAAGAATACAAATTATTACTTTTTTAAAAAAGAAGCAATTCTGAAGAGAAAGAATTAGGCAGATAGTTTATGGCTTCTGTATTTCTTATTCTAGATTTAGAAAACTTCCTTATTTGATTCAACATTAGGCACTTGATGAAAAAATAAAATGCGAAAAAGAAAATGTTTCAGATTGTTTTCCTGACATAAGACACCTCGCCTAGTTAGTGAGCTGATGTGTATCTTGTTTCCAAGGTAGAATGTAAACTCTCTCAGAAGGGAGATCAAGGCACTCATTCATTACTTCACATCTGCCCTGCACACTGCATGGGCGCTTTATATTTTATTATAGGTCCCAATTATAAGTATGAAATCAGAAAAGAAAAACCTAAATTTGTTCTCCAACTTGGGGGAAAATGGTTACAAATGCTCACTTCTCCCTACAAGTCAGTTTAGCATTTCAATTCATACTTAGTGTTCCAAGGAAGCTATATAAGAAGCACAGTTCCTGCTCTATAAAAATTTATTAGCGTTCCACTGTGATGTCCCAAGATAAAGTCACAAATTATGAGAAAGCCAAATCTACAAAGAACCTTAAAAGACCATCTGGTCCAACCAGCTCTTATTTTCTTGATCTGAAATATGATAAGTTGGAGTTGCCCAAGCAAATCAGGACAAAGCTGCTATTCAGTTTGGGGTACCACTCATTAAACTAACAAATGTACCCCTTACCACATTATGAAAACCCATTGCTGTATGCAAACATTCAGATGTACAAGAAAGATAAGGAATGATGTTTTTTTGGGGTTTTTTTTAACAAATTATTCTAAGTATTCTAAATAGAAGATCCAATAATGCAGAAAAACATCCTGTAAAGTTAGATTTACCCACAACTTTTCAGGAACAGCTCATAAAACTGGGTGTATGTATATTGAAACAAAGGTTGTGAGAAGGGGAACCTATTACGAGCTTCAGGCTTTGCACCTGCAGCTCATTTAATCCTTCAAAATCCTGTGAGGCTGGCAGAGCTATCACCGCCCTTTCACAGCTAAGAGAACAGACTCAGGGAGACCAAGTAACGTAGTTAAGGGCTCACAACTGGTTAAAAAATAAATTTTAAAAGGCCCTCAGTTACTAACATAACGTATTCTGATGTCATACAGCCTTTGGCAAGGTTTAATTCAATGGCATATTCGACACAAACATTACACTATTATTCTCTGACCTTCATTTCCATGGCTGGCCCGATTTTATCACATTTTTATATTTTTAAACCAATTTCCAAAGTGACCTTTCTTTGAAGTGTACCAGCTGACAGCTGGTACAGCTGTGAATGTACTGTAAATGACAGATACATTTTTTTTTTCATTTTCACTTCCCTCACTGCCTACTCCAGAGAATGACAAATGAAAGATTTTAATCAACACTTTTTGCACATTAAAATTTCAAGCTCTGTAATCGCAAAAATTAATGCCACAGAGTTTACCTTAAGCAAACTGGTTGCTTCAGAATGACTTAATCAATGTTATCATGAAAATAAAATATATTTCTAGCAGGCACCACAGGAGGAAATGGGTGACCAAAGCCTCAGGGCTGCTCAAGCTCAAAAATAACAGGAACGTTGAAAAAGGTATTGGACTAGGAGTTTAGATTCCTGGATTCCACTTCTGGTTCTGCCACTTACAAGTAGTAAGAGACGACCTAACTTCCTGGGACATGTTTCACTTTCAGTAAAACAGAGAATATAATTCTTGACCTATCTTGTACACAAGATTGTTCTGATGGTCAATGGAGATAATGTGCAGATTTAAAAACATGGTGCTAAACAGCACCATAGATATTATTTTATAGGTGGAAAAAGGAAGCCCAGAGAGGCTAAATAACTCGAAAACATCACACAACCAGGGGATGACAGAGCCAAAGACGGGAACCCCTGAGATTTTCAGTCCTGAGCTTTATAGAGTCCACCTGTTGTCTTTAACGGCTTCTACTCAATGAACTTTGCACATTATTACTCAACATTATTTGCGTGCCACCTCAATAAAACTACCCTGGTGTCCCTTTGGGAAAGTGTCATAACCATTCTTGATTTATAAAGCTACACCTCAAAATGCAAGCTTCCTGATTTAATATCTTAATGCTGGAAAGGCTATTCCCGGTCAATTGGACCGATCTGCAGCATAAGAATTCGTTCTACTACATCCGCGAGAAGCATATTGGGCAAAGTACTCACAACCATCTCTAAGGCCAATAAAAGAACTTCTTTGCAGCCCACTTTAAAACAACTGAAACTTTCTTTGCAGCGTGTACCAAATCAGATTGCTTTTTAAGTCCAAGCTTTGCTCACTTCATATATATGGCATTAGCAGGATCGAGAAAAGAGCTGGAGGAACCTTGGGTTCTGCCACGAGCTCCCTGGGGAAAAAAACTCTCCAGGCTTCAATCCCCCAGAGTGTGAAAAGAGGGTGACGACAGCAAACACCCCCAGTGTTCCCCTCGAGGGATGCTGAGAAACTATTGGGCGGGAGAGCGGACGGTGCGCAGGATGACTGAGCAGCCGACTCAGCGGGGTCCCAAGCAGCCCAGTGCAGACACTGGGCGCAGGCGGTCCCACCCCGGGCCCCGCCCGGCTAGGGGGGGGACTGCGCGTGGGGGTGCCCCTCCCTCGGCTTCTTTAGTGCGACCGGCGGGGGTCACTCACCGGACCAGGAGCTCTAGGAAGATCACGTTACTGCAGCAGCCTGCGAAAACCAGGCCCACCGCGAAGGCCGGGCGCATGGCCGGGGCAGGGTAAGGAGAGCGAGCGCGCAGAGGAAGCGCCCGCCTAGACTGCTACCCCAGGAAACCCGGCTGCCGCCTCGCCGCGGCACTGAACATCACCACCGTCTCGGAGTGCTGCTCTCCCGGGGCCGTCGCTGTCTCCCTTTTCCCGGCGGCCGCCACCAACGCTGCCGGCGAGGAGCTGTAGTTAGCCGTTAGCCGGGGCCCCATTCATCCGAAGGGGTGTCCGAATCCGGGCCAGACTACACTTCCTAGAATGCTGCGCGCCCGTACGTCCGGCTGCGTCGTAACTCTCTTCTGCCCGGCAGCTCCACCGGAGAGGAGAGATAGGCGAGGTGCCCGTCATGCCTCGCGCGGTAGCAAGCCGCGGGGCTTGCTGGGAAGTGAAGTTCCAACGTTGTTAATGTTGTTTCTTAAGAGGCCGCCAAGGGCTCTGAAAGGGATTCGTCCAGCACTTTCACGGTAAACTCACAGCTGACGGCACTAGAGGTACACACCTGTGATTGCTTGATCGTTGGAAGTATTCTAGTATCTGAAAATTCTCCTGAATTGGGAGAAAGTAGAAATTCTCTGAACTTCCTTCTCTACCTTTTGAAAAGAACATTGGACTCGGGAAGTTCTGGGATTGAATCTTGGCTTAGCCACTAATCAGCTTGGCTATCTCAGGCAACTGCTTTCTCATCATAGGTAAAGATGGGAACAGTTAATGCCCATCTTACCTGGCTGTTGTGAGGATTAAAAGCTATGATCACCTGGGGATCTTGTTAAAATGCAGGTTCTGATTCACTAGACCTGCTGTGGGGCCTAAGGTTCTGCACTTCCAACAAGTTACCAGGTGTCAGTGATGCTACAGATCTGTCAAACACACTTTGAAGAGCACAAGCCTATAAACCAGCTGACTCTGGAGACCTTTCCATCGCACCCGTCGCACTGGCTCAGGGACTCTGGGCCAGCCAACCAGCCACCCAGGCTCCTCTTTCCCTGTAGCCTACAGTCAGGCTCAAACAAACTAACTTGTCCTTCTCCTTCACTTTAACACTGAATATCTTTAAAGAGTAATCTATATTCACGGTCTCTGCTTTTTACTCTCATTAAAGCCAGGTTATTGAAAGTAGCCTCATTTAGAGCCCTAATGACCTCTCAATTGTCCAAACCAAATATCACAGGCTCACCTTACTTGATCTTGCCACGGCTTTCGACAATGAAAGCTCAATCCTCTTGACATTCTCTTGTCCCTCTGCTCATAAGACACGAGCGGCCTGTTTCTCTTTCTACTTCTCTGACTTATCTTTTTCAGTTTTCTTTTTGGGCTTTTCCTCCTCTGCCCACTGAGTTCTCCTAACAGAGCTCCATCATTTGTCCCTCCTCTGTTTCCCTGAACACTTTCTATTGGTTATCTCATCTCCATAACTTCAACCATCACCATATGTAACTGAGATCTTACGTGTATGTACAGCCCCAATCTCCTGTGTGCCTTAAATCAAAGTTTCCAACTGCTTATTTGACATTTTCACCAATAAATCCTTGTAAACCCCTCAACAACAGCATATACACAGTTCATTATCTACCCTCCCAAATAGGGCCCTTATTTCTACTAAGGACATTATCCACTATCTGTTCTCTTTGGGCAAAAACCTAAAAGATATTCACAGTCTTCCTTGCCTTCCCATCACACATTTCTTTTATCTCTACATTCTGTCTCACAAGTATCTCTAGATTCCAGCCTCGCCTTTCAGTTTACATCGATGTCTACTTATCCTCCTAACACATCTTGGTGCCTTCAGCCTCTTCCCTCTTCAACTCATCCTCCATGCTGTCGCCATACTGTTTCCAAAAACAAACTCAAACTCTTTATGTCACACTGCTTTTCCAAGATGTCAGTTCCAATTACCAGTACTGTGTAACAAACCACCCTAAAATGTGGTGATTCAAAATGTAGTATAGGGCTTCCCTGGTGGCGCAGTGGTTGAGAGTCTGCCTGCGGATGCAGGGGACACGGGTGCGTGCCCCGGTCCGGGAAGATCTCACATGTTGCAGAGCGGCTAGGCCCGTGGGCCATGGCTGCTGAGCCTGCGCATCCGGAGCCTGTGCTCCGTAACGGGAGAGGCCACAACAGTGAGAGGTCCGCGCACCGCAAAAAAAAAAAAAAAAAAAAAAAAAAAAAAAAATGTAGTATAGAACAAAAAGATGTTCTCTCTCACACACAGTTCTGTATGTTGACAACGTTCGACATATACCTAGTCCGTTCTCCGTTGGAGTTTCGGATGCCGTTGTGGTCAGATGCCAGCTAAGGCTGGAGGCTTCCGAAGGCGTGACTGGGCTGATGAATGGCTCTCTCCTCATGGCCTCTCTTAGGCTGTGTTTCCTCACAATATTGTGGACTCAGGTTAGCCAGACTTCTTACAAGATGACTAGCTCCCCCTAGAACAAACGTTCCAAGAGATCAAGTCAAAAGCTGTAGTGGCCTCAGTGTGTGACACTGACACAGTGTCACTTGCACCAAATTCTGTTGGTTCCATTGGCCAACCCAGATTCATTGTGGGAGGGGACTAGCAAAGGCATCATCTGTGTGGGGGGGAAGGGGCATCTTTGAAGACTAGCTATACAATGTTTCTTGGCTCCTTGTGTGAAATTCACACTCTGTAGAAGGCATGCAAACATGTCACCATCAAGCCTCAGTTTACGTTTGTAATTTCCTCTCCTGCCATTCTTTCCAGTGCTACCTGGACTCCTGCCACATTAAATGCTCTGTTCTCTGAGTTTATAGTGACTTTCAAAATTCGCATCTGTGCACACGCTGTTCTGCTTGCTCTGAAAACCCTTTTCTTTTTGGCCATCTCCTACTCATCCTTTTATGGCAATGGGGACACAGGAGTGAGTAGATACTTCTACACTGTACAGGGGGAAGGTCCCTGCTCAGACATCACCTTTCTGTGTGTAGTTTTTCAAAGCACCATTCACAGTTCCCTCCTCTATATCTCTAGCACCCCATCCATACATAAACCAGTCCATGAATCATGTTGTATTGTAGTTATACATGTTCATGTTGGTCTCCCCCTTTAGACCGTGCCCCTTTGTGGACAGAAACCAAGAATAACTAACTCATCTCTAGATCCTTAGCATTATATACAGTGGCTGGTATATAATATGTACACACGCTTTTTGTTGAATGAATGAATGAGTGAGCTTGACTTCATTATTTGAGTCAAATAATTCACACCTCATAAATTCAATAAATATATAATATTTTTCATCTTGACTCATTTCTAAAATGTACACATCAAAAATGTACTGCTCAATAATTTGCATAAACAATGATATATAACCAATACCCTGGCCAAAAACAAAACATTACCAGCACCCCAAAAGATCCCTGTGGCCCCTTCAAATCACTAATCCCCTCCAGGAATAACCCCATTTTTTACTTTCTAGCAACAGAGATTAGTTTTGCCTGGTTTTAGACTTGACGTAAATGGAATCATACAAAATATTTTCTTTTGTTTCTGCTTCTTTCACTCAACGATATGTTTGTTGGTTCATATGTGTTGTTGCACGCACTTGTAGTTCATTTATTCTCATTGCTGGATAACATTCCCTTGTATGAACGTACCACAGTTTATCTCTTCTCCTGATGGACATTTGGGGCATTATGAAGAGTGCAACTATGAAATTTCTTGTACATAACTTTTGGTGAACATAAACACACATTTATGTTGGATATTAGTGGATTAATCAAGGTCCTTAGTCAAGGAACAGAAATCATACAGTAACGAACAAGGAAAGTTTAATATAAAGAATTATTAACAGTAACAGAGGATTACTTAACGTAATGGGTTACGAAACTCCCAAGATAATAGGAATAGTAACTACAACCTAGGAATGAAGCAGACCACTCAAGGAAGGAACAAATTTGGAAGAGGGCCTTCTCTCTTGCAAATTGAGACTCAGGCTTTACCAAAGAGGGCATGGCTATAGCCCACTAGCTAGTAGAGAAGTTCCGTAAGGTGCTGATAAAACTAGCCGTGAACCACCCTCTGGGGTCCGGCTGGGGCACTGGCCAAGTCATTGGGTGTTGTACTTTCCAGGAAACTGGCTGGGGCTCTGGAGAACATCCTGGTAACCTCCTGGAAGGATACCACTGAACTCACTGAGGCGATGTCCTATATGCTGCAGGAACAAGAAGAAAGGAAAAAGCACCAGAACCAGGAAGACAAGGCCCCTCCTCCCGCTGTGTTCCTGCAGTGCTGTCATGACGAAGGTCCACACTGTGCCACCTGGCAGAGGGGAAATGTCCAGAGGATCCAGCTCCAGCATCACAAGCAGGGCCGTGAGGGGTGGATTTGGAGCTGAGAGGCTGTAAATCGACAACTGAGACTCCATGGGGTGGGGGTGGGGGTGTTAGGGTCATTTCAACTTCCATATTTTAATTGTTTCATCGTAAAACCAAAGTTACAAAGTGCAGGCAAGGCTTCATCTCCCAGGCTTTTTTCTGCCTTCCCCTCTGAGTTCAAACTTCTAGCATCTTTGAATGAATAGCGACATCTTAGACAGCAGCTGGGCTCAACGTGTTTAAACCTTCGCACAATCCGCTTCCCTTGCGTGGAAGGACCTATTGCTTTGGGAATGTTCATCATCTTTGCTCCTGTGTTGTCAGCAGGAAAAAGCTGTCAAGGTTGTCTTAAAAGCCATTTTTGCTTCTAGCTCCAGCCACTCAGACATATTTTGAATCATTTATTAAATCCACTTAACCAAGGTGTTGACAAAAAATTAAGTAAGATGACTGCTGTGGGATACTGCTTGACAAGTGTCCTCAAGTTGACAATCCTACAGAGATCTGTCACTTGATTTTAAAGAAAAACATTCTCATATATATTATGTGAGGATGATTTTCTCCTCTATCACATAAATCTTGAGATGCTTGGAGCTGTGCATGGGGAAGGCACACTATAAATATACGTGAGGTATTATTTATAAAGTCAAATTTTTTTGTTACTTGTTTCATAGGTCAGATTCAAGCAATGCCCCAGTGTGTTGATAGATTTATGTGATCTAGCTTCTTCAAGGATGTTATTCAAAGACAGATGACCTTTTTCAGAGTACTGTAGTTAAGGCACATGGAGCTTTGGCCAGGAAGGAAACTTTCTTGACCAGAATGTTAGTGGTATGAGGTCAAGGACTTTGTCTTATTAGCCACGGTACCCTCCATATCTCTATGGCATTTGGCTCATAGCAGATGCTCACTGAGTTTGGAGGGAAGGTAGAAAGGAAGAAAGAAAGGAATGGAGGGACAGAGGGATGGAGGGACGGAGGGATGGAGGGACAGAGTGAAGAAGAGAGAGAGGGAGGGAGCGAGGGAGAATGAAGGACCTTTAGGAAAACCAGCTCCTATGTAAGAAACTCATATGCAAAACAGGTGAGGGGTTGAAAATGGTACCTGCTATGGTAGAAACTACTAAGCAGGTTAAACACCTGAAGAAATAATCCTGAGTGCTCAGGGCTATGGGCGAGCTCCTGGTGGCAAGAACTATGTCTACTTGAACCGTGTGCCTCCCAGTTTTCCCCTTCATTGTTGCTGAATTGATGTTTGTTAAATTGTATTATTGAATTGAGGTGGCAAATCTCACTATGAGGAAAAGATACTGTTAAACCACTTTTAGGAAAAAAATGATGTCAGAGAATCAAGTATTTACATCAGGTATGACGTGTCTCTAAGTTACTTACTATGCTTCCACCTTCCCCAACCCTAGGATAACTGATAATATTTTAAGAGAATAAAACGAACCCATGGGGTCATTTCATTTTGATTTTCCTACCCTGGTTCCATCACCTTTTCCCCATCTCAGGCATTAAACTATGTTACTAACCCCCCTGCTGAAACACGCTTTGATCTGCTATTCCCCAGGGGTGAACGTAGCACATCACAGTGACTGTTTCAGTTTCTAAATGCTTCTGCACAGAGCCCATCTACCCCTCCATCAATTATGTGAGGTAGATGGGGATAATTATTCCTACGAGAAAATCTGAGGGTCAAAATGTTTAAATATATTTGCTAAGGCTCACAAATTTGAATGCATGTGGGACTAGGCAGGTGAGGTCAACATGAAACTGATTTTCAAAGTAAATGGTGGAACTGTGCAGAACGTATTGAGTTTTTTTGGGAATCGGAAGGTGTAATCCGTGTCTGGGTACATTCAAATTCAAATTTTTTTAATTTTAGTTTTAATTTTGGTAACATGTATATTACAAACAGTTTACCATCTTAACTGTTTTTAAGTGCACAGTTCCCTGGTATTAAATACATTTACATTGTTGTGCAACTATCACCACCATCATCCCCAGAACTTTTTGCATCTTGCAAAACTGAAACTCTGTAGCCATTAAACAATCATTCAGCCTTACTTCCTCCCCGCCCCAGCCCCTGGCAACCACCATTCTAGTCTCTGCTTCTATGAATTTGACTACTCTAGGTACTTCATGGAAATAGAATCACACAGTATTTATCTTTTTATGACAGGTGTATTTCACTTAGCATAATGTCCTCAAGGTTCATCCATGTTGTAGCAGGTGTCAAAATTTCCTTCTCTTTTAAGGGTGAATAATATTCCACTGTCTGTTTACACCACAATTTGTTTATCCATTCATTAATTGATGGACACTTGAGTTGCTTCCACCTTTTGGCTATTGTCAGTAATGCTGCTACGAACATGGGTGTACAAATTTTTCTTTGAGACCCTGCTTTCAGCTCTTTTGGGAGTATACTCAGAAGTGGAATTGCTGGGTCGGATGGTAATTCTATCCTTAATTTTTTAAGAAACCATCATACTATTTTCCACAGCAGCCACACCATTTTCTATTTCTACCAACAGCACACAAAGATCCCCTGTATTCTGTCTCCTCGCCAACACTTATTTTCTGGTTTCTTTTTCTTTTTTTTCTTTAAAAATAGTAGCCATCCTAGTGGGTGTGAGGTGGTATCTCATGGTGGTTTTGATTTGCAAGTCTCTAATGATTAGTGACACTGAGCATCCTTTTGTGTGCTCACGAGCCATTTGTATGTCTGCTTTGGAGAAAGGTGCATTCAAGACCTTCGAATTCTCAATTTTAAAGCATGGAATTTTTTTTTTTTTTTGCTGTACGCGGGCCTCTCACTGTTGTGGCCTCTCCCCGTTGAGGAGCACAGGCTCCGGACGCGCAGGCTCAGCGACCATGGCTCACGGGCCCAGCCGCTCCGCGGCATGCGGGATCCTCCCGGACCAGGGCACGAACCCGCGTTCCCTGCATCGGCAGGCGGACTCCCAACCACTGCGCCACCAGGGAAGCCCAAAAGCATGGAATTTTGAGCCAGGTCCTTTCTGCGGGCTGATGGCTTCTGACCCCGGATCACGCCCTAAGCAACAGAGCCAGGACGAGAAGGAGGCAGTCCTTGCCCAGCGCACATCTGGCACCTGCTCAATCTGCTCACCCAAACAGGTTCCCTTTGCCATTGATGACACTTCTTACTTTTTCTTCATTTAAAAAAAAATTTTTGTAGATTTATTTTTGAATTTGTAACACATGCACATAGTACAAAATTCAAAAGGCACAAAGGATACCAGTGTAAAACAATTTCCTTCCCTTTCCTGAACCTCTGTCACCCAGCACCCCTACTTTGAGGCTACCATTGTCACTAATGTTTTGTGCATTCTTCCATTTATGACAAAATATGTAGGTTTTTTCTCACTCAGACACTATTTTTTTTTCTTTAATAATACATCTTGGAGAATGTTCCATTTTAGTGTTGTGTTGTTCTTTTTAATGACTGCATAATATTCTATTTATGGATGTGCTGTCTTTTATTTCACCAGTTCCCTGTTGTTGGATCTTTAGGCTGTTTCCAATATTTTGCTCTAACAAACAGCACTTCACTGAATATCAATGGCATGTATTTTTGAGTAAACTGAAAAAGTGGACAATTGGTCATGACTTAGCTATGAAACATAGTCCAGTTAACTGACTGACTCATGTCATGTTTCAGATTCATGTTTTAGATTGGTAGGATTAATAGTACCAAGCTTTTTCAATGCAGCATATTTACAATAGTCAAGATATGGAAATAACCTAAATTCCCATCAATGGATGAAAGAAGATGTTTTATATATATATATATATATATATATATACACACACACACACACACACACAGTGGAACTACTCAGCCGTAAAAGAGAATGAGTTCTTGCCATTTTCAACAACATAGATGGACCTTGAGGGTATTCTGCTAAGTGAAATAAGTCAGAGAAAGGCAAATACTACATGATTTCACTTACATGTGGAATCTAAGAAAACAAAGTGAAGAAACATACCAAACCAAACCAAACCCAGACTCATAGGTACAGAGAACAGATTGGTGGTTTCTAGAGGGGAGGGAAGTTGGGAGGGTGGTGCAAAATGGGTGAAGGGGATCAAAAATACAAGCTTCCAGCTATAAAATAAATGTCATGGGGATGTACAGTACAGCATGGGGAATATAGTCAGGAATACTGTAGTAACTTTGTATGATGACATGTGGCAACTAGACTTATTATGGTGATCATTTCTCAATGTATACAAATGAATCACTATGTCGCACAACTGAAACTAATATAACATTTTATGTCAATTGTACCTCAATAAAAACAAACAAAACACCAGGATCCAAACCTCAATTTGCATATTCACCTCACCCACCTTACTATATTTAAAACAGTTATTTCATTCATTGTGGATTTTTCTGCATTGATTTTGATTTTTTTGAAATATTGCATTAAAATATTATTTTTTACCACAAGAAAAAAATTGAAAAAAAAAATAGTGCCAAGTTTTCACAGGACTCCCATACCAAAGGATACTTCTTCCTAAACCCTTTCCCATAACCAGATAGTGAAGAAAACAAAAACAAAGTAGATATTTTATCTAACACTTATGTATAAGACAAAATATTATATAGTATGCTTCATACATTGTCTTTAAAACTATGGCCTAACAGTAATTCCTCATAGGTATAATATCACTAGGAAATAAATGTTAGTGCCACAAGGGCAAGATTCCAGCTAAGCAAATTTCCAGATAATGCATCAAGTTTAGAACTGAAAATCGTACTGAAATAATTTTTAATGGGAATCTTCATGTTATTCCCTGCTTTATCACATTTAATACAGGGAACATTGACTGTCCTTATCTTGTGCACTGAACATTGTGGTTTTGAGCATCCGTTATTGCAGTGTGGTGATTCTTACTGAGTCACTGGATGAACCACGGCCTCTGAGCGCCCTGATACTAAATGGCCTCCGATTTTCTCCAGGAAACGAACTCTGCCCGTTGAAGGCTGATCGATGCTCCTCTGGCGCCCTCTAGTGTCCTATGCTCACCCTGGTCCATCACTTAACACTATTGAAATTGTTTCCTTGCCTATCTTCCCGCGCCACACCGCAAGCTCTGTGAGGGAAGTATGAGGTTCTTGCCACTTTTGTGCACCCAGCTCTCAACAATAGTGCCTCGCCAACAATAGTCACCCATAAATATTTGTTGAGTGAATGAATTATTGAATAAATGAATGAAGGAGTGAGTGAATAGATTCCTGTATTCCTTTTTTGAGTTCTCCTCCCTGCTTTTTATGGTTTTAATTTGATCTTCTTTTGCACTGTTGCTCTGTATACATTAAACTACATTAAGCATGTTGGCCTTTGGCCACTGTCCCTTCCAACTCTCTCTAACCTAAGAAACCCGACTGACCACGTGATTGGGTTTAAAAACAAGTTAGGAATAGAGTTCTGCATGATTCAAGTTTATAGCTTTAGCGCATAATCTTTCTAACAGGTGTTTTGGGAATTCAAAGACATATTTTGTTTTCCTTCTGGTTCTTGGGTTCCGAATAGAGTTGTCAGTCAGCTGATTGCTGGGTTAGAAAGCTATTGCTGTTTCGTAAGTCTACAAAAATTCAGTAGGCGGTGGGTTATGTGGTCAACACAATGCTAGGAATTATGGGATTATACATCACAAGCCTTGCCCATGGTAAGAGCTTCATACGGATCTGTTGATGGATAAAGGAAAAGTGCAGAGAATGGGTCTGCTGCCCTCAATAATAATAGCTAACATATGGAGCACTTACTGAATGCCGGGCACTTTTCCCAAATTATCTCATTTAATCTTCATAAAAATCCAATGAGATAGGCGTAGGCACTATTATGATCTCCACCTTCTAGGGGAAGCAACTGAGGCTTAGAGAGATTTCCAAAGTGATATAAAGTTGTGCATTTGGTTAACACCCAGATCTGTCTGAT
Source organism: Orcinus orca (assembly GCF_937001465.1). NCBI lineage: Eukaryota > Metazoa > Chordata > Mammalia > Artiodactyla > Delphinidae > Orcinus > Orcinus orca. The sequence goes on along the minus strand of NC_064567.1, from coordinate 18,416,468 downwards.
ACTAGAGACCAGAGGCATAACTTCTCTGCTCCAGTGACCCACGAGGTTTTTAGTTTCATCAGAGAGACAAGATAAACACACATGAAACCACCAAGGCGTCTCAGAACACTCCAGATATAACCCAGCCCCTGGTACCTCTCCTCTGCTCATCTACCACTCTTCCCGGTGCATCTGCTCTCCAGCCACTCTGGGCTCCTTGCTTTTTTTGCAGGATGCTGAGCACATGCCTGCCCCAGGGCCTTTGCACTTGCTATTCCTTCTGCCTGGAACACTTCCCCCAGGTACATCCATGGCTTTCTTCCTCATTTCATTCAGTTTTGTGCTTCAATGGTACTTCCTCAGACATTCTGACATTCTATCTGGCCCTGCCCTACTCTATTTTCTTTATTTTACCATTACCTAACATGATGGTAATTACCTCTTTATAGATTTATTTTTTTTCTGTGTCTTCCACTAGATAGCAGACTCCAGGAAGCCAGGGACTTTGTGTACACCTCCACCAATGAGAACAGGGCCTGGTACATAGTAGCACTTAATATACATGTCAAATGAATGAAGATCATTAAGATAATTATCCTTTAAGATAATTGGCAAGTATTAAACAGCAGTTCTGTGCCAGGTATTTTGCCAGATGTTTTATGTCATAGCATCTCACATATTACTTTGCCACACCCCTATTAGAGAGGTATATTATTTTCTTCTCACTTTATTTTTTTTTTGACGTCTTCATCGGAGTATAACTGCTTTACAATGTTGTGTTAGTTTCTGCTGTATAACAAAGTGAATCAGCTATATGTATATATATATCACCATATCCCCTCCCTCTTGTGTTACCCTCCCACCCTCCGTATCCCAACCCTCTAGGTGGTCACCAAGCACTGAGCTGACCTTCCTGTGCTATGCAGCTGCTTCCCACTAGCTATTTTACATTTGGTAGTGGATATATGTCCATGTCACTCTCTTACTTTGTCCCAGCTTACCCTTCCCCCTCCCCGTGTCCTCAAGTCCATTCTCTATGTCTGCGTCTTTATTCCTGTCCTGCCCCTAGGTTCATCAGAAACATTTTTTTTAATACTCCATATATATGTGTTAGCATATGATATTTGCTTTTCTCTTTCTAAGTTACTTCACTCTGTATGACAGACTCCATTCACCTCACTACAAAGAGTTCAATTTCATTTCCTTTTAAGGCTGAGTAATATTCTACTGTATATGTGCCACATCTTCTTTATCCATTCATCTGTCAATGGACACTTAGATTGCTTCCATATCCTGGCTATTGTAAACAGAGCTGCAATGAACATTGTGGTACATGACTCTTTTTGAATTACAGTTTTCTCAGGGTATATGCCCAGTAGTGGGATTGCTGGGTCGTATGGTAGTTCTATTTTTAGTTTTTTAAGGAACCTCCGTGCTGTTCTCCATAGTGGCTGTATCAATTTACATGTCCACCAACAGTGCAAGAGGGTTCCCTTTTCTCCACACCCTCTCCAACATTTCTTGTTTGTAGATGTTTTGATGATGGCCATTCTGACTGGTGTGAGATGTTACCTCATTGTAGTTTTGATTTGCATTTCTCTAATGATTAGTGATGTTGAGCATCCTTTTATGTGTATGTTGGCAATATGTATATCTTCTTTGGGGAAATGTCTATTTAGGCCTTCTGCCCATTTTTGGATTGGGCTGTATGTTTTTTTGATATTGAGCTGCATGAGCGGCTTGTATATTTTGGAAATTAATCCTTTGTCAGTTGCTTCATTTGCAAAAATTTTCTCCCATTCTGAGAGTTGTCTTTTTGTCTTGTTTATGGTTTCGTTTGCTGTGCAAAAGCTTTTAAATTTCATTAGGTCCCATTTGTTTATTTTTGTTTTTACTTCCATTTCTCTAGGAGGTGGGTCAAAAAGTATCCTGCTGTGGACTTCCCTGGTGGCGCAGTGGTTGAGAGTCCGCCTGCCGATGCAGGGGACACGGGTTCGTGCCCCGGTCTGGGAAGATCCCGCGTGCCGCGGAGTGGCTGGGCCCGTGAGCCACCGCCGCTGAGCCTGCGCGTCCGGAGCCTGTGCTCCGCAATGGGAGAGGCCGCAACAGTGAGAGGCCCGCGTACTGCAAAAAAAAAAAAAAAAAAAAAAGTATCCTGCTGTGATTTATGTCATAGAATGTTGTGCCTATATTTTCTTCTAAGAGTTTTATAGTGTCCGGCCTTACATTTAGGTCTTTATTCCATTTTGAGTTTATTTTTGTGTATGGTGTTAGGGAGTGTTCTAATTTCATTCTTTTACATGTAGCTGTCCAGTTTTCCCAGCACCACTTATTGAAGAGACTGTCTTTTCTTTATTGTATATTCTTGCCTTCGTTATCAAAGATAAGGTGACCGTACGTGTGTGGGTTTATCTCTGGGCTTTCTATCCTGTTCCATTGATCTATATTTCTGTTTTTGTGCCAGTACCATACTGTCTTGATTACTGTAGCTCTGTAGTGTAGTTTGAAGTCAGGGAGCCTGATTCCTCCAGCTCCGTTTTTCTTTCTCAAGATTGCTTTGGTTATTTGGGGTCTTTTGTGTTTCCATACAAATTGTGAAATTTTTTGTTCTAGTTCTGTGAAAAATGCCATTGGTTGTTTGACAGGGATTGCATTGAATCTGTAGATTGCATTGGGTAGTAGAGTCATTTTCACAGTGTTGATTCTTCCAATCCAAGAACATGGTATATCTCTCCATCTGTTTCTATCATCTTTAATTTCTTTCATCAGTGTCTTACAGTTTTCTGCATACAGGTCTTTTGTCTCCCTAGGTAGGTTTATTCCTAGGTATTTAATTCTTTTTGTTGCAATGGTAAATGGGAGTATTTCCATAATTTCTCCTTCAGATTTTTCACCATTAGTGTATAGGAATGAAAGAGATTTCTGTGTATTAATTCTGTATCCTGCTACTTTACCAAATTCATTGATTAGCTCTGGTAGTTTTCTGGTAGCATCTTTAGGATTCTCTATGTATAGTATCATGTCATCTGCAAACAGTGACAGTTTTACTTCTTCTTTTCCAACTTCGATTGCTTTTATTTCTTTTTCTTTTCTGATTGCTGCAGCTAAAATTTCCAAAACTATGTTGAATAATAGTGGTGAGAGTGGGCGGCCCTGTCTTGTTCCTGATCTTAGAGAAAATGGATTCTGTTTTTCACCATTGAGAATGATGTTTGCTGTGGGTTTGTCATATATGGCCTTTATTATTTTGAGGTAGGTTCCCTCCATGCCTACTTTCTGGAGAGTTTTTATCATAAATGGGTGTTGAAATTTGTTGAAAGCTTTTCTGCATCTATTGAGTTATTCATATGGTTTTTATCTTTCAATTTGCTAGTATGGTGTATCACATTGATTGATTTGTGTATCTTGAAGAATCCTTGCATTCCTGGGATAAGCCCCACTTGATCATGGTGTATGATCCTTTTAATGTGCTGTTGGATTCTGTTTGCTAGTATTTTCCTGAGGATTTTTGCATCTATGTTCATCAGTGATATTGGCCTGTAGTTTTCTTTCTTTGTGACATCTTTGTCTGGTTTTGGTATCAGGGTGATGGTGGCCTCGTTGAATGAGTTTGGGAGTGTTCCTCCCTCTGCTATATTTTGGAAGAGTTTGAGAAGGATAGGTGTTAGCTCTTCTCTAAATGTTTGAAAGAATTCGCCTGTGAAGCCTTCTGGTCCTGGGCTTTTGTTTGTTGGAAGATTTTTAATCACAGTTTCAATTTCAGTGCTTGTGATTGGTCTGTTTATATTTTCTATTTCTTCCTGGTTCAGTCTCGGAAGGTTGTGCTTTTCTAAGGATTTGTCCATTTCTTCCAGGTTGTCCATTTTATTGGCATAGAGTTGCTTATAGTAGTCTCTCATGATCCTTTGTATTTCTGCAGGGGCAGTTGTTACTTCTTTTTCATTTCTAATTCTGTTGATTTGAGTCTTTTCCCTTTTTTTCTTGATGAGTCTGGCTAATGGCTTATCAATTTTGTTTATCCTCTCAAAGAATCAGCTTTTAGTTTTATTGATCTTTGTTGTCATTTCCTTCATTTCTTTTTCATTTATATCTGATCTGAAATTTATGATTTCCTTCCTTTGCTAACTTTGGGGTTTTTTTATTCTTCTTTCTCTAATTACTTTAGGTGTAAGGTTAGGTTGTTTATTTGAGATTTTTCTTGTTTCTTGAGGTAGGATTGTATTGCTATAAACTTCCCTCTTAGAACTGCTTTTGTTGCATCCCATAGGTTTTGGGTCATCGTGTTTTCATTGTCATTTGTTTCTAGGTATTTTTTGATTTCCTCTTTGATTTCTTCAGTGATCTCTTGGTTATTTAGTAGCGTATTGTTTAGCTTCCATGTGTTTGTATTTTTTACAGTTTTTCCTGTAGTTGATATCTAGTCTCAGAGCATTGTGGTGGGAAATGATACTTGATACAATTTCAGTTTTCTTAAATTTACCAAGGCTTGATTTTTGACCCAAGATATGGTCTATCCTGGGAAATGTCCCATGAGCACTTGAGAAGAAAGTGTATTCTGTTGTTTTTGGATGGAATGTCCTAGAAATATCAATTAAGACCATCTTGTTTAACGTATCATTTAAAGCTTGTGATTCCTTATTTATTTTCATTTTGGATGATCTTTCCATTGGTGAAAGTGGGGTGTTAAAGTCTCCTACTATTATGGTGTTACTTTCGATTTCCTCTTTTATAGCTGTTAGCATTTGCCTTATGTATTGAGGTGCTCCTATGTTGGGTGCATACATTTTTACAATTGTTGTATCTTCTTCTTGGAGTGATCTCTTCATCATTATGTAGTGTCCTTCTTTGTCTCTTGTAATAGTCTTTATTTTAAAGTCTATTTTGTGTGATATGAGAATTGCTACTCTGGCTTTCTTTTGATTTCCATTTGCATGGAATATCTTTTTCCATCCCCTCACTTTCAGTCTGTATGTGTCCCTAGGTCTGAAGTGGGTCTCTTGTAGACAGCATATGTATAGGTCTTGTTTTTGTGTCTATTCAGCCAGTCTACGTCCTTTGGTTGGAGCATTTAATCCATTTACATTTCAGGTAATTATTGATATGTATGTCCCTATTACCATTTTCTTAAGTGTTTTGGGTTTGTTATTGTAGCTCTTTTCCTTCTCTTGTGTTTCCTGCCTAGAGAAGTTCCTTTAGCATTTGTTGTAGAGCTGGTTTGGTGGTGCTGAATTCTCTTAGCTTTTGCTTGTCTGTAAAGGTTTTAATTTCTCTGTCGAATCTGAATGAGATCCTTGCTGGGTAGAGTAATCTTGGTTTTAGTTTCTTCCCTTTCATCACTTTAAATATGTCCTGCCACTCCCTCCTGGCTTGCAGAGTTTCTGCTGAAAGATCAGCTGTTAACCTTATGGGAATTACCTTGTATATTATTTGTTGCTTTTCCCTTGCTGCTTTTAATATTTTTTTTTGTATTTAATTTTTGATAGTTTGATTAATATGTTTCTTTGTGTGCTTCTCCTTGGATTTGTCCTGTATGGGACTCTCTGCACTTCCTGGACTTGATTGACTATTTCCTTTCCCATGTTAGGGAAGTTCTCGACTATAATCTCTTCAATATTTTCTCAGACCCTTTCTTTTTCTCTTCTTCTTCTGGGACCCCTATAATTCGAATGTTGGTGCGTTTAATGTTGTCCCAGCAGTCTCTGAGACTGTCCTCAATTCTTTTCATTCTTTTGTCTTTATTCTTCTCTGCAGTAGTTATTTCCACTATTTTATCTTCCAGATCACTTATCTGTTCTTCTGCCTCAGTTATTCTGCTATTGATTCCTTTTAGAGAATTTTTAATTTCATTTATTGTGTTGTTCATCAATGTTTGTTTGCTCTTTAGTTCTTCTAGGTCCTTGTTAAACATTTCTTGTAGTTTCTCCATTCTATTTCCAAGATTTCTGATCATCTTTACTATCATTACTCTGAATTCTTTTTCAGGTAGACTGCCTGTTTTCCCTTCATTTGTTTGGTCTGGTGGGTTTTTTCCTTGCTCCTTCATCTGCTGTGTGTTTTTCTGTCTTCTCATTTTGTTTAACTTACTGTGTTTGGGGTCTCCTTTTCACAGGCTGCAGGTTCATAGTTCCCGTTATTTTTGGTGTCTGTCCCCAGTGGGTAAGGTTGGTTCAGTGAGTTCGTGTAGGCTTTCTGGTGGAGGGGACTGGTGCCTGTGTTCTGGTGGGTGGGGCTGGATCTTGTCTTTCTGGTGGGCAGGGCCACATTTGGTGGTGTGTTTTGGGGTGTCTGTGTACTTAGTGTGATTTTAGGTAGCCTGTCTGCTAATGAGTGGGGTTGTGTTCCTGTCTTGCTAGTTGTTTGGCATGGGGCATCCAGCACTGGAGTTTGCTGGTCGTTGGGTGGAGCTGGGTCTTAGCATTGAGACGGAGATCTCTGGGACAGCTCTTGCCAACTGATATTACATGGGGCCAGGAGGTCTCTGGTTTTCTGATGTCCTGAACTCGGCTCTCCCACCTCAGAGACTCAGGCCTGACACCAGGCCAGAGCACCAAGACCCTGTCAGCCACACAGCTTTCAAAAGAGAGTGGTGTGTATGGTGAGTCTGGCCTCCAGCCGCTGGGCCTGATGCTGACGTTCCCGTTCCTGCTCCCGCCTCAGAGCATCTGCTGACCCCACCTGTTCTCACTTTATAGGTACAGACAAGGAAACCGAAATTTACAGAGGTTGAATAACCTGCACCAGGGCAGTTACTGTCTGAGCTGGCACGTGAACATGCTCTTTCCCACTATGGATCATGTCCTGAGAGTTCATTCTCCCCAGGCTTATTTTTCCAGCAGAGCTACAGTCTATATCTCCAAAACTTTTAGCAGAAAGTAGTTTTCTCTTCCATGTTGCACTGATTTCAACAAGTTCTAACAGTACAGGGAAGGTAACTGGAAGATGAGCTTTAAGCTTCAGCCTAACGTCAACGGCACAGCCTCACCAGCGTCAGCACATGGGACAGCTACTTGTCCAGGACCGATGTCCTCCAAGATGCTTTAGATTGCCCTACTTTTTATTTCAGCCATGACAGATGGCTTATCAAGAACAAATAACCCTGTGAGCAGTAACGAGGAGAGGAGAGTGGCCAGAGGACCTCCAAGGCAGAGGAGGTTTTTTGTTCCTACCCACCTCTTTAAGACAATGATAGCTTGTTCCTACGCAGAATATTTTCCAAAGTTTTCGATGATGTGTCAACAGGTGTTTTTTCCAAGTGTGGTTTTTGCATACTGCTTTCCCCTCACTGCTCTGATTGCTGAAAGTTGCATCATGCCCTTGGAAAGTGGAGCATCGGTCCCTGATCTCCTGCTGGAGAATAATTATTCTCTGAATGTGGACCTGGAAAATTCCGTCTTTAACAAACCTACCCCACTTGCTTTAGCTTGGTCTTAAGGGGAAGGGTGAGGGAAGGCAGTTCTTTCATGCAAAATCAAAACAACCCAGAATTAAGATCAACTCTGTTTACCCTGAGGCACCAATGTTGTAGTCTGGGTTTTTGTTAAAAATAAAAGTTTCGGCATTTCATTATTAACAAACCCTGTAACAATACAGATGCTCTTTTTGTCATTGTTAAAGAGTCAGCATTGGTTTCCTCCCCCAGACCCCCAACACCCCCAGTTTCATGCAACAGTGTGGAGGGTGGTACGGGGGGCAGGTGGATTTGAAAAGAGGACGTTCCAGTCTGCTCAGCTTCAGGCCTGTGGGGGCAACAGCTGAGAAAGGAGGCTGCAGCTCATCCAGAGATGCCACGTGTTGACAAGGCAGCTGGGGGATTCTAGGAAACTAGCGTCTATGTGAAACTACTTGGCTGCAGGCTGTCCTTACACAGACAGATCCTTGAGGTGGATCTCATTATCCGTAGTTTTGCAATCCCCAAACAGTGAAATAGAAGCTCGGAGAGGTTGATAGTTAACCCAGGGTTACTTACCGAAGATTCACTTCTCTATTTAAAAGCCTTCATTGATCTCCTATATCTTTACAGAAAAAACAAAAACAAAACCGAACTTCCTTCCAGGGCCCTTCTCACCCTATCTTCCCAGCCTCATTTCATACTCTCCATCCCATGCATGGGGCCTGGGTTACGAGAGGCACCTGGGCCTCCCCCAGCAGGCGCTGGCCACCTTTGTCCAGCCTTGCTGCGTTGCACCTGTTATTTCTGTCGCCAAAGCCCTCGCTTTAGAACCACCTGGCAAATGTCTGCTCATTTCTTCAATTCTGCTCAGGTGCGACCTCATCTTCCAGGCAGTTCTCCCGACCTCATCCTGAGTTGGGACTCTGGCTTAAAAGCCCCTGTGGCCCCCCGTGCTTTGTGTATCCTGCACAATGCTGTGCAAATCTGACCACTAGTCATTTCAAGACTAACTCTCCTCAGTGGCTTCCCATCACCCACAGAATAATGTCCAAAGCGTAGCATCGGATCTGTGGCCCTCTTGCTGTGAACGCTTCCCCTCACTTTTTCTTCTAGAACTGCATTGACCAATTTGGTAGCTACTAGCCCTGTGTGGTTATGTAAATTTAAAGAATTTAAAAATAAATAAAATGGAAAACTCACTTCTTAGTAACATTAGCCACATTCCAAGTACTCAGTAGAAATGTGTGGCGTGTGGTTACCATGTTGGAGAGATTTAGAGAACATTTCCGTTGTCAGAACATTAGAACAGAACAGAAAGTTCTATTGGACAGCACTGTTCTAGAACCATCTACCCCCACTTCCTGTACCGCCTCTGTGTCTTTACTTGTGCTGGTCCCTCCCCAGTCATTTTTAAACCCCCTAAGTCTGCCCCTTCTAGTCCCAGCTGGGCAAACTGCAGAACCTCATGCTTGAGGAATGGCCTTCACTATTGCCACTGTCCTGTTTTTACCTTATCAGGTGGTAGAGTGTCCCTGCTGGATTAAAGGTGATTTGGGCTCTATTTGGAGGTTATCATTTCAAGGCCAACAAATTCCATTGGTTTGTGTGGAAAGATACAGCTACTGTAGAATGTTTTTTACCTTCTATTGACCTGGGACCCCGTGATTCATCTGCAGCGACAGCTTCCATACCACAGTATCATCAGAAAGATCTCAGCACCCTTATTGGCATTCTATAAAATCCTTAGTGACAATTCTGAGCTGATGGAAGGGTCTTATGCATCATGAATATGAATATCATTATTCAAATGCCTCTGGTAGATGTCAAAGATAAAAGGAAACGTTTTATTTTGTGTTCATTAAGCACTAGAAGGTATGTTTCCCCTGGATGAGACTCATTAAGCCTGTAATGGTTAACGGGAGTTAAATTCCAACATCACATCAAGGAGGAGAAATGATCCCTCAAGTATTTGGAAACTCCTTCCTCCAAATTGCAGATCAAAGCTAGGTTATGAACTTCTGTGCTGTCTTGCTAATGGATTAGACTAACTGCATTCTTTGAATTTTTTTTCCTTTCCAAACACTAACTTTCCCTAAATAGAGATGATTACAGAAATTTTGTAAGCGTGAGGGATTGTGAGGTCTACCAGAGCCAGCCACTGTTACCGGGTTTCCCTCCAGGGGAGAGAAACTAAAATTGTATAAACGGCAGTTCTATATCAGGGGCTTTACTTATGCCCTCTCACATCTCATAGAATCCCAGTGAGATGTTTGCTTCTGTCTTATCCATGAGGAAACTGAGGCCTGGATGGTGACGTAACCTACTTCAAATCACACGGCTGATAGGAGGATGAGGCAACAAGCCCAGTGCTGTCTGGTTTAAAAACACATTCTAATCCACTGTTTTGGGCCAGCTCCCAAGTGTCTGTCAGATACCTACTCTGTGATAAATTTTACATACGGGGCTGTGGTAGGCACCCAAGAAGAGGAAAAACAGAGCTAAAAGGATTGCCAGAGAGGTGTGATTGATTCACACGAACTCATCCAGGCTATCTGCTGATGTGGTGTTCTCTCCTGCTGATGAAAAAATGAATGAATCCCAGATCATGGTGAGCGAGTAGCTAGGAAAGTGCCCTTGAGGTGCCTTGGGAGAGGAAGGGGGAGGTCAGGGGTGTGGACAGCGCTGAGTGGTGTCCTCAGCATGCTTGTGGGATGGGACCTTCCTCCCTGCATCTCACCTCAATGTGGGGGAGGCTTCTGGTGACTTCTGGAAGGAGAGATCTCAGAAAGCTCAGCCCCATTCAGAGTTTAATAACATTTAAGACAAAATGTCTCTGCTGCTGAAGATGGAGGAGAAAATGGATTCCTGCTCTCCTTACACCATCTTCCTGCGACTGCTTTTGGGCTCTAAGTAGAACTCAGCCCAGCTTTGTCGTCTTCCCTCCCAGGACCCATTCAGTGGGTCTGGATAATATTTGTGCTTTTCTCCTTTGTGCTCTCTTTGGCTTATCCTGTCTGGAGTGAAATGTGAGGCCCAGGGAAAAAAAGAAATGGATTTGCAAAGCAATACTTGGAGTAACAGACGACCCTGCTGAGACCCCACCTGGAAGACTGTGCTCAGCTCTGAGCATCTAATTACCAGCCGGGTACCGACAAATGGGGTGAGTGTTGGGAGGAAAGATACAAGAGTGATGGAGGGCTTATAAAACTGGATTTATGAAGAAAGATTAAAAGAGCTGAATGGTGGAGACCCGTAAATGATGATCTGGGGGAACTCGGGGACCATCTACTCATATCTGACGGTCGCAAACAGTCAGCAGAGTAAGAATTATTTTGCTTAGGCCTAAGAAATACAACAACGGGTAATGAAAAGAAATATATAATAATAATAGACTGTAATTTTATACCTATTCCCATCCCAAGAAACCTCAACACATTTTATAGCTCAGTATAATATATACCCTACAGTGGGGTGTATGGAGGCTATAAAGCGGCTTGTAATTTAGATAAAGCTTTTGCAAAATAATAATATTTAGTGAGAGGGTAATGGGCACTTTGCATATGAAGTGCAGAGCCCTGGTTACGTTTTGCTTGCTGCCTACTCACGGGCAGAGTGGAAGTGGACGAGGATTGCTTTGTATAAGTAAGACCACTTACCAAGTTTTCTGCTGCCATTTTCAGAGACACACACAATTCAACCCTGTTTTACAGAAAAAAGAAAACCTTCCTAGTCCGAGAAATACAGGTCTCAGAAAACCACAGAGGCTGCTACAGCTCAGCTCTGAACACACGCTCAGGTTGTCAGCTACCTGCCAGAGCAGCAGACACCAGGGACCACAGCCAGACCTCTGGGTCTCTACCCTGCTCCCCTCCAGACCCTGGACACTTAGGAATTGGGCAGGGTCCTTTGTCTCTCTCTCTGGACCTCAGCTTTCTCAGCCTTCACTGGAGGAGGCAAATCTCTGTCCCTTTTCTGAAGGTGATGCTGAGCAGTGCTGAGACTTGCCTTTTGCTGTTCCCTCTGCCTAGAATGCTCCTTCCTCCAATATCCACATGACTTACTTCCTCACTGCATTCAGCTTTCTGTTTAAATGTCAAATTGTAGACAGACTGCATCTGGCGACCCTTCTACAAGAGCAATACCCTCGCCACTTTGTTACCCTCCAACCCCTTACCTTCTTTTTTTTTTTTTTTTTTTTTTTTTGCGGTACGTGGGCCTCTCACTGCTGTGGCCTCTCCCGCTGCAGAGCACAGGCTCCGGATGCGCTGGCTCAGTGGCCATAGCTCACGGGCCCAGCCACTCCGCGGCATGTGGGATCTTCCCGGACCGGGGCACGAACCCGTGTCCCCTGCATCAGCAGGCGGATTCTCAACCACTGCGCCACTAGGGAAGCCCTTCTTCATTATTTTTAAGGCATATTTATCAACATTCGAAATATATCATATATCATATCATATATCACACATTTTACGTCTCTTTTGACTAGAACGTAAGTTCCTTCAGGAAAGGGGCTTACCTGTTCCATCCACTGTGGCATCACCAGCAGCAGTAATGTCATTGGATGCTACACTTAACCTTCCCCAAATGATTTGACCTTTCCAAATGACATCGGGATCTATAAGGAGAGAGGGGGAGAGAGGGTCTCAAAGAGAAGGAATAATTGCAAACTGAAGGAAGTCATAGGCTCCAGAAACTTGGTTCTTTTATCACTTCTCCTGCCCCTTGTAAGTGGGACCAAGAGGTCTGCCCTTACTTGCTGAGCTGTTGTGCAGAGAAAAACCTTCTGCAAAAACAAAGCCGAGCGTCACCTCCCTGACTACCTGAGGCACTGCTCAGGAGACGGGGAGAAAAAGCCAAGGCCACATGGCCTTTCTGTCACACGGCCTCACAGCGTGTCCCTGGAGGTTGTGTGTCTATGTCTGCTCCACCCTTGATTAAATGAAGTGGTTTCAGAGGCTCCCCGCATGACGAGTAGCATACGGCGGCCTCATCTCCCAAGACAACAAGTCACTTGCTTGTTCTGCTTCTCAAATCTCCTATGCAGCTCTCGTGAGGCCCCCCACCAAGGATGGTGTCCGCCTCCTCCAGGTTCCCATATCTCTACCTGGCATACTGTTGACTCTGCATTAAGGACCATAAATGAAAAGGATGCTGACACCTGCCAATAAAGGAACCAGAGGGGAGAAACCTCTGAATCCTCTTGATGCTTCAGCAACTTACAGGTTCAGGACAATCACTGAAAACTTAGGTTGGAATAACACATTGCCAGCCATTAAGATTCTTAACCTGGTGAGAGGCAGGAAAAGCACAGCAGCAAAGCGCCTCTTCCACTCTCCCGGCTACTTGGAACTGCGAGACATACAGCCCGTCAAAGTACACGTTGTGCAAACAGCCTGTGCCAGAGACTTCAGGTGCCTGTGATCATCAGCAGAGGGGAGTTGGCCCGGATTTATAGATTTCCCTAGGATGAGATCGTTACTTTATACATATATCCAATCCTACATGAAAAGTTTCTTTATAATCCCTTTACAACTTTCTGCAAGTTTATGCAAAGTAGAAGGCAAGGAGCTTATAGACATAAAACCTGGACTCCAGTAGGAGATGACCATGGGTCCCAAGATAGTTCTAAAATTTCAGGCTTTAAATCTGGTTCCTGCAATGTGAAGTTTCCTCGAGTTGTAATCTTGTGCCTCAGTGTTCCTATCTATAAATTGCAGAGAAGTTCACTAGTGTATCCCATAGGACTATTATAAGGGTAAGAATTTTAAGAGATTAAAAACATGCTGCAGACATAAACTACATGTGCAATGTATAAGGTTCCCTTATTCTGAGACACCAAAAAGATACATCAAGTAAACTCCCTTTGCTAATATTTACTGAGCATAGGCTGTGGGTGGCCAGGAAGTGATAGGGGAGGGGGGTGGACCAGTCTCAGACACAAAACCTCCAGGGACATGCCGTGACATGTCTCTGCGTGACAGAGAGGACATTTGGGCTTGGCTTTTTCTCCCCATCTCCTGAACACTGCCTTGGATATTCAGAGTTGATACTCCCCTTCATTTTTGCAGAAGGTTTTCTCTGTCCAACAGCTCGGCAAGCAAGGGCAGAGCCCTTGGTCCCACTTACGAGGGAGAGAAGAAATGATAAAAGAACAAAGTTTCTGGAGCCCATTAACTTCCCTTGATTTGCAAATTATTCCTTCTCTTTGAGGACCGCCCCCCCCACCCCCCGCCATCTTCTTACAGACCCAGATGTTATTTGAGAAGGTCAAATTAGAAATACAAGACCAAAAAAGCCAGGTACCAGTTAAGAAGTACCTTTTCTGAAAGAAAGCATTAATGGAGCCACCTCAGATGCTCTGTGCAGACTTTCCACACTAGGTGGGTAATGATGAAGGGACCCCTCTTCTTTCTTTTTAATCAAAGATACCCATTTTCCTTTTCGGTTCTTCACCTGGCAGTGTGGAGAGTTCATTAACCGGGTGGCCAAAGGGAGCCCGTTGGGCAATGTGCTTTAGAAGGGAAGGAATTAGGTCTATTTGATGTTTGAGGCTACATTTTGTGGGAAAAAATTACACAGATAGATTTATTTTGGCTCCCGAAATGGTGAATGACAGAGTTGAAAGTTCAGTGTGATTTGGGCATTGCGGCTGCCTCAGTGAGCCTGTGCTGAGGTGAAACCTGGACCATAAAGTTCTCTAAAAGATAATGTCCTGCTCCATTTGCGGAGAAATTCTATCTGAGTCATATGTCATATGTCACAGTCAGATGTCATCCTGAACATGCACAGAGGTAAATAAATCCAGAGATGAAAGTGGCAGGATGTGGGCAGCATTCTGAGCATTGGGTGGAGGGATAAGTTTAATTGAGTTCAGTATGTGTAATTTTGTGTGTGTGCAAATGATTTTTTTGAGGCTCTCTCTATCAAGCTTTAATTTAGGAACGTAAAGTTGGTCTATAAGAGTTAATGGGCTCTAATTTTAACATAAAACACGGAAGAAGGGGAAACTGTGCGGCGTTATGGGAAAAGTAACCACATATTTGGAATCAGATGCTGGCTTCAAACCCTGACTCGGCTTCTTATTAGGTGTTGTGACCTTATGCAAGTTGTTTAAAAACCTGCAGCTTCTGTTTCTTCACCAGTAAAAGGGAATAATATCATCCATTATAAGCCCGAGAATTCAGTGATACTATATATGTAAAGCTCCCAGCACACGGGATGCACTCAATTAGCTTTAACCTCTTTCCACCCTCTGTCTACCTTAAGATGCATCAGATGAAACACACAGCCAAGGTTAATGGAGAAGGCTCTGTTTCCTGCGTGAGAGAGCTGTTGCTGATTGTGCCTCCAGGTACCCGGTCTCACGGTGGCCAGATCAAATCCACAGCCTCAGGAGGCTTCGGGGCCCCCAGGGGGCTCTGGGTAGCTGCTCACTGTACACCAACTCCGTTTAGAATCCAGATCCCTTAATGCTTCATTCCTCTTTGGAGATGTGATATGACCTTGGGGAAGTCAGCCTCACCTGGGCGTGGGGAGCCTGGATGATCAGTGAAGTGACCAAACACACCTCTCTTCCATGCTTGCTGCATGGTCAGGCACGTGCACTTCCACCTTGGGTCCCAGAGAAGAGAGAGGTGTGGGGTGCTCAATGGCATTCTCAGAACTCCTGCAGGAAGCCTTGCTCTCGTGGTGCTGCTGGGGAGTAACCACAGGCTCTGCGGAGGACTGCAATACAAGCCACTCCTATCTCCCTGTGACCTGTGACACTTCTTTCCTCCTGAGTGAATGTACTGAGCAGTTACGCCCTCCCTGCCTTGGCAGGCCAGGTGTCATTCTGTCTTGTGAAGCAGGGGAGAACTTTGCCTTCCACTTTCTCCTGCTTTCTCCTCCATCCTTTCGGATTCTCCTAGAGATTTTTCTGCTTACAATCAAGTCTTGTTCAACACAAACAGGAAAAATCACTTCCCTCAAGCTAATGGCCTCCACAGTCCTTAGAAATGCTGATATGTGTCTAGCATGGCTTAAAACCAACTCAGGACGCCCCTGTAGGAGATTTCCTAGTTGCAGGAAAGTGGGCTGGGGTGAGCTGGAAGCGATTTGGAAGTAAAGAGGAAAGCATGAGAGCCAGGGGGGCTGGGGTGCGTCAGGAGGATTTATGAGAAGTAGAGAGGTGGGGTCTTTGAATAAGAAGTGTGATTCAGGGGAGGGAGGGATGTAACCAGACTGGTTGGTGAGCCCGGCTCTCTCTTAATTATACTGGGTTGGCCAAAAAGTTCATTTGGGTTTTTCTATAACATCGTTCTGTAAGAAAAAAGAGCAATTCTCACACAGGAGGAACCAAGATGGCACAGTAGAAGGATGTGCTCTTACTCCCTCTTGCGAGAAGACCAGAATCACAACTAGCTGCTGGACAGTCATTGACCGGAAGGCACTGGAACCCACCAAAAAAGATACTCCACATTGAAAGACAAAGGAGAAGCCACAATGAGACGGTAGGAGGGGTGCAATCACAGTAAAATCAAATCCCTTAACTGGTGGGTGGGTGACTCACAGACTGGAGAATACTTATACCACAGAAGTCCACCCACTGGAGTGAAGGTTCTGAGCCACACGTCGGGCTTCCCAACCTGGGGGTCGGGCAACGGGAGGAGGAATTCCTAGAGAATCAGACTTTGAAGCCCTGTGGGAATTGATTGCAGGACTTCAACAGGATTGGGGGAAACAGAGACTCCACTCTTGGAGGGCAAACACAAAGTACTGTGCGTATCAGGACCCAGGGGAAGGAGCAGTGACCCCAGGGAAAACTGAACCAGACCTACCTGCTAGAGTTGGAGGGTCTCCTGCAGAGGTGGGGGGTGGCTCTGTTTCACTGAGGGGACAAGGACACTGGCAGCAGAAGTCTGGTAAGTAATCCTTGGTGTGAGCCCTCCCAGAGTCTGTCATTAGCCCCACCAAAGAGCCCAGGTAGGCTCCACTGTTGGGTTGCCTCAGGCCAAACAACCGACGGGGAGGGAACCCAGCCTCACCCATCAGCAGTCAAGGGGATTAACGTTTTACTGAGCTCTGCCCACCAGAGAAACAGTCAGCTCTACCCACCACCAGTCCCTCCCATCAGGATACATACACAAGCCTCTTAGATAGCCTCATCCAGCAGAGGGCAGAGAGCAGAACCAAGAAGAACTACAATCCTGCAGCCTGTGGAACAAAAACCACATTCACAAAAGATAGACAAGATGAAAAGGCAGAGGGCTATATACCAGATGAAGGAACAAGATAAAACCCCAGAAAAACAACTAAATGAAGTGGAGATAGGCAACCTTCCACAAAAAGAATTCAGAATAATGAGAGTGAAGATGATCCAGGACCTGGGATAAAGAATGGAGGCAAAGATCGAGGAGGTGCAAGAAATGTTGAACAAAGACCTAGAAGAATTAAAGAATAAACAAACAGATGAACAATACAATAACTGAAATGAAAACTACACTAGAAGGAATCAACAGCAGAATAACTAAGGCAGAAGAATGGATAAGTGACCTGGAAGACAGAATGGTGGAATTCACTGCTGTGGAACAGAATAAAGAAAAAAGAATGGGGCTTCCCTGCTGGTGCAGTGATTGAGAGTCCGCCTGCCGATGCAGGGGTCACGGGTTCATGCCGTGGTCTGGGAAGATCCCACATGCCGCAGAGCGGCTCGGCCCGTGAGCCATGGCTGCTGAGCCTGCACGTCCGGAGCCTGTGCTCTGCAATGGGAGAGGCCACAACAGCGAGAGGCCCGCGTACCGCAAAAAAAAAAAAGGAAAAAAGAATGAAAAGAAATGAAGACAGCCTAAGAGACCTCAGGGACAACAGTACATGCAAGAACATTAACATTATAGTGGTCCCAGAAGGAGAAGAGAGGGAGAAAGGACCAGAGAAAATATTTGAAGAAATTATAGTTGAAAACTTCCCTAACATAGGAAAGGAAATAGCCACCCAAGTACAGGAAGGGCAGTGAGTCCCATACAGGATAAACCCAAGGAGAAACACACTGAGACACATAGGAATCAAATTGGCAAAAATTAAAGACAAAGAAAAATTATTAAAGTGGCAAGGGAAAAATGACAAAAAACATACAAGGGAACTCCCATAAGGTTAACAGCTGATTTCTCAGCAGAAACTCTACAAGACACAAGGGAGTGGCATGATATACTTAAAGTGATGAAAGGAAAGAACCTACAACCAAGATTACTCTACCTGGCAAGGATCTCATTCAGATTCGATGGAGAAATCAAAAGCTTTACAGACAAGCAAAAGCTAAGTGAATTCAGCACCACCGAACCAGCTCTACAACAAATGCTAAAGGAACTTCTCTAAGTGGGAACACAAGAGAAGAAAAGGACCTACAAAAACAAACCCAAAACAATTAAGAAAATGGTCACAGGAACATACATATCAATAATTACCTTAAACGTGAATGGATTAAATGCTCCAACCAAAATACACAGGCTTGCTCAATGGATACAAAAACAAGACCCATTATATGTTGTCTACATAGAGACCCACTTCAGACCTCTTGTAGACACATACAGACTGAAAGTGAGGGGATGGAAAAAGATATTCCATGCAAGTGGAAATCAAAAGAGCGCTGGAGTAGCTATACTCATATCACATAAAATAGACTTTAAAATAAAGAATGTTACAAGAGACAAGGAAGGACACTACATAATGAAGAAGAAGAAGAAGAAGATATAACAATTACAAGAAGAAGATATAACAATTATAAATATATATGCACCCAACATAGGAGCACCTCAATACATAAGGAAACTGCTAACAACTATAAAAGAGGAAATCGACAGTAACACAATAATAATGGGGGACTTTAACACCTCACTTACACCAATGGACAGATCATCCAAAATGAAAATAAATAAGGAAACAGAAGCTTTAAATGACACAATAGACCAGATAGATTTAATTGATATTTATAGGACATTGCATCCAAAAACAGCAGGTTACACTTTCTTCTCAAGTGCACATGGAACATTCTCCAGGATAGATCACACCTTTGGTCACAAATCAAGCCTCAGTAAATTTAAGAAAATTGAAATCATATCAAGTATCTTTTCTGACCATAATGCTATGAGATTGGAAATGAATTTCAGGGAAAAAACCGTAAAAAACACAAACACATGGAGGCTAAACAATACGTTACTAAATAACCAAGAGATCACTGAAGAAATCAAAGAGGAAATCAAAAAATACCTAGAGACAAAAGACAATGAAAACATGATGATCCAAAACCTATGGGATGCAGCAAAAGCAGTTCTAAGAGGGGAATTTATAACAATACAATCCTACTTAAAGAACCAAGAAAATTCGCAAATAAACAACTTAACCTTACACCTAAATGAACTAGAGAAAGAAGAACAAACAAAACGCAAAGTTAGTAGAAGGAAAGAAATCATAAAGATCAGAGCAGAAATAAATGAAATAGAAACAAAGAAAACAAGAGCAAAGATGAATAAAACTAAAAGCTGGTTCTTTGACAAGATAAACAAAATTGATAAACCATTAGCCAGACTCATCAAGAAAAAGAGGGAGAGGACTCAAATCAATAAAATTAGAAGTGAAAAAGGAGAAGTTAAAACAGACACCACAGAAATACAAAGCATCCTAAGAGACTACTACAAGCAACTCTATGTCAATAAAATGGATAACGTGGAAGAAATGGACAAATTCTTAGAAAGGTATAACCTTCCAAGACTAAGCCAGGAAGACAGAGAAAATATGAACAGACCAATCACAAGTAATGAAATTGAAACTGTGATTAAAAATCTTCCAAGAGGGCTTCCCTGGTGGCGCAGTGGTTTAGAGTCCGCCTGCCGATGCAGGGGACGCGGGTTCGTGCTCCGGTCTGGGAGGATCCCACATGCTGCAGAGCGGCTAGGCCCGTGAGCCACGGCCACTGAGCCTGCGCGTCCAGAGCCTGTGCTCCGCAATGGGAGAGGCCACAACAGTGAGAGGCCTGCGTACCGCAAAAAAAAAAAAAAAAAAAAAAAAATCTTCCAAGTAACAAAAGTCCAGGACCAGATGGCTTCACAGGTGAATTCTATCAAACATTTAGAGAAGAGCTAACACCCATCTTTCTCGAACTCTTCCAAAAAATTTCAGAGGAAGGAACACTCCCAAACTCATTCTATGAGGCCACCACCACCCTAATACCAAAACCAGACAAAGATACTACAAAAAAAGAAAAATCACAGA
Organism: Orcinus orca; assembly: GCF_937001465.1. Taxonomy (NCBI): domain Eukaryota; kingdom Metazoa; phylum Chordata; class Mammalia; order Artiodactyla; family Delphinidae; genus Orcinus; species Orcinus orca. Next base: position 18,396,853 of record NC_064567.1, on the reverse strand, counting down.
CCAATATCACTGATGAATATAGATGCAAAAATCCTCAACAAAATACCAGCAAACAGAATCCAACAACACATTAAGGATCATACACCATGATCAAGTCGGATTTATCCCAGGGATGCAAGGATTCTTCAACATATGCAAGTCACTCAATGTGATACACCATTTTAACAAATTGAAAAAAAACCCCAACAAACTGAAGAATAAAAACCATATGATCATCACAATAGATGCAGAAAAAGCTTTTGATATAATTCAACACCCATTTATGATAAAAACTCTCCAGAAAGTGGGCATAGAGGGAACCGACCTCAACATAATAAAAGCCATATACGACTAACCTAGAGCAAACATCATTCTCAATGATGAAAAACTGAAAGCATTTCCTCTAAGATCAGGAACAAGACAAGGATATCTGCTCTCACCACTATTATTCAACATAGACTTGGAAGTCCTTGCCACAGCAATCAGAGAAGAAAAATAAATAAAAGGAATACAAATTGGAAAAGAAGTAAAACTGTCACTGTTTGCAGATGACATGATACTATACATAGAGAATCCTAAAAATGCCACCAGAAAACTACTAGAGCTAATCAATGAATTTGGTAAAGTTGCAGGATACAAAATTAATGCACAGAAATGTCTTGCATTCCTACACACTAATGATGAAAAATCTGAAAGAAAAATTAAGGAAACACTCCCATTTACCATTACAACAAAAAGAATAAAATACCTAGGAATAAACCTACCTAGGGAGACAAAAGACCTGTATGCAGAAAACTATAAGACACTGATGAAAGAAATTAAAGATGATACAAACAGATGGAGAGATATACCATGTTCTTGGGTTGGAAGAATCGATATTGTGAAAATGACTCTACTACCCAAAGCAATCTACAGATTCAATGCAATCCCTATCAAATTACCAATGGCATTTTTTGTGGAACTAGAACAAATCATCTTAAAATTTCTTTGGAGACACAAAAGACCCCGAATAGCCAAAGCAGTCTTGAGGGAAAGAAACGGAGCTGGAGGAATCAGGCTCCCTGACTTCAGACTATACTACAAAGCTACAGTAATCAAGACAATATGGTACTGGCACAAAAACAGAAACATAGAGCAATGGAACAAGATAGAAAGCCCAGAGATAAACCCACACACCTATAGTCGACTAATCTATGACAAAGGAGGCAAAGATATACAATGGAGAAAAGACAGTCTCTTCAATAAGTGGTGCTGGGAAAACTGGACAGCTACATGTAAAAGAATGAAATTAGAACACTCCCTAACACCATACACAAAAATAAACTCAAAATGGATTCGAGACCTAAATGTAAGACCAGACACTATAAAACTCTTAGAGGAAAACATAGGAAGAACACTCTTTGACATAAATCACAGCAAGATTTTGTTGATCCACCTCCTAGAGTAATGGAAATAAAAACAAAAATAAACAAATGGGACCTAATGAAACTTAAAAGCTTTTGCACAGCAAAGGAAACCATAAATAAGACGAAAAGACAACCCTCAGAATGGGAGAAAATATTTGCAAACGAATCAATGGACAAAGGATTAATCTCCAAAATATATAAACAGCTCATGCACCTCAATATTAAAGAAACAAACAACCCAATCCAAAAATGGGCAGAAGACCTAACAGACATTCCTCCAAAGAAGACATACAGGTGGCCTAGAAGCACATGAAAAGCTGCTCAACATCAATAATTATTAGAGAAATTCAAATCAAAACTACAAAGAGGTATCACATCACACCAGTTAGAATGGGTATCATCAGAAAATCTACAGACAACAAATGTTGGAGAGGGTGTGGAGGAAAGGGAACCCTCTTGCACTGTTGGTGGTAATGTAAATTGATACAGCCACTATGAAGGTTCCTTAAAAAACTAAAAATAGAATTACCATATGATGCAGCAGCAATCCCACTACTGGGCATATACCCAGAGAAAAGCATAATTCAAAAAGACACATGCACCCCAATGTTCAATGCAGCACTATTTACAATAGCCAGGTCATGGAAGCAACCTAACTGCCCATCGACAGATGAATGGATAAAGAAGATGTGGTACATATATACAATGGAATATTACTCAGCCATAAAAAGTAACGAAATTGAGTCGTTTGTTGAGACGTGGATGGATCTAGAGAGTGTCATACAGAGTGAAGTAAGTCAGAAAGAGAAAAACAAATATCGTATATTAACGCATGTATGTGGAACCTAGAAAAATGGTACAGATGAACCGATTTGCAAGGCAGAAGTTGAGACACAATGTAGAGAACAAGCGTATGGACACCAAGGGGGCGAAACTGCGGGGTGGGGGGTGGGGATGGTGGTGTGCTGAATTGGGCGATTGGGATTGACATGTATACACTGATGTGTATAAAATTGATGACTAATAAGAACCTATTGTATAAAAAATTTAAAAAAATAAAAGCAATTCTCTCTCTGCCTCTTTAAGACACTTATCAGGAAAGGCATATATTACCTTCCACAGGTTTTTGTGACAGAATTGGTATTTCTTTCGAATGCAGCCCTGCACTGAGACATGCCTTTAACAAAACAACCCAGCTAAATTCAGGGGCCAGGAGTAATCGTGACATGTTTAATGTGCCCTGGACACTGGTGACAGTGGTTGAACACATCATGTTCGTTTGCTCACCTAACCCTTACAGCAATCTTACATTTATCCCCATTTCACAGAGGAAGAAACCAAGGCTTAGCAGGGTTTAAATTTAAAAAAAAATTAAACAACAAGTCTTTATTTCTCACCGTTATGGAGGCTGGGAAATCCAAGATGAAGGCGCCGGCAAATTCAGTAAAGTCACACAGATGTCAAGCGGTGAAGGAGGTAGAAGGTGAAGGGTAGAAGCAGTAGAAACGCAGGAGTATCTGGCTCCAGAGTCCATGTGTTCTCCCTCTCCCCGCACTCTGTTCTCCCTCTGTTATAGAAGATGCTATGTCTTGGGAAGGCAGCTGTGCTCACCACTGCACCAGCAACACTGGGCTATGTCTCTGGACATCGCACAAGTGAATCGCTGGAGTAGCACGGACCCAGTTAATCCACACAATGCACCTGTGCTGAGCAAGACGGCGAGAGTCAATCCTCTTTGGCTTTTAAATTTAGAAGCCTTCACAGGAATATGCTTCTCAGTTCACAGTTGCCCTCTCAAGCAAAGCATTCCATGGCTTAACTATCTCAGGAGACCTTCAATGCCTTTCAGCAGTGCCCATTCACTCAAAATTTGGAATGATGAATGGGCAAGGAAAATCAGCAAATCCAAGATATGGTCAAGCATGGGAATAGATGCTTAACTGTTGTTCAGGGACAGAAGGAAAAGGGATATAAGTTTCTTAGATTTAATATGGACCCCAGAGTATGCTTCAAGATATGTTTCTGACGGATTTACAAGGATGTCCACCTCACCCCATCAATAAAATCGGGGCAACAGAGAACACAGGTAGGGGGATGGGTGCAGTTCATCAGGGCATAACTTCTGAAATCAGAGGGCAGAGTTGGGGAGAAATGAATAGTATAAACTCAGGACCGGAAGGAATTTTGAAAAGTTATCTAATCTGTCCCCCTAAATCATCTAAGGCAGGTTCATTTTATTTTGAAAGACCCCCAGGGAAAGACACTCAGAAACCTCTTTTTGGTAGAGCCATTGCAGTGTTAGCAACTCTCGCTTGCAGAGACTTAATCCCCCCTAATTCATCACCTGCCGCAGCAAAAACAAGCTGAGGGGGTCTATTTTTCTAAGGATTTACACCCCTACATACTTCCAAAATGTGTGTGAGGCAACACGCTGATAGAGTTGGCTCAGAGTTTAAGGAAAAGAGAATGTAAAAAAGCTGACCGTTATGAGATGTGTTGCCCTAAAGAAAGACAAAGGATGGCCTCAGTGTGTGAACATCTGGGCTGGACTTTGTATAACTGGAATGGAGCAGAGAGAGTCCCAGGGCTATAGCTGGTGCAGAGTGAAAGAACCATTTGTAAGTTGCTTTGAAATAGTCTAGGGAAAGAAGAAAGTGGCAGTAGGTAAATTCTGACACAGTAGAAGGTTTGAGGAAGTAATCCTCAAATTTTAGGGTCTTAGTTTACAACCTGTGTCACGGAGGGTCCTTAAGGAATCCGTGCGTCTATGTGGGGAAGTTCAAGTGAATTCTGCCATCATTCCAAACCTGGATGGATGAATGATCTATAAAAAGGCAAGTCCAGGTGATAGAAAGAGGAAGGCACCTCCTGGGAAAGGGAGAACCTGTGGTTCTAGTGGTGGCAGCAATTAGGGAAGACATTGGCCGCGGGCAGGGATGCCGGCTAAGCCAGGACGGTGTCTGCTGCAAGGGCAGAAGGAGGCTTGCTATCATGTGTAGCACAACAGGAAAGAGACTCATCAGTCTCTGTGAAGGTACTACGCTGACCTTTAAGGCATAGCTACAGAAGAGTGTTTCATGCTGACAGGCTGAAAGAAAATGCAAATGTTGAAAGAAACTGAACTGAGGGTGAGGAGCCTTAAATTGGTTGGAGGCAATCTAGGCTGTGTGAAAACACAGTGTGCATAATTTGGAAGCTAGAAATACTCCTTCTCTTCATTAAGAGGAAGATTGTTCAGTCATGGTGTTCCTATTATTGCTATGGTTACTACTGCGAACTCAACTCAATAATTAAACTGGGGTCCGAGGTGCTTTACGAAGACCAAACACCAGGATGGATATCATGGTGTGAAGGTGAGGCAAATCTTGCACAATTCCTTCAGAGGCATAAAACAAAAACTAATAGAAAAGGAAAAGGAAAAATGAAAAGAAAGGGGACTGAGGGCTTCTCCTTGTGGACCCTTGTGTGACCTGCACCTTAGTGGGAAGTCCGGGACTTGGATGGAAGGAGGAGCTGAGGGATGGATGGATGGATGGATGAATAAGTGGATGGAGGGATAGATAGATGGATGGATGGATGGATGGATGGATGGATGGATGGATGGATGGATGGATGGGTAAGTGGATGGAGGGATAGGTGGATGGGTGGGTGGTGGATGGATGGATGCATGGATGGATAGGTAGGCAGATGGATGACTGGATGTTTACAGTTAAAATTTACCTAGGGCTTCCCTGGTGGCGCAGTGGTTGAGAGTCCGCCTGCCAATGCAGGGGACACGGGTTCGTACCCCGGTCCGGAAGATCCCACATGCCGCGGAGCGGCTGGGCCCGTGAGCCACAACTACTGAGCCTGTGTGTCCGGAGCCTGTGCTCCGCAACAAGAGAGGCTGCGACAGTGAGAGGCCCGCGCACCACGATGAAGAGTGGCCCCCGCGCGCCACAACTAGAGAAAGCCCTCGCACAGAAATGAAGACCCAACACAGCCAAAAATAAATAAATTAAAAAAAAAAAGTTTACCTAGAATATCTATAAAGCAGGAAGGGGCTGGGAGGAAAAGATGGATAGTGCCATCGTTAGCTATGTGTAATAGACAAATTCTGGGGCACTGGCAGCACACCCCCCACGCATAGGCCTTGAACTGGTGTTGGTTTAGGTGACTATATCAGCAGCTGTTGTGCTAGCTTTTACCTCCTGCCTTTTCCTTGCTCTGTGACAGCTCGCTTGTCCGGTTTTCTTCATTACTCTCCGGCCATTGCCTCTCAGACTTCCTAGCTGATTTTCCTCTACCTAAGCTCTAGATGTTAGAGTTGTTCACTCTCAGCCCTGGGCCATGTTCTCACTCACTTTGTATTTTCTCCTTGGGTGAACTCACCCACTGCTGTGATTTTAAAACCCTCTTTATCCTGATGGCTCTAACATTTATCCTTCTTGGCCAGAGCCCTCTCTGAGCACTAGATTCATATGTACAATGACCTACTCTTCAACTCTGACGTCTCAGAGGAAGCTGATGCTTCACGTGTCTGAAGCAGAGCAGTTTTCCCCTCCTGCCCCATCTTCTCCTGCTCCAGGGCTCTGGTCTCGGTACTGGCACCTGCCCCCACCCAGTTGCTCAGACCAGAAATCTGGGGAGCATTCTCAGTTCTACCCTTTATCTCATTACCCCTCTTCCCAATAAAATACATCCCAACACCTGTTATGTCTGTCTCCCAAATTTATCTTGAATCCTTTCCTTCTCTTCTCTTCATCTCTGTTGTCATAACCTTGGACTAAGAAGCCAGCACATTTCTCCTCTGGACCCTCAGTTGCTCCCTGTTTCCTCCCTGTTTCCACTCTTCCTTCCCAGTAACAAGTTCATGCTGTCACCAGAATGATCTTTCAAACTAAACCAAAAAATGATGCATCTGCTTAAAATACTGTCATTGTGCCCCACTGCACTGCCAGCAAAATACTTCAACCTGGCTGTGAGATCTAGCTCACACCTGTGAGATCTAGCTGAGTCCTGAGACTCAGCCCAATTCAGCCTCTGGCCACACTGGCACGTAAGGTTCTCAAATAAACTCAGCTCTGCCCTGCTGTGGGGTTTCGTTCGTGTGGTTCCTTGGCCTGGAATATTCTTTCCCTTCCCTTTGAATGACTAATTCCTACTTCTTGTTCAGAGTTCAGCTTAAATGTCACTCCCTCAGGATAGCAATTTGAACCACCAATTTATATAACACCCCAGTCTTGGTCTATTGAGGCTTCTATAACAGAATGCCATAGACAGGGTGGCTTATTTAGACCAGAAATATATTTCTCACAGCTCTGGAGGCCAGGAAGTCCAAGATCAAGCTGGCAGATCCTGTGTCTGGTGAAGACCCTCTTCCTGGTTCATAGATGGCCACCTTCTCACCATGTCCTCACACAGCAGAAGGGGTGAGGGAGCTCTCTGGGGTCTCTTTTATAAGGGCACTAATCTCATTCATGAGGGCACCACCCTCGTGACCTAAGCACCTCCCAAAGGCTCCTCCTAATACCATCACACTGGGGGCTAGGTTTCAAGATATGAATTTGGGGGGTGGACCCAAACATTCAGTCTATAGCACACCCCCAAGCATTCTTCTCTACCATAGCAGTCTGTACGTCTGCATACTACTTCCTCTCACTTTGTAATTTATAAATTTATGTGCCTATTTTGGTAGTATCTTTTTCTCTCTACTAAATTATAACTCCATAAAGGCTGGTGGTACTTTTTTTGTTTGTTGTTCACAAGTTTCTATTTTCTAGGAATCTGGAACTGAGAATCAGAGACGGTGTCAGTCTCTGCTGGTTGCCTGCACTGAAGACAAGTCCTCCAGGAGCTGTGGGAATGAGTCTCTTGCCAGAGAAGAGAAAGCAAGAGGAGAGACTCCCACAAGAGCAGTGACATAGACCCAGTGGTGGAGAGACAGAGACAGAGACGCAGAGAGAGGCAGCTACACCCATGCTCGCTCTGGTTTTGTTTTGTTTTTCCTTATAAAGTCTCAGAATCCTCACACCAACCCCCTTTTAGCTTGGGCTAGGCTGAGTGTATTTCCATAACCTAAAACCAATAGGGGCTGGTTGGAGACAGAGACAGAACAATTGGAAAAAATTTCCTTAGCAATTTAAGCAAAAAATATAAATCTTGAACGACTCGCTGCAACTGACCCAGTGACAAATTTCAGGAACTGGGGCATGAGCTCTCCACATCCCCGTTGATTTGCCTGTTACCTGTCTCTGGCTTTGGAGGGTCCTTCTCTGACCTACAGTCTCTCCAACTGTCTTCATGCTGGAATGTAGCTGTGGCTGAGGAAGGCCAAGTCTCTGACCACCCAGACACCGGTCACCTGGAAGCAGAGTTAGATGTGAGCCCTGGAGTTCTCTCTCTTTGCAGCTGCAGCACTGTAGAAGCCATTCAGGGCAATGATGGATTTTGTGTTTCTACCTTTGAAGGACGAGGCCGGGCTAATGCAACATACCCTTCCCGAAAATGATGCATGTCTAGGTTTCTGTGCTTTAGGGTATGTGATTTCTGAAGGGTAAACATGGCCTTAAAGGGGAAAATTGTTCTGCTTAACTATGCAGAGAATTCCCAGCAGTTCCTTTAATTTGGTTTTCTCCAATAGGGCACATTTGCATTTACTGACTTGTGGCTTTTTAGAATAGCAAATGAATCTCTCTCTTCTCTGTGTTTCACTGAATGACTAGGCGGTCTCTAAGCTACAGTAACATTAGCCAGTCCCCCTGAGATTTGGAGGCCCGTCCATCTAGCTGGCTTGTTTCTTTTCCTCCACCATCCCTCTCCCACCTTTTTTCATTTTAGATCTTTCTGGTCATGTGAGGACTGAACCTCAGAAATGAGTGTGTATGTGTGTGTGTGTATGTGTGCAACACACAGATGCAGTAGGATGGGGATAGGAGAGGAGAAGGGAAAAAGTGTATGGGGCTTCCCTGGTGGCGCAGCGGTTGAGAGTCCGCCTGCCGATTCAGGGTACGCGGGTTTGTGCCTCGGTCCGGGAAGATCCCACATGCCGCGGAGCGGCTGCGCGTCCGGAGCCTGTGCTCCGCAACGGGAGAGACCACAACAGTGAGAGGCCCGTGTACCGCAAAAAAAAAAAAAAAGAAAGAAAGAAAAGAAAAACTGTATGAAGTCTTGTTTAGGATAAAAAAGATCGCTTTGATCTACAGCTGAAGTTAGTAAAGGGAAGGGGTGGGTGTTCTTATTGTGTTACAATTTAATGTTTTATTAGCCCTTCACGTGTGGCACTTAATATTTGGTGTTAGTGACACGTGTTACCAGTGGCTTCCCCCCATCCAGCAGTGAGGAGGGGCAATTCTGAGCAGAGAGTCTGTCACTCCCGTGGTCACATGGCCCCTGAACTCCAGAGCCTGAGAGAGCAGGGGTTCCTGAGACCAGCGGGCTTTGGAACTCACATTCCACAACATCACAGCTGAGTGAACAGAGAGAGAATTCCCTATACTCTAGCAGAGAAGCCCAGTTATTGAGGTTGATCTAACACACCCTTTGTGGCTGGACGTTTTGTTTGCTCCAATATTTTGCAACTACAAATAAGGCAGATCAGGAATCACTCACTGCGAATGAATTATACGTAGAGAAGAAAAGGGTTGAAACTTCTCATGAGGAACTCTGAAAATTTGATAGAATTCCCCAAAAAGGCAAGAAAGGCTACAAAACAATCCCACGATGCACTGGAATTACTAACATGTAAGATAATAACTTTTAACCAAACTGAGTTTGCACCCAGATTGTCCTTTTGATTCATTTAAGTAAGCTTCTTGGGGTCAGATGATCTAAATCCATGCCTAGTGGGAGAGAACTAGTGTGGGAGTCAAATATCCTGGTTTTGAGACACTATTTTCCCACCCAGCCTGGGCAAACTGCAACATTTCTAAGCGTTCCTTCTCTGAAAATAACAACTACTTCACCTGGTTGTTTGAAGGATTCGATGTGATATGGTATGTGAAAATATTTTGTAAACTGTGAACCATGAAGAAATTATTATTTCTCCTCTAGGCTACTAGCCACAGTTTTCAGCAACGGTTGATCAAAATAGTGAAAATTCTTTTTCCACTTGCACAGCATCTTATAGGCACACAGTATTCAATATTTATGTGCTTAGTGCTACAGTTGCTCTGTTGGCTTCTCTGCATTCATCCTGAAGCCAGAACCCATCAACTTGTTCTAGGGTGTGTCAGGATTAGAACCTTCTAGGGCTATATATACTCTGGGAGTAACTTACATTTCTGGAACTGCCAAGTGGAATTCAAATGATTTCATTTCCTTCACCAATATGACTCTCCTCTGATCATCTTCAAAGTTCCTCTCGCGTGCTTAGATGGAAGGCGTAGTTCAGGAGCACTGCATACATATTTCCTATAGATCCAAACTCTAACATGACAAGAAATTCTCTGAGGGAGTCTGCCGCATGCGGCATTCTATAATGTGCTGACTTAAAACCCATCCAGGGTTTAGAGCAACATTTATTACACACCTGTTTGGCATAAGGCACAGGGTTAGGTCCTGTGGAATGTAGAATACATATAATTCCACTCATCCAGGGTAAGAAGCCACCCCAGATCTATGCACACAAAACGAACTGAAGATTATTTATAAAAGGAGTCTTGCATTTTTGCTGGTAACAGGCTCTGTGTGGTTTGGTAGGTGACACAACGATGTCACTAAACATTCCAGGGCCATATTTTCACAAAAACACAAAAACAGCACAGGGTCCAGAAAGGCTCCTCTGGTGGACGTTGCTTCCTTATTTGCCAGAAAGCAGTACGGCCCGAGCGTTTCTTTTCCTTGACTGTGAGAAGCTTAAGGCAAAATAAATCTGGCTGATGATAAAGCCTTAGATTCAGCCCACTCTCAGGACCAGACACGTTGTCAGGAGGGCACCACGGCCAACTTGTTGATGAAGTTACAGGGACAAGAAAGAAGAAGGGCAGAGCAATGATCTTGGCTGGTGGCTTTTGAGGGGGTGCCCGAGCAGTTGTTATCTTGATAACTTCTGTTCCATAAAAGGATGTCAATTTTGTCAGTTTTTGTTGTCATTGACTGCATAACGTTTACCCTTGGAAGTGATGGTACCACAAGTATCAGCTCTTTTCCAACTTATAATGGGAGGAAGTTAATATAATCAGTGAAGGTGACATAAGCTTCTACAAACAACAGTGGATGTGGATTTGGTGGACAGACCAACGTCTCCCAATCCAGGCTTGACAAAGCCTGCCCCGTGATGACCTGCTGATGGATGCTTGCCCACCATCTTCCATGGGCTGTTTAGACTGTACACCGTCAACAAGTGCCAATCAAGTAAGCATCACACAGCTGAGAATAGACACAATTGTTCAAAAATGGTAACTATGTCTCCCCGTTTTCACCTTCAGAGTGATGCTTTTAGAGATTCATTAAAATATATTGCATTGATTGTTGAAATTTAAGAAAAATTACTTCTTTCACAGTTTCAAGGTTTCCCAGAGCTTAAAGGGTTTTGAATAACTTTGATTGCCAAAGTGTTACAATGTAAAAATAGACCTGGAAATTTCTCTTGGCAGTAAGAAGAATTGCTGCTAATTCGATATAGACCCATACATTCTGGAGAGAGGAATATGTTTTTAAGGCATTCAGGTGCCAGGGATACTCCAAAGCCCGTCACGTTTGGGGTGGGGTCGAGGGGGTCGTGTCTCTGTAGCTTTCCTACGTTCATAAGAGGGTGTTGCTCCCACTCTTGGCCTTGGCCGGGAAGACGCCTCAGACATGGGGCTGGATAGTTAGCCGTAACGTAACACGCCTGCCCTCTAGTGGTTAGCAGGGAGCGTAAACGGACTCAGTAGCCCTCTGCGAACAGCGCACTGCAGGCCGCTGGTTCCTGGGCTTTCCGATGTCTAACACCAGGGAAGCTCCCCAATACACATTTTGGGGGCTAACATAGGGTTGTCATTTTTTTCAATCTGATTAAGTAAACCTGACAAAAAAATGTTAATCTTCCATCCACAATTAGCATCATTTCATGAAGAAAAGACATTTTAATGCCAAAAAATACAGGAAGGAAAAAAATCACGGAATACCGGACAATCTTATAAAATGAAAAATGTAGTTTTTTAGGAACTCCCCAGATTGATTTTTTTTTTTTTGATTTGCCCCTGATTGTAAAAAAAAAAAAAAAAAAAAAAAAAGCGGCGGGGTAGGGGGTTGTGTTATTTAGAATTAAAAGATTCGGCTCAAGGCTCAATTCCTGACCCACTTACCCATGGTCCATGGCTTGGGGAGAGGTACTTGCTGTCTCTCAGCCTCAGTTTTCTCAGTCATAAATCAGGGACGATAAGTCCCCTTTTCGGGACTGTTGTGAGGTTCCAGCGTGATTCCATATGTGAAAGGGCTTTGTGAACTGTCAGGAGGCAGGCAGAGGTCAGCTACACCCAGACTCCGGAGCCTGCGGGCACGCTGGTGATTTTCCCCTTCCCGTAGGATTGAAATGATGTAAGAGATGCTTTCACTCCAGCCGTGCGGACAGTATGGTTTCTCATCAGAGATTCTGCTTTGAGGGGCAAAGTATTCTCTCTCTGGCAACAGGGCTGTTGACTGCGGAAGGGCTGGGGAGTCACGAGGGGCTCTGGGGGTCTCTTTCGGTGACAGTATTGATGGCACAAGGTGGGAGTGAGTCGGGGTCTATCCTGTTCGGTGTTTGTGTTCTTTGCCTTTCTAGTGCGTTGCCTTTGGTTTCCTGACCGGGTGAGGACTCTGTAAATGCCCTGCAACGTTCCTCTCCCTCAGAACCTCTATCCCAGAGAATTCCTACAAAAGCATCCTAAAGATGTTTCCCGAAGTTCCCAGACTCACCCAGGTCCTCCTCCTGTTTCTCATTCAGTTACTTCAAAAGGTTCATAAGAAATTGCTCCCTGCGCCATCATCTAATTCAAGCTAAATCCCATTCCAGCCAGTTCAGAAGCCCGGTGGCTTGAGATTTCCCTAGCGCAGCAGCATGTTCCGGTATTGCTGTCCTGTATCATGGGGCCACTTTTAACGGAGGTACATCATGAGGTGTGGGGTGTCTCCGGTACAACTGCGGGGGGGCTGGATTAGGGGGATTTTTCTGAGGATTGGAGGCCACTGTCAGAGGCTGACCCCCAGAGCCTCGTTTTCTGTTCATGGGGGTCCCACCTGCCTCGCACACTTGTCTGAGCGTCCCTAGCAACAGGCCCCGTGAGCCACGTTAAAAGGAGGTGAGACCCGCAGCACCTGCTGGAGGCAGGCCTGGACCCTCCCTGTGTCCTGCCAGTGCCCTGCTCCTGCCTCCTTGGCTGTGGACTCCTGGCCCCATACTCTGACCTCTTTTCCGCTTCTTGTCCTTTCAGTCCGGTGTGCCTACCTGTAAGCTCCCCCTCCCACCTCCTGGATCGCCATGTTCTGCTCAAAACTGGGCTCTGGCCTCTATTTGCTCCTCGGCTTGTGTTATCATCCAGATGCTCAGCGAAAAACATCAGGCCCCTGCCTTGCCGGAGCCCCCATCAAGCTAGCTGCCTCTCTGCCCCTCCTCTGGGGAGATGGGAGATCTGAACAAGTGATGCTCGTTTAGGATCATCTGGGCAGGAACGGTACCCAGAACCAAGAAAGAAGCCTCTGGGCCTGAGAGGATCGTAGGGACAGGAATGGGAAGAGGTCCCACGCGCCGTGTTCTTCGTGCCCAGGACACTGACTGGAATCTCTGCTACTTTCCCACACATCCCTGGCTCTTCCTTCCCCAGCTGGCCCTCCTCACAGGTCCTCCCACTGCCCTTCCTTCAGCTGATGTAATCACCTCCCACTGGAACACTGAGCCTTGACAAGCACTCTCTGATCTCTCCCCCTTGCTTGCTTCACCTGCCTTTCTCTCAACACCTCTTTGGTCCCAGACTTTCTCTCTCCCTCCTTCACCCCTCTCCGGAGACACTTCCTTAAGCAAGCGTGACTCACACAGCTCGTAAGAGCTGTGGGCACCCAAGGGAAGATGGTGATCCCGGTGTGTGGGGGGGGGTCTTTGCATCACCCTTTGGGCCTGGACCGCAGCTGCTTTAGGCTGCCCTGGAGGGCTAACCCTCACGCACAGCCTTGCTCATCTCTTCCTCATTATGGGGTTGCCTGGCAGCCCCCCTCCCCTACAGGTAAAGTTCAGTAATCACCCCACCCCCACGCTGAGAGCTCATGCCAGGCAAGCCCTCCAAATGCGTTCAACCCCCTCTGTGAGTCTCACTTAGCTCGGAAGGTCAGGAGGTTCAGAACGTGGAAACCGGCAATCTAGTCCCCAGGTGAGAGCCAAACAAGATGCGGCCTTGATTGGTGGGCAAACCATGCGGCATGCAAAATTAGAAGAAAAGGCGGCAGGCACATAGTAAGGAGGCTGTTCAGGAAGCTCTGCCCTGACAGCAAAGCTCAGTGCACACCCTGTGGGCTGGAAGGCATCCAGACTGGGGTTCAACACTCCACGTCTGCCTCTAATGAGTGGTGTGATCTTGGGCCGGTTAGTCAGCCTCTCAGAATTTCAGTCTCCTCATCTGTAAAATGGGGATGGTAGGTAATACCTTGGGTCCTTGTAGAATAAAGGGAGATCATGCAGGGATCACTCCCTGCGCAGTGCCCGACACTTGGCAGGTTTCTGTTCCGTTGGGAACCGGAATTGCAAAACGTGACGTGCCACCGCCACCTGGTGGCAGATTTTGGAGTTGCAAGTGAAAGGCTCCAGAAGAAAACGGTTTGTAAGAAGGCTTGCTTTGACTTGCTTAAATAATATGATGTATAAAGATGGGTAGAAACTGGGGAAGACTGTACAAAGAAGTGGGGATGGGAAGGCATCCTATTCAGGGAGAATTTCAGGTGGGGAGGTATAGCAAAGATATTGAAGAGATATGCTGTTCCTCATATTGCCATAAACCCTTCACAAATAGGCTATGGACAGGGATACTGCTTGACCCCAGGGTGTGGCCATATGACAATACCACTACATCTAGGCTTGACAAAGTCCATGGCTTTTCTGACCCTATACCCATTTCTATGGTGAAAGTGCTTTTCTCTGGAATGTAGTAATTCTAGCACTGCTGGGCAAGACCCTCCCAAGAGCGCATCCTCAGGGTAGATTCTGCAGGGGCTGGTCTGGGCATATAGATATCTCCAGTCCTGACAGCTAAGGAACCATGTTCACCCAGCTCCTACTTTCACTGGCTCCTCTCAATGGGGCCCCAAAGGGATCAGCAGGAAAATCTTGGGTTGTACACAGTGGACATCACCCACAACTTCAAAAAGAGAACTGTGGACTCCCTCTTGCGAGAGCACTGGAATCACAACTAACTGCCAAACAATCTTCAAAAGGAAGACACTGGAACCCACCAAAAAAGATACCCCACATCCAAAGACAAAGGAGAAGCCACAATGAGACGGTAGGAGGGGCGCAATCACAATAAAATCAAATCACATAACTGCTGGGTGGGTGACTCACAATCTGGAGAACACTTATACCACAAAAGTCCACCCACTGGAGTGAAGGTTCTGAGCCCCACGTCAGGCTTCCCACCTGGGGGTCCGACAATGGGAGGCGGAACTCCCAGAGAATCAGACTTTGAAGGCTAGCGGGATTTCATTGCAGGACTTCAACAGGACAGGGGGAAACAGAGACTCCACTCTTGGAGGGCACACACAAAGTACTGTGCACATCAGAACACAGGGGAAGGAGCAGTGACCCCATAGGAGACTGAACCAGACCAACCTGCTAGTGTTGGAGGGTCTCCTGCAGAGGCAGTGGGTGGCTGTGGCTCACTGTGGGGACAAGGACACTGGCAGCAGAAGTTCTGGGAAGCACTTCTTGGCATGAGCCCTCCCGGAGTCCACCATTAGCCCCACAAAAGAGCCTGTAGCCTCCAGTGCTGGGTCACCTCAGGCCAAACAACCAACAGGGAGGGAACTCAGCCCCACCCAACAGCAACCAGAGCTCTGCCCACCAGAGCAACACCCAGCTCTACCCACCACCAGTCCATCCCATCAGGAAGCTTGCAAAAGCCTCTTAGATAGCCTCATCAACCAGGGGGTAGACAGCAGAAGCAAGAAGACCTACAATCCTGCGGCCTGTGGAATGAAAACCACATTCGCAGAAAGATAGATAAAATGAAAGGCAGAGGACTACGTACCACATGAAGGAACAAGATAAAACCCCAGAAAAACAAGGAAATGAAGTGGAGATAGGCAACCTTCCAGAAAAATAATTCAGAATAATGATAATGAATATGACCCAGGATCCCGGAAAAAGAATGGAGGCAAAGATCGAGAAGATGCAAGAAATGTTGAACAAAGACTTAGAAGAATTAAAGAACAAACACACAGAGATGAACAATATAATAACTGAAATGAAAAACACACTAGAAGGAATCAATAGCAGAATAACTGAGGCAGAAGAACAGATAAGTGACCTGGAAGACAGAATGGTAGAATTCACAGCCATAGAAAAAAATTAAGAAAAAAGAAAGAAAAGAAATGAAGATGGCTTAAGAGACCTCTGGGACAACATTAAACACAACAACATTCGCATTATAGGGGTCCCAGAAGGAGAAGAGAGAAAGGACCTGAGAAAATATTGAAGAGATTATATTAGAAAAATTCCCTAATATAGGAAAGGAAATAGCCACCCAAGTCCAGGAAGCGCAGTGAGTCCCAAGGATAAACCCAAGGAGAAACACGCCGAGACACATAGGAATCAAATTGGCAAAAATTAAAGACAAAGAAAAATTATTGAAAGCAGCAAGGGAAAAATGACAAATAACATACAAGGGAACTCCCATAAAGTTAACAGCTGATTTCTCAGCAGAAACTCTACAAGCCACAAGGGAGTGGCATGATATACTTAAAGGGATGAAAGGGAAGAACCTACAACCAAGATTACTCTACCTGGCAAGGATCTCATTCAGATTCGATGGAGAAATCAAAAGCTTTACAGACAAGCAAAAGCTAAGTGAATTCAGCACCACTGAACCAGCTCTACAACAAATGCTAAAGGAACTTCTCTAAGTGGGAACACAAGAGAAGAAAAGGACCTACAAAAACAAACCAAAAACAATTAAGAAAATGGTCATAGGGACATACATATCGACAATCACCTTAAACGTGAATGGATTAAATGCTCCAACCAAAAGACACAGGCTTGCTGAATGGATGCAAAAACAAGACCCATATATATTCTGTCTACAAGAGACCAACTTCAGACCTAGGGACACATACAGACTGAAAGTGAGGAGATGGAAAAAGATATTCCATGCAAATGGAAATCAAAAGAAAGCTGGAGTAGCAATACTCATATCAGATAAAATAGACTTTAAAATAAAGGATGTTACATGTTAAACAAAGAGACAAGGAAGGACACTACATAATTATCAAGGGACCACTCCAAGAAGAAGATATAACAATTATAAAAATATATGCACCCAACATAGGAGCACCACAGTAAATAAGGCAACTGCTAACAGCTATAAAACAGGAAATCGACAGTAACACAATAATAATGGGGGACTTTGACACCTCACTTACACCAATGGACAGATCATCCAGACAGAAAATTAATAAGGAAACACAAGTTTTAAATGACACAATAGACCAGACAGATTTAATTGATATTTATAGCACATTGCATCCAAAAACAGCAGATTACACTTTCTTCTCAAGTGCACACAGAACATTCTCCAGGATAGATCACACCTTGGGTGACAAACCAAGCCTCGGGAAATTTAAGAAAATTGAAATCATATCAAGCATCTTTTCTGACCACAATGCTATGATATTAGATATGACTTACAGGGAAAAAAACGTAAAAAACACAAATACACGGAGGCTAAACAATATGTTACTAAATAACCAAGAGATCACTGAAGAACTCAAAGAGAAAATCAAAAAATATCTAGAGACAAATGACAATGAAAACATGATGATCCAAAACCTATGGGATGCAGCAAAAGCAGTTCTAAGAGGGGAATTTATAACAATACAATCCTACCTCAAAAAACAAGAAAATTCTCAAATAAACAACTTAACCTTACACCTAAAGGAACTAGAGAAAGAAGAACAAACAAAACCCAAAGTTAGTAGAAGGAAAGAAATCATAAAAATCTGAGCAGAAATAAATGAAATAAAAACAAAGAAAACAATAGCAAAGATCAATAAACCTAAAAGCTTGTTCTTTGAGAAGAGAAACAAAATTGGTAAACCTTTAGCCAGATTCTTCAAGAAAAAGAGGGAGAGGACTCAAATCAAGAAATTTAGAATTGAAAAAGGAGAGTTACCACAGACACCACAGAAATATAAAGCATCCTAAGAGACTACTACCAGCAACTCTATGCCAATCAAAGGGACAATGTGGAAGAAATGGACAAATTCTTAGAAAGGTAGACCCTTCCAAGACTGAACCAAGAAGAAATAGAAAATATGAACAGACCAATCACAAGTAATGTAATTGAAACTGTGATTAAAAATCTTCCAACAAACCAAAGTCCAGGACCAGATGGCTTCACAGGTGAATTCTATCAAACATTTAGAGAAGAGCTAACACCCATCCTTCTCAAACTCTTCCAAAAAATTTCAGAGGAACGAACACTCCCAAACTCATTCTATGAGGTCGCCATCGCCCTGATACTAAAACCAGACAAAGATACTACAAAAAAGAAAATTACAGACCAATATCACTGATGAACATAGATGCAAAAATCCTCAACAAAATACTAGCAATCAGAAGCCAACAACACATTAAAAGGAACGTACACCATAATCAAGTGGCATTTATCCCAGGGATGCAAGGATTCTTCAATATATGCAAATTGATCAATGTGATACACCAAAATAACAAACTGAAGAATAAAAACCATCTCAATAGATGCAGAAAAAGCTTTTGACAAAATTCAACACATATTTATGATAAAAACACTCCAGAAAGTGGGCATAGAGGGAACCTACCTCAACATAATAAAGGCCATATATGACAAACCCACAGCAAACACCATTCTTAATGGTGAAAAACTGAAAGCATTTCCTCTAAGATCAGGAACAAGACAACGATGTCCACTCTCACCACTATTATTCAATATAGTTCTTGAAGTCCTAGCCACGGCATCAGAGAAGAAAAAGAGATAAAAGAATACAAATTGGAAAAGATGAAGTAAAACTGTCACTGTTTGCAGATGGCATGATACTATACATAGATAATCCTAAAGATGCCACCAGAAAACTACTTGAGCTAATCAATGAATTTGGTAAAGTTGCAGGATACAAAATTAGCGCACAGAAATCTCTTGCATTCCTATACACTAACAATGAAAGATCAGAAAGAGAAATTAAGGAAACAATCCCATTTGCCATTGCAACAAAAAGAATAAAATACCTAGGAATAAACCTACCTAAGGAGGTAAAAGACCTGTACTCAGAAAACTATAAGACAC
Source organism: Orcinus orca (assembly GCF_937001465.1). Classification (NCBI taxonomy): domain Eukaryota; kingdom Metazoa; phylum Chordata; class Mammalia; order Artiodactyla; family Delphinidae; genus Orcinus; species Orcinus orca. The sequence goes on along the minus strand of NC_064567.1, from coordinate 18,378,006 downwards.
TGATGAAAGAAATCAAAGATGGCACAAACAGATGGAGAGATATACCATGTTCTTAGACTGGAATAATCAGTATTGTGAAAATGACTATACTGCCCAAAGCAATCTACAGATTCAGTGCAATCCCTAACAAATTACCAATGGCATTTTTTACAGAACTAGAATAAAAAATCTTAAAATTTGTGCAGTGACACAAAAGACCCCGAGTAGCCAAAGCAACCTTGAGGGAAAAAAACAGAGCTGGAGGAATCCGACTCCCTGACTTCAGACTATACTACAAAGCTACAGTAATCAAGACAGTATGGTACTGGCACAAAAACAGAAATATAGATCAATGGAAAAGGATAGAAAGCCCAGAGATAAACTCACAAACCTATGGTCAAATAATCTATGACAAAGGAGGCAAGGATATACAGTGGACAAAAGACAATCTCTTCAATACGTGGTGCTGGGAAAACTGAACAGCTACATGTAAAAGAATGAAATTAGAACACTCCCTAACACCATACACAAAAATAAACTCAAAATGGATTCAAGACCTAAATGTAAGACTGGACACTATAAAACTCTTAGAGGAAAACATAGGAAGAACACTCTTTGACATAAATCACAGCAAGATCTTTTTTGACCCACCTCATAGAGTAATGGAAATAAAAACAAAATTAAACAAATGGGACCTAATGAAACTTCAAAGCTTTTGCACAGCAAAGGAAACTATAAACAAGATGAAAAGACAACCCTCAGAATGGGAGAAAGTATTTGCAAATGAATCAACGGACAAAGGATTAATCTTCAAAATATATAAACAGCACATGAAGCTCAATAAAAAAAAAAAAAAATCCAATCCAAAACTGGGCAGAAGACCTAAATAGACCTTTCTCCAAAGAGGATGGCCCCACAAATACCCATGGAGATAGCCAAGAGGCAGATGAAAAGCTGCTCAACATCACTTATTATTAGAGAAATGCAAATCAAAACTACAATGAGGTATCACCTCACACCAGTTAGAATGGCCATCATCAGAAAATCTACAAAGAACAAATGCTGGAGAGAGTGTGGAGAAAAGGGAATCCTCTTGCACTGTTGGTGGGAATGTAAATTGATACAGCCACTATGGAGAACAGTATGGAGGTTCCTTAAAAAACTAAAAATAGAATTACCATATGATCCAGTTATCCTGCTACTGGGCATATACCCAGAGAAAACCATAATTCAAAAAGACATATGCACCCCAATGTTCATTGCAGCTCTATTTACTATAGCCAGGAGATGGAAACAACCTAAGTGTCCATCATCGGATGAATGGATAAAGAAGATGTGGCACATATATGCAATGGAATATTACTCAGCCATAAAAAGAAACGAAATTGAGTTATTTGTAGTCAGGTGGATGGACCTAGAGTCTGTCATACAAAGTGAAGTAAGTCAGAAAGAGAAAGACAAACACCGTATGCTAACACATATATATGGACTCTAAGAAAAAAAAAATGTCATGAAGAACCTAGGGGTAAGATGGGAATAAAGACACAGACCTACTAGGGAATGCACTTGAGGATATGGGGAGGGGGAAGGGTAAGCTGTGACAAAGTGAGAGAGTGGCATGGACATATATACACTACCTAACGTAAAACAGATAGCTAGTGGGAAGCAGCTGCATAGCACAGGGAGATCAGCTCAGTGCTTTGTGACCACCTGGATGGGTGGGATAGGGAGGGTGCGAGGGAGGGAGACACAAGAGAGAGGAGATATGGGAACACATGTATATGTATAACTGATTCACTTTGTTATAAAGCAGAAACTAACACACCATTGTAAAGCAATTATACTCCAATAAAGATGTAAAAAAAAAAAAAAGAAAGAAACGCTCAAGATGGCAGCCAGAGTGCGTGGGCTGGAGGGCGTGGTGGGGTGGTGGTAAAGGCTCCGAGAGAGGGATTTTAATGAGCAGTTGGTCCACATACCTAAAAGCCTCTGGTATGCTGGCTGCACCTCACTGCACCCCTGCCGGCTCTAAGGGAAGGATGCTTGCCTTTCTTCTCCACACACCCCTTCGTGCTACAGATTGCCTTTCTTTGACATCACGTCCCTCCAAGGCTGATCTTGAAGACCCCCATCAAATTTCACCAATTGGAAGAAAAGTGCTCAATCTAAAATACCTGAAAAGAATACACCTTGCCCAGCCTCCTGGTTCCTAGATACCCAGCCATGACTCTCTTGATTTCCGAATGACGGCAGCACATGGAGGCTGCCTTCTCATTCTTTCTTAGAGCTAGGGTTCTAGATGCAATTTGTTTCCTGCCACGATTCTGGCAGATGCAAAACGTAAGCTGCTGTATTCAAGTATTCCCCTTGACTAAGAACCTGTGGTCGTTCCCTGTTGTGCCAGTGAGCTGAACTTGCATGAAGAGTGGAGAAGCAGACAGAGCTGTGAGGTAATTGTGTGGTGTCATCAGTGATACCAGCTTCCTGACCTGGGAATCACAGCTGGAGTCATTTGATCTTGAAACCAATAGTCTAAAGGTGGCCCCTTATTCTGCCTGCCCAATGATTTCGGGAGTGCCTGATTCCCTATATTCCGTCCCTTTCAACAGGAGTGGTTCTGTTTCCTGCCTGACTCTCGTATGCTCATTCACATACACATATGTATTTCTGGCTGCCTTCCCACACCATAGATTTCTATTGGGGAAGTATTTATTGGTCATCTGCTTAGGGGTAGAATGTGTCACCTGCTGTCAGAAGTTGACGTCCAAAGGAATCTTCTACTGATCTTAACAAAAGAGACTTTGTAGCTCAGGGACCAACACCCCAGGACAATACAAAGTCAATAAACAAATAGTTGCTAAGTTGTGTGTAGTTGATCACCACCAAGGGCTCTCAGCAGTCAGAAGGGGTGGGATCAATGGACTTACTTCATTCATACGAGTTTGAACTAGACTTGAAGTACAGGTCAACCCTGAGTAGGTGAGGAGAAGGGGAGTATGAAAAGAGACAGGCAGGGAGTGACATCTGGAAGGGTCAAAATCCTGGACTTATGTCCTCACTTTGATACCTTCTCTTGTTGGGTTGATGATTTCATCTCTGAGAGCCTGTTACCTTATTGGAAAATCATGAATGTCCTACAGGTTGTTGAGAGGATCAAACGAGATTAAAAAGTAGATACAAATGAATTTATGTATGAAACAGAAACAGACTCACAGACTTAGAAAACAAACTTATGGTTACCAAAGGGGAAAGGTGGGGGGGGGGATAAATTAGGAGATTGGGATTAACAAATACACACTACTATATATAAAATAGGTAATCAACCAGGACCTACTGTATAGCACAGGGAACTCTACTCAATACTCTGTAATAACTTATATGGCAAGTAGAATCTGAGAAAGAATAGATCTATGTATATGTATAACTAAATCACTTTGATGTGCACCTGAAACTAACACAACATTGTAAATCAACCATACTCCAGTATAAAATAAAAAAAATTTTAAAATAAATTCTGGGGACTTCCCTAGTGTTGTAGTGGTTAAGAATCTGCCTGCCAAAGCAGGGAACACAGGTTCAAGCCCTGGTCCGGGAAGATCCCACATGCCGCGGAGCAACTAAGCTGTGTGCCACAACTACTGAGCCTGTGCTCTAGAGCCCGCGAGCCACAACTACAGAGCCCTCACGCCACAACTACTGAGCCCGTGTGCCTAGAGCCCGTGCTCTGCAATGAGAGAAGCCACCACAGTGAGAAGCCCGCGCACCGCAACGAAGAGTAGCCCCCGCTCGCCGCAGCTAGAGAAAGCCCACGTGCAGCAACGAAAACCCAAACCAGCCACAAATAAATAAATATATAATTAAAAAAATAAATTCTGTAAAATATTTTTAAAACCATTTTCAATAGGTCTCTATCTATCTCTGTCTCCAGATCTAGGTAGCTCTATCTCTGGATGTCATAATATGCCACACAAATGTAGACTAGATCGTCTCTGTTTGCCCCTGTAGACCCAGCACCTCATGTCCCCACCCTGCTCCGACCCTGGGAAGCTGACCTGAATGGGTGGTGTCTGTGGGCTTCCTTGCCCTCTCACTGGGTCTCACACTGGGTTTAGCCAATGGGAGGCTTTCGCAGGAGACTGGAGGGTGAGAGCCAGGTTCTTTCCCGCTCCCTCCATTCCAGCTTCACTCTGCTCCTCCACCAGAGGCTCGTCCACCAGAGACCACAGCTTCCAGCAGGCAGTCATCTATTGCAGTAACCGTTTCTGGTCTCCTGCACTCTCTCTTGCTGGCTTCCCCATTCTCTGCCCACACCATTGTACTTAGTCTCTTTAATGAACATTCTTCAAACACCCACTTGGAGCATGCCTTTTGTTTCCTGCCACGATTCTGGCAGATACAAAACGTAAGCTGCTATATTCAAGTATTCCCCTTGACTAAGAACCTGTGGTCGTTCCCTGTTGTTTAATAAGGTCAAGTCCAAATTTGTTTTAATAGCCTATGAAAAATGCAGTTGAGAAAGTGAATCCGCACGACATGATTTCCAGATTACAGCGCTGCTGCTCCCGGCAGCTGCGTACAGAAGGGAGACTTGAAGCCTGAGACTGGACATGGGGGTCGGTGGGAGTGGCAGAGATAATCTTCCACGGGTTTCATTTCAGTTCCCTATCCAAGCCACATAAACAATTCCAGAACATCCTTTCTGCCCTTTTTTCCCTCTCTTTTCCTTTCCTCCATTTCTCTGTGCTCTTTTTTCCCGTTGGAAATCCAAATTTAGACACAGGAGGGGAGGCATGATCTTACGTGAAAGCTGGACACGGTGAACAGGAAGAAAAGTTCTCAGCCATTAAAATCCCATGGTTCATCAGGCAGCCAACCTACCAGACGAGGGAAGCAGCAGATGACTCATTGGGGTAACAGGAGGCCAAGATGGGGAGAAAGGTCGGTAGAGGGCTAGGTCACAGGAGGGCTGTGCAGTCTAGTCCAGACCCAACGCCTGACTAGCTTCAGCTCACTCAACCTCTTTCCTCCCAGGTGAAGGGTCAGAGATGGAGACTCCATTTCCATGGACTGATGGCAACACTTTTTGCAAATATAGGCATGCCCTACCTATGCTGAGCTAAAGCTACTTTTTAAAGTATTATTCGTAGTGGTTCCACAGAGAAAAGCACTAAGACACTTAGTCTCTGAATGAGGAATTATAGCCAAGTATGGTGGTAAAGTGCAGATTGGACATGATTATACCTGTCCCATCCCATCCCACAAGCTTTCCTGAGCGCACACCCCTCTTAGAGAGCCTCTAGGACCCTGATGGAGGGTAAATGCTATAACATGCTCTGCCTCTAGCTCACCACAGGGATTGTTTCTTGCCAGATGCCTTTGCTGAATGGTTCACTTCAAGCACCAGCTCAAGTCTCACCCATTCCTGAAGCCATTCCTTTGTCTCTGACAGTGTGGCAGGAATCCTTTATTTGGCATTTACACAAATGGGAAAATAAGTGAAGGTAAGTCTCCAGTAAGACTCCAGGTAGTCTCTTCTCCCCAAGTTTGCCAAAAGACTGAAATCATGTTTTATATTTAACCAGTTCCCAACAATGCCAAGCACAGGGTTATGCAGGAGTCGAATTAGAAAAATCTAGAGTTGGAAGGGATCTCAGAAGTGACCTGGCCCAAACACTTCAATTTCGAGGCAAGGAAACAGACACATAAAGAAATATACAACCAAGTTAATTATAAACTTAGATCAGAATGTAGGTCATTTGATGTCCAATTTTGTATTCTTCCATTGCACTATAAAGACTTCTGGTAGCTTGGAAGCTGACCAACCTCAAGGTCTTTGCACCGACACATCAGCTCAAGGGTGAAAAGAGCATGGGCAGATCATGGAGAAATGAGTCAGCACAAGTCCATCTCTTCTGAAGATTCTAGAAAGTGCTGGAATCTAGAAGCTCAACCAGATTCTAAGTGATGGGACAAGTTAGGAGGCTGATTCACAACTGTTGGATAAACATGGGAAGATATTTCCCTTTGGTATCTGGAAAGCGGGTGTGGCAGGTCTGAGTATGCTCCCTCCCTAAACCTGGTTCTTTTTGCTCTCCAGGTCATGATGGGATTATCATCTCCAGATTGTGGCTAGGCTTTTAAAAGTAGAAATCATTCATCCATTCCTGCACTGTTAATCTGTGAGAAGGGGAATTGAAGTCAGCATTTAGATCTACTATTTATATTTATTGTGTGATGAGGGGTGGATGCACTCTTCCCTCCTCTCCATGTTTTCCCACTAACCAGAGCCTTACACATTTGGCTTTGACTTTCTTGCCATTTCTGCTGAAGTGTATCATTTTCTAATCGGGAAAAATCCTTCAAGAAAATGGTAACTCCTCAAGATCCACAACTGCCCAGCTCTTAAGTACAGTACTTTCTCTGATTCATTCAATCAGAGCAGCAAACCAATACTTTATAGATGGTGTTCCATTTATTCAACAAATATTTATTTCCTGCTCACCATATGCCAGGCCTGCAAAAGGCACTGAGGATACAATAGGCAGTGTGACACAGTCCCTGTTCTCAAGGAGCTTAGTGTCTAGTGGGGAAGACAATTACACTACAAGGCAGTGGATGATGGGGTGGACACAGCACAATGCAATGGGGGCCTTAGGAGGGGCAGGTGGCCCAGTCTTGGGAGGGGGCACACTGTGGTGTCCCAGACATTTCCTAGAATAAAGAATGTCAAACCATAAACTGGGGGGATTAGTAGGAGTTAAGGAGGTGGTGAAGAAAGTGGCCCAGGCAGGGGAAACTGCATATACAAAGTCCTGGAGCCCTCCACGTACATTCAGGAAATGGTAAGTCAGGTAATGTTACTAGAGCGTGAAGTTCAAGGGTGGAAGAGCAAGAGATGAGACAGAAAGGATAAGACAAAGTGAGCTACATGCATGGCCTCAGAAACCTCATGCAAGGGATTGAACATTATCCTGATGGCAGTGGGGGCACCACTGAGGGCTGCTGGCAGGGATGAGATGCAATGTGATCAGGTCCCAGGTGAGAGATCACACAAAGGGAACAATCGTAACAGTGATGATGATAATTATTAGCATGGGTGGTAACTGTATTGAGTGGAAGGGAAATTTCCCTCATTGAGGAGGTGAACTGAGGAAATAATAATCAGTTTAGAGTTCAGGTTTATAATACTGGTGATTACCAGCAACTGTTCTAAGAATTTTCTGAAGGATATAAACTTAAAGGCAAACAGAGCTTCAGGCATAAAGATATTTATCAAAATATTGTTTATACAAATGAAAACTTGGAAATATTCAAAATTTGAATGTTCAAATAAGAAGAGGAAGACTAAACTACTTATATCATATCCTTAAAATGAAATATTAAGCAGCTATAGACATAGTGTCATCAGAGATTTTTTAAATGACATGGGAACATATGTAATAAAAAAAAAAAAGGCAAGATCTTACCTATGGTGGGAGTGTATGGGTGGGTGAATTACATGCAATTTTTATTTTCTCTTTTATGCTTTCAAATGTTTTGTAATTTTATGCAATTAATCTATATTTCTTCAACATTGAAAATATTATTTGAAATAAAAAATATTTTGATGCCAATAACCATCCATGCTCTCTTCTAGAATCACCCAGAGAGTTCCGAATCTCATTCATGGACTTTGAGGAGGGGCGGATACTCAGCAGATATGCCCCCATATGGTTATATACATAATTTACTGCTGGCCCGCTTCCAATTGGTTGGTGCCCTGGCATTTGGGTGGCTACATATTTTGATTGTCACCCAGAGAAGAATTTGTGTCACCAGCAACTTTGTTTCCAAAGAGGCATCTTCCTCAGAATGTGTATGTAATTTCAGTGGAGAAGTCGCAGATCCTAACGCTGACCCCGATTCTTACTAGCTGGGTCACCTTAGTCTGATTGTTTTAATCTTCTGAGACTCATTTATAAAATGGGAATACAAAATACTTACCCCAGAACCTATGCAGCATGTTGTGAGACTAAATGAATGTGAGTAAAGCCTCTGGCTGTAACAAGAGCTCTTTGGCCTCATCTTTGTCCATACAAAGTATACCTGAGGTGCCATGTTGCTCGTCAGCCAGTGTTGTAGTCACAGGATCTCCAAGAACACCTTGGCCTAACATTGAATTTGCAAAATTATCTGTTATGCATGCATACCCTTTTAGACTGCCAAAAAGGTGGTGAGTTTTCTCCAGGAATTGCTGGTTTCACTACCATTTTCCATGATTCTCCTGGGTTGGACCATGGTTGACATGGGACATTTTTTAGCTCACTTCACTCAACTGCAGAAACTTTCCACCAACACTCACTACCAGCACGCTGGCAGCACAGAGGGGTCGTTTCTGATTGGGCATGTGCAACACCTAAAATATCCATGAAAATGGTACTTCCCCAGGATTTTCTATCAAAGGAGAACCAAAGTTCTCTCGGTTCTCTTTCTGCCAGAGCAAACTTTTCTGGCAGGGTTTTGACACTGCAGGAGGGTACATGTGTATAAAGTATTGTGATGACTAAGTCCATTAAAACTGAGAAGCCCACCCAATCAAAAAATGGGCAGAAGACCTAAACAGACATTTCTCTAAAGAAGACACACAGATTGCCAGCAAACACATGAAAAGACACTCAATATCGCTAATTATTAGAGAAATGCAAATCAAAACTACAATGAGGTATCACCTCATACCAGTCAGAATGGCCATCATGAAAAAGTCTAGAAACAATAAATGCTGGAGAGGGTGTGGAGAAAAGGGAACCCTCCTACACTGTTGGCGGGAATGTAAATTGGTGCAGCCACTATGGAGAACGGTACGGAGGTTCCTTAAAAAAACTAAAAATAGAACTACGATATGATCCAGCAATCCCACTCCTGGGCATATATCAGGAGAAAAACATGGTTCTAAAGGATACATGCACCCCAATGTTCATAGCAGCGCTATTTACAATAGCCAAGACATGGAAGCAACCTAAATGTCCATCAGCAGATGAATGAATGGATAAAGAAGCTTTGGTACATATATACAATGGAGTACTAAACTATAAAAAAGAATGAAATAATGCCATTTGCAGCCACATGGATGGACCTGGAGATTATTATACCAAGTGAAGTAAGTCAGAGAGAGAAAGACAAATATCATATATTGCTTATATGCAGAATCTTATAAAAAATGATACAAATGAACTTATTTACAAAACAGAAACAGACTCACAGACTTAGAGAATGAACCAAGGGGGAAGGATGGGGGGAGGGATAGATCGGGAGTTTGGGATTGACATGTACACACTGCTACATTTAAAGTAGGTAACCAACAAGGACCTACTGTATAGCACAGGGAACTCTGCTCAGTGTTCTGTAATAACCTAAATGGGAAAAGAATTTGAAAAAGAATAGATACATGTATATGTATAATTGAATCACTTTGCTGTACACCTGAAACTAACACAACATTGTTAATCAGCTATACTCCAATATAAAATAAAAATTAAAGAAAACCCAAGAAGCCTAATACCCACTAATGATGCAGCTCAAATTTCCCAAGATCCTGAATTACAAACAAGACCAGTTGTTCAGTTAGACAGGCTCTTTTTCTGTATGCAATGGCAGGTTGCCTGTACAACCAATGTAATTCATTTGTAGAAAAGAAAGAGACAGCAAACATTTAAAAATGCCATGTATGTTGCATTTCTTTTCCCATTGGAATGGGAACTTTAATGCTACCGTATCACCTCGAGTAGGACACAGGCTCAAGTTAGTTTCTGTAGTGGATCCAAGATGGCTGCCCAAGGTTGCCTTCCAGCTATGGGCCAAAGCAAATTAATAGAGGGGAGCATTGAAGAAGGTTGTCCTGGGTGAGCAGAGCTGCTGTTGATCAATCAGTGTTGCTGAAATCTAAGGAAATGAGTTGCCTTATTTTTTCCATTTCTGGAATCGTGGAAAACCAAGTGGCATTGCATGAGTCACAGCCATGCACAGGGGGTTTCATGCTGGCTTTTAGGATGTCAATGACTCCTTTCTCTGCAGCATTTAATGTTGACCAGGCACTGCCGAGAGTCACCCAAGGCCCTGAGTATATAGAGAGGGAGGTATTCTGCAACTGACAGCCCCAGCCTGGAGATGTGAGGGGGATGATTTCTGACCACTGGATATGTCCATCATGGAGCTGAACAGAGGACAGATGTCTGGTGCCTCCTTCCCTTCAAGCCAAGTCCCAGCTGGGATACTGGATTCCTAGCCTGTAGCAGGCTATAATCTGGACACTGGGAAGGGACTTGTAGAAGGAGGAGGCATTTGAGATGGGGGGGTGCCATGGGAGCAGAAGAGTTGGTTAAGGGAGAAGGCAGAAATCTAAACTCAGCGTAGGAGACTCATAGCACACGGTACAATCGCTGAGATCCAATTCTGCCGACACCTCTCTTGAGGAAGGCAGAGAATTTCATCATATATTTCAGAAAAGTGTCAACATTTTCATCAATAACAAGAAAAAATTATTTTTCTAATTTTAGATGACTGGCAATTATCAGATCCTGGGAGAAGTGCAAGGCAAGATGCCTGCCTGGGGAAGCTAGGCTTTTGTGGGTAGAAAAGGAATTAAAATGCAAGATGGCTTCTGCTAAGTGCCAACTAAATGATTTAGGCAGTAACTGCCTTGCAATCGAAAGAAAGGAAAATAATCAGGGCCCCCTGAACCACCCCCTTCCAATACCATATGACTAACTTCCTAGCGACGAAAGAAATATTTGTTGAAAGCATGATAGAACTGTCAAAAATCCAAGAAATCAATTACATAAATTGTGAAGCATAAGTCATAATTCTATTTGTTCTCCAAGAGTGTAAAATTTACCATTTTCCACTAAGATGGAAAATAAGAACCCACTACTGCTTCTGCCAAGAGAATCATGCACACCTCTTGCACAGTCCAACTTGCTTTAATCAGGCTATGTCTGTGCAGCTGTTTTTGCTGCTAGCATTTGTCCTTTGAGGTATATAGAGGGACCATCGGTCATCAGGTTAACTCAAGGGTGGATTTCTTTTTTCTATCTTCTGATAGGATCACTGGCACAGACTTATATCTAATGAAGCAATGAACAGAGAGATGGTCATGAGGAAAAGTAGATGACATGAAGTCATCAAAAAGTTTACAATGTTGGCAAATCATTTTGTTTGTCAGAAATGTCAAGGACTGGCCTCCTGGTCTTGAAGGACTTAGGCAGGGAGAAAGTCTGGAACACTCTTCCAGGGAGGGCAAGACTGTGATGAAAGATGTAGAGATAGGACCGAGTGGGCATCGGAGAACAGCTAGGGAAAGGGTGTGACTGAAGCAGATGTTTCTCTGTGGGTACTTATGAAAAATTGATGTAGGGTGGTGGGTAGCATTATGGGAAACAAATGAGTAGTTACTGTTTTGAGAAGACATGCTGTCTTGGTTTGAGTTCCCTCAAAAGCAAACCTTGAGTAGGGAATTGGGTACAAGTAGTTTATTTGGGAAGTGATCCCAGGAAACATGGCGAGCAAGTGGGAAAGTGAGATGGCGGGAGGGAAAGCCAGCAAAGCGTGTGAATGAGAGGGTTGTCACTGTGGGCGGGTGTCCCGCTGGGGTCCTCCCAGAAACTTGAGGAACACTCAAGTGTTTTTTTCTTCTTGGAATTTGATCATGAGTCACAAAATGAACAATTTCAATTTTTAAACATACCATCACTTTCCTTCATACTTAACTGAAAATGGGTAAACAGAATTTCATCCAAACTTTGCAAATGCCCTCTACATTTAGCTTGAGATGAAGCATGAGAATGGTCCATGAAGTCTAACTCCAGGTGGACCTAGTGGTTAAGCTTCTAGAAATAATGCTGAGAATGAACATGCATTTATCAAACATAATTAAAGCATTCCAATGGAGTTTGACAATGAACAGTGACACAGTCATGAATAAGATTTCAGGACGGTCCCACACTGAGGCATGAGAAAGCTGAGGTTTTGATCTATTCAGTTCCATCTTATTGGCTTGAAGTTAGTGCCTGGCCTTTTAACTCCCTGCACTCTGGCCTCCCCACAAGTAAGCTGAGTGTGCTCCCAGCATGAGGTCAGAGAAAGCCTTCAAGAGTAGCAGCACTATTCACAATAGCCAAGACATGGAAACAACCTAAATGTCCATCAACAGATGAATAGAGGAAGAAGACGTGTATACATACACACACACGATGGAATACTACTCAGCCATAAAAAAGAATGAAATAATGCCATTTGCAGCAATGTGGATGGACCTAGAGATTATCATACTAAGTGAAGTAAGTCAGACAGAGAAAGACAAATATTGTATGCTACCACTTATATGTGGCATCTAAACTAGGACACAAATGAACTTATCTACAAAACAGAAACAGATTCACAGACACAGAGAACAGACTTGTGGTTGCCAAGTGGGAGCAGGGGTGGGGGAGGGATGGGTTGGGAGTTTGGAGTTAACAGTTTATCTATTCTATTATGTATAGAATGGATAAACAACAAGGTCCTATTGTATAGCACAGGGAACTATTTTCAATATCCTGTGATAAACCATAATGGAAAAGAATATGAAAAGGAATGTACATATATGTATAACTGAATCACTTTGCTGTACAGAAGAAATTAACACTGTAAAACAACTATACTTCAATTTAAAACAAAACATAAAAAAGAGTAACAGGTGCTTGAGGGAGTCAGCCATCACTCCGTATGGAAACTTTCCACTGAGTCACAGGTGACTTCAGGTGAGCAGAGGAGATATGGGTGGGCCACCATCAGCTTCCACCATGTATTCTTCTTGCCTTCAAGGAAACCTCTAAGAACGGGGAGTTGGTCCAGTATTCCCAGCTGCCCCTTTCCCCCTCTTCCTGTGCTTCCTGTGTTTCCCTTCCAAACCCACCCCCTAGAGTCCTTACTCCCTGTCTCCTTTCCAGGTAGTTGGGTGGGGATGGGGGCTCAAAGGCAGCTTTTGCCTTTTAGCAGGTGACCAAAGAAGGAATTTTCAATTATGAAATGTCAGCTGACTGAGAAATATTTTGGGGGAGAGACAGAGATCTACCCAGAGCCTTGAAATAAGTTACCTTCTCGGCTTCTGCCAGATGTCAGCTCACTCCCAGCCCTGGGGACTCTGATACATATCATCACCTTATTTTCTGCAAGACTGAAAACCAGGAGATATCCTTCAGTCGACATTTGGAATTGCCACAACTGTAAAGTGACGGCGACTTTACAGTGACGGCACTGTGTCTGCGAGTCGAGAATAAGAATTCAATAAGTTTTCAAAATATTCATCCAAAGAATTATTTTCAACAGGAGATCTTTCTTTCTCTTACAAGAGGAGCTGAAGAGCCAGAACTATCACAGAAACTATCAGCCAAGGATGGAGCGAGTCATCCTACACCTGAAATGATGACATTCTCTATTCCTGCCACACACAGGCATCTCCATGGTGACTAATTGTCACATCCCAGAGCAGACAAGAACACAGACACATAGAGAAATAGCACGAGTGGATGCACGGTGATTCAGTTTCCATGCAAATGGTCTAAATCAGAACAATAAAACGAAGAAAATTTCTTAACATGAATTATCTAGGAATTGATTTCTTTTTCCCTCTGGTAGCATTTCTTTTTACACAGATTATTTTTTAAGTTGACTTTTTTGGTGGGTATGCAGGGAGTGACAAGCTGTTAGGAACCAGAATAATAAAAATCATAAATCTGGAGGGAGTTCAAGCGGTCACCTTGCTCAGCTTCTGGTTTCCAGGCGGAAATGATCACTAACAATGGCGTTCTGAAAGAGCCTGCAGGAAGGATGATTGGAGAGTCTTTTTCAATATCCCAGCTTGCACGTTTTAACCCTCCAATAGGAAAGTCCCTTCTTATATCAATTGAGTGTCTCTGCACTGAATTTTAAGTCTATGTTTTATATTCTGTTCTCACTGGCACATGGAGAACAGCTGGTCACGGCGAATGCTACACTCTGCACTTATGATAATATATTTACCCCTAGTACTCTGGGTTTCTGCTGTTTCTAAACCAATAGAGTTGGTCCTTCGCAGAATTACCAAGGAGAAGGGATTAGGGAATAGCTGGCTGGCGTGTGTGTGGCAGACTGCAGTTTGTCCCCCTACATTTGCAACAGTTATTTAAAATAAAACTGCTTTCCCTAAATTTCTGCAAGCTGGCGTGTGGGTGAGGTGACCCAGCTATGGCCATCCAGACCCAGCGCCTTGTTGGGGGGGCAACAAGAAGGGAGAAAGTGCATGGAACAGAGCGGCCCCTCCCACCAGGACAGCCCCCCCCCTCAGGACCTAGCGCTCAGAGAGGAACAAACTCCCTCACGCGGAAGTCTGCCGCCCATTAGTTTTCTTCTTGGCGCAGTCTCCGCTGTACCCTAACCCAGTGGTCCAGCCACTGGAACTTGAGCAAGCCAAATAGGAAAAGGTCATGTAAAAAGCCTCCCCCAAGACAGTAGTTCTCAGCTTTTCCTGCCCCGCAGCCGCCCATAACACACACGACAAACGGAGTTCACATATTCGACTCTCTCAAGGGCACACTCAGATTTTGAAGAAATTCCTCAAAATGTGATGGTTAAATAAAGCTCCGTGAGCATCCCAGATGCCCACAATCCTAACAGTCCATCAGCTGGCTGCTCACCCTGGATTGAGGCTGGGGCAAGCTGGGCTCACACACACTTCCAGGTCCTCAGGCTGAAACACCATCCATCTCTCCCTCTCTAGAAGTCACAGGGATGGAAAGACAGCGGGGTTACCACAGGCTCACCTGAAGGCCACATGCAGATATTAAAAACCGTAGGTCATTCACAAGTTTCCTTCTGTCAAGACACAAACACGGTCCAGCCCTTTCGCTCGGCAGGTCTCACTGGTGTGGGGACACGAGCAGGAAAAGGAGAGGGGTTAAGGGGCAGGGGCAGGCAGTGGAACACGGCAGCCCACGGAGCACAGCTCCCGCTGATTCCTCATTTTTGTTCCATAGTAAGATTTGCACCACTTTTGGCCCCGTTGCTCTTTATCTCATCTGATTCTCACTGCTAGGTGTGTCTCTTAGGGAAAGACAAGTAACAAGGATGTGATGTGCACCCTTGATGGCTCTAGCCCCTTCTTCCTCCCTGGTGAGCCAGGCCAGGCCAGAAGGGACTGTTCATGACTCCATTAGTACCCTGATCTTTTGGCTTAGTTTGCATTCAGCTGCAGGGTGTCCCTGCCCCCTTTCCCTAAGGCATACACCCTGGTCTTAGCCATCTGACCCCTTCTTCCTAGGGATCAGAGCAGATCTGGCCCAGGTCAGCCACTTGCTGCCTCCCCTCCATGGGACACTGGCCTAGGCCTCTGAGGCTCCCAAAGGCAGGGCCCTTTCAAGTAGGGGCAGCCCCTGATCTTACTGCACTGGGACATGAGGAGAGAATACAAGACCACTTTGAAAAAGAAGAGCCAAAAAAACCCAAGGTGAGAACAGTTCTAAGACAGCAAAACAATCCCCAAAAGAAGGCACTCCACTTAGAAGCAAAGAATTTTAATATATCTGGACAAAACTATAATTCAAAAAGATACATGCACCCCTATGTTCACAGCAGCCCTATTCACAATAGCCAAGACATGGAAACAGCCTAAATGTCCATCGATAGATGAATGGATAAAGAAGATGTGTTATATATATATACAATGGAATACTACTCAGCCATTAAAAACAATGAAATAATGCCATTTGCAGCAACATGGATGAACCTAGAGATTATCATACTAAGTGAAGTAAGTCAGAAAGAGAAAGACAAATACCGTGTGATATCACTTACATGTGGAATCTAAAATACAACACAAATAAACTTATCTATGAAACAAAAACAGACTTGCAGATATAGAGAACAGACTTGTGGTGGTCAAGGGGGAGTGATGGATTGGGAGTTTGGGATTAGCAGATGCAAACTAGTATATACAAGATGGATAAACAACAAAGTCCTACTGTATAGCATGGGGAACTATGTTCAATATCCTGTGATAAACCATAATGGAAAATAATATGAAAAACAATGTATATATGTGTATAACTGAATCACTTTGCTGTACACCAGAAACTAGCACAACATTGTAAATCAACTATTCTTCAATAAAATAAATTTTTAAAAGAAGAATTATTTTAACATTTTTGCCCTCCTCCTCCTAAGAATTCCTCCCTCCAACTCAGGGTCCAGGAATGAGTTTTGACTTGCTCAACCATTCTCCCCAAAGGGTAGAGTGGAGTCAGTGTTGCAAAAAGAAAACACTGAACTCCCGCAGAAGTTAAATGCGACAGGAACACTACTAACAGCCCTGTGAGGCAGCAGGGGATTTTTTTCCGTTTGTTTGTTTATTTTAGCTGTGTTGCGTCTTCGTTGCTGCAAGCGAGCTTTCTCTAGTTGCGGCGAGCCGGGGCTACTCTTTGTTGCAGCGTGCGGGCTTCTCATTGTGGTGTCTTCTCATGTTGCAGAGCACGGGCTCTAGATGTGTGGGCTTCAGTAGTTGTAGCACAAGGGCTCAGTAGTTGTGGCTCGTGGGCTCTAGAGCGCAGGCTCAGTAGTTGTGGCACATGGGCTTAGTTGCCCCGCGGCACGTGGGATCTTTCCGGACCAAGGCTCAAACCCATGTCCCCTGCATTGGCAGGTGGATTCTTAATCACCAGGGAAGTTCCAGCAGGGAATATTTATTATCTCCATTCCTCATCCAAGGAAACTGAGGCTCAGAGAAGTGAAGTGATTTGTGCAATATCACAAAACAATTTAGAGGCAAACCAAGAATAGTTCAACTTATTGGTCATGCTTTTCCCTGTCCCAGGATGGTCCAAAGCTTCTACAGTTCCCTCTCCAACCCTCCCACTCCAAGAAACTCACCAGTTTATTAATGCATCACAGTATGCATTGTGATGTGTGTTGAAACACGAGCCCACCTGCCTTGGTTGAAATTGTCCTGAAATCAGAACCTGGACAAGGACTCTGGTGTGGGTGGTCTTTAGGGAGGGGATCCCAGGAAGCAAGAAGATGAAGAAGGAGAAAAGCTGATTACACATGTAACAACTGGGGCTCAGTCCTGCTGGGGGTCCTCCAGAGAACCATGTGAAATGCACTTCAGATTTCCCTCCAAAGGATGGCAGCTGGGGTATTGATCTGCCAACTCCTGCCCCCATTGGTTGAGGAGCTCTCACCAGAGCTTTGCCCCTGCATTTCCAGGTTGAGTGAGATCCTGTGGCTTCAGAAGATGCCCCAAGGCAAAAAAGTAAAGAGCCGTGGCAGTGCTGGAAGTGGAATGGTGGAGACAGTGTGCACCAGAACTCTCCTCCAAGGCGGCAGCTGAAATCAGAGGTGGGCTGAGTGGATGGCACCTGGACATCAAAGGGTCTGCTTCACCACCGTTAAGATGGTTGGGGGTCAAGGAAAAAAATGACATGAAGAGCAGGCAGGACAGTCAGTGAGTAGTTGGATGAGAAGACGCATGGTGGGGGGGTGGCAAATGTGTGTGTGTGGGGTGTGAACTAGTGGTGGGAGGAGTGTTTGGCTTTTACCTAGATTCTCTTTCAAGAAAGAGTCCAGGATCTGGAATGAGAAGACTGGGGCTTAAGTCACAGAGCTGCTGGGATCCAGCTGTTTCACTTGGACAAGCTCTTGACCTTTCTGTAAATAGGAATAGTAATTCTGCCTGCCTCAAATATTCCACAGTGATGTTCTGAAGGTCAAACTGAGCTAATATATACAGAGAGCTTTGTAGGCTGTGATGGACCACACAAATGAGCTGCAGTTGTTGTTACAGAAAGTGGTATAAGTGCTGCTTGGGCTGTAAATCTCATCTCCTCACCTTCCATGCAATCAACACACAACTTACCCATTTCTAATAGATAGTGCGATTTTAGTCTACAATGTGTCAATTCTCTTTACCCATGGTCTTGCTTACTTTGGTTATTTATCCTCACTTATCCTTGGTGAAATTGCTTCAAATATTGCTTGTATCACACTTGTAGACACTGGAGTAGAAAATGGTAGAATTCATATAAAGACCAAGTTGGTAATGTCTACCAAAATGATAAGGACCATTTACCCTTTGGGCCAGCAAAACCACTTCTAAGAATTTATTCTCCTGATTATCTTCACAAACATGAAATACTTAAGTACAGAAGTATTTGTTTCAGTACTTTTTGTAATAGCAAAAGATTGGAAACAGCATAAATGTTTACAGTAGGGTATGGGTTAAATAAACCATGGTACCTCCACAGAGTGGGATCCCATGCAGCTGTTACAATAATAAAAATAATAATAATAAATCCAGAAACTCTGTATGTTTTAATATGGAAGAACCCTAGGATATATTGTTAGGTGATAAAAGCAAGGTTCAGAGCACTTTATAAAGTATGCTACTATTTGTATATGGAAGGGAAAAACCCAAATATACAAGAAAATAATAAAACTGATAACCAGAGAAGGCCAGAAGCTGAGGAGCGAGGTGGGCAAGGACAGGGGTGAGAATGAGCTTGTTCCATGTATGACTTTTTATTCATTTTGATATTTGACCCAATGTATCATCTACCTAAAAATAATTAAAAATGGAAACAAACAAACAAAACCAAGACTAGTTCTCTCCTGGGTTTCTTTTGTCAAATAAAAACTGGAAAAGGTAGCTAGGAAATAGAAGCTGACTTGGTTTACCAGATGACTGATGACAGAACTGAAATTCTAATAACAAAGGGTGTGGGGCAAACTCACCATCACCTAATAAACTAGCGCCCTGCTATTATTAGGATCTCTGATAGGAATGACCAAAAAGTGCTCCAGCCAAACCCACTGATTGTGGAAAGAGGGTGGAGAGCTCACTTAAGGTTTATTATCATTATTATCATAGCATTATTATGATTACTTATCAGGAGTTTTGTAGACTTTACCTCATTTGGTCCTCCCAAAAGCACTGGGAGGTATTTACCATCATCATCATCATCATTTCCACTTTACAGAAGTGAAAACTCATCTTGGAGAGGCTAAATAATTTCCCCAAAGCCACAAAGTGCGGCTGGGATTCAAAACAGGCTTGTTTACATTACGAGAGAGAAAAAAATTATCAGATGCAAATCCAATTTACCTACTCAGCTATTTGTTTTCTAAAAAGTGTTTAGCGAGCATCTATTAAGTGGCAGACACTGTAGTAGATCCTTGTGACATATCCAGCAGATTAACCTTCTTTAAACATAGACTAGATGCTTTTTAGAGATTGTTCTGGGAGTTTTCTGTCTACTTCCTGTTCTGTAGAGGCTGTGGCTAGGCTAGCTGCTTGCAGTGGGAGAACGGATCAAGATGGGTCTCTCTTTCCATCAGCTTTTCACTTTATTGACGGTTAGTTAAACCCCCAAGAATCAGGAGGAGAGATAGTAGAGCCCACAATACTGGCTCAAGATGCAGATATCCCAATATGCAGCTCAGTGAGTGTCCTATTCTCTGGTTGGTCAGTCCTTGGGGAGGAGGAGCTAGTAAGAGCAGCAAAAGAGGTCAGAGGTGACAATGTGAGGAGGGGGCAGAGCAGAGGGACCCCCCTTACCACCTCCAACTGGCTCATTCACACACTCATATCTGAGCAACATTTCTGTTGGACTCGTCTAAGAGAAATATAAATAGTGAAATCTCCCCAACCTCAGAGAGAACTATTTTATATTTTTATTAACCATCTTAAAGAAAGATTGCTAGGGAAACTCAAAGATTTTGGTAAAATATGATGCCAATTAACTATCAAGTAGAAGTGACATTTTGAAGGCTGTGCCTCAAGAATTTGGTTAAAGAAATTCTCCTGCTTACGTGAAGCCCATAGGACCGAAAGGTGACTTTTTCTGAACAGCTTCTTTGCTCCAAATACTGAGAAATCTGGGGGAAATCTACCACACTGCATTACGTCCCTTCGCAAAGCAACTGACAGCATTTCATAGTTTGTCAATAAGAGAACGTGGAGCAGAGCCTGTCTAATCTAGGACATTTCCCACGTGGTACAGCTTTTAAAAGTCTGAGATATCTGACTTCCTTGGGTATGTTACTCCCAGTACCCCTCCCACTCAAGCTAGATTCAGTTCCAACTTGTCTTTCTGTTTCCCTGATTATATTTTCCATACAGGTACTGAGGTCAGGGAATTAGGAATCACAGGGAAGACAATAGTCAAGGTGGACAACTGTTCAAGTGAGGAGACCTAATAATAATGAAAGGCAGCACTTTGAATGTCCATCAAGACCAGAGTCATATGGGAGTGGTTCAGATTCCCAAGTCATGTTCATTTTATTAAAGACCTTTTAGTTCTCTTCAGACCCTAATTAGCAGGATGGGGCAATGCCCTTCAGAACTTTACAACTTTTGGACAGCTGCATATATTAATGAAGTTAGAACACACCCTCACACCCTACATAAAAATAAACTCAAAATGGCTTAAAGACTTAAACATAAGACATGACACCATAAAACTCCTAGAAGAGAACATAGGCAAAACGTTCTCTGACATAAATCATAACAATGTTTTCTTAGGTCAGTCTCCCAAGGCAACAGAAATAAAAGCAAAAATAAACAAATGGGACCTAATGAAACTTATAAGCTTTTGTACAACAAAGGAAACCATAAACAAAATGAAAAGACAACCTACAGACTGGGAAAAAATATTTGCAATGATGTGACTGACAAGGGCTTAATTTCCAAAATACACAAACAGCTCATACAACCTAATAACAGAAAATCAAACAACCTAATCCAAATAATGGGCAGAAGACCTAAATAGACATTTCTCCAAAGAACACATAGATGACGAACAGGCACATGAAAAGATGCTCAACATCTCTAATTATTAGAGAAATGCAAGTCAAAACTACAATGAGGTACCATCTCACACTCATCAGAATGACCATCATTAAAAGGCCTACGATAACAAATGCTGGAGAGGGTGTAGAGAAAAGGGAACACCCCTACACTGTTGGTGGGAATGTAAATTGGTGCAGTCACTGTGGAAAACAGCATGGAGGTTCCTCAAAGAACTAAAATTAGAGTTGTCATATGATCCAGCAATCCCACTCCTGGGCAAATACCTAGACAAAACTATAATTCAAAAAGATACATGCACCCCTATGTTCACAGCAGCACTATTCACAATAGCCAAGACATGGAAACAACCTAAATGTCCATCGACAGAGGAATGGATAAAGCTGTGGTACATATATACAATACAATATGCAATACTACTCAGCCATAAAAAAGAATGGAATAATGCCATTTGCAGCAACATGGATGGACCCAGAGATTATCATACTAAGTGAAATAAGTCAGAAAGAGAAAGACAAACACCATATGATACCACTTATATGTGGAACCTAAAGTATGACGCAAATGAACTTATCAGAGAAACAGAAACAGACTCACAGACATAGAGAACAGACCTGTGGTTGCCAAGGATGAGGGGGGTCAGGGAGGGATGGATTAGGAGTTTGGGATTAGCAAATGCAAACTATTATATATAGGATGGATAAACAACAAGGTTCTACTGTGTAGCACAGGGAACAATATTAAACATCCTGTGATAAACCATAATGGAATAGGATATGAAAAAGAATGTATATATACATCTGAATCATTTTGCTGTATAGCAGAAATTAATACAACATTATAAATCAACTATACTTCAATAAAACAAATCTTTACAAAATAAAAAAATTTCAAAAAGAACTTTACAACTAAAAGAGCATGTGGGGCTTCCCTGGTGGCGCAGTTGTTGAGAGTCCGCCTGCTGATGCAGGGGACACAGGTTCGTGCCCCGGTCCGGGAAGATCCCACATGCCGCGGAGCGGCTGGGCCCATGAGCCATGGCCGCTGAGCCTGCGCGTCCAGAGCCTGTGCTCCACAACGGGAGAGGCCACAACAGTGAGAGGCCCGCGTACCGCAAAAAAAAAAAAAAAAAAGGGCATGTGTAGGGTGCATCACATATTAGGACGCGTGACAGAAGCTCTGGTGCTCACCCATACCTAGTTCTCCTCTCTTTGGGGGCATGTGGGTGGGTTTCATGTTCTTGCTCTCCTGGCGGTTGGGCAGACCATGTGCTTAGTGCTGGTGAATGGGCTGTAACTGAGGTGTCATTCACCAGGGCTGAAAGTTTATTTGCTGGGGTGAGAAACTTCAGCCCTCTTTTCTCCTACCATGATGATCTTGGAAGCCTGTGTGGGGAGAGTCATAAGAGTATCTGGTACCCCTGAGCCACCACATGGAGGACAGCTGCCCAGAGAGTTTTCTAGATTCAAAGTGGACTTTGTGTGAGTGAGAAGGAAATGTTTATTGTTAAGCCCCTGAGATATTCATGTTGTTATTGCAGCTTCACCTAGCTTATCCTAACTGGCACAGTGTGGGCTTTTAGCTTGCTATAGCTAGAGTCAATGCTCACAATGAACTGAAATCACACAGAATATTAGAAGTTAAAATCTCAGCCACCATCCCACAGCGTTCATAAAGAATAATCAAAATATAAGTTGCCATCATTAATAATTACTCCCACAAGGTAAGCAGGAAGGCACTGATTTCCATCTGAGTTAGTGGCATCTCTGTTGGTGGGAATGGAAGGAAGGTACCAATTTTAGTGACTCTGAGGAATAAAGAATCTAAGTTTGTTGTGCCATAATCAAAATTTTGTTTTGTTTAGCAATAGACTCATGAAATGACTTAAAAACAAGTCTTGGACTTCCCTGGTGGTGCAGTGGTTAAGAATCTGCCTGCCAGTGCAGGGGACACGGGTTCCAGCCCTAGTCCAGGAAGATCCCACATGCGGATCTTAGTTGCAGAGCAACTAAGCCCGTGTGCCACAACTACTGAGCTTGCGCTCTACAGCCCCCAAGCCACAACTACTGAGCTTGCGCTCTACAGCCCCCAAGCCACAACTACTGAGCCCACGTGCCTAGAGCCCATGCTGCGCAACAAGAGAAGACACCGCAATGAGAAGCCTGAGCACCACAATGAAGAGTAGCCCCCACTCGCCACAACTAGAGAGAGCCCGCACGCAGCAACGAAGACCCTATGCAGCCAAAAATAAATAAATTTATTATTTTTTAAAGTCTTAAATTGTGTTGTAACTTTTGAATCATTACTTCCCCCTCCTTTTCCCCCCTACGTTTTCCTTGTATAGTGCATTACAAAAGTTTTCTATCCTCGGCTCAAGAAGATAGAACTGTGGATCAGTCAGGATGTTTTTGGCTGCAAGTAGCAAAAAAACCCCCAACCCAAACTAGCTGAAATAGTCAGGACGTGAATTATCTCACATTACTGAGGTCCTGGGGACTTTGTGGGGCTCCGGGCTAGCCCATCCAGCAGCTCAATCATGTTATCAAGGACTCAGATTATTTTCCAAAGCTGATAGCGAGGTCGTTCAGCAGATCCAGACACCACATCCATACAGGATGACGTCCAGAAGAGATCATCTCAGCTTGTGTTTCTCATTTAAGAGAGGAAACATTTCCCAGAAGCTACTTCTTATTGGCCAGAAGTGGTTACATGCCCAATCCTGAAGCTATCACTGGTGAGAAGGATAAGATTGCCATGATTGGTTGAGAACAATTAGGCCAGGTTTAAGAAGTGAGCATTTGGGTGGATTATCTCTATTTCCATTTTGCAGTCACAGAAACAGACGTTCTGGGTCATGTTTTCTTTTGATTCTTCTGAGTCGATCCCTTGTGTCTTAATTCTTCTATCACTACCGAGGTCAAGATTTTGCAATAACTTCCCATCTGTCTGCTCTGGCTCATCTTGTTTTTCTCCAGTCCACTGTACACATCTCCTGCTGGATGAAGGTTCTTAAAACCTGCTTCTCATGTTGTCACATCTTTATCTAATTACATCAAATGTCTCTCTCTTGCCATTGGTTTTAGACGCAGACTTCTCTGGGTGCTTCTACCTGTCTGGGTGGTTTAATCACATGGACCCCATCCACCACTAATAGGCAACCCACATGGCTTCCCTCACCAAACACATCATTCCCTGCTTCCGTACTTCTGTGTTGTATCTGCCATCTTGAACATCCTATTTCACTGTCTCTGTCTGTCTGAACCCTTCGCTTTCTTTAACCATCTCAGACTCACCTTCTTCATGAAGGTTTTCTTGGTTAACTCCAGCCCACGCTGGCGTCTCCTCCCTGAATTCTTATTTCAGGTACAGCCAACACCATAACTGATTCTTAGTATGTATTGAGCTGCTCTCCCCAAATAAATGAAGCATGTCCTGAGAGCAGGGACTATTGTTCTGCTTCGTTTCTGTCCCACACCATCTTTGCACATTTGTCACACCTGATGGATCCTTCAATCAGCAAGCAATGACTGAG
Source organism: Orcinus orca (assembly GCF_937001465.1). Taxonomy (NCBI): domain Eukaryota; kingdom Metazoa; phylum Chordata; class Mammalia; order Artiodactyla; family Delphinidae; genus Orcinus; species Orcinus orca. The sequence continues at coordinate 18,353,647 of NC_064567.1, read as the reverse complement.
ACCCTCCCCTCATGGCTACACTGTGACATTAGCACAGATGGAATCCAACAATCTGATCCTATTGGAAAAATTAACATCATATGCACGTTTTGCTACTCATCTGGGACAGAGAGAGGTCCCCTCCGAGTAAGTTAAGCTTAGAAACAGGACTGGGAGTTGAGTTTTGTATCTGGATGTTTCTAGCCCACTTTTGATAACTCAAACCTGTATACCTGTTGAGAAGGCCATGCTTTTGGAACTGCATTCCAGAAAAAACCCAGAAGGTTGACAAGCATTTGGTTTAGCCTCTTCAGCAACAGAGTTCCAGTCATGCATATGTACGTTTGTATGTACCATCTTTTGTTTATAAAAAAAGACTTGAACCTCAATTCTTTTTGTTTTTTAATGGGGAAATGTTCGTAGACACATTCATAGCCACTTGCTCTTTCCCCTTGCCAAGAGTAATACGCATTTGGTGGTCTGGACGAGGCCCGCAAACAAGCACCATCGAACAGAGAGAAGGAAAGTGTCCCTTAGAGGAATCGGATTGCTCCCCTACTCTGTGCTATGTGCACCAGACCCTGTAAGGCCCTCTGGGCACTGGGCTGCTTGTGCTGTATGTAACTGTGTGTGATGGGAATTAACACCTAATTCTATGTCCCAGCTTTATTGCTGAGGTCCTTAATGAGTCAGTATAATTAAGCACCGTTTGCCTGGTTAGTTAGTTCGGGTGTCTAAATCTGTCACAATAAACTAGGTGATGTTAAACATGTTCGGATTAGAACCAGCTGGAGCCAATGCCAATGCAGACAGCTATATTAATCACATGGGAGGTTATCTTATTTGAGATTTTCTATGCACCTCTGAGTTAGTGTTTCATCCATCAAGGGCTTGCTGAAGACATCTGTAAACTTTGATTTATTGCACTGTTCCTCGTACAGAATTAAATAGCATTATACTCAAATATATTGGCTTAATTGACAGGTAGAGATTTAATCCTGTTAATTACCTAGCCAGCTTGAAAGCTTCCATTAACCCCTTGCTGAATCGGCGAGATTTAGAAGAGGTATCTCAGCACCTATTCTGGGCTCAGGTAAATAAATGCATCATTGTCCTTCCTCTTCAAAGAGTTTACTCTCTCCAGCCTCAGTTTGTGAGCGAACATGCACACCCATGAGACAAGTGTGGCACATCGGGGTAGCCCCCTGTCTGACTCCAAAGAGAGCAGTCCTTTAGGTAAATCATATCAGGAGGTTTGTAGTCACGATCTCTCCTGGCTTTGCATTTTTATGTGAGCATCTATTACGATAACGTGTGAAAGTCGTTCATTTATTTATTCAACACCCTTTTATTGAGTACTTACTATGTTTAGGGACTTGGCTTGGCTGGAAGGAACGAAAATATATGTAAAGACAGTTGAGACCCTCAAGAACCTTACATCGTTTATAAATCATAAGGTGCTCTACAAACCTATAGGACACTCATTAATGATGATAATCGGTGCTGTTATAATGCATACTAATAAGTTATCCATACCAGAAAACATAAGTGTAGCTAAACTTTATCTTTCTAGAATCAGTACTTCTAACAAAGGACAATAGGTGGAAATTTCGAACACTGTGGGAAAAAGACCACAGAAGACATTCAAAGGAGGCAGATTTTTCTGGAACTTTTTAACTCATCCATCACAAAGCAGCTATGCTCTCTTCCTGCACACACGGCAGGACCCCACCAATGGAGCCACCTGCTAAGCTTCTCTACTCCTCAGGTCAACTGATGTCCTCTCTGTTCCTGGTCACTGTGCTAGGTGTGGAGGGCACAGAGAGAGCAGACTTCTCTACCTTCTTGGAGCTCACAGTCTAGTGGAGACAAGAGAGTAGTAAGAGGACTGTGACGGAGGGTCCCACGGGGGGCTCTCGGAGCCCAGAGTGGACACGCTTAGCCTGGGAGGATTCAAGGAAGGCTTCTTGGAGGAGGAACTCTCTGAATTGGGTTTTAACAAATGCTTAAGAGTTATCCCGTTAAAGAGAGAAGGGTGTGTAAGGAGAGCAAGTTAGAGAGTGGCAGTTTGCACAACATGAGTGACCTGGCCAAAGGCACAGAAGAGTGAAACCAGAGTCCTCCCAGGAAGCCACAAGTACTTACTGTTTGTAAATTAAATTCAATGAGTAGCCTCAGTTGGGACTGGGCAAGGGCTATGTCACGAGGGTCTTGTAGGCCAGGCTAGGAACACGGTACTTAGGAGCCAGCAGAACATTCCAAGCAGGAAAGTAAAAGAGTTGGGGTTTCTAAAATTGGTCTATCCAGCGATCAACCTGGTAGGACAGTGGAAGATTTATTCATGTTTCTCAACTTGAATAACTTTTAAATGAGTGATCAACCTAGTGGGAGAGTGGAGGATTTATTCATGTTTCTCAACTTGAATAACTTTTAAGGGAAAAATTTTTTTCTTGTACACTGCAAGAGCTCTTAGTGGACCAAGGTCCATGAAATTCATGATGCTTTTTTAAAATTCATTTTTATATAATTTCACACTTACAAACAAATTGTGAGACATACGAAGAACTCCCATATAACCTTTACCCAGATTCACCAATTGTTAACATATTGTTGACATTTTGCCCCATTTGCTCATCTATCAATCTATCTACCAACCTACTACAGACACACACACACACACACACACACACATTCACTGAGCCATTTGAAAGGTGTTTGCAGCCTTTATTCACATTCATAATTACTCCAACGTCTATTTCCTAGAGATAAGAAATTTCTCTTTTTATAACAAATATTTATCAAAAATCAGGAAATCTGACATGGATACAATACTATTATCTAATCCAATCTTGCTAATTATCCTAATAATGACTCATAATTTTAAGAACTGTGATGTAAAAAAAGAAACCTAATTTTATGCAAATATCTTTCATTGGCAAATTATTACTGAAACAGAAATTAATCTTTATAATAATAAATGCTTTTGGATTATCCTAAAAGTAAAAGGACAGAACTTTAAGACCCTTCTAGAACTCATGGATTTCTGGATCCATGTTTGAGGAAAATTGTTGGAAGCCAAGGTGGAAACAGGAAGAGCTCTATTCATCATGAAAGCATAGACTGTCTTTTACTGTTCACACTAGTCAGAGCATAAGAAGGTTGAGCAGTGGGAGAGCAGAGGTCCCATCCCTGTTCAGCAAAGTTAAGTACAAAAAGCCTGAAGGACCTAGGAACCAGGGAAGGGATACTGCCCGTTGACACTCAAGGCAAATACAGAGCAGGAAAGGGGCGGAGAGTAAGGCCAACAATACTCCCATGCCCTGTCTCTTAGCAGGCACCAAGTCTGGGATAAACAGAGAGACAGAGAAAACATGGGGAAAAAGAAGGGTGTGATTTCCATGGCTCAGTGGGAGGGCAGTTCTCTGAAATCAGAGGAAAATTTTAGTGGGTAATGTGATATTGTTAGTGGTATGTAAGAAGATATGGGCTCTAACAAAACAGAATAAAGTAATGGGAGAAGCTGAGATGAAAAGGCAACAGGGTGGGGCTTCCCTGGTGGCGCAGTGGTTGAGCGTCCGCCTGCCAATGCAGGGGACGCGGGTTCGTGCCCCCGTCCGGGAGGATCCCACATGCCGCGGAGCGGCTGGGCCCGTGAGCCATGGCCGCTGAGCCTGCGCGTCCGGAGCCTGTGCTCCGCAACAGGAGAGGCCACAACAGTGAGAGTCCCGAGTACCGCAAAAAAAAAAAAAAAAAAAAGGCAACAGGGTGAAATAATAAACGGAGACAGTGGAGATAGGCTTGCAGGGAAACGAAAGGCGAAATTATTTATTTATTTGTTTATTTATTTATTCATTCATTCATTCATTTTTAAAGAATTTTTTTAAAATTCACTTTGGAGGCAATAAAGGACAGAATTGAAACTGTGGAAAATAGGCTCAGTGATGGGGCAGATCTTTACTAAATTTAAAAGCCTTAGTTGTTCCAGGCACATTCAGGAGACAGAGAGAAGCATGATCACTGAGACTTTAATAAACCTCTTAGTCTTTGATGAGGGAGGCAATATAAATAAGGACAAAAGGAATGTCCAATGATAGATCTACTTCAAAGCTTGTAAGTTTCAACAGCATTCTATCAAGCACCTATGCTGCATTACCAATGCTGAACTTAAATACGAGACTGTAATGACAAACTCAATAAATTCAGATGAGTGGAAATTATGTGGATTGAAAACATAATGCAGAACCTTTGGCATCACATTCTGGCTTACTAACTGAACCTTCGTTCCTTAATCTGTAAGACATGAGGATTAATAATACCTACCTTCTGTGCATATTGTGAGGAGAAAATGAGTTTTACCGAGCTTATTATAGTGGTTGGCACATAATAAGCACTCAATACATAGTAGCTATTGGTAATTTTACTATTGTTATTATTTTTTGGTCACATCCTCTTTTTTTTTTTTTTTTTTTTTTGCGGTACACGGGCCTCTCACTGTTGTGGCCTCTCCCGTTGCGGAGCACAGGCTCCGGACACGCAGGCTCAGCGGCCATGGCTCACAGGTCCAGCCGCTCTGCAGCATGTGGGATCTTCCCGGACCAGGGCACGAACCCGTGTTCCCTGCATCGGCAGGCAGACTCCCAACCACTGTGCCACCAGGGAAGCCCTGGTCACATCCTCTTTTACCCCAAATAAAAGTTTAAAGAGAAAAATCATAAAATAGATCAGTTATGAAGATACAAAGTCTAATGGAAGGCAGCCAAAGCACTACCAATAGGTTAACTGAGACTCAAACAATTTTTTTTATTTTGTAAAAGAAAAAAAAAGAATAATAAGAATGCAAAGAAATGATACAAAGAAATGGAAAGATACCTTGTCCTCTTGGATTGGAAGAATAAATATTGTTAAAAATGCCCATACTACCTAAAGCAATCTACAGATTTAGTACAATCTCTATCAAAATGCCCATGGCATTTTTTCAGAGAACTAGAACAAATAATCCTAAAATTCATGCAGAACTACAAAAAAGACCCTGAATTGCCAAAGCAGTCTTGAGAAGAAAGAACATAGCTGGAGGTATCACCCTCCCAGACTTCAGACTACACTACAAAGCTATAGTAATTAAAACAGCATGGTACTGGCACAAAAACACACACACAGATCAATGGAACAGAAGAGAGAGCCCAGAAACAAACCCATCACTTATGGTCAATTAATCTACCACAAAGGAGGTAATAATATACAGTAGAGAAAAACAGTCTCTTCAGTAAGTTACTGGACAGCTATATGTAAAGCAATGAGATTAGAACATTTCCTCACACTATATACAAAAACAAACTCAAAATGGACTAAAGACCTAAATATATGACATGATACCATAAAATTCCTAGAAGAGAACATAGATAGAACACTCTTTGACATAAATCATAGCAATATTTTCTTGGATCTGTTTCCCAAGACAAAAAAAGCAAAAATAAACAAATTGAATCTGATTAAACTTAAAAGCTTTTGCACAGCAAAGGAAACCATCGACAAAATGAAAAGACAACCTACAGATGGGAGAAAATATTTGCAAATGACACGACTGGCAAAGGGTTAATATCCAACATATATGAATAGTTCATACAACTCAATGTCAAAAAAACAACCCAATCAAAAAATGGGCAGAAGACCTGAATAGACATTTTTTCCAAAGAAGACATACAGATGGCTAACAGGCACATGAAAAAATGTTCAATGTTGCTAATTATTAGAGAAATGCAAATCAAATCCACAATGAGGTATCACCACACACTTGTCAGAATAGCTATCATCAAAAAAGTCTACAAATTACAAATGATGGTGAAGATGGAGAGAAAAGAGAACCCTTGTACACTGTTGGTGGGAATGTAAATTGGTGCAGCCACTATGGAAAACAATATGGAGGTGCCTCAAAAAACTGAAACTAGAACAACCATATGATCCAGCAATTCTACTCCTGGGTATATATCTGGAAAAACCAAAAACACTAATTTGAAAAAATACATGCACCCCAATGTTCATAGCAGCACTATTTACAATAGCCAAGATATGGAAACGACCCAAGTGTCCATCAACAGACAAATGGATAAAGAGGATGTGGGGAAAAAAATATGTATGTATACATACACACACACACACACACAATGGAATATTACTTGGGCATAAAAAGAATGAAATTCTGCCACTTGCAGCAACATGGATGGACCTAGAGAATATTATGCTTAGTGAAATACGTCAGAGAAAGACAAATACTGTATCACTCATATGTAGAATCTAAAAAGTAAAACAAACTAATGTATAAAGCAAAACAGAAACAGACTCACAGATATAGAAAACAAACTAGTGGTTACCGGTGGAAGAGGAAAAGGGGGAGAAGCAAGATGGGATTAAAAGGTACAAACTACTATGTATAAAATAGATAAGCAACAAGGATATAGTGTACAGCACAGGGAATTATAGCCATTATCTTGTAATTACTTTTAATGAAGTATAATCTGTAAAAATACTGAATCGTTCTGCTATACACCTAAAACTAATATGATATTTATAAATTAACTATACTTCAATTTAAAAAAATAAATAAGATTAAAACAAATGTTAGGAAAACACAAGGAATAAAATGGCAGAGATAAAAGCAGAAATCACTTTTTTTAAAAATAGCATAAAATTAGTGTAGTTTTGGAGGTGAAACAGCAAAATATATTCACTACTTATAAATTTAAGTTTTAAAAAGATGGAGACATATGCATACTCCTATATAACAGGGCTGAATACTGTAAAAATGTTACTTTTTCCCAGATTAGTTTATCAATTTATTAAAAACCCAATCAATATGCTGATGGGACTATTTTTGGGAAATTGGCAATGTAATTACAAGGTTCATCTGAACAGGTGAGAGTAGCTAAGAACGTTTTGAAAACATTCTAATAATACTAAATTCATCAGAACAGTCTAGATTCAGAAGAAAAGCTATTTTGAGAGCAGAGTGACATCAGTATAAAAAGGACCTTATTCAACCTGATACCTTATTAAAGTACTAATTGTCATTAATCTGGAATTCACACCTACTCAGCCCAGCTCTAGATATTTTTGCCTCTTTAATGCCCAGACCTCCAAATCAAACAACAGAAAGAGAGGTTGAAACTAAATTGCTCAATGTCCCTCAACGAGCCCAGAAAAACAGTGAAACCCTAAACCATAAATATCTCTGGATCTTATTCAAGTGGAATCATATGTGTTTACTGAATTTTGTTATTTATTTTAAAAAATCTATTTTAATCGCAAAAGGGATTTGGCATGCACAAGCCGTTTCAAATCCTTTTGGTTATTTTCAGTCCATAGGTTTTTCTCATCTTCAGGCTTGGAAGATCGTGTTCAAATTTTAACTTTATTGTTCAAGGACAAACACTACCATTTGTAAACAATTTTTAAAGTGACCGCTAGAATGCTTCTCAAGTAGGTTTTGTTTTATACTTAAGGTCTAAAAATAAAGCAGGTTGCTTTCATCCACCATCTGAAGGAAAGGATAGGAGTTTTGATGATCAGGGGTGTGGCTTGGTGAAACTGTTGAGTGGGATTGACTAGGCTCAGGAAGCCTGGGGCTAGTAGAATAAAGGTGGGACAGAATGCACAAGTTCCCTCCAACCTTCCTAAAATTACAAGTGTTATACGGAAAGATGGGGAGTCTCAAAGTCTGGGGGAGTAGTACAACAACCAAATGTTAGTATCAGTGCTGATTTCAAATACTCTGCACCGTAACCAGGCCATGGGTTAAGAAAATGTGTCCTAGAGTCAAAAAGACCATGAAATTAGCCCCAGCTCCTCCACTTGCTAGCAGTCTAATGTTAAACAAGTCCCTTAAACACAGACTCCCAAGTTCCTGGTCTCTATATCAGGTATTACACAGATCTAGACAAATGGTAGCCAATATTACTTGGTATAAAAGACTTTGGTCATGGTAAGTCTAAGTTTCTCATCACAGGGTGGTAGAAAATGAGTTGAAAATACGTAAGTGTGATAGGCAAAAGGAATTCTAACAGGTGAAGTATGGGGTATAATGTTTTCACTGTATGCATGTGATGGGGCAGGAAGAGAGAATTTAAAAATTATATGACGTACACTATGGGGGAAAACTATACATATTAATGCTGGTTTAAAAATACTAATAAACCCACAGAAGAGAAAATCCATAGGAGTTTGGTGTAAAGAAGAAAAGGCAGGTAGAGTGGATGGTCCAGAGAAGCGCTGGCAAGTCAGCTTTGGGAGAAAGAAAGGATGCTGACGCTAAAACATCCAGCCTTTGAGAAGCCAGTGAGGACATCATTCCTGTGTGCTAGGGAGGACACAGAGTTGTGGGGATGAAGGAGAAGATGGCATGAGGTCAGGGGGTCCTGCTGCACCTGGGTGACCTCTGTCTGGTGGCTCCCATGCACGTGGGAAGGCGCAAACAACCTTGAGCAATGGGAGAGAGTCAGGCATAGACCAAAGGGTCTCCGTGAACTCAAGTACAAGATTTATAACCATGAGCGCAAACATGCTTACGCTCTTTATGCTTATCCCCATGCAGATCATTAGATGAAATAAATTGGTATTGACACCAAGTAAAGCTTACAATAGCACTGAACTTTCAACTCTCTTCCAGTAGATTTCTTATCTTCCCCAATTTGTGGCTCATCTATTTACAACTTAAAGAGATTAGAAGGATATTGATGACAACAGAATGAGTGTTGAGTAAGTAGAAGAAAGGGCTCTACCTCACACTTTGTAAAAATGATTATATGATTGAGCAGGCTATAAAGCCACTGGCTCGATCTGAGGTTTATAGAAACAGGACTTTTAACCATACAGAAGTAGCTTTTAGCATCCATTATGCAAAGGTACCAAGATCTTAGCTCACATGAATCAACAGAGTTGACTGGGAGGTGTGGGAAAGATGGAGGGATAAGGAATTTGTTATGAAAATTCATGAGTATCTTTAATCAGAGATGGAACTAACTCTGCCCTTTCCTGGATCAGCAAAAAAGCAGCTTTGTCTCCATATCTGTGTCCCACAGAGAGGAAGAAGAAAGAGAGACAGGATAGCATTAGAGAAGGCAAGAGAGGGCCAAGATAGCCAAGCTCTCTTTCCTCCACACTTTGAAGTTATTCTTATTTTATTTATTTTTTTTGGCGGTACGCGGGCCTCTCACTGCCGTTGCCTTTCCCGTTGCACAACACAGGCTCCAGATGCGCAGGCTCAGTGGCCACGGCTCACGGGCCCAGCTGCTCCGCGGCATGTGGGATCTTCCCGGACCGGGACACGAACCCGTGTCCCCTGCATCGGCAGGCGGACTCTCCACCACTGCGCCACCAGGGAAGCCCTGAAGTTATTCTTAAATAAACTTGAGCAAGACAAGCCACACTATGTGCCATGGAAGACACACTGACAAAGCACATGTTTTATTTGACTGATTATTTCCCATTCGTGATAGAAATCTAGCAGAGAGACCCCAATGGGTCCCCTTGCTGAGAACCTAGGGCAGTTAATCTTTTTAAAGCTCAAATTCCTCCCAGAATATTCCAGGCATCTTGGAGTGAGGGTGGCTCATGTGAATTCTATGCATTAGTTATCTTGGTTACACAGCACAGTTTTACTTTTCCTGTTCATTGGATGATGCCAGATTGCGTCAACTCCAAAAGGAACATCTAGGCATGAATTCTCCACCTGGGTCCCCACTGAGGCTGCCACTAGCTGATGTCTGATTTGAAGGCCTAACTGTCTGAGCAAAGGAGTTTTCCTGTGGCACTTCTGAAGTCCCTGGTGCTATCTTCCACCATTGCAGAGCTGCTGGGACCAGTAGGGCGGTGTCTTATGTTCTCAGAGCCCTGTGGCGATAATGATGAAAAACTCTGGGAGACTTGACTTGCTCTTTTATTGCAGAGCTCAGCCATGAGCACCTGGGGTCCGAGCCAGGAGGGGATGGTTTGTGTGACAGATGACTTACTCCACTCAGCTGCAGTTCCCCGGCACAATGAGATGAAAAAAAATGCTATCCTCTTAGTAGCTGCTACAAGAATTTATCTTAGGAAGAGACTTGCCTTTTTGAGAAAAATGCCGTGATAAGCTCACGTGTGTAGTCAATTCCTTTGAAGCATAGCTGTTCTCTGGTGCCAAGGTTTCAGAGAAAGAGCCAGAGTTACTCTGCTTAAGAAAGCAAACCTTATTTATCTATGTGTTTATTTTGTCTTGGAGATGGGAAAGAGGAGAGTAAAAAGGAGGAAGAATAAGATAAGATGGTGGGAGATCATGGGTTACACAGTGGGATTCTTCTTCACTAATATTATTAAAAACCGTAAAATGCTTGGTTTGCTTGGCTTTCTTACGGAAACCAGTGAATGGGGGCTGACCTTGTGTATATGCTGAGTCTGGGCAAAACAGAGGCCACAGAAACAGATAAAGGAAGGGGAGACAGGCCAGTTGCCATCTGCATAGCTAGAGCAGGTCCGTTGTCTGAAATCAAACCTGTGCCGACTACCTGGTCCTTGATTATACAAACTGAGCCCAAGGGGATGTGCCCCATCAGGGCCCTCAGGACGAGCTCAACAGGTTTGTAGGTCAGGGTAGGTGCAGCTTAGGAACTACAGAACGATCCAGGCACTACTGAAAATGGAAGCAAAACAGACCTCCTCTGAGCAACAAGCACCTCCTCTGACCTTCTTTGTAGTTCTGTCTCCTTCCCTCTTCCAGGAGGGGCCTCTATAGGCTCAGAGGAGTCTTGGCACCTGGACAGCTGCCGGTAAGTAAATCTCTCCCGTTTCCAGTAAGACCTCTACCTCTGCCCCAGTTTTCCCTTCTATTCCATTTCCTGCCACTCCATGCATTCCACATGCATTCAGTGAGCACCTACTCTTTGCCTAATGCTTCAGCAGGCTCTGGGCATACAGAGGTAAACAACACACAGTCTACGGGAAACAAATGCTCAATTTCTCTGCACCATTGGTGGGCCGAGCTCCAGGGGACTGACCCCTTATTCCTCCTTGCCTTTTGAGCACACTGTTGAAAATACAATGCTTTCGTCTAAAGAGGTTTTAATCATTTCCTCATCTTCAAGCTCAGTCTATCACAGAGATGAGTTTTGATTCTAGCATTTCTCACACAATTTCATTATTTTCTTATATGCAGGTGCCTCCTGTGTCGGTTTTCTATTGCTGCTGAAACAGATTACCACTAACGTAATTGCTGAAAGCAACACAAATTTATTCTCTTACCGGTCTGGAGGTCGGTGTGGCTGTGTTACTTCTGGAGGTTTTGGAGAGAATCCTTCTTTTTCACCTTTTCCAGCATCTAGAGGCTGCCATATTCCTTGGCTCATGGCCCTGCAACACTCTGACCTCTGCTTCCATCATCACATGACCTTTATGACTCTGACCCGCCTGCCTCCCTTATATATGGACGCTTTTGGTTAATTAGACCCACCTGGCTAATTCAGGCTACTCTCCTTATCTCATGAGCCTCAATTTAATCACACCTGCAAAATCCCTTCTATCACTTAAGGCAACATATTCACAGGTTCTGGGGATTAAGATGTGGGCATCGTTAGGGGGCTATTATTCGGCCCACCACATTCCCCCAGTATAAAAAAGACTAAAAAAATTTTTTTTAAATAAAATTAAAAAATAAAAGAGACTGCCTTTGTCACCCTGCCCCTTCTGGAGCTGTGCTCCATCTCACAATGTCAGGTCCACAGTGGTCTAGGGGTGGAAGACCAGTCTCCACAAGATGTTGGGGGGTCATCTTGGACATGAGGTGCAACTGAGAATTAAAAATGATAAAATCCGCTCCTCTTAAAATTAATTAATTAATTTAACAAACACTTACAACGAGCCTACCTTATATAGATGCTGTTCTGAGGCCTGGGGGAAATAGCAATGAGTGAAACAGAGGAGTCTTTGATACCATAGGGCTGATGAACTAGGAAAAAAAATACAGAGGCTTTTTCAATGTCATATATCATTAGGGAATTGCAAATTAAAACAATAACAAGATATCATACACATCTATTAGAATGCTAAAATCCAAAACACTGACAATACCAAATGCTGGTGAGCATGTGTAGCAACAGGAATTCTCACTCGTTGCTGGTGGGAGGGCAAAATGATACTGCCACTTTGGAAGACAGTTTGGTAGTTTTTTACAAAGTTAACCATATGCTTACTGTATGATCCAACAATCATGCTCCTTGGTATTTTCCCAAATGAGTTGAAAATTATACCCACATAAAACCCTGCACACAAATGTTTATAGCATCTTTATTCATAATTGCCCCAAATTGGAAGCAACCACAATGTCCTTCAATAGGTGAATGGATAAACAAACTGTGATCCATTCATACAATGAAATATTATTCAGTGACTTAAAAAAGATAAATGAGCTATTAAGCCACCAAAATGACATGGGGGAATCTTAAATGCATATTGCTGAGTAAAAGAAGCCAACCTGAAAGACTACATATTGTATGATACCAACTGTATGACATTCTGGAAAAGACAAAACTACAGAGACAGAACAGAGATCAGTGGTTACCAGGGATTTGGGGGAGGGAGGAGAGATGAATGCGTGGAGCACAAGGATTTTTAGGGCAGTGGAACTATTTGTATGATACCACATGGTGGATAGATAACATGTAACGGTGGATACATGACCTTATGCATTTGTCAAAACCCATAGAATTGTACAACACAAAGATAAACCCTAATGTAAACTATGAACTTTATGTACCTTCTGCTCAATTTTTCTGTAAACCTTAAACTGTTCTAAACATAAAGTCTGGTCATTTGAAAAGGCATAGTATGTTGGATGATGTTGTGTGCTATGAAGAAAAATAAAGCAACACACAGGTATAGAAGTAATGGTATGGTGTGGTGTGGTGTGGTGTGGTGTGTGTGTGTGTGTGTGTGCAAACTATTCTATATTTTAGATGGTTAGGGATGACCTCACTGATGCTTGAGAAGTCTTAAAAAAGTGATGGTGCAAGTCATACAAACTTCTGGTGTAAAAAAAAAACCCTTACAGATCAAGGGAAGCAAGTGCAAAGGCCTTGTGGCTGGCATGCGCTTGGTGTGTTTGGTGTCAGTGTGGCTGGAGTGGATGAGCTGGAAGAGACAGCAGGGGTGGGGTGGGGGAGGACCATGTCATGGAGCACCTTGCAGGCCACTATGGAGAACTGGGATTTTACCCCGAGGGAGATGGGAGCCCCTGGGGGATGATGAGCAGAGGAGAGACACGGTCTGATTTATTTTTGAGAAATTTCCTCTCGGAGGAGCTTCAAAATGGTGAAAGAGTAAGAAGTGGAGATCACCTTCCTCCCCACAAATACATCAGAAATACATCTACACGTGGAACTGCTCCTACAGAACACCTCCTGAACGCTGGCAGAAGACCTCAGACCTCCCAAAAGGCAAGAAATTCCCCACGTACCTGGGCAGGGCAAAAGAAAAAAGAAAAAACAGAGACAAAAGGATAGAGACGGGACCTGCACCAGTGGGAGGGAGCCGTGAAGGAGGAACGGTTTCCACACACTAGGAAGCCCCTTTGCGGGCGGAGACTGCTGGGGGCGGAGGGGGGAAGCTTCGGAGCCGCGGAGGAGAGCGCAGCAACAGTGGTGCAGGGGGGAAAAGCGGAGAGATTCCCGCACAGAGGATCTGTGCTGACCGGCACTCACCAGCCCGAGAGGCTTGTCTGCTCACCCTCCGGGGCGGGCGGGGCTGGGAGCCGAGGCTCGGGCTTCGTTCGGATCCCAGGGAGAGGACTGGGGCTGCCGGCGTGAACACAGCCTGAAGAGGCTAGCGCGCCACAGCTAGCTGGGAGGGAGTCCGGGAAAAGTCCGGAGCTGCCGAAGAGGCAAGAGACTTTTTCTTCCCTCTTTGATTCCTGGTGCGTGAGGAGAGGGGATTCAGAGCGCCACCTAAAGGAGCCCCAGAAACGGGCGCGAGCCGCGGCTAACAACGTGGACCCCAGAGACGGCATGAGACGCTAAGGCTGCTGCTGCTGCCGCCACCAAGAAGCCTGTGTGCGAGCACAGGTCACTATCCACACCCCCTTCCGGGAGCCTGTGCGGCCGGCCACTGCCACGGTCCCATTATCCAGGGACAACTTCCCCGGGAGAACGCACGGCGCGCCTCAGGCTGGTGCAATGTCACGCGTGCGTCTGCCGCCGCAGGCCCGTCCCGCGCTCCATACCCCTCCCTCCCCCCGGCCTGAGTGAGCCAGAGCCCCCGAATCAGCGGCTCCTTTAACCCCGTCCTGTCTGAGCGAAGAACAGACGCCCTCAGGCGACCTACACGCAGAGGCGAGGCCAAATCCAAAGCTGAACCGCGGGAGCTGTTCGAACACAGAAGAGAAAGGGAAATCTCTCCCAGCAGCCTCAGGAGCAGCGGATTAAAGCTCCACACTCAACTTGATGTACCTGCATCTGTGGAATACCTGAATAGACAACGAATCATCCCAAATTGAGGAGGTGGACTTTGGGAGCAACGATATTTTTTTTTCCCCTTTTTCTCTTTTTGTGAGTGTGTATGTGTGTGCTTCTGTGTGAGATTTTGTCTGTATAGTTTTGCTTTTACCCATTTGTCCTAGGGTTCTGTCTGTCCGTTTTTTTTTTCTAGTATAGTTTTTAACTCTTGTTATCATTGGTGGATTTGTTTTTTGGTTTGGTTGCTCTCATCTTTCTTTCTTTCTTTTTTATATTTTTTATTACTTAAAATTTTTTTATATTTAATAATTATTTTTTACTTTTTATTTTAATAACTTTATTTCATTTTATTTTATTTTTTCTTTCTCTCTTTCTTTTTTTCTCCGTTTTATTCTGAGCCATGTGGATGACAGGGTCTTGGTGCTCTGGCCGGACGTCAGGCCTGTGCCTCTGAGGTGAGAGAACCAAGCTCAGGACATTCATCCACCAGAGACCTCCCAGATCCACGTAATATCAAACGGCAAAAGCTCTCCCAGAGATATCCATCTCAACACGAAGACCCAGCTCCATTCAATTACCAGCAAGCTACAGTGCTAGACACCCTATGCCAAAACAACTAGCAAGACAGGAACACACCCCACCCATTAGCAGAGAGGCTGCCTAAAATCATAATGAGGTCACAGACACCCAAAAACACACCACCGAACGCAGAACTGCCCACCAAAAAGCCAAGATCCAGCCTCATCCACAGGAACACAGGCACCAGTCCCCTCCACTAGGAAGCCTACACAACCCACTGAACCAACCTTAGCCACTCGGGGCAGACACCAAAAACAATGGGAACTACGAACCTGCAGCCTGAGAAAAGGAGACCCCCAAACAAAGTAAGTTAAGCAAAATGAGAAGAAAGAGAAACACACAGCAGATGAAGGAATGAGGTAAAAACCCACCAGACCAAACAAATGAAGAGGAAATAGGCAGTCTACCTGAAAAATAAGTGAGAATAATGATAGTAAAGATGATCCAAAATCTTGGAAATAGAATGGAGAAAATAAAAGAAACGTTTAACAAGGGCCTAGAAGAACTAAAGAGCAAACAAACAATGATGAAAACACAATAAATGAAATTTAAAATTCTCTAGAAGGAATCAATAGCAGAATAAGTGAGGCAGAAGAATGGATAAGTGACCTGGAAGATAAAATAGTGGAAATAACTACTGTAGAGCAGAATAAAGAAAAAAGAATGAAAAGAATTGAGGACAGTCTCACAGACCTCTGGGACAACATTAAGTGCACCAACATTCGAATTATAGGGGTTCCAGAAGAAGAAGAGAAAAAGAAAGGGTCTGAGAAAATACTTGAAGAGATTATAGTGGAAAACTTCCCTAATATGGGAAAGGAAATACTTAATCAAGTCCAGGAAGCGCAGGGAGTCTGATACAGGATATATCCAAAGAGAAACATGCCAAGACACATATTAATCAAGCTATCAAAAATTAAATACAAAAAATATATATTAAAAGCAGCAAGGGAAAAGCAACAAATAACATACAAGGGAATCCCCATAAGGTTAACAGCTAACCTTTCAGCAGAAACTCTGCAAGGCAGAAGTGGGTAGCAGGACATATTTAAAGTGATGAAAGGGAAAAACCTACAACCAAGATTACTCAACCCAGCAAGGATCTCATTCAGATTCAATGGAGAAATTAAAACCTTTACAGACAAGCAAAAGCAAAGAGAATTCAGCACCACAACAAATGCTAAAGGAACTTCTCTAGGCAGGAAACACAAGAGAAGGAAAAGAGCTACAATAACAAACCCAAAACAATTAAGAAAATGGTAATAGGAACATACATATGAATAATTACCTTAAATGTAAATGGATTAAATGCTCCAATCAAAAGACATAGAGTGGCTGAATGGATACACAAACAAGACCCGTATATATGCTGTCTACAAGAGACCCACTTCAGACCTAGGGACACATACGGACTGAAAGTGAGAGGATGGAAAAAGATACTCCATGCAAATGGAACTCAAAAGAAAGCTGGAATAGCAATTCTCATATCAGAAAAAATAGACTTTACAACAAAGACTATTACAAGAGACAAAGAAGCACACTACATAATGATGAAGGGATCAATCCAACAAGAAGATATAATAATTGTAAATATTTATGCACCCAACATAGGAGCACATCAATACATAAGGCAAATGCTAACAGCCATAAAAGGGGAAATCGACAGTAACACAATCATAGTAGGGGACTTTAACACCCCAATTTCACCAATGGACAGAGCATCCAAAATGCAAGTAAATAAGGAAACACAAGCTTTAAATGATACATTAAACAAGATGGACTTAATTGATATTTGTAGGACATTGCATCCAAAAATAACAGAATACACTTTCTTCTCAAGTGCTCATGGAACATTCTCCAGGATAGATCGTATCTTTGGTCACAAATCAAGCCTTGGTAAATTTAAGAAAATTGAAATCATATCAGGTAGCTTTTCGGACCACAATGCTATGAGACTAGATATTAATTACAGGAAAAAATCTGTAAAAAAATACAAACACATGGAGGCTAAACAATACACTACTTAATAACCAAGAGATCACTGAAGAAATCAAAGAGGAAATCAAAAAATACCTAGGGGGCTTCCCTGGTGGCGCAGTGGTTGAGAATCTGCCTGCTAATGCAGGGGACACAGGTTCGAGCCCTGGTCTGGGAAGATCCCACATGCCGTGGAGCAACTAGGCCCGTGAGCCACAACTACTGAACCTGCACGTCTAGAGCCTGTGCTCCACAGCAAGAGAGGCCATGATAGTGAGAGGCCCATGCACGGTGATGAGAGTGGCCCCCGCTTGCCACAACTAGAGAAAGCCCTCGCACAGAAACGAAGACCCAACACAGACAAAATTAAATAAATTTTTTAAATACCTAGAAACAAATGACAATGAAAACATGACAACCCAAAACCTATGGGATGCGGCAAAAGCAGTTCTAAGAGGGAAGTTTATAGCAATACAATCCTACCTTAAGAAACAAAAAACATCTCAAATAAACAACCTAACCTCACACCTAACGCAATTAGAGAAACAAGAACAAAAAAACCCTAAGTTAGCAGAAGGAAAGAAATCATAAAGATCAGATCAGAAATAAATGAAAAAGAAATGAAGGAAACAATAGCAAAGATCAATAAAACTAAAAGCTGGTTCTTTGAGAACATAAACAAAATTGATAAACCATTAGCCAGACTCATCAAGAAAAAAAGGGAGAAAACTCAAATCAATAGAATTAGAAATGAAAAAGGAGAAGTAACAACTGACACGGCAGAAATACAAAGGATCATGAGAGATTACTACAAGTAACTATATGCCAATAAAATGGACAACCTGGAAGAAATGGACAAATTCTTAGGAAAGCACAACCTTCTGAGACTGAACCTGGAAGAAACAGAAAATATAAATAGACCAAACACAAGCCCTGAAATTGAGACTGTGATTAAAAATCTTCCAACAAACAAAAGGCCAGGACCAGATGGCTTCACAGGTGAATTCTATCAAACATTTAGAGAAGAACTAACACCTACCCTTCTCAAACTCTTCCAAAATATGGCAGAGGGAGGAACACTCCCAAACTGATTCTACGAGGCCACAATCACCCTGATACCAAAACCACACAAAGATGTCACCAAAAAAAGAAAACTACAGGCCAGTATCACTGATGAACATAGATGCAAAAATCCTCAACAAAATACTAGCAAACAGAATCCAACAGCACATTAAAAGGATCATACACAATGATCAAGTGGGGTTTATCCCAGGAATGCAAGGATTCTTCAATATATACAAATCAATCAATGTGATACACCATATTAACAAATTGAAGAATAAAAACCACATGATCATCTCAATAGATGCAGAAAAAGCTTTTGACAAAATTCAACACCCATTTATGATAAAAACCCTTCAGAAAGTAGGCATAGAGGGAACTTACCTCAACATAATAAAGCCCATATATGACACACCCACAGCCAACATTGTTCTCAATGGTGAAAAACTGAAACCATTTCCACTAAGATCAGGAAAGAGAAAAGGTTGCCCACTCTCACCACTATTATTCAACATTGTTTTGGAAGTTTTAGCCACAGCAATCAGAGAAGAAAAAGAAATAAAAGGAATCCAAATCAGAAAGAAGTAAAGTTGTCACTCTTTGCAGATGACATGATACTATACATAGAGAATCCTAAAGATGCTACCAGAACTTTACTAGAGCTAATCAATGAATTTGGTAAAGTAGCAGGATACAAAATTAATGCACAGAAATCTCTTGCATTCCTATACACTAATGATGAAAAACCTGGAAGTGAAATTAAGGAAACACTCCCATTTACCATTGCAACAAAAAGAATAAAATACCTAGGAATAAACCTACCTAAGGAGACAAAAGGCCTGTATGCAGAAAACTATAAGACACTGATGAAAGAAATTAAATATGATACCAACAGATGGAGAGATATCCCATATTCTTGGATTGGAAGAATCAATATTGTGAAAATGACTATACTACCCAAAGCAATCTACAGATTCAATCCAATCCCTATCAAATTACCAATGGCATTTTTCACAGAACTAGAACAAAAAATTTCACAATTTGTATGGAAACACAAAAGACCCCAAAAAGCCAAAGCAATCTTGAGAACGGAAAATGGAGCTGGAGGAATCAGGCTCCCTGACTTCAGACGATACTACAAAGCTCCAGTAATCAAGACAGTATGGTACTGCCACAAAAACAGAAATATAGATGAATGGAACAGCATAGAAAGCCCAGAGATAAACCCACACACATATGGTCACCTTATTTTTGATAAAGGAGGCAAGAATAAACAATGGAGAAAAGACAGCCTCTTCAATAAGTGTTGCTGGGAAAACTGGACAGCTACATGTAAAAGAATGAAATTAGAACACTCCCTAACACCATACACAAAATTAAACTCAAAATGGATTTAAGATCTAAATGTAAGGCCAGACACTATAAAACTCTTAGAGGAAAACATAGGCAGAACACTCTATGACATAAATCACAGCAAGATCCTTTTTGACCCACCTCCTAGAGAAATGGAAATGAAAACAAAAATAAACAAATGCGACCTAATGAAACTTAAAAGCCTTTGCACAGCAAAGGAAACCATAAACAAGATGAAAAGACAACCCTCATAATAGGAGAAAATATTTGCAAACGAAGCAACTAGCAGAGGATTAATCTCCAAAATTTACATGCAGCTCAATATCAAAAAAACAAACAACCCAATCCAAAAATGGGCAGAAGACTTAAATAGACATTTCTCCAAAGAAGATATACAGATTGCTAACAAACACATGAAAGAATGCTCAACATCATTAATCATTAGAGAAATGCAAATCAAAACTACAATGAGGTATCACCTCACACCAGTCAGAATGGCCATCATCAAAAAATCTACAAACAACAAATGCTGGAGAGGGTGTGGAGAAAAGGGAACCCTCTTGCACTGTTGGTGGGAATGTAAATTGATACAGCCACTATGGAAAACAGTATGGAGGGTCCTTAAAAAAACTGAAAATAGAACTACCATATGACCCAGCAATCCCACTACTGGGCATATACCCTGAGAAAAACCATAATTCAGAAAGAGTCATGTACCACAATGTTCGTTGCAGCTCTATTTACAATAGCCAGGACATGGAAGCAACCTAGGTGTCCATCGACAGATGAATGGATAAAAAAGATGTGGCATATATATACAATGGAATATTACTCAGCCATAAAAAGAAACGAAATTGAACTCTTTGTAGTGAGGTGGATGGATCTAGAGTCTGTCATACAGGGTAAAGTAAGTCTGAAAGAGAAAAACAAATACCGTATGCTAACACATATATATGGAATCTAAAAAAAAAAAAAGGTCATGAAGAACCTAGGGGCAGGACAGGAATAAAGATGCAGACCTCCTAGAGAATGGACTTGAGGACATGGGGAGGGGGAAGGATAAGCTGGGACGAAGTGAGAGAGTGGCATGGACATATATACACTACCAAACGTAAAATAGATAGCTGGTGGGAAGCAGCCGCATGGCACAGGAGATCAGCTCGTGCTTTGTGACCACCTAGAGGGTGGAATAGGGAGGGTGGGAGGGAGACGCAAGAGGGAGGAGATACGGGGATATATGTATGTGTGTAATTGATTCACTTTGTTATAAAGCAGAAACTAACACACCATTGTAAAGCAATTATACTCCAATAAAGATGTTAAAAAAAAAAAGAAGAAATTTCCTCTCACTGTTGTGAGTGCAGACTGTAGTGGGGACAAGAATGGAACCAGGAGACCTGATGCAAGTCCTGCAGACTTGGTGGGAAGAAGTGTCATAGCTAAAGACAGAAACAGGATCGTGTCCGCGTTTGAACTTCTGATCCATTTAAATAACAGAAGACACTGGGGCCCAGTGCAGCTGGGAGCACGCAAACTCAAGGGGAGAATTTAATTCTCAGGAGAGATTTAGTTTAGAAACCTAGGAGATGGGAGTATTGGGGTGAAGCCGCTCTGCCTGTTTCTCAGAGTTTCCAGGCTGGGGTTTCCCCCTTGGTAAGTCTCATACTGTCTACATTCAGAATGGGCCTTAACTATTCATCTGAAAAGAATATGCAAATTCTGTGCCCCTGTAATGGTATCTTTTGTGTGATTGAAGACCCCAAATATTTTAAGTTCTGCCCATAGTTTCTTTGTATTCATTAACTAAACTTAATCTTCATAATTATCCCCTTATGAGGCCCTATTGACAAATGAGGAACTGCAGACCCTGAAAGGTTAAATACTATTGCAAAGTCATCTAGTAATTAATAGCACCCAGATCTACCTGATCCTGAAGCCCAGGCCCCTCCTAAGACACGCAAAGACAGAGTAGTAGAAAGAACTGAACATCCCAACAGATGCACTCATCACACAGCCTTGGAGTTTAATTCCAGAGAGAAAATGTAGAAGACAACATTTCCATGGAAAACCTCTTTCTTTCCTTTGGCTGTTTGATACCCTCTTTCAAAGTGGGTTTGAGAGAAACGGTGGAGTGAGTGAAGGAGGCAGGTTTGGAGAAGAAGAGTTTAGAGAGCAGGATAGTGAAGTGTGTGCAGAAGGGGAAAGTCTGGGCGTATTTCTTTACTTCTCACCTACTGTTTCTAAGTGCCTCCCAAGGCGTGGAGGCTAATGGCTTATAAGGACAAAGAAGAGCTACTTGCCTCTTAAAAGCTGTGAAGCTTGTGGGGACCTTCTGGTTTCTGCCACCTCTTCTAGGTGGGGAGTGAGGCCAGGTGAGGGGGTCAGGCTGGGTGGGGGGTTGGGTCCCTGCTGTGGTCCCCAGCAGGCCTGGTTCCCAGAGACTCTCAGCCTTGTCCCACACTACTTCTCCCCACTATTGAGTAGAAGAGCCTTCCCTGGCCACACGGGCTGGGCGGATTTGCTCTGGGAAGCTCCCCCATTTCCAGGTGCCATGGTCTAATGGAGGTTTGGGTGGAGAAGGATGTCAAAGAGAGCCCTGCTGACTGATGACCCTGAGGTGGGTAATGTTCACGTCCAGGGGCCCTTCACCAGCTGAGTAATAAAGTCCAAAAGCAGAAACGCTGGCTGAATCCAAATTGCATGTTTGTGACAGAGAGGGCGGTTGGCAGGGAGATGGTGTGGACTTTATTGCTGCTCCCCAAAACCTGAAGGCCATTTTAACTAGCTTTCAAACAGCTTTTGTACTTTTTGGTCTTTGAGTTTGTTCTTATGGCTTCACACACCCACCCACCCATAATCCCATTTTAATGAAATCAGGGGAACATCAAAATCACTACATTGTATCAATGTCTCCTTAAAATGGATATCTCTTGCTTTGTAGTTTATTAATATTTTTAATTATTTAAAGCAAAATTTCCACACACTGTTGTGCTGGTGAATAGAGGTCAAGTTTTTGTGTTTTTTTGTTTATTAATTTTTTTATAAAAAAGAAAGCTTGTTTTCCAGTTTTCAAAGTAAGCTGTCAAGGAAGGAAAGGCTGTGACTAGCTTCGAATGTAATATCAGATTCCTGGTATAATCGGATGTGTTTTTCAAAACATACTGCTAATATTTGGAGTGAAGTTATAAATATTTATGGGAGTGAGGGGTGGCAGGAGCCAGGCTAGGGGACTAGTGGGGAAATGGAAGGATATCCAATTAGCTCTGCGTGGAAATTAACCATGTAGTTCTGTAGAAATGGCCGAACTATTGAGTCACCACATCTAAAAGAAAAATGACAGTAGCAACCTAACTAACCGAAGCGTTTTTGTATTTGTACATGTATGTGAGGGACGGTGAACTGGGGAGGCGATCATGAGGCATTGATGGGGAACTCTGGCCTTGACTGAGCTGTTTCAGAGGCTGTGGGCTAGCTGGTCCCAGAGGGAGTAAGGCTCAGAGGATGGGGAAAGAGGATGCAGCTGGCGTGGAAGGAAGGAGATGAAGTGATGCTGTGGGAAAGGGGAGGAGTTGGTTTCCCCCCCCGCTAAGATGCAGTAAAGGGTCAAGGGCAGACTTGACGTATCTGAGTGCCAGCTCCCAGTAAAGAACACCTTGGAGAGGGAGGGGGTGGGGGAGGCATGAGCTGAGTTTCCCAGAGAGCTGGAGAGCTTGGAACATGGCAGTCTGGGGACTCCGGAAAAATGATGCTGATGAGCACTTGAAGTGTTCCTAATGGAATTCTTAGTGAATTTGTTTAATCTACATACCTAGCATGTGATTGTCTGTTAAACTGCTTTCTCTACCATATGTATCACTCGGGGTCCCTATAGGAAACAGATGGCATACTCAAATGGGTAATTGAGAAGAGTTTAATAAAGGGACTATTTGCAAAATTGTGGGCACAGTGTGAGGAAACCACAAGGGATAGTACCTGGGGCTGGGGACAATGTGGGGAGAGCATTGTCATCCCATCACCTGGAGGGGAGGGGAGGAAGCAGTACTGAACCTCGACAGTGGAGAAGACCACTTTGGAAGAGCAGCTTGGAACGACCTATGAGGAGAAAGCCAAGGGAATAAATACACCAATCTCTCTCTCCCTCCAATTGCCTGCTGTTGACTCCCATTGGCAAATCCCAATTTGAAGTCAGACATGACAGTGTGGCTGGCAAGCCCAAAATCCATAGTCGAGTGGCAGGCTGCAAGTTTGAGTAAGAGTTAACATTGCAGCCTATAGTCCAAAGGCTGAAAAACCAGGGAGAATTTCTATGCTACAATCTGGAGGGAGAATTTCTTCTTTTGGGGGAAACTTCAGTCTTCTCTGAAGACCTTCAACTGGTTGGGTGAGACCCACCCATATTATGGAGGGTGGTCTGCTTTACTTAAAATCAGCTGATTGTAAATGTTAATCCCACCTTAAAAATACTTTACAGCAACATTCAGACAGGTATTTGACCAAATAACTGGTCACCATCGTCTCACCAAGCTGACGTATAAAATTAACCATCACAGTTCTCATGGTGGGGCAGGGTGGAAGCAGAGTTACACTGAGGTTCAATTAAGACCATACAGTTTAAAAATTATTCTCACGTGTGTTGAATTATCTGCCCCTCAAAACTATGCGGTGAGACAGGTATTATCATCCATCATTTACAGATGGTGCAACTGAGGCTCAGAGACGTTATTGCCCAAGGACACAGCTAGAAAGTTCTAGAGGCAAGGCTCAAACTCAAGTCTCCTGGCTCCAATGCTAGACAGTTTCTAAGTGAGTAGTACAATATTTTAAAGTCCCACTATGAAATCACACAATATCAGGAGTTTACTTCAAAATAATAAAATGGGGGAGCAAGTGAGAGTACGGACGAAATGTGACTGGCCACGTGTTGGTAACTGTTGGGCTGGGTGAGGGGTACATGGAGGGTCATTGTATTTTTCTCTACACCTTTGGATATGTTTGAGAATTTCCACAATCAAACGTTAAATATTATCTCACAACTTTGTCAGCAGTTTGCTATCTTACAAAGTACATCTATCCACTCAAGCCCCATCATTCACAGCTGTAGGAACCCCAGCCCTTTGAACCTAGCTCTGCTTTTTCCTACTTTGTTTTCGAAGGGCATTCTTTGCCACAGAGTAAGGGAGGTTACGGCAGGTGTCTTTGCTGGCAGATTACACTGAGTATCTTCTGATGACACGACACTTTACCCATGAGCTGACATGCAGGTTATGCCACAGTGTGGTGGTCACAAGCACAGACTCTGCAGCCAGACTGTTTGGGTTTGACCCCTGCCTCTGCCCCTTACCAACTGTGTTCCCTCAACAAGCCACTCAACCTCTCTGTGACTCAGCTTCCCCACCCAAGAAGTAGGACCATGATAGTACCTTCCTCCTCAGTTTAATTACAAGGACTGAAGGAGTTAATATTGCTCAAAGACTTAGGCTAGTCTCTGAACACAGTAAGTGCTATGTAAGCGTGTATTGAATAAAACCTACAAAACTCTCTTTCTATGAGAAAGAACTGCTTTTGTCTGCATCTGGTTTTCTGGTTTCTTTGTCTTCCAATGCTGGAAGAGAAAGCAATAAGTAAATCGTTCATTCATCCAATAATTATTGAATGCCTGTTTCATACCTGTTATTATGATGATCATAAAGATGAGGTGTTTGACAACAAGGAACACAATTTAGTTGGGAGAGGCAGACCATTAACTAAATCAATAGTTAACATTTACTAAGACATAGACATTTAGAGAATTGTATGAAGGTTATGCATCATCTCCACAAAATACTCATACACATAAATTATTGGGTATAATTTAACCCTACATACCAGGTTAAGAATCCCTAAAATAAACAATTATAAATAGTATGATAAGTAGAAATATGTGCCCTGCTTACCTTGCTAGATTAATTTCTCTCCTCTACTCCCCAGTTCTACCATATTGTCTTCTTTCAGTTCTTGAATGAAATGGTTTCTGAAGTCTTGATTGTACACCTTAACTAGAAAATAACAAATAAATAAGCAAAACCTTCTAGGTTCCTATATCTACTATATCTATATCTATATATAGAGAGAGCGCTATGTATATACTCCAAGGTATGTATATTTATTTATAAATTGTACACATGCATTATCACTGTTAACTAAGATATCGAGATGAGAATTATAAATAGGGCAAGGTTTGCCCTTAACGACAGAGGACGCAAATCCATATTTCAAGAAGGCTTGGTGATAGTTTTGTATTCTTTTGGCAGTTTTCTTGTCAGGTCTGATTAAATCATTGTTTTTATCTCAAAATGTGGTTGACAAAGAGCTTGTATGAGGCAATGTCAGTTCAGAAGAAAATTCTTATTCGTTTGTACTTACATTATTAGCATTACCTTCAATCTGTTCCTTCTTTGCAGGAACCTCTGTAAGCCATGTTTCATTTTGTGAGGGTGGGTTTATCACCTTCGCCTAATATAATGCCTGTTACATAGTAGCTGCTCGAGAAATGTTTGTTGAGTTGGAGGAAGGAGCACGTAGGAAACACAATAAACCCAGACCGGGGGTTGGGAGAAGTTTTCTCAGAGGAGACAGCACCTGAGTTGGTATATAAAGGACAAGCAGGATTTCACTACAGGAAGAAGCTGGAAGCAGCAAGGCGAGGAAGAGCAGAAGGTCACAGGAGGACAGTAGGAGTTATCGTGGTGGGTGAAGGACTTGCAGGGGCCCCCACCTGGCAGCGGCTCCAGCTCTGCACACACAGGACAGAAGGTGAGGCTGGAGGGGAAACTGGGAAATCAGGAGCGGACATGGAGAGCCCTGTGCACTGGCCTTTGAAGGATTTCGCCAGTGGGAAGGTGTCGGAATACAGGTGCAGCAGTGGGGGCCCCGGCTAAGGTGGGTGCAGTGAGGATGAAGAGAAGTGGGCACCGCCAGGTGGGTGGGGAACGATGCCACTAACCAAAAGCGGGCACAGGAAGATCAGCTTGTGTGACGGGCTGGGGATGAGGGCTGCAGGGCTGGCCATGCTGAATTTGAGGCACTTGGGACGTAGCCCCAGGCGTAAACCATAGTGGTTAAGATTGCTGGTCTGGGGTCACAGTGTCTTCTCTGATTCAGGGGGCGGGAACCCCAGTCAGAGGGCTGATGGGATGCAAAAATGGGAAGACTCTGCCCCTGTCTTCAGGTGGGTTCCAGTCTGTTGGGGGACGAGATATACACGTACAATTACACATTAGGTGGAAAGCGTTAAGAGAGGAACCAGATGGGAATTCATAAGGGAGCTATCGAAAATCACTTCTGGAGGGGCCAGAGGAGGTAGGAATCTGCTTGGAAATGCCCCATGGGGTAAAAGTCGTCCACATTTTGTGGCAGGAGCAGAGGGAAAATGTGGGTGTCTCGTTGACATTAACCTCAAAAAGCTAGTCCTTTAAAACCGAGATTCCACGGTGACTTTTAAAAATAGCCCTTAGTGTGGAGCCTTTTTGAAAGTCTACATAAATTACATTCGTTGGTTTCCCCTTGTCCACACATTAATCTTCTCAAAGGCTGCAGTGCATTAATCAGGCCTGCTCTCTCCTTCTGGAATCGCCTTTCCCTGCTATGTTCTGCGGATCTGAGGGACCCATTGATTCCACGCCCTGCTCGTGCCAGCGGTGGGAAGGAGCGTGCTCCGCCCATGGGTCTCAGAAGGCCCTGCGGAGTCTCCCCCGTGCTTGGGGTTCCACTGGAATTTTCTGGCCCCCAGACATCAGGGCTCTCTGTGTGACAGGCCACACATTGGCTGAGAGCTGCACAGTTTCACCGCCCCTCCCCCAACCCCTATAAAAGTTTTGGGTTAATCCCATCCCTTCCCAGGGATATATTTACATGTAGTTTAATGACTAAGTAATTTGACACTATTTGGCTAGATACCTCCAAACTGCCTGCTTCTATAAATATCCTAGAAGTGGCCCAGCCAAAGCTTCCGAGTCGTGTGGTTCTATGCCTTTCTTCCTCTGCCCAGCCATTGCCATCACCATGACCTAGTGTGCCCTTGACTTGCAGGACAGTCAAGTTGATTTTGGTGCAGTCAGGCAGCCTCCTCTTAGAAGCTTTGGAGCTCCCAGCAGGGTGTCTTCTGAATTATTTTTGTCCCTGTTGATTCTACTTTGCCCCAAATCTGCCACACTTCATGGGTTTCCCAGATTTAGTTGACTGGGCTTTCTCCACGTCTACAAAATGCAGTATGCCCACACTCCAGCCTCCCCTAATGAGTATGGCCATCTAGCCTGTCTGGGGTCCTCTGACCTGGCTGGTCTGTAAGGGTGCAATTTCAGACAAATGGGGACCAGGACAGGGTCTAGGACCGGTGTTGAGCTCTATGACTGAATGAGGGACAGCCTACAAGGACTATTCTGGGAGAGTCGTTGAGTTGCAAAGAAGCTCTGAAGCTTTGGGTGGAGGTGGGGGCCTGTTTGCACAGCTTGTCCATAGCTCCTGAGCTGACCATGAGTCAGGGAAGCTGTTGTTTATCTTAAAGGGCCGTCTAGAGCAGTGCAGGTCCACATACTCCTAGATCATCCCCAAACTGCAAAGCTGAAACCCATAAGGTTGTCTTCCTTCTTTAGTTAAGAGCCTTGTCCACAGTATTTGAGGAGACGGCCTCATCCCAGGACTGAATTAGGAGCAGCTGGGGTGTCCCTGCCCATCTCAGAGAGGACAACCTGGCCATGGCTCTAGAAGTCCGAAGTGTGCGGGGTTGCCTCCCCTTCACGCCCATCCCCTCTTTGCTGTCTGAAACTTGGCTCCATGTGTCTGACAGTGATGGCCAGGCTTCCTCTACCCATTAGCTAGACGGTTATTAAAACAATTTGAAAAATATTGGGTTGGCCAAAAAGTTCATTTGGGTTTTTCTGTAGCATCTTACGGATAAACCTGAACGAAATTTTTGGTCAACCCAGTAGCATCCCTAGACCTCCAAGGCAGCCCTGGCCCTTGGCATTAGAGAGAAATTTTTTGAAATATTTGACTTTAAGTCATTCTTATTCAGCATGACAAGGGGAGAGCTCTGAATCTGAAGAGTTGTTCGAATAATTTCCTGAGTTTATTGTCAGGCAAGATAGGTTGCAGTGGTTGAACTAGATGACATTTAAAGTCCCTTTCAGCTGTGAAAGCCACGTTTCTCACAGGTGGTCAGACAAGTCAGGGACACTTGTGAGGTGGTTGAAAGACCACCGACCTTGACCTGGGAACAGTTAGGATTCCAACAAACCCAGACTCCAAGTCTGGAACAAGTAGGCACCAGGGGGGGACTTTTGCCAGGTAAGTCAACAATTCCCTTCAAGAATTTGGGTTCCAAAATGGGACCTCAGTCCTCGGAGGATGCAAGATAAGGTGTTATCCTATTCTTGGATGTGCTGAAGTCCTTGAAACCAAGGCCAGGATTCAGTTGGAGCTGAGGCTCACGGCAAAGGCGTGGCCAGATGAAACAAAGCAGGCGGAATTATTGGAAATGAGGGACCAGGATCAGATAGAGACTAATAGCCAAGGTGATTTGATGCTAGCTACTGGCTATATGCTCTTAAATTTTTCCTCCTTGGGTACAGAATGAAAAAGGTTGAACCTCAAATCTGGTTTGGTGGCCTCAGTTGAAAAACACAAGTGAGTTTCATTTCGTTATTAATGTTAATTTTGTAGAATGAACTTTGAAAGCACGGAGAGAGTGTGAATCTCTGGGAACATCTGCACAGACAGCAAAGCCAGCAGATTGGTATTCAGGGCTGGCTTTTATATCTGTGCCTGGAATCATCCTCTGAGAACATGTAGGTGTGGCTTTTCACACAGACAGCGCAGTGAAGAAGGTGCTTGGCTGGCCGTGCCCGAGAGAGTTATCAGAAATTAATGCAATGCCGGAGATGTGCCGTCAACGAGAGAGGAAAGAAGGACCTCGGGTCACAGTTAAACAATTCAGCAACTAAAGATAGTCTCACCGAGGGGTGTTTCTGTGTCCTGCAAAGGGCTTTGCAGAACACCTCGGAAGGTTTGAACCTAGGGCGCACCGCCCGAGAAACTTCTCTACTATTCATTCCTTTCCTGCTCCCAACTCTTACCACCTCAGTCCTAAACTTGCCAGCATCTCCCGTCCCATCCCACTCTTGCTGCATCACCACTTTCTATGGGGAGCTTCGGGGAGGGTTGAAGAAGAGTTTGGATCCCCGGTTGGTTTCCGCTGGATCAGCCACTGGCGAGCAGCATTTCTGATCACAGTCTTGTTCTCATCACAAAAATATCAGTTTTGGGGCTTCCCTGGTGGCGCAGTGGTTGAGAGTCTGCCTGCTAATGCAGGGGACACGGGTTCGAGCCCTGGTCTGGGAAGATCCCACACACCGCGGAGCAACTAGGCCCGTGAGCCACAACTACTGAACCTGCACGTCTGGAGCCTGTGCTCCGCAACAAGAGAGGCCAAGACAGTGAGAGGCCCGTGCACCGTGACGAAGAGTGGCCCCCGCTTGCCACAACTAGAGAAAGCCCTCGCACAGAAACGAAGACGCAACATAGCAAAAAATAAAAATAAATAAATTAAAAGAAGGCTCAACATTTATTTTTTTATATATATATATATATATATATATCAGTTTTGGTATTCCTGCTCGAGCACCCTCTTCCTTGTCTTGCCTATTTGGTTAGAACACCATTTCTCACAATGTGCTTTGCGGGAAGTGTGTGTGTGTGTGCATGTGCGTGTGCGTGTGTGTGTGTGTGTGTACAGGTTCATATAGTCACCCTCTAAGCATGCAATGGATGGGGAGGAAGAGAGAGGATTGAAATAACAGCCAAATTATTCTTTTCCCTTCTGCTTTACACACCGATGTGTGAGGCTTGAGGCTGAAATGCTGTACCATAGAGAACGCGTGGGACGCGGGGTGGAACCACCCTGGAGGAGCTGCAGGCCTCATCCACACCTGGACCTGACTTAAAGGGCGAGGTTCTGAACTGTATGTTGATGCTGCAGTGGGATGAGACATCTGCAGCTTCAGGGGGAGAGTGAGTATATTTTGCATCCGGATGGCTGTGTCTCATGGGGCCACAGCTGGTGCTGGCACTGGGCAGCCTCCAAGAGGGCCCTTCGTGATCCCTGCCTCCTGGAATTTACAGCCTTGTGTAGTTCCCTCCCACATTATACCACCTATGGGTTGTTGGACCCTGAGAATATATAAAAATGACCCCTTCCCCTATAATTTCTGACCCATAGAAACTGTGAGATAATAAATGTTTGTTTAAAGCTTCCAGTTGGGGGTAAATGTTTTAGTGCAGCAATAGATGATGAATACACTAGTACATGGGTCTCCTCTCGCTCATCAGCCTCCCATCCCTGTTCCAGGCAGGAAGACACAGAAGGGGCCAAAAAAGCAAGTGAGGAGATGCCCTTATGGGGGAAGGTAGAGGGTTGACAAATGCCCGCTCCTCTCTGCTGGGCAAGAACTACAGATGTGGTTCTCCCTGGCTGCAGAGGAGGCTGGAAATGTGGGGAGCTCGTTTTGCTTTGTTTTTAGGCTGAGAAAATGACAGCCTGGAATTAAAATGACGGTAGAATTAGTAAAGAAGAGAGGGAATTAGTAATTAGTAAAGAAGTATCGGAAAGGCAACCATACTATATTAAAAGATATTAATTTCTGAGCATGCTACACATTCCATTAGTGCTTCCCAGCCTTTTTAGCATCATAGGACCTAGAAAATAAGGCTTGTTTGGCGATGTAGGGTACATGGAGAATGCAGCTCATGGACAAGGCAACTCGCTGGGGGACACGGGTTGACGTGAGACCCACCTAGCTTCTCCAAGGGCTGAGAGGACCAATCCCTGCAGACCAGTAACCCACTCACCATAAAACTGTTTGAGCCGTTTCATAGGTAGAGTTGCTTGGAGATCAGCACACAGGAGATTTATTAGGGAGTGTTTTCAAGAATGACACCTGTGAGGGGTGAGGGATACAGGACTGGGAAAAGGGAGAAGCTGGGTGACAATAAAATTGCCCCAGAGCCCTCAGTGGCTCCTACCAGGAGCTCTGGAGAGGCATGGCCCTTCAGAGTTGTCCCACTTTGAGACAAGGGAGCCAGCCCTTTATCCTGCCCCTCCCCACTCTGACGAGACACCGGGTATGGGAGGGAATGTGGCCTTGGAACAGGGACTCTCAGGCTGAGGGCTGTGCCCAGATCAGGACTTAATGAAGAGCCATCAGCTGCCACGACTCCCAGCAGCCGGGGAAACGGGTCCCTCGGTCCCAAAGGGGGCGGAGGGTCTGGGCAGAGCTCTCCAAATTCACTTCTGGGGACTTTGTGTTCTACGAGCCCAGGGAACAGCCACGGTCTCCTGCAGAACAAGCCTTGGTGGCCTGGTAAGGGCAGAAAACAGGAACGCGTGAAATTAAGGTCTTACCCGGAATGGCATCTGTGGTGTTCTCAGCCCACGATGAGTCCTAGAGGCCTGCAGGAGAATCCCACTGATTTCAGCAGTGTTAGAGGACTGACAAATGTGCTTCACGTGCTGTTTATTTGAATTCAGCCAGACTCTTCTGCAGCATTAATTGTCATGGACATGATGTAACAAGAGGCAGCTGAGAGCCTGAAATGAGCTCCCAATTTGTCTTTGGAAAATTTTCTCCATTATGAGAACAGAAAGATTAAAGGGATAATAATACCTTACACCCATATCATGCTTTCCTACTAGCAAAGAGCTTTCAAATGCATATTATCTTATTTGAGCCTCATGATAGCCCTGTGAGGTAGTTAGAATAGGAATTCATCTTAGAGGTGAAAATATTGTAACTTTGGAAACCTATGCCTCCACTTATATTCCAAGAATGGGTTGCATTTCTTGATTTTTTTGGTTTTTTTACCATGATCCTTTCTATTCTCTCAAAACCCAAGAAGGCTAAAGTATGAAGGCAAGTGAGAAAAAGAATTTCCCTTCCCTATGCATATCTGGTTTATAGCATCTTTCTCCCACCTCTAAAGTTACAATACGAGAGTTAGGAAGCAGAAATTAAACTAATGTACCAACAAAGAAACAAAAAATATGGCGGCTGCCAACCTCCATGATTGCATCATTTATTTATCGTGCCCCTACTGAATGCCATGGGACTCGTAAAAAGGGTGAATAAAAATCACAGTTCTTGTGGAGCTAACAATCCAATAAGGGATAGAAAATAGGCAGAGAACTAACAAACATTAGGGAGAAGAAGTGGAGCCCCATTGAACAGGAGTTTAGAGCAGGCACAGATGCCGGGATGCTTTAACAGAAAAGGCAGCTGATCCCTAAGGATGAGCTGTGTTTCCTCCACAGATGATGATTGCATGTGGGCTAGCAATAATCCCGGGCTTACTGAGTGCCAGGCTTGGGGCTAAAATGAGGGCAGTAGCATTCAACGTGTTGCTGATGAATTCAGGTCAATATTTAGCCAACTGCACACTTATTATCACCAGCCAGCCAACTAAACAGCCCCTGCTTGCTTGCTCTTCCATTGGTTTTTTTTTTTTAACCATATTTTGTCTTCTCAACATTTCCTGTAACGTGGGATAGGGCGACTGCCAAAACGTTAAAGAAACGTTTGCGGCAGCTTACCTTGAAAAACGGACTCCGTGGGCTGGGACATCACAGGGTCTTGGTGGGGAGATTCAGAAGCCACTTTGAGCAGCAGATGTTCTCATATCTGCAACAAGTCAGACGTCCTTTTTGCACACAGGTGATACATAAGCTAGTGCCCGAGGGAAACAGCAGGCCTTTGAATGGGGTGTTTTTTTCAGAGTTGTCCATTTGCCTTGCTTTTTTGTTTCACCTTTATTCTTCTCCTGGAGTGAATATTCCTAATAGGATTAATAAATGAGAAAAGTAAATAATGTGACTCCTGAAATATAGATTTTCCAGGAATGCAATTTATTACTGGCTTTGTAGAAGTGAAGCCATGTGAGGCCATCTGTTCAATGGCCTCTTCACACACTGCCAGGGGGAGAGGATTTCACAAATTAAGAGCCAGAGCTCCCAGGAGTTACTGACCTTAGGGGAAGCTGCGGGGAGAGAAGGGCACTGACCCTGGGAGAAGAAATAACCTCCAACCATAACCTGGTGTCACATGGACACAAGTCTTGAATTGGTACAAGTGAGGGCCTGACGCTAAACTCTAAATAGTAATTTGAAAGCTTGGGCGTAGGGGGGTGGATTTGAAAAGAGTATGAAAGGAAATGAAGGGGGGGAAGAGGATGAAAATTTGGAGTAAATGTGGCAGATCCTTAAGCAGCAATTTAGGCTGATGGGGTACGTTTGCAGCCTTGACCATTTGGGGGAGTTATTTGCAAGGTTGAATGAACCCATGTGCATTCTGGAAACGAGGCTTCCTACTGGGTAGACACTGTCTTTGCATCATCTTGGTGGGCCCTCAGGGCTGGGCTGGACAGCGGGTCAGGAGAGTTCAAGCCTTTAGCTGTGCCCCTCACCAGCTCCATGACAACTAGGATCTCTGTGCCCCTGTTTCCTCATTAATCAACCGAGAAGACTAGGTTATCTGGTCTCTATCTTGCTCAGTCTTTTATGAATGATTCCATTTCAGAATCAGAAGCTTTATAAAAGACTCCTTTGCTAGATTCATTCAATGTCACCTTTTTTTTTTTTTTTTTTTTTTTTTTGCGGTACGCGGGCCTCTCACTGCTGTGGCCTCTTCTGCTGCGGAGCACAGGCTCCGGACCCGCAGGCTCAGCGGCCATGGCTCACGGGCCCAGCCGCTCCGCGGCATGTGGGATCCTCCCGGACCGGGGCACGAACCCGCGTCCCCCGCATCGGCAGGCAGACTCTCAACCACTGTGCCACCAGGGAAGCCCCAATGTCACCTTTGACATCACCTGAAGGAGAAGGACATGGAGTCTGTCGTGACTTTGCCGTCATCAGGAACCATCCTCTGAAAAGGGGGACCTGGAGACCAAAATAGGAAACCTGAAGAGTGAAGGGGTCGCATCAGGACCCACCCCTGCCCCCAGGGAGGGAGTAGAGTGTGACTCCACCTTCTTAGCTGGAGAAGGAAAAATCCTAAGAGTCTAAGAGGGGCAGTCCACCTCCACATGGCTTCTTTCTGGTCCGTCCTGCCCTCTCCCGCCTTTCCATGTGAGGCTGTACCTCCTCATTGTCAGTGATGGACATTGAGAACAAAGCTGTCTAGGATGGACGCACGTTTCTCGGAGCTGGTCTTGACCTGAACCAAAGCAGGAGCTGGGGAAGCAGCTCCCTTGCCAGGGTGGTGGGCGGGAAGAACAGGAAGCTGAGAGCTGGGTCGGGGTGGGAAGGCTTCAGAGACAGGTGAGATCCCGCCGCAGGCTGGCATCCAGGGACCAGGCTTCCCAGGTGGCGCTGAGAGGTGGACTTTGGAAGGAGGTTCTGAGGAGAGGAATGAGGCCATGAACACAGGTGTCCCACTGCAGCCGGAGAGCCAAAGAGTGACTGGGGCTGTTTCCCTCCAAAAAGCCTTCAATTTCTCCAGAACCCATCGTGTTTCATGGGAGAATGACCTTCTGCTCCTCACTCATTCGTTCAACAGGCAGCTGTCGAGTCTGCAGAATACTAGGCGCTGCGGATCTTCGTGGATCCCATGGTGGGAAAAAGATTATATATCAAATCCCTGCCTTCAGGGAGCTTATGCTCTAGCAGAAGAGACAGGCACTCAAGACATAATTGAAAAGTTATAAAGTAATAGCTAGTGGGGCTTCCCTGGTGGCGCAGTGGTTAAGAATCCGCCTGCCAGTGCAGGGGACACAGGTTCGTGCCCTGGTCCGGGAAGATCCCACATGACGCGGAGCAACTAAGCCTGTGCGCCACAACTACTGAGCCTGTGCTCTAAAGCCTGTGAGCCACAACGACTGAGCCCATGTGCCACAATCGCTGAAGGCTGCGTGCCTCCGCAACAAGAGAAGCCACCGCAATGAGAAGCCCTCACACTGCAATGAAGAGTAGCCCCCGCTCGCTGCAACTAGAGAAAGCCCACACGCAGCAACAAAGACCCAATTCAGACAAAAATAAATAAATTAATTTAAAAAAATAATAGCTGGTGATGAAAAGTGTTAGGAAGCAAATTAGAGCAGAGTGAAGTGGGAGAAAAGGAGGGGCCGGCTGGTTTCCATCAAATGGTGAGAAGAGGCTTCTTCCTCTGAGGCAATATCTGAGCTGAGACCTAAATACAGCAAGGGGGCAAGCCCTAGGGATTTCTAGGGTAAAAATCTGTCCCCAGGCTGTGGGAACAAATCCGCAAGGGCCCGAGGTAGGCGTGTACCTCCTGTGTTCAAAGAACAGCAGAAAGACCGTGTGGCCGCAATAGAGTGAGAGAGAGGGAGAGTTATAGGGATGCCATTCTGGAGGCCAGCAGACGCCAGCTCGGGGCCCAAGCGGGGAGTCCAGGCCGTCCTGTGGGAGCGGAGCCGCGGGCCATGGCTGCAGGGCCGCTGGGTGCCAACATTTGAGTGCACGACTTGCGGAGAACCGTGACAATGTGGTCGCAGAGCTTTGATATCTTGAGTAACGTTTACAGGTTAATGCCCACCATGGTGACCTCCAGTGCCCAGAAGGCTGCCAGGCGCAGAGAAGCCCTTGTCCAGGGGAGCACGTGAGGGACGGAGTGTGTCAGTGGTGCCCAGCACACGTGGGCTGGGTCCACAGTGATACCGCATCTGGATTTGGCCGTTGACCGATACATGGAAGCAAAGGCCCAGCTCATGAGTG
The DNA here is from genome assembly GCF_937001465.1 of Orcinus orca. Lineage (NCBI taxonomy): Eukaryota > Metazoa > Chordata > Mammalia > Artiodactyla > Delphinidae > Orcinus > Orcinus orca. The sequence continues at coordinate 18,317,473 of NC_064567.1, read as the reverse complement.
GCCACAGAGAGGCCAAAGAGTGCAACCCTTCCAAGCTGCAGTTAAATGACATTGACATACATAGTTTAGTATGAAGCGAATTGATCAAATAGTTACTCAGCTGCACATCACCCAAACTGGTCGCTGGTTAGCTGAGTTTCCCCCTTTTTGCCTTGTTTAGGCAGATTTGGAGTCCTTAGAGTAGGGCTGCCAGGAGGCAGAGGAAAGGGATGTGAATAATGTAAGCTGATCTCGGGAAAGGGCGTGATACGGTCTTAGATGCTGCCCATAGCGGGGTCAGGTGGCCAGCTGGATGTGTGGAAGGCTTATGGAAGACGCTGAGGCAAAAGAGCCCAGCAGGCATTTAAAATAAAATATGCTGCCCACCTAAACAGGACCACATGGGTGCTTTCTCCAGCCTCTGCAGGATTGGCCTGAGTTCAACAGTCTCTACATGTTACTTCTCATGGTTTTGCTCAGACAAGACTCCATCCTACCAGATCGGATGCGCTTTTAATTGTCCCCCTAATGACACTATGTACTTCCCAAATATAGCCCTTTTAAAGTTCTATCTGTACCTGGAACCCCATCCTGCCTGTACCCACATTAGAGATAAGGGATGGATACAGAGAGCTTGGACATCATCTATTTTGTTTATCCCATGTGGCTCCAGCTGGACGCCCCTCCAGTGCCTTTTGGGGCAGAGGTCTGCAGGTGTGAGAGGGACAGGTGGTGTCCTTAGGAAACTGAAGGCAACGTGGGCCTCTGGGCTTCCTCCTCGCTCACTCAAAAGTCCTCTATTTTGCTTCATTGCTTTTAGCTGCCAATGGGACTATGTTTGCCCATTCATTAGAAAGTCCCACATTTCCCTTCCTCTCATTTATTTTTTAATCTGCTCCACCCTTGACAGTAGAAGTGAATCACTGGGTCCACTGCTTGGCAGCTGGGGGCTCAATATTTTCCTGCCCAAAGGTAGGCAGAGGCCCAAGTCCTCTTGGACTTGGCATGTCCATGGCATTGCTTGCAAACATGCAAGCAATGGCATTGCTTGCAAACATGCCTTGTTATCAGTGTTTGATCAGTGAACGAACAGAGATGATGCTGTGTGCAGAAAGAGTGTGGGGTTTGGAGCGACCTCTCTGATTCTCATCTTCCTCAGGCCTGCCATTTTCCCTCCGGAGAGACATAAAATACAGGGTTATGGTGAGGATTAAATGAGATGATGAAAATTGCTTGGCACACAGGAGATAATCTATTTGGTCTCTTCCTTACATGGATACGTAAGCTCTGTGTTAGGGCCTAGAGGGAAGCCAGAAGAATGATTCCCCACGACGCTGACGTGTGTGTCCGCCCCTCCCGACTTGGTTGTCACTAATCCTGGTCTTTGTTGATGCTTTGGGACCATCTTCTTTAACTCTATCAAAAATGTATCCCCAAAACCTGTGGTGAGGGTGAGAGTTTCAAAACGCAATCCTCATTCTAGGCTCCTCATTGTGTCACTGTCTATCTGAATCGAAGATTATAACAGAGGACGAAAAACACATCAGAACAACAACAAATATTCCCTCTAAGCCATCAGCAAAATTAAGCAGGAATTCTCAGGACGCCCATCAAAAAAACTGACCAGAGTGGAAAGTGGAACAATGGCGCCACCAAGTGGTGAAACTGAAAACGACCGCTTTGACTGCTGGTTTTTCATTAACTTCATTATCTTCGGAGAGCTACCGGGCTGTACCTGATCCAAGGCCCGGCTCATCAGAGCATGGTTGATGGAGCCGGCTCACGGGGACTGGCCACGCTAACACAGAGGAACGTCAAACAACTGTGCTAGTGAGGGTGACAAAGACAGTGGGAATGGAGTAGCAGAAATGAACCCTCTATAGACGGAAAAGCAATAAACACCCTACTGTTTACAGCTTGTCAGTGACACAAGGAAATATTTTGCTGTTCTTATACCACATGCCTCAGAATCACCTGGAAAACCTGGTAATGGTGCAGATTCCTGTCCCAGACCCACTGAGTCAGACCCTCTGGGGATGGAGTCTGGGAGTCTGCGTGTTTAACAAGTACCCTGGGCGAGTCGGGGGAAAGTTAAAATTAGGGACCAGAGCCATGAATAAGGAGTCCTGAAGCCTCACTGAGCTCATTCTATAAAAAGAGAAAATGAAGGCAATGAGCAGGAGAGGAATGATCACTTTTTAAAACAGACAGAAACTTGAAGGGAAAGGGAATCCTGAATACAGGCAGACCTTGGAGAACTGGGGGTTCGGTTCCAGACCACGGCCATAAAGCAGATATCACAATAAAGTGAGTCACAGGAATTTTTTTGGTTTCCCAGCGCATATAAAAGTTAAGTTTACACTATACTGCAGTCTATTAAGTGTGCAATAGCATTATGTCTACAAAAACAATGCACCTACCTTAATTTAAAAATACGTTATGGAAAAAATGGTAACTGTCAGCTGACAACACAGGGTTGCCACAAACCTCCGATTTGTAAAAAGTGCAATACCTGTGAATCGCAATAAAATGAGATATGCCTGAGCAGATTGCTACACACACACACACACACACACACACACACACACACACACACACACACACAGTCCTATATGTGCAACTGGCTGAATATGTGGATGGGGATTTTTGTTTGCTGGTCTGAGGAATTTTTAGTGGATGGTAAATGTAAAAACAAAACCAAACCTTCATTTGTAGCATTTGCCTATTTCCATGGTGTAAATACTCCCACCGTGGCCTATTTCCAGCCACAATGTGACATCACTGAACACAGAGGAAATGCACAATCTTATAGTATTTCACCACACAGATTTAGTCATCAATCACCCCAAGAGCATAGGTAATAGTAAAATGTAATAAAATGATTAGGAAACGATGAGTTTTGAGTATTACCTTTGTTCCAAATATAATTTATCTACTTATAAGTCTGTATCGTTTAATTTTTAAAATGAGTGTGTTTTTGCAAAATTCCTGAAAATCAGCTCTCATGAGCTGGTATGAGCCAGTTTCCAACACACCATCACTCTACGCCAAGGAGCTTCTGCCACTAACTTAAGGCCAGAGATGGAGGCCAGGAGAGGGGGCTGCTGACAGGAGCTGATGAGAGTAGCTCTCAGGAAAGGACTTTCTGAGGCAGATGTCGGGCAGGTAGCCAAGCCTTACTGAGGGGTTTTCTTCTCAGGGTTAACCCTCCACTGATTGTGGAGTGGCCACCTCTCTCGGCCCTCCCTGGTCCCCTTCCTAGAGCTGGGAGGATGTGGGCTCCCTGAATGTAGATTTCCAGCCATTCCTGTTTAGCACCCAACGAAGTCCCTGGCCCATAGGTTCAACCCACCTTTAGGAGGGGTTCAACGACTATTTACTGTTGAGTGAATTACACTGGCCCAGAGTCAGAAGAGCTGGGGCTTGGGTCTGCTATTACCAGGTTGTGCAATTTTATGGTTTCTGGGCCTCAGTTTCCCCATCTGTAGGAGGAGGGCCTTGAGTCTCATGACTCTGAATGCTCTGCCAGGATCCCAGGACTCTCTTTTCACGGCAATTGGCTCCAAGACCCCGAATCTGGGGCCCTATCCTGGTCAGCTCACACCCAGGGCTTGATTTCGTCACGGGGTCAGGGGTCTCCAACCCCTGATGGGTTGATCCCGGTACCACTGATGTAAGAGGCTCCGATACATGGAAAACTTTAGCTAAGAACCCACCTGTCCCATTAATGGCAGGACTCCAGCTCCACAGACAGGTTCCCCAGAAATTCTAGAGAGGGGTGTGTCTGTGTCACCAGGCTGGAGCAACCTTTAGGATGTCAGCTGCCAGGGCCGCCTTCGTGCATGTCAGGGAAACTTCCAGCCCCAGCTCCTTTCCTCTCTCTCCCCAGGAGGACGTCAATGGGATAAAAACCCACCTGGAATCCTGAATATACTAAAAGCCACTCCGTTGTACATTTTAAAATGGTGAATTATATCTCAATTTTTAAAAGCCTTTGAATACTTATTGAAGAAGGAGGAGAAGAAAAGGAGGAAGGGGGGGAAGAGGAAGAGGAGAAGAGAAGACATCAGAGTGGCTCTTGTGGGTAGACAGAAAGTGAAAGAATGTTCTAGGATTCCCTGGACCAACCCCTGTCAGAGGGTTTTCCTTTTGGAATAGAAATTCAAACTGGGTGCTTTTATCTTATTACCTGATTTAATATGTTGGATAATTAGGGTTCAGATGAAACCCAAGTGCTGGGTCTTAGAAGGAGAGCAAGTCGGAGGGTGAGACTCCCCCCGTCTGGGGGAGGTGATGCGGTAGAGGGGAAGCAAGGTGTCGTCAGGCTGACCTCAGGTCTGGCGCCCGCCAGGAGTTCCTTCCTGCCCATCCCGGCTTCTGGTTCTTTACAGCTTTCAGACAAGTGGCAGCTGGAGGCTCTGTGTGCCCCTATCAACCCAGAACCCCTTGTGGAAAAACCCCTTTTCCTTTTTGTTTAGCTGAGACTGAGCTGGAATTTTCCAAAAGGAACTTTTCCTCAGCAACTTAGGGAACCAAAAAAGCACAAAGGTTTTAGAAAAAAAAAAAAAAACCATTCCACTAGAGTGTAGATTTCCACTGTGGTTGGAGCTCAGACTGAAGGTGGGGGAAGAATTGGTGGGACCGCCTCCCAGGCCTCTGGTGTCTTCGCTTCCCACTCTCCTCTGTGGTCCCCCGAGCCCCGGCCGGAGTGGGGAAGCGGCCCAGCCCTGCACCTTCCATGAAGCCACGTCCAGGCTGGGCACCGGCAGAGGAGTCCTGGGCAGCCTCCCAGGGCGCTACTGTCCAAGTCATCCCAGAATTACTGAGGGTTAGATCCTGTAGAAACCGTATCCACCACCCGGCTACCTCAGCCTCCCAGTCGGAGCAGTAACCTGTCCCGATGACCCAGGTGTCAGGCTGGAAGGCCCGTGCGTGACCACAGAGCCGGCCGCCTGGCGTCAGACACCTGGGAGGCCAGGCCAGTCCAGGCCCTTCTGTGGCTTCAGAGAGGACTCACTGAGCCCAGGGGAGAGGCCGTCATCCCCACTGAGCAGAAGCTCCTTGGGAGGTGGCATGGGGGTGGGGTGGGAGGAGAGGAGACTCGCCGTGTACAGAAACTCTGCTCTCCAGGGAGCGGAGGGTGTTTTGCTGTCAGTGGGGCTGGAGCGTCTGGATGGGGACCACAGAGCCCAAGGGCAGGTCACCCCCCCGGGTCGGAAACACAGGGAGGCGGCTCACCCCAGGCCCCAGTCTTCCTCAGCCTGGGATCACCGAGCAGCTTACAGTCACGTTACGACCGACACCCCTGAGCCCAGCCCCTCAGTCTGGGGAGCCCGATCTTCCTGCAGATGGCCTCACCCTGAGTATCTCTGAGTTTTGCTAAAAGTGCTCACAAATGCTTGTGATTCAGTCCTGGGGGCTCCTTGCTGCCCGCACTTCTCAAGCCCCTGGCAGCCCGAGGCCCCCAGAGGTCCTGAACCCACCGTGGCCTGTGCCTGTGACCTTGGAACAGCCCTTGGCAGATCTGCCTACAGGCCCGTGAGGTGAGAGGCTCTGCTGGTGGCCTCTTTGTCCTCGTCCCTCGGGGGATTCCTCAGCGGGGGGGGGGGGCAGACCACAGGTGCTGCAGCTCTGAGGGTAGGGCTCTGTGTCCCTCTCTTTTACACACACACACAAACACACACATACGCACACATATACACACATATACACACGTACACACACACACATATACACACACATATACAAACACATACATGCACACATAAACACACATATACACCTGTACACACATACACACACACACACACACACACACACACAGCCCTTTCTCTCAAGGCCAGTGTGCAGGGTGGTGTGGCTGAGGCTCCAGCCGGCCCTGGGCCTGTGGGCACCTGGGTTTTGCAGGGTCTGGCCTGGGTCACAGGCCACTCTCTTCCTCTCAGAATGTGCCCAGCGGTCTCTTCTAAGGGCTTTTCAGTTTGGCTTTGTCTGGGGTCACTCGAATTTTAGGACATGCTTTTTCATTCTTGAGACACAATGGAGGTTAGAATTTGCATCCCTTTTTTTCCCCGGGGAATTCTTTTCAGTCAGTCTGTGAATTCAGATCCATGTGTGGGACAGGAGGTCACAGGACTCCACACGCAGCAGGGTGCAAATCCCAGCCTGAATGCTGCAGGAGGCTGCTGAATTCTGCCCCAACCAGCAGAAGCAGCCCTCCAGGCTCAGCTCCCCAGAACGTTCTCAGAGCCAGGGGTGGGGCAGGGGAGACTGGGCGTGTGAGGTCTGTTCTCTCTGCAACAGCATCTGGCCCTGTTCCGGTGCCCTGGTACTTTAAGGAAATAGCCCACTAGCCATGTTGCTATATATTTTTTGATTATTAACCCTTTAATATTGGTCTTAGGCTCGTGAAGCAGGGACATTAGTGGTCAGAAGGGGTCTGTAGCAGCACCTGACCCCCGAAAGGACCATGAAGCCACAGTAGTGTCTGTCCATGGAATTCTGTCCAGGCACTTTCTAACTGTAGGCCTGAGGCAGGCTTGGTACAGCCAGGCCAGCAGAGGAGGAGGTGGAAGGAAAAGACAGAAGCCCAAAGAAATGGTCCCTGACAAGCCACTCTAGAAACTGAGGGTTCCAGGGGAGACCTGTCCTCTGGAGGGCATGGCTTTCCGTGGCCACGAGCAGCTGGGGTTAGCAATTCAGTCCTGCCGGCCCCACAGGACACAGCGGGGTCTGCCTGTGGGACAGATCAGAATGGCCTGGCAGAAATGTACTTCCTCTGGGTCAAATGTCCCCATCAGGTAGGCTCTGACTCTCAAACAGAGCAATCTAGCTCCCCTCGGAGGTACTCCAAAGCTTGCCTCAGAGCCTGGCTGGCATGATACCTGAGTGCAAAGCCTCATCTGAGTCTTGATATTATCCCATCCCTGCTATGCCATCTTCTGGGGTCATCTTGGCTTTAGACCTGCTGGTACTCAGGATCTTGGTATCTTTTTACATACAGTCGCCAAGTGAGTGATACAGACACGAGCATCCTGGACCCAGAGGAAGGGAATCCTGTGGCTGGGCTGTGAGGAAGCATGGCCAGTGAAGGTGGATAGGACTTGGAAGGGTGGGTGTGGGGCGGCGGCTATTCCAGGCAGAGGGATCATGAGTCAGTCACCAAGATGGGGCATGTCCGCCCAGTGAGGCACATCTCTGCCATGGACATGTGCTGGAAATCTTGCCCTGGAGGGACGACGTGCCTGACAACTTAGCCTTATCACAGAAGGGCACGAGGTGGGCAGGGAAGGGCCTGGGGCCCATGCAATGGACTGTGTGTGCAGGAGTCATCACTCCCGCTGACGACCATCCAGACTGAGGCATGCGAAGCATTTTCATAGCACCTGCACATGCCAGGCAGCACCCTGGGCTGTTCGGACATGTTATCTTGCCTAATCCTCATAACAGTTCTAAGGTATTATTATAGCCTTCATTTTATAGATGGCGAAACTGGGGTACAGAGCGACAAAGTAACTTGCCCGAGGATCTACCAGCAAACCCAGGGGGTTTGTAGAGGGAAAATGATGAGTTTGGCTTTAGAGGTGTTTGCAGATGTCCAATAGGCAGTGAGATCGTAAAAGCTAGAGGTCGGAGAAGCCGCTGGGGTCGGGATGGATCTAGCGATTCGAGAACATAACTCCTGGGGCTTCCCTGGTGGCGCAGTGGTTGAGAGTCTGCCTGCCGGTGCAGGGGACACGGGTTCGTGCTCCGGTCCGGGAAGATCCCACATGCCGCGGAGCAGCTAGGCCCGTGAGCCATGGCTGCTGAGCCTGCACGTCTGGAGCCTGTGCTCCGCAACGGGAGAGGCCACAACAGTGAGAGGCCCGCGTATCGCAAAAAAAAGAATATAACTCCTGGAATGATTTGAAATCGTATATGATTTTCTCTTTTGTCTTCATGAGTCTATGACTTTTACACACAGTCTGCCAAAGGCAGCCATATGTCTGGTTAGAGAGAGAATTTTTTGTAGAAGGATTGCCTAGTGAAAGGCGAAGCTGACAGTCAACTTTCGACTTTCAATATAGGATTATGTGGCAGGACAGGAGTCTTCAAGCCAGGATAGTATCTTGAGGGAGGATTCACCAAATTCCTTTCCTTCCCTCTTTCCCCATTGGTTCATCAACAGTGAGTCTCCTGCCCTGTTTTTAAGGCTCACGTGGAAATCTGGGGAAGGGTAAATATGACATAGGGAGGTATAGAAAAAGCATGCCCCCCTGCCCTCTTCTGGATCAGGAGGTTTAAGGGAGAAACAGGATGGAGCGGGGACTGAGGAGTCCCCGGCCAGTGACAGTTAAGACGGGGCCCTGGACTTCCCCGGTGGCGCAGTGGTTAAGAATCCGCCTGCCAATGCAGGGGACATGGGTTCCAGCTCTGGTCCGGGAAGATAACACATGCCGCGGAGCAACTAAGCCCGTGCGCCACAACTACTGAGCCTGCGCTCTAGAGCCTGTGAGCCACAACTACTGAAGCCCTTGTGCCGCAGCTACTGAAGCCCGCACACCTAGAGCCCGTGCTACACTACAAGAGAAGCCACCGCAATGAGAAGTCCACACACCTCAACGAAGAGTAGCCCCCGCTCGCCACAACTAGAGAAAGCCCGTGCACAGCAACGAAGACCCAACGCAGCCAAAAATAAAATAAATAAATAAATAAGATGGGGCCCTGTCATCCCAAGACCTCCCCAGGCCCTGAATGAGCAGAACTCAAGCGAGACAGCAGCTATTCAAGATCTGAGGCCACAAAAGTACACGAGGCCAGAATAAAGCATTGTCTTGGAGAGCAAGGGACCCCACTGGAGAGCTGGACCAGCACACCCCAGGCCAGGGGCCTCTTCTCCCAGCAGAGATAGGCCAGGCTAGCTGAACAACTGAGCATTTTAGACCAAGAAAGACTGAAGACACCTAAAGGGCTTTTATAGTTATCCTACCTGATTACACTTCATCAGTCACAGGCCTCATTGAAAACTGAATTTTTAATACTGCACATCCAAGACGTGGTATGAGTTAAGTACCCAGATCCATGGAGGAGTGAGTAGGTGGTAGTAGAAGCTCTGGAATAGTTGGATGTAGCCAAGGAATGTGAGTGGAATGAGAACAGTGAGCTGAAGAAGCAGAAAATTTGGTCAAAGATGTGAGGGAGAAATTAGAGAGAGTGGGGCTGGGAAGTCTGGAAGTTTGTGTTATAGGGAGAAAATGGTGAACAAGGCAACTGAATGTTGCAAAGGGAAGGGAGGATGAAATGGAGAAAGGGTCATTTGATTTGACAATTAGGAGATCAAGATGACATTTAAGAGGCCAGGTGAGGTAGTGATGGGAAAGAAACCCGTCAGGTAAATCACTGGTGTTAAGGAGTGAGTGAGTGATGAAATGGAAACAGCCAGAGTAAGTGTTTCCTTTGAAGGTTTGTTAATGGGGTAGGCAAGTAAGAATACATCAGATGACAATATGAGAGGGTAGCATGAATGGGAGTAAAAGGACCTGGCTGTGACTGTAGGTAGAGAGAAAGGATCCAGTCGATGAGAAAAGATTAAAAATGCTAGAAAAAAAAAAAAAGAGAGAGAGAGAGAGGACGCTGGAGTATGATGGTTGAGCAGGACTTTGTGTGGAGAAGATGAGAAAGGGGATCAGGAGAACAAGGTGGAAAGACTGACCCGGTGAAGGAAGCAGGGACCTCTATCTCCAGGAAGGAAGACAAGTGAGGACACAGGTGTTCTCAGGTGGAGACAAGGGTTTATCAATACATGAGACATGTCCCCCTTTCCATTTTCCTTTACTAACTAAAAAGTGAGGTCACCGGTGGATGAGGCTACCCAACTGGGGAGACATCCAGTGATGAAGGATTGGGAGGGCAAGATGCAAGGGGGATGCACCTGCCCCCTGGAGGCTTGGGCCTCGACTTCAGGTCCACTTCTCATAAGAGGAGGGGCATTGCTGATGCAATGGGTTAAGCTGTGACAACTGCAAGTGAGAACAGTGGAATTTTAGAAATGGAGGAGTCAAGGGGAGCAGGGGTTTTCCTGGGAACAATTTCTGAAGCTTTGTCAGCTTCATTCCTTGTTCATATAATTTTATTAATAATTTTTACTTATTACTCAAAGAACATTGCCAAAACAATAATAGGATTTCTTTTCTTTTCTTTCTTTATTTTTTTGCGGTACGCGGGCCTCTCACTGTTGCGGCCTCTCCCGTTGCGGAGCACAGGCTCCGGACGCGCAGGCTCAGCGGCCATGGCCCACGGGCCCAGCCGCTCCGTGGCATGTGGGATCCTCCCGGGCCGGGGCACGAACCCGTGTCCCCCGCATCGGCAGGCGGACTCTCAACCACTGCGTCACCAGGGAAGCCCGGATTTCTTTTATTTTAAATATTTGTTTATTTATTTGGTTGTACCTGGTCTCAGTTGTGGCAGGCAGGCAGGCTCCTTAGTTGCGGCATGCACGTGGGATCTAGTTCCCTGACCAGGAATCGAACCTGGGACCCCTGCATTGGGAGCTCAGAGTCTTAACCACTGCACCACCAGGGAAGTCCCAACAGGATTTCTTTTAAATCAAGATTTCATTTTTCCATGTTTCTTCCCAGTCTTAATCCTAATCCTTTTATGACTTTTATGTGGTTCTAACCAGGTCATAGATTTCAGCAGATTGTATTTCCTGAAAAACAGGAGCATTTCGAGTCCTGCAGGCTTGTTTAGAAACTGGTCACTCACCCGTGACAAGGTAGAGTCTCTCTTCCTTCCCCTTTGAAACTGGATGGGACTTTGTGACTGTCTCCATGAATGGAGATGGAGGTGACGCTGCATAATTTCCAAAACTAGGTCATGTAAAGTGAGTTGACTTCTGCCGGGCTCCCTCTCCAGGGACTCTCAGCGTTGGAACCCAGCTACCACGTTCTGAGAAAGCTCAAGCCACGTGTAGGTATCCCGGCCGAGAGATCCAGCTGAGGCTTTAGCTGACAGCCAGTGTCAAATGCCAGTCATGTCCTCTACTGAGCCTCAGATAAGCCATCCAGTTGTGTCCTGTCTGAATTCCTGATCCATAATAAATGGTTGTTTCATGCCACTAAGCTTTAGGGTAATTTTTTATGCAGCCATAGTAACTGGAACGTGCAGAGAGTTTTGTTTGATAACTTCTGCATGTGTTAGCATGAGCATTTACTCATGTTGCTTCATAGTCACAGTTATCTTATTGGCTGCAAAATATTTTAAATTGATGTAGTATAGCTTATGTAAATATGGTGTTATTCTTGGCTATTTAGACTGCTCCTCATTTTTTACTACTTAAGTAATGATATAAAAAGTTGTGCATAGAGATTTTTCTTTGTCTTTGAGTTGCTTCCCTGGGACAAATTCCCAGAAGTGAAACTACTTTTGGGTACGAACATTTTTATGACTCCACCAATGTACCACCAAATTGCTTCTCAAAATTGCATCGATAGATTCTACCATCCATTGTGTTTGGCAGTTTTGGTAGATAAAACCACCTCAAATTTGTTTTGAATTGAAGTGGGGTATAAATAAATAACTGCATTAAAGAAAAACCTTTACTATAATGATTAATTTAATTGGTGAAATTGTATTTTATCATTGCTTATAATTTGTATGTCTTGGGTGAGTACTGAGGCTGAGATTTTTCTCTATTTAAAAATGGTTTTTCTATATTTTAAAAATTGCAAAACATTGTTTTACACATAAAAATATCTGCATATATTCTTTATCCAATAATGTATTTATAAGAGCTCTTGAGATCACTGTTTTTTTAGCTGCAAGTCACAATTCATTAGTAGATTATGAAATTGATTAAGTGGCTCATGACCAGTATTAATGAAAAAATTATAATAGAATAAAAATATAAGAGGGCTTCCCTAGTGGCACAGTGGTTGAGGGTCCGCCTGCCAATGCAGGGGACACGGGTTCGTGCCCCGGTCCGGGAGGATCCCACATGCCGCGGAGCGGCTGGGCCTGTGAGCCATGGCCGCTGAGCCTGCGCGTCCGGAGCCTGTGCTCCACAACGGGAGAGGCCACGACAGTGAGAGGCCCGTGTACCGCCAAAAAAAAAAAAAAGAAAAAAGAAAAAAGAAAATTATATAAAAATACCATCCCACACATAGTGAGTTTTTTGTGTGTGAAATTTTTTTTTTCAATGTATGTAGTGGGTCATGATGTAAACTGTTATTTTTCTTCATGGAGGATGCAACCAAAATGTTTTTAAAAAGTGGTCTTATAAAACCATATTTATTAACCCTTTTTCACATTGATGTGAACATTTCCAAAGCTATGTCTTCCCTTTTTATTTTGAATTTTCTTCCTTTTTTACCATTTTTTCACACGGTCAGGCCCAGCAATCTTTCGTAATTTCTTATTTCAGTTGAAAACAGAAATTCATCTTGTTTCCACGAAGGTGATAAATGATCCATCCCGTTTTTTGTCAACTCAATTCATACTGAAGAATTCTCCAGACACCCCCAAACTTATAAAAATTCATGTCAGCTCAGCAAAATGCAAATAAAGAGCTCAGGCGCGAACGCTATTGCGGAGTGGGCAAATCGAGAAGATGTGATAAACCTGAGAGCACGTACCCCTGGTCTCACTTCCAGCTGTCAGAGTTTACGTTGCCTCAGCCAAGTGAGTTCTGGTGCAAATGCTGTATAAGCACATGTTCCCACAGTCACCCAAAGATAGCTACAGAACGGGGAAAAAATAGTTGAAGAGGAAGTAAAGCTGAAGAACACATGGAAACACTCAGAGTAATAAAGAGAGATGCGTCTGGGGACAGAATGGTTAGAATAAAATGATAATGATAGTAATAATTGCTGCTGTGTATTACATATTGACCAGGCTCATTGACTCCTCACCAAAACCGGTGAGGTTTACCATTATTTCCATTCCACAGATGAGCAAAGTGCGGCCAGAAGGCCACGCGACTTACCCAAGGCTGCTCAGCTTGGTAATACGTGCCCGGAATTTCAACTTCAAGCCCATGCTCTTGATCACTGCCTCTCCAACAGGACCTAGCGGTTGCAATCAAACGAAAATGGTGAACGCCTGGGAAGAGTTACTTACAATTTAGGCGTCTTAAAGGAATTGCTCTGTGGGAACCTTCCAGATTCCCCTTTCTGCTCTGGGGAATGTCTTTCAAATAACTGGATCTTGTGATTTAGAATAAAAGCAGCTTCTACCCTGTACAGTGCTGGAGACAAACAAGACTAATCTCTTGTATTCCATCTGCTATCTTCCTGGATTTCATTCAGATCGTGAAATTTCCTGATGTTACAAGGTCTCAAAGAGGCAGTGGAGGCCATGGCTTGGAGCACAGACACGGCAGCCAGCGTGTGAGGATTTGTGACTCTGCTCTGCTTCCTTCTGGCTGTGTGATGCCGGCCAAGTTTTCCTCTTTTATAAGATGAGGATAATAATAGTACCTACCAATTAGGACAGACAGTGCTTGGTCTACAGTAAGGGGTACATTAGTATGTTATATTATTATTACATACTATAATTACTTATTTTGAAGTCAGTATACTTTATATTCGTTATATTTTTTTCTGGTTGGAATTTAAGAGATAATCTAGTTTTATCAGCAGCACTATTTATAGTTAGGGTGAGTTTTTATGTTGATGTTTGTAAGCTACATTGAATCACCTGGCATTTTCTTATCTAATTCCTCAGTTTCCAGAATGCATGCTATTCGGGTGGGGTGACCAAATGTCTCAGTTTACACTTGTCCCAGTATAATTATTAATAGTGTCCCCTTTCAACTCAGAAGGGTCCTGGTTTGGAAGATAAATCACATGGTCATCCTATTTGGAGAACCCCAACTGCTTGTCACTGCTATATTATGTGATCTGGGTCAGGAGACCCAAAGCCTAGCATAGAATCAAGGGCAGCGATCCTAACCATTTATCATGCCAAGACCCCTGGGCAGGCTGCAGAAGACTTTGGACACCCATCTGAGTAGAATTTTTTAGTACATGACATTAAATGCACAGTATAACAAAGAAATTCCATAATTTTGAAAGAATGCTAATCAAAATATTGAAAAAACCAAATCTGTGATATAGTAATACACATGCTTTTTAATTAATAATTAAATAACAGGTCTAAAGACAGATTTAGTAACTATTGTAATTTCAAAGGAGTGATGTGCTTAAATGATATTTTGAGATATCTGTGACAATGGTGACATGATACAGAAATGCCTGTGATTTCTTTTAGCAACAAAATCACAGGTACCATTTCTGTTTGTTTTCTATATTCACAGTAGAACATAATTTTTTTCCCCATCCAAGTTCCGAGACCTCTTGAATTCTATCCAGAGCTCCCTGGATTTGGGTGGATGTTTGGGAGGGAAACACATTGTGCGAAGACCAGGAAGGAAAGAAGAGACTGGAATGGTCGTGGGCTTGGTGATGGAGGAGAAAACTATGTGGGAGGTTGCCAGGGTGTGGATGGATGGAGTAAGGAGGCACCTGGGTCTGTGGCTTGGCTGTGTTGACCGAATATGGGAGAGGTGAGCCCATCCACGATATAGCCTGCTGGGAACGTGAATTTGCCGAGTGGTTCAGTCTGTGGACTTTGAAGTCCGACACAACGGGATTTGGATCCAAGCCCTGCCATTTCCCAGCATAGATCTTGCACAAGCCATTTAATTGCTCTGTGACTCAGATTCTTCCTTTAGTGGGAATATTAATACCTACCTCACAAAATCACTTTGAAGATTAAATCAGACAATGTATGTAAAAAGCTTTGTACAGTGCCTGATATGCTTTTACAAGTTCCCCACTGATGGTTTTGGCCAGAGTACTGTGGTGATGGTTACTATGAAGGTCTAACTGCCAATAGTAAACAAGGGCTCCCGCAGTCACTAAAATGTCTTCACTCATGTGTAGCCAGCAGGGGGCAGCAAATACCACATGGCAGTATAAGCTTAGGAGGAAAAGAAAATGCAGGGGTGAGTGTGGATGGAGCCCCTCCTCTGCTCACAGGCAATGAACTAGATGAACTAGGTTCCTTCTGCCGCCCACCCCACTTCCGTTTGACCCTAGTGCCTAGAAGTGTGTCCAGTCTCTGTTCTTGGGTCAAGCCCACCCAAACCAAAGAAGCACTGTCAGGAATGTTCTGGTGAGGCTGCAGGCCAGGGATTGGGCTGAGACCGGCGGTTTATGTGTGCCCCATAATATCCAAGCAGCATTTTAATCATATAAATGGGGGCGTGGGTACTGGGTCCGGGGAAGAATTCTGGATACAGTGGGAGTTGTCAGTTTACTCTCACAAACTCCCTTCTTAAACTCTTCTTGCTATCTAAACTTTTACCTGTCCTCCCAGTATTCCCAGGAGCCAACAGGACGTACACAAGGGGTGCCCAATTTAGGAACATCAACCTTGGACATCCTGTTCTGTCCTTCCTTATCCTACTGCGATGAAGTTATTGCCTTATGTTACCCGGTACAGAAAATCATCTGGAAAACTTTTGAAATAGAACTCCCGTGCACACGTGGAAAGCAATCATCCCTATTACAGTGACAGAAAGTCAGCAAGTTGTAGATGCCAAGATCTTATCTCCTTATCCCTTTGCAACCTTTCTCCAGGACATCAAAGAAATGCGATGCAATTAAATAGGATGATGGTAGGAACATGGTGCGTGAAATAGGCAAGCAGAAGTATCATTCGAAAATGCTTCCCCAGACATAGAAAACAAACTTATGGTTACCAAAGGGAAAAGGAAGGGGGAATAAATTAGGAATTTGGGATTAACGGATACACACTACTCTATATAAAATAGACAAACAAAAAGGACCTACTGTATAGTGCAGGGAACTATATTCAATCTCTTGTAATAACCTCTAATGGAAAAGAATCTGAAAAAGAATATATATAAATGAATCACTTTGCTGTACACCTGAAACATTGTAAATCAACTGTAGCTCAATAAAAATAAAAACTTTTTAAAAATGCTTCCCTTCTCCAAGCAACTAGCCCAGGAATCCTTTGTAGATCTGTGCCTTGAGGATGGCGTGATCTCCCTCTCTGTGCCCCTTAGCACATGCTACAGAGCTGAACATGTGACTAGGTCTCCAAGAATTTTTATTGAAAGGTACTGAAATTTGGGAAATGAGCAGAGAGAGCCCCAATAGATATAATCTGGTTCTCCATGGAATGATTTTAATCTTTCTGATCCTTTTTCCTAAGGATCAGAACACTTTTCTGCAGAAGAAATCTTATAATTTCAACAAACAAAGCAGAAGAAAAGGAATTTGCTCCAGTTGAGGCGGGAGGGAGAGAGGAGACCTAGGCACCCCTTCCCGACCTCAGCCCTGGCACGCAAATCCAGGTTTCCTTCAAACACAGTTTGAACCCCTTGGCTTCCCACAGGCTGACAAGCCAGTCTGGTTTCTAGTCCAGATTATGCCACCGATGGAGGGTTTGGAGTTTCCAAAATGATGTGTCCAGACTAAGAGGATGGACACCAGTGTAGGTGACCTATAGAAGAAGAACACTGGATAAACAACCAAAGATATAAGTTCTAATCCTGGCTCTCCTACTAATTGGTTGGCTCGTGTTGACTGAGTCACTTGGTCCCTTCTGTACAATGAAGGCTATGACCACGTGACCTCTGAGAGCCCTGCCAGAGCTGACATTCTTGTCCAAAACAGCTGACTCATGGTGACTGGGAGGGAAGGCCACATAATTCTCCTTAGCGCTCAGGTCCAGGACCGGAGCCTCTGCTGCAGACCCACGTGAAACCGTGCAGCAGGAGTGAGTTTATAGCCCCTCTGCTTTTCCTCCCCCTTCTCCCGTGCTGGGCCTCCCCATGCCCTCCCCGCCATGCTGAGCCAGGGGGACCTGTCCCCTGTGGTCAGTGCCCCCTTCTCTGGTCCCTGGTGACCCTGTGCTCCAGTTCCACAAAAACATGTCTGGCTTCTGTTAGCCTGGGGCCTCAGGCTAACTCTCCCTTCCAGGGTCCCAGCTTTAATACATATACCCCTAGAATTCTCTTCCAAAATCTGCTGTTTCTTGTCTGACCACCTCTCACTTTCCTGGCCTGCAACTCTTGCATAGTTTGCTTATCACTAGTGAATGGCTATGTTATCTACCCAGCATAGAAAATTAAAGATGGTAGGAGAGAACATTGATTTTTAAAAGATAATTCTGTTTGAAGAATCTGACTTCTTTTGCTCAATAACTGCAGTTCGGCATGCTAGATTTTCTGTGTGTACAGTTAAGATAGCAACAGAAATTGTCATAAAAATTAGTTTCAGTGCGATTTAGTGAATAGATCACAGAAAGAGAAGGTGGAACTGAAACGGAGCAGGACCCTATGGTCCTTGCCCCCCATGTCCTCAGCCTGACTTTTGTCCGTGAAAAAACTTTAGCCAAAGAATAAGTTTAATCAGAGAAGTGAGAAAATGCAGAAACAAAGGAAAACAGTCAAAGGAGACCAAATAATAATAGTTTAATCATTAAGCTTAGTCAAGGACCTTTAGTTCCTCCTTAAGGGCTATAGATAATATTCTGAGCCATCTCCTGTGAGCTGTTTTGCAGATACTGAAGGAGGAGGAAGACTATATGATGACCGATTGAAGCCATGACATAAGCTGCCGCAGTTCCGAGAACTGCCCTCAAAGAAATGGGAACAAACCCAGGAACTAAAGATTAACTGTACTTAAAACAACCAAGGTGACGCTGATCAGACCACCATATTACTGCTTTCAAGATGACTGTCTGACTGTGCTGTTCTGCTCCCTCCCTCCGCCTACAACCTTGAAACTCCCCTTTAAAAGTCCCTGTCCCCTGAGCAGCCATCGGGAGTTGGTTCTCGAACAGGAGTCCACCCTCTCCCCTGGTTGCCGGCCTCCGACATAAAGCAAACTTTCCTTTCCTACCAACACTCGTCTCTCGAGAACTGGCTTTCGAGCAGCAAGCAGCCGGACCTGGGCTCGGTAACAGAACCATTGACTAGATATTTGGCACATCAATGAACTTTTCTGGATTAAATTCATCATCTGTAAAATGAGAATCGTGATGCGTGAGTCTCGCAGGATTGCTATAAGCATCACATGAGATCATTTGTTGATTCAGGAAAGTTTTATTTGAAATATATCATATACCTAAAAAAGTATATAAAATTGATGTATACCATTTAAAGGAGCAAAATAAAACAAACACATATGTCCTAGGACCCAGGTTAAGAAATAAGTGGTACCTTGGAAGCCCTTTGTATGTCCCTCCCTGATAGCAAAATTCACCCCAAATCCCACCCTTTTTCTTGGTCATAATTTTAGTCTGCATTTTCCCCTGAGACTGTCTTTTCACCCCCAGCTTTATTGAGATCATCAACATATAACTGGGTTTAAGTTTAAGGTGTACAATGTGATGATTTTTTGTTTCTTTGTTTGTTTCATGTATTTTTTTAACATCTTTATTGGAGTATAACTGCTTTCCAATGTTGTGTTAGTTTCTGCTGTATGACACACTGAATCAGCTATATCTGGGTCATATGGTAGTTCTATTTTTAGCTTTTTAAGGAACTTCCATACTGTTCTCCATAGTGGCTGTTTTCAGTTTACATTCCCACCAACAGTGCAAGAGGATTCCCTTTTCTCCATCTGTATATCTTCTTTGGAGAAATGTCTATTTAGGTCTTCTGCCCATTTTTGGATTGGGTTGTTTGTTTTTTTGATATTGAACTGCATGAGCTACTTGTATATTTTGGAGATTAATCCTTTGTCTGTTGCTTCATTTGCAAATATTTTCTCCCATTCTGAGTGTTGCCTTTTCGTCTTGTTTATGGTTTCCTTTGCTGTGCAAAAGCTTTGAAGTTTCATTAGGTCCCATTTGTTTATTTTTGTTTTTATTTCCATTACTCTATGAGGTGGGTCAAAAAGGATCTTGCTGTGATTTTTGTCATAGATTGTTCTGCCTATGTTTTCCTCTAAGAGTTTGATAGTGTCTGACCTTACATTTAGATCTTTAATCCATTTTGAGTTTATTTTTGTAAACAGTGTTAGGGAGTATTCTAATTTCATTCTTTTACATGTAGCTGTCCAGTTTTTCCAGCACCACTTATTGAAGAGGCTCTCTTTTCTCTATTGTATATTCTTGCCTCCTTTATCAAAGACAAGGTGACCATATGTGCATGGGTTTATCTCTGGGCTTTCTATCCTGTTCCATTGATCTATATTTCTATTTTTATGCCAGTACCGTACTGTCTTGATTACTGTAGCTTTGTAGTATAGTCTGAAGTCAGGGAGCCTGATTCCTCCTGCTCTGTTTTTCTTTCTCAAGATTGCTTTGGCTATTTGGGGTCTTTTGTGTTTCCATACAAATTGTGAAATTTTTTGTTCTAATTCTGTGAAAAATGCCATTGGTAATTTGATAGGGATTGCACAATGTGGTGATTTGATGCACATATACGTTGGGAAATATCTACCACAATAAGGTTAGTTAACACATCCTTCACTTTGTGTAATTACCATTTTGTTGTTGTTATGATGAGAACATTAAAGCTCTATTCTCACAGCAACTTTCAAGTATACAATACAGTATTGTTAACTACAGTCACTGTGCTGTACATTATATCCCCAGAACTGTTGGAAGTTTGTACCCTTTGACCAACATCTTCCCATTTCCCTCACCCCCAGCCCCTGGCAACCACCACTCTACTTTCTGTGTCTACAAGTTCAATGTTTTTAGATTCCACATATAAGTAGATAATCTTCCTCTGTCTGACTTATTTCACTTAGCCTAATGCCCTCAAGGTCCATCCATGTTCTTGCAAATGGCAGGGTTTCCTTCTCTCTCACAGCTGAATAGTATTCCATATATATATATATATATATATATATACATTTTTTTTTCTTTTCTTTATCCATTCATCCACTCAATCATTGATGGATCCTTAGGTTGTTTCCACGTCTTGGCTATTATGAATAATGCTGCAATGGACATGGGAGTGCTGATATCTCTTTGAGATAGTGATTTCATCTCTTTTAGGATGTATAGCTGAAACTAATAAAACATTGTAAATCAACTACATTTCAATAAAATTTTAAAAATTGCTCTGTGAGCTTTGGCTGGTCCCTTCACTTCTCTGATCCTCAGAGTTTTCTTCATTGTAAGACCAAAGTGTTGCTTGGCTAGGCATGCCAATCTGAACGTATATTCTTTTGAAATACCATTTGCACATTTGTAATTACTTCTGAAATGCTTTCTAAACAATATGCAGTTCTAGGTTTGCAGTTTGTGGTAGCCAGCCTCCACGGTTTCCCAGTGAATGGGGTTGATCTTTGGTGGAAATGACGGTGTCTGACTTCTGAGGTTAGATAATGAAGACATTGTGGCTTCCACTTTGTGCGCTCTTGGATCACTCACTCAGGGAGAGTCAGCCACCAGGTCATGAACATTCCAGCAGCTTTATGGAAGGTACTCGTGGGGAGGAGCTGAGGCCTCCTGCCAATACCCAGTACTGACTTGCCAGTGACTGAGTGCGTTATCTTGGAATCAGATCCTCCAGCCTTAGCCGAGCCTTAGCATGATGAGTCCCAACCATCATATTTACTGAGAGACTCCCCCACCCAGAACTACCCAGGAAAGCTGCTCCGGAATTCCTGGACTCCAGTAAGTGTGTGAAATAAGTGTTATAATTGTTAAAACACACACACACACACACACACACACACACACAAACAAAAGAAAAACAAAGGGTTGGATCCCAAGGCTTTGAAATTGTGTTCCAGGGCCCTCCCGGCTGGGGGCTGTGTATGGGGGTAATAACTGATTTGGTTCCCAGCCTCCTCCCCGACTTAAACCACAGCAGCTCTGCCATCATCTAGTGTATATATTGAGGATACATAGCGGAGTTATTTTAAAGAAAAGAGTGCACTGCCAAAAATATGTTTGAAAACACTGGATTAGGACACACTGGCTTAGACGACCTCTAACAGCCTATGATTCCATCTATCAGTATGAAAAAGAAAAACCTTCTTACAAACACATGGGCAGCATTTTCTTCAGGGCTCACTCGTCTTGCTGGAAAGCACAATCCCTGAGGTTGGAAACAAAAGTTCACACTGTGCTGCTCACAGATAAATGAATCAGGAGTTGCCCTTCCTGTGCATGAGGCTGGACAGGGTCCAGGCAGCGGAGAAAGAGCTGGTCCTGCAGAGGAAAGAGCCCCACACTGGACACAGCTCCACCCCCTGGGGCACCATCTAGAAACTGGGGGGGACAGTGGGTTTGCTTCTGTTGCCCACATTTTGTTATAATAATAATGATGATACTAACAACATCAACAATGATGACTAGCATGTATCGAGGGCTGTGTGCAAAGCCTGGGAGATGGGTTTCACACTCATGGCCTCGTTTAATCCTTATGACCCCTGGGAGGGAAACATTTGTAGATTGGGGAAACAGAGGTAGGTTAAATGATCTGCCAGACTCACAGATTAGGAGGAGCAGAGCTGCAATGAAGATTCAGTCTGTCTATATTTATACAATTTTTTGCTACCATCTCACGTATTTTAGGCCACTAGTCAGAAATGAGCAGCCCCTCTTTGGGTCTGAAGTACACTGATTTCACACTAGGAGGTTTTCATAGTTAGTCATTATAAGCTCTTCATTCATCAACTTACTCGTACATGCGACTGCCATTACCAAGCGCCCACTGTGTGCCCAGGCACGGTTCTAGGCACTGCGGACACAAGAGCGAGGAAGACAGACACTGGTGTTCCCTCAGGCTTAGCTGGGAGTGGGGCTGGAGGAAGACCTGAGAAGCCAAACTCTGGGGAAGGAAGGAAGGGAAGCTTCCCTTCAGGTTCCTGAGCCCAATGTCTTCCTTGCAGTACAGCTAGAACATGCCTTCAAGGGTCAGAAAGACTAAGTGTGACCTGGAGCTGGACCCCAAGAACCTGAGCCTCCAAAGACAGTCCCCCTAGGAAGCCTTTCCGGGCTGAGCCCAACACAGCCGGTGCTCTTCCTGCTGGTGGTCCCCCCAGGGCTCTGCTGGCAGCTCCACCATAAGCGAGGGGGCCCTCCATTAGCGAGCACCACAGACACTGCACTGAGACAGCTTGTTTGGGAATTGTGTCAACACAGAGGACACAGTTTCACGTTGAGAAACGTGAAATCAGACCTTGTGCTGTCTGCCATCAACCTGCGCCATTATTGTTCAGAGCAGATTTTCAAGTGCGAGTCTTAATCGCCTGTGAGAGTCAATCAAATTTTATTCCATCTTTCAGTTGGTCTCATTATCTTAACAATTCCACTCTTTGGCTGGAACTTTGTTTTGGTCAAATTCCAACTGTTCCACGAGTATATTTCGTGGCCCCAGCAGAGCTCCTCAAAGCAGGAACCTACACCCTTGTTCTGTAACTCCCACCGACTTGGCCCCTGCAGGGTCAGTACATTTGTGACCAGGAGTTTACCTGAGTCCTGAGGCTGGGATGCAACCTGCCCAGGATGGTGGTGGGGGGATGGGGGTGGGGTTAGTTCCCCAAAGGGAAGGGGGAAAGGGGCTCTCCACTGGGAATGCAGCATCTCTACCTATGGAGACCCTCTGGCGTCTATCTGCTCCAGCCTTATGCTGCAAATACTCCTCTATCTTGTCTTCAAAATGCAGCCCCAGTCCTTTGTGACAGCTCTGATCCCTCTCCTCTTCCTTCACCCCAGGCAAGGGACAGTTCTTAGATATAATCGGAGGTCTTCTAGAAAGCAGGGAGGAGGGCTAGCAAAGGGCCCTTTATCTTGTTTGTGCTCCTGGCTGACTTCTCAATGGTCTTGTTTTGAGAGAATTTTTAAGCAGGGCTCTAGAAAGCAGGCATCTGATTTAAAATCTCTTACTAGTGATTACCCTAAGGTTTTTCCAAAGTGCACTTAAGCCAACTCTTGACTACCTGGAGAGATCGTTTGGGAACTAGACCACAGAGGACTTGCCACAGCTGTTAATGATAGTCTGCTCTTGGTGATTTAGAGGGTCACTGAAGAGGTTTGCAGTTTGACTTGGGATAAGGTGGGACCTGCCTATCCAGCAGTGGGGACTGGACCACAGTGACCAGTAGGTTCCAGGAAGCGAGGGGCCCAGGCAGCGAGCAGCGGTGAGTGCCTGGTGCTCTGTGCCCCCCACCTGGCTCTACTCCAGCTGATCAGGGGCTGGGCTGCTCTCCTGCATCCCTGGGTGAGACCCAGCAACCAATGTTGCCCAACTAAACGCTATCCATCCGACACATGGATAACCTGCAAAGCAGTTGTCACCTAACCACAGGGGCTATAATCATCCAACAAACAAAGCCAGGAGCAAAGCAACCTATCTTTGTAAAACTTGAAGTCAACACTTGTCTATCCGACCCCCTTTCCTGGCCTTTGTTAATTTAATTCTGGATAAGGAAACAGTATTAATTTTTTTAAAAGCAACAGCATTTGTAAAAGTAATACAAGGCCTTTACTTTTGTAACCCTATTTAAAGTATTCATCCATCTCTGTCACTTGAAGATACAGCGAGAAGGTGGCCGTCTACCAGCCAGAAAGAGGGCCCTCGGCAGAACCCGACCATGCTGGCACCCTGATCTTGGACTACAGGCCTCCAGAGCCTTGAGAAATACATTTCTGTTGTTTAAACCACCCAGTCTCTAGTATTGGGTTGGCCAGAAAGTTCATTCCGGTTTTTCCGTAAAACCCAAACGAACTTTTTGGCCAACCCAATAGTTTGTTATAGTGGCCCAAGCTAATACCAATTATTGATGCTTTTCTTCCCTCTGGTCCAGACAATGAGCTTCATGAAAGCAGTTTCTTGTGAGTGGTGCTGCTTAGTAACCATAGGACTTTGGCCTGCACAGGTAGGAGGCACAACCAAGTAATTTGTGAAACAACAAATGGACTTGTGTTCTGGCTCGGCCGTAGGGCTGAGGCTCTCAGCCTTGGCTACACATTAGAGTCACCCAGGGATCCTGCAAACTCTTGATGTCCTGGGTACACCTGGACAAATGAGATCAGTTTCCAGGGATGAGGGCCAGACACGCTAGCATTCAAAACCTCCCAGGTGTCTCTGATGCGCAGCCAGGATGAGACCCAGACCCCTAAAGCTAAATGGGTGAAGTACCGAGGTGATGGGTCCCCACCTAAAAGTAAAGACACCAAGTCCTCCCTCCTGTTGCAGAGCTGAGTGGCCTGCTGTATGGGTATCAACAGGAGGAAGGTTGAGGGGCAGGGAAGGCAGTACATCGTCTCAACAAACCAAAACAAAATAAACAGCGTCAAACTCATAAGAGCACATTTTATTTGAGGCAAAGAAAAGTCTAGCTGAAAGGATTACAGTTCCAAGCAATCAAAATGCAATTGTTAGAGGCACCATTTTGATTTTGTAAATTCAATTTAGAAAAGGGTATTGGGTTGTGCTTTCCCCAGATGGACAAGAAGGGCAAAGAAAACTGAAGAGACTTCTAATCTACTGATTCTGCTCTTCGGACCCAACACCAAGCTGGCTGAGCCCTCGTTGGTTCATCTGTAAGTCGCTGACCCAGCGCTGAGGGACACAGGCCAAACTATACTACACACAATAAAAGTGAGGCGGGGAAAAGCAGGTCACCTGGGGAAGGGCAGGCACCCACAGCTTCAAAACTCCTCGTGAAAGGGATAATCCTTGTGGGCGGCACAGCTATCAGGAAAAAACAGAAACACATTACCTTTTGACGAAGAGACTTTGACCACAACAAACTTCAAAAAGTCAGAAATGGTGTCTCATTTAGGTAGAAAGAGAGGCCTCAGAGGGCACGAGCCTCTTCTGAGACTGCAGATCCTGGGTCTGCCCTTGGGGTCGTGGCCCACCTTCCAGTCCTCTGCCAGGGGGCTCTCATCCATCAGCACCTGTGTGATGGACACCACCCTCCCTGTGTGCCCAGCACTGTGCCTAGGGTGTGCAGGGCGGCAAGACACAATTCCTGCCGCCTGGTAACTCAGTCTAGTTGCAGGACCAGAGAGCACCTATTGCCTTAAACAGTAAGAGGGTGATAATAACATAAGAGATGTTAACAAGTCTGCACACATGACACAGCAAGTGCTCCGAACACACGGAACAAGAAGCCACTGTCACCTCCAAAACCTCCTGGTACCAGTGGGAGCTGAAGTGAGGCCAGGAGAGTAGTTCAGGATTTGCTACAGGAAACAGAGGGAGAGGGGACAGGCTGGACGTTGAGCTGGGGGTGGACTGATGCAGGCGTACGTGTTGGCCAAGGTTCACAGTCCCATCTGCAGGGCCGATAGCCTGTGTTGGGAATGTAATGGCAATAGCGTTGGGAAGTCTGGCTGGGCAGAGTGTGAAAGGCCCAGGGTGAACCCTGCTTGGGCCATACAACTCCTACTCAAATATTTAGGCAATTCAAAAGTTCCCCATGGATTTTTTTGTTTTGTTTTGGCATCCTATCAAACCTGAGAAATATAACACTGCCATTAGCCACAGGGGCTCAGTATAGCGATAGATGCCAAACTGTGGCAATGTGGATGCACGTATGTATGTGTACATATGGTTAGAAAACGCTTCCCAGGTGACCCGGGGATGTTGCAGCCAGCCGCTCCCTCCCCGCTCCAATCCTAACCCATTAACATCAGTGGCCACAGGATAATCTGACAGCTGTTTCTAGAATAGCACTAGACAGTAGAAGGAGTCTATACGTAAAGGGGCCGAACAGAAAACCCCTGTGGTTTGTCTGCCCTTCAATATGCCGCATCAGCAGCGGGAAGGGAAAAGGAAACTGAACGAACGATCAGTGATTCTCAAAGCAGAACAGATGTAACTTGGCGACTGATTCACTTCTCTCTTCTCTCTCCCTTGCCCGCCAGATCGAAAATGATTTTCATGTCTAAAGGGTAAGCACCATTAACGCAAACAGGATCATCAGAAAGGGCCAGTGGTAAACTCTGCCTCTGGCCTATTCCGAATCCGAGGCCAAGCGTGGCAGCAACACACTCACAGGCGTGTGCTTGAACGAAGCTCAGGAGAGAGTTATCGGCCAAGATGCAAACCTGGCGAACACCTGCCAGGGCGGTGGGAAGCCACCAGCGGTGCAAACCCAGAACTGGAGAGAGAGCAGAGGCTGGAAGGAGAGAGCTAGCACCCGAGCCGGCCTTAGGGAATGCTCAGATTTTGCTTAGAAGAGTAACTACTTGAGAAGAAGAGAAGAAACAGAGAAGTCGGACGATAAAAATCACGAGAGAGGAGGTTCTTAGTCTCCACTGTGAAGTGGGGAGATTCTTCTTGAAAGCAGAAAATGAGTTTTAAACTTTATGGAGTTAATGCAGTGGTGCAAAAACGAAAAGAGAGAAAACAACCTTCCTTGTCATCTCCCTCAGATTCCACACTACAAGTCAGAGGGAATACAAGGAACCAGCACATATATAGCTGGAGGGGCCGAGTGATTCTCTCGGTCACATGGTTTAATCGCTGTCGGAGCTGAGCCCCAAGCACCATGGTCTTCCAACTAGAACCCTTTCATTAGTCATTAGAGACGAAGAGTCACATGCAAATTTTTCCAAGAAGGCGGGGCACGCGCCACCTGGGATCATCTGGTTTCAGATGTGCCACTAAAATTTGAAAATTAAAAGTCAATATATGTGGTTACTGCAGGTTAGGCCAACAGTGCATGGGAGCGGGAGAAGACATCTAGGGCAGAGCTCCCTGCATTTCCCGGGGGGCTGAGTGCGGCTCGGCTGACACACTATAAATGTTTCCTGCTGTACACGGAGGAGAAGGCAAGTTAACAGGCAAAGTAACATGCACAAGTCAGAGCCGCTGCAATAGCAGGACTTGGACAGTAAGGCCTCCAGGAGTTATTCTTTCATCTGCAGCACCTGATACCCTCCTGGGGCTCTCCCGGGACTCACCTCACCAAGGCACAGACCCTCCAGTTCCTGTTGTAGCTCAGTAAGGTGGTCATATCCGCACTGCTGAGTTCAAAGTCAAAGACCTAAAAAGAAAAAAAAAACAAAAAACCAACCTTCCAATAAGCTCTGTAAACAGCTATCAAATAGGGAAACATACAAGCAGCTCCAGGAAGGATCACTGGTGAGATGTTGCCTGGAGTGAGGAGGGGCAGGAAGGTAAACTAAACTCAGAGAAAGTTTCTCACATGACTATTCAGAGAACGCACATGTTTTGTCTGGGTACTATGTGAACAATGAGAACAGACCTTCCCTTCCAGAACCTCCGAACAAAATGATACTTTTTCTTCCATTTATTTCTTCCATTCATTTCAAAACCTCTGCCGACCGCTTCCACTGTGATAAGCACCAGGGGGAATACAGTGATGGGTAAGAAGTGTCTTTGCCTCAGTTTACAATGAAGCAAAGGACGAGGTAATTCAACAGCTATGCTACAGGGAATAATTAGCTGCGCACTGCAGGAAAGAGGCTCCACAAAGCACGCAGGGAATCCAGAGGAATCAGGAAGGAATTCCAGCTGGGAAGCTGAAGGATGTGGTCAAAGGAGATGCCATTTGAGACGGGCCTAAGAAGCCAGATAAGGTCTTGACAGACAGAGAAGACGAGAAAGGCGTATCAGGTGGAGAACTTTGCCTACCCCAGGACCAGAGGAGGGCCCTCAGCTTGGATGATCGCGGAATGTGCAGAAAGAAAGCCTGCTGCATACTCTGTGATCACAACCGTGCAAAAATGTGCAGACTACACAGTAAGATGCAAAATAATTACGTTAGTACTAGAGATTAGTCATTTTATAATGTTTCTTTTCTAACACCTTGAAAAAATAAAATATGAAACAAAAAATGCATCTCTAGCAGGATATGCGTTTCTTGTGGTCACTGTTTTACCATTTATCTCCTCCACCCTCCCCAGGCCCCAGGGACCAGCAGCGCGTGTTACAGCCACAGCCTGGCCAGTGGAACAGGCAAAAATCAGCTGCTTGCTATGGAAACAAGAGCTGCTGGGAACCAGGGCTCAGGTGAAGACAGAGGGGGTCCGGGCAGAGCTGCTCTGCTCAGTGACAGCAGAGGCTCACAGGCGCAGGGACCCTCCTGGAGAGCTCTTCTCCCAGCCCAGCCCCCAACACTGGTATGAGAGGCAGGCAGGCAGGAGGTGCCAGGAGGTCTGCTCTGCTCTGGCAGGTGCTCGGAGAGGACACCTCACTGGTGCCCTGGAAGGTCTCTGCAGGCCTCGGACTTACCAGCACAGCAGTGTTTGCTGAGTGCTGATGCAGGTACCAGGCATTGCGTGAAGCCCTTCGGTGCATCTTTTTTAATCCTCATGACAACTCTTGAAATGGGTACTATTTTACAGATGGGGAAACTGAGGCACAGTAACTAACGGAGCCCTGAGGCAAACCCAGGCAGCATCACTCAAGAGCAACATTTCTTGGCAAATGATGAGTTCCCCGAGGAGCCTCAGCACAGGTGTGTGCATGCAGAGCGGGGCCCGAGGCCCAGGGCCTGCCGGGTGTAGCACCGCCTCCCAGAGGAGCCACTGTCCCTAGTCCGCGGTGGGCTCCCTGCCACTCCAAGAGGAGACGGGGTGGGGTGGGCACACACATGACAATCCAGAGGCCCTGAGAAGAGCTGGCCCCTCCTCCACCGAGAAGACCCTGGGCCGACCAGCCAGGACCTTACCTGGAAGTTCTCAGCAATGCGTTCAGGCGTCACAGACTTGGGGATCACGATCAAGTTCCTCTGCATGGGAAACCGGATCAGAACCTGTGAACAGAGGTGCCGAGTGTGTCCGTATACCAGGAGCTCTGCACTTTCATCTCACCTAATCTTACACACCCATCACCTGGAGAAAGAAACCCCAGAACTTCACAGCGAGGAAACCGAGGCTCAGAGGTGATGGGGTCATGCCCAGCAAGGGGGAGGGGAGACACTCAGGATCTGACCCCCAAGCCCCGCTCTCAGCCTCCTTGCCACGTGCTTCCGCATCTCCCGGGTACATTACTCCCTGTCTGGGAACTCGCTCTACCACTTGGGAGCGCTCAGCTGATCACGAGTGTCCTTCTATGAGTATAGAGACGGGTGTTCCCAAACAGTGCTGAGGCTGACCCTCGTGCCAGCCCTCGGAGGTAGAAGGGCAGGTCCGATTATCCCCAGACCACACGCAGTCTTCTAAGTCCCTTTCCACCGCACACTCCAGGACCCGAGCCACACGTCCAGGGAGCGCTCGACAGGGCTCGGTCACTCTCCCCCCACCCGCCCCCCGGCTAATGGGAACCACCACCACGAATGCAGGAAGTTCTGGGAACAGTCATGAGCGCCTGGAAATGGCTGTACCTGGGCTGTGGTTTTATTGTGTTTGTCTGCAATCGCTTTGATCCTGGGATCCTCCAGTAGGGAGGGGTCCTCGGGCTTGGCCCTGGAGACAGAAACACGGTCTGCGTGAGCAACCATCATCGCCACCACTCCAGGCAGCCGTCAACCCTAACCCTAACCCTCATCGACCTTGGAGGGCAGCCTGCCTGTCTTCTGATTCAGAGCTCAGTTCCAAACTCCCAACCCGCTGGAAAAAGAGTAGGCCTCTCGCTACTGGAAACACCAACCAGGAACCCCAACAGGAGGCTCCTGGGGAGGTCTGCCCATCGGCCCCAGAAGCATCTTCCTTGATGCTGGATTTTTCTCTGCAGCCATTTCTAATCGTCACTAGCTGACAAGAGAACACAATCCCGTGGAAACTCACCAGGGCCTGTCGGGAGAGCCAAGGGGACTGTAGGCAGTCACTACGATGCCTTTGGACTGGCAGTACTGGATTAACTTCTCCTGAGTGAGGTACGGGTGGCACTCGACCTGCAGAGGCAAACAGGAGGGCTGATGGTGCCACTGTGGGCACGGGCCATGGCACACACAGGAAGTCTCCCCATGCTAAGCCCTTCCCTCCCCAGACATAAAGTTATATGTAACCAATGTCCCAACTCCTAGGTAAGCTGTTAACAACTGTCTCTGTTTCCCAGCAACTGTCCTTGACATTAACGAGAATAATCTTGTTACTGTCGCCATGGGCCCTGAGGGTTTTTCTGGCTTTGGCTGTTTATCAACTGTGACAGGTCTGAGGATCTCAATGTCTGCACACAGCTCATCTCAGGACCCTGAGTCTTCACAAGGCAGGCTCAAACCCGTTCCCTCCTGCAAGTTTCACTCCCAGATGTGTCACTATCTTTCTGAGCCATAAATCAGGACTCTGCCGGCGTCCAGGGACCTGCCTCCCGGCTGCGCCCCAGGTGACACAGACAGAAAGTAACTGCTAGGATCACACAGTAACAAACAGGCACAGTGGCTTCCCTGCCGGACGTTACCTGGTTCACCGCCGGCTTATATTTTAAGCCAGGTTTGTTTAAGATCTTCTCCACCTGGAGATGGTTGAAGTTGGAGACGCCAATAGCTTTCACCAGCCCTTCGTCCACCAGCTCTTCCATGGCCTAGAGACCAAAGAGGGTCTGCCTGCTGCTGACATGTGCCCCAAAGGACAAGGGTCAGAAGCACCTCTCGCACCAGACACCTTACCAGGTCCTGCCCTATTCGGTGATAGCAAATGAGATCTTTGGGAAGACAAGAGGCACCAAGACAAAAGCCAGGTTGGCTTTAATGAGACAGGAAGAGCAAAAAACAGAGAGTAACAATTACAGCGAAAGAAATGGCAGAGCTGGGTATTCACACCTGGCCCCTCGCAAGGAGACTGGGGAGCTGGCAAGGAAGGGGAGGCCAAGCCAGGGGCTGCCTTACCGTCCAGGTGTCCACAAAATCGCTGTCACTGGGAACCACGTTGCCGTCCCCATCCAATGGGAAAAAGTCCTTTCCAGGCTGTGGTAACAATCAAAGACAATCAGTGACAGCCCTGCGTAGATCTGCTGGGGGAGCTGCATCTTTGAAAGCAAAGTTCTGATACAATTATTCTAAGCTACAATAGCTGGCTACGGTTTTAGAGGATAATCAAGAGCAAATCCGTGTCAGTGTGAAGAAGAAACGGCAGACGACTCCTGGGCTGGTGCTGGCCATCAGGTGGAGATGGACAATTCTCGGTCAGTGAGATGAACCCCGCCGTGGATGGCAGTGTGTGCATGGGCAGGGAGGACTCAGGGCCAGGATTCACAGGGCCCATGTCCTGGCTGGATCCAAACCTACAAAACCACCACCTCACCGAGCCTTGCCAGCTTACTGTGAAAAACAAAGGTTGAAAGTAAGGCCCCGATATACCACAGGGCAATAATATAAGAGTTACAGGGTAAAAACCTGCATGCCTTCAAGCTGGTTGACAAAGTAGAAAACTGAGCCCCGTGGCTAGAAAGGAGGCAAAGGACATAATAGCTCTAGAGCTTTCTGTGAAGAGGCAGGCTGCCAAGGTTTACCCAGCTCCCGCAGGATGGGGTGTGTGTGGAATGTAGAAACACGCACAAACATGTACAGGGTATGAATGGGTATGTGTGTAGGTGCCTGAGGCAGGGGGGAGGGGCGGTCACTGATGACATCTTATGGCCATGGGCAGGAGTGTCACCTGAGCCATGTTCACTGTCACAAAGTTTCAAGTTATACAATCACCAAATGACAAAGAGCAGCATTCTTCAAACTCTGAAACGTGCATGCAAGTCACCTGAGGTTCAGATTCAAAGGGCCTGGGTGGGGCCTGAGACTGAGTTCTAATGAGCTCCCAGGTGATGCCATTGCTGCTGGTCCAGGCACCATACCTTGAGCAGAGCAGCAAGGACACACACAGACTGTGTACCTGCTCACGACCTGCTAACAGGAGAGGGTGATGCCACAGGCTACACCTGAGCCCCGGGTACGTACCTTGAAGCCAGTGGGCCAGTGGATAAGGTAGAGGTCCAGGTAGTCCAGCTTCAGGTCGCTGAGTGTCTTCTGGCAGGCGCCTTTCACCAGGTCCTTCTCATGGAACGTGCACCACAGCTGAAGCCAGCGAGAGAACAAGTCTTACCCTGCGTGCCGGAAGCGCTTTCCCGGCCGGGAGCCAGACAGCTCGGGGACAGAGAACTTGCTTTCCTCTCCCCACAACCCACCCACTTCACTGTGACGCTGTAAACAGTGGGGAGGGAGATTCCATTTCACACGTGGATCCTAACTCTTCCAAAGGAAGGGAGGGTGATCAGATCAAGGAAACCTTTCACAAGGACCAGACTGAAGGCACTAAGTAGAATGGACAGGTCAGCAAGCCAGCCCCAGGCTCCAGACATGAGCTCTCTGGCCTACTCTCCCACAGGCTGGTCTTCGTGGGGCCAGCCTCACCCTCCCACCCGGTGTCCTTTGGGCACCACCAGCCTCTGGGTGAAAGACAGTGGCCAGCGGTGGAGATCAGTCTGCAGGTGGGAACCAAGTACTGTCCTCAAAGGTAACTCCCTGGAACGGGGGCGCCAACCCACAGCTTTGGCCGCATCAGCAAGGGGCTCCAATCAATGGGTCCGGGCGGAATGACCATCCAACAGACAGGCGGCCACAGATGGGCGAGCCCTAGAGCCCCCACCTCCCCTGGAAGAACTGCCTGCCAGGTGATAACCGCAGCTGTATTAGGAGGCCCCAGAGCGTGGTCGTGGCCCCTAAGCTAATGCTGCCCCTGGATGAATGCGGACAAGAACCCTCCCTCAGGCTCCCCTGCAGAGCGGGGTACCTTGCTGACGATGAAGAGGTCCTCACGCTTCACCACCTTCTCCTGGAGCTTCTCCTGGATGGCCAACCCCACCTCGTTCTCGTTCTGGTACACGTGGGCACAGTCAATGTGACGGTATCCAAGGTCAATCGCTACCTTCACAGCCTCCGTCACTTTGCCCGGAGGGGACTGAAAGAAACAGGAAATGGAAGACATGGGGATAAAATCAAAAATGAAACAAAACACACAGTGTGCACACAACCCAGAAGCAAGGGCAGCAGGAACCCACGGCTCCTCAGGGGCTCCTGCTTCTTTTAAGGCTAGCAAAGGCAGGGCACGGTAAGTGTCTGAACATCCCGAGGTGAGATGCAATGTTGCTTCATTTTAGGAAAATCTGACCACCACTTACTAGGAGCACAGATCACCTTAATTAGATGGGCCAAAGCCTCTCCCTTCCTTGTTTCTTCAGAACCCATTGACGGTATAAAAAATCCCCCACTCTCTGGATCTATTAGGTTCCCAAGACAATAAGGGATACCGTTTCCTTCAAACAGCTCAAAATATTTCAAGAGCGCTGTAAATATTCACTCCAATTCCCGTTTGGTTCCCGAGTTCCGTGAGTGAATGCCTATGATTTATTTTCTCCTTCCACTCGTGGATTCTGGTATTGGCCATCACTTGTTTTTAAGCAGTTTTGAGTGTATCAAAGTCAGGAACATTACTGGTGCAGATTCAAAGGCCTGTGCTCCAATCTCACTGTGTAAGAATCTGCTTTAAGAGGTGGAGGTGGGAGTGGGCCCTCAGAGGTATTAGCAGACAGAAATGAGTTGACAGGAGGGGGAAATGGGAGCTGTGGAAGACCACCATATGGCTTGTGGTCAGAGTGGCAAAAAGACTGAATGCCGCGCCTGCCCTGACCATCTGCGTGTCTGAGTGAGCGGGACAGGCGTGGGGAGCGCCCCCAGCACCCAGTCTGGCCGCACAGACATCTCCGCGATGCTCCTCTCAGACCAGAAAGGTGGAAAGCAAACGCGTGTGCATCAGACTGTTGCATGCACACAGCGCATTCCTCTGGAGAGCTGGGGTAGAAAAGAATGACCAGGAAAACTCCCCAGGGCCATGAGCAGCTGCAGACATCTGCTGTTTTGACATCGGCTGTTGTGAACAGGCCAGGGCAGAGGAGCGGGGGACCCTCGCCCAGCTCTCTGGCCACCACGGAGGGAGTAGGGGGTGTGGATAGGCGATGCTGACCTCAGGTATGAGATCAGAAAACATCTTCAGACAATCTGGCAACCTCCTAGTTCCCTGGAGGACCCAAGAAGCTACACCTGCAGCCTTCCCCCCACCCTTCTCGGTTAAAGGAACAGAGCAGGGAAACCTTGGCATAACCAGAACGGAGTAAGTACCACGGCCTCCTTGTGGCGTCCTGGGCACAGCTGCTGATGAGAGCAGAGCAGAGCACACCCCTCCCCAGGAAAGAGAGCAGGTAAGGAGACCCAGCCGGGGAACTGGCTGCCAGCGCGCGTCAACCCTCTTCAGGCTTGATGACGCCCTGACTGGATTTCTCTGTGGGCCTGTACTGTGCCAGTCCAGCACCTCACTGCCCCCAACCATGGGCAGAGGGGCAGTAACCTTTCCCAGGCCCAGCCCAGCCACACGCTGCATCTGCCACAGCGACTGGCGCAGGGCCAGAGACATGACCCCAGCCAGGCCCATGAGAATCAATCTTTGGACTTCAGCTGATGCTACCAAGACAAGATTTTCTTCTGCTGGGGTCCCGGTGCTGGAAGCATGTGAGCCAGGAGCTGCTAGAGGAAAGTGGGGTTGAGGGACAGATGAGGGTTGGTGAGAGACGGCTCCTGGGCACGTCTTTTATAGCCTTGAATCTGGTACACCTGACATCATTTTGTAAGTCAATGAATCCCCACCCGGACACATTTTTTTTCCTGCTGAAGATTAAATTGGTTATTCAGTGCCTTGGAACCGGAAGACTGCAGAGTGGGATAATCAAGGCTGCTGAACAATTGACAAAAAAACTTAAAAACACGTACTTGTGATGTTTTTATAGAGAAGCCAAGGACAGAAATGACCTTCAAAAGGTCACGAAGAAGCTACAGCTCCCTGACCCTTCCCTGGACAGAGGGCTGATAAGCGAGAGAAGCACGTGCCGGGAAGCTAAGCCCAAACTGCTTTCAAAGGGGAAAGCAAAGCAGAAGCGAGGACTGTCACGCATTTTACAAATTAAATTTGTACAAGCTGTGGCAATTCATAAAAAGACTCTTGCGAACGGGTGCTACATGCCGGCCTCCCCTTTTCAGAGACGCCTTTGCAGCAGTGGGGACTAAGGCTGCCTGCGGCCGCCGGCTCTATGTACAGCCAGAAACCAATGGCTCTCACCTGGGCTGGGCAGGCCAGGCCCGCCTCTGGGACAGGCATGCCGGTTGCGAGAAGGCTTGTGCCAGGGCAGATATGTAACAAAATGGAACGTGCCCCGTGCGGTGTTTAGCCCACAATGGCTCAAACTGAAAATAACAACAGCTGCCATATGTGATGGGTCAATTTTCACTAGTTTTAAACGTATTATTGAATTGAACCTTCACCACGACCCTGGTAGATACTGTTATCTCTGTGGATAAGGGAACTAAGGTGCAGAGAGGTTACGAAACTGGCCATGATGGTGCAGTAAGATGTCAGGATTCAAACCCTGGCATGAGGACCTGAGAGCCAGCCTCTGCTGAGAGGTCTGTGTACTCTGGGTGGACCCCAAGAGGCTGTGAGGCACTGGTCAGGGAGAGGACAAGTCTCCTGGGCTTGGAAAATCATCCTCTGAGATGAAAATATACCAGAATCCACAAACTATGTTCAATACTATCTCAATCAAGAGCCCTTCCCACAGAGACTAAACTAACTTCCCTCATCACTTTAAGATATGTAAAAAATGACTCAATAAACTTGGGAATGCTAACATACAATTACACCATCTCCCCATCCCATGTCCACATTGAAAACTGCCCATGGAAGGCAGCGGTCCAGACTGAGGCTTTGAAAAGAAAACAAATCGTAAAGATCTGTTTCCGTACATCTAATAGGAAATCTGCAGAAAACCAGTAGAGGAAACACCCAAGTTATAAATAACCAGATTATACAAATCCTTTAAATTTATTTTAAAGTAATAATAATACAAATCCTACAGACAAAATCATGTTTGAAATTCATTTCTGCCACTAATCTGCCCTGTGACTTGGCCACAGGACCTATTCCCATTCCCCTCAGACCTTACAGCTCCAGAGCTCTAGCTTGGGTAGCAACTTGATGATGTTCTGGGCTGACGGCAGCAAGTGACAGTGGTGACAAGTCTCTGCCCCTGAGGCCCCCATCAGCTTCACAAACTGAGCCTATTTTCTTTTCATATAACACTCCCAGGAAAACCACTGTCAGTCTCTCTCTCTCTCTCTCTCTCACCCTTTAAAAACCTCATCATCTTCTACTTTGCTTGTAGCCCATGCACGTTACTTTAAGATAATATCCCTCCCTCTATTCCCTCTGCAAGTCAAAAACAAAAAACAACAAAAACACCACAGATCCAAAGAAGAAAGGTTATAAAACAATGTCATTGGTAAAAACAAAGTATCTCAGAGATTGAATCCTCTGCAGTTTTAACATGGGGATTTCTGGGAGGAAAGGACTGTGTCCTTTCAGACATTTTTTTTTTTTTTGAAATTTTCTCTAGTTAGCAGGTATCGCTTTTGTAATGAAGGAGGTGGGTAGGGAACAAAGGAAACTTCACTTTGGGGAAGAAAAACCATCCTGGGTAAGAAGTATGAGAACAGTGTGCCAATGGTAACCCTGGAGCAAGAAACAGGTAACCATAACTTTTTTATTTGTTTTTTTAATTTTTGGCTGCATTGGGTCTTTGTTGCGGTGCACGGGCTTCTCATTGCGGTGGCTTCTCTTGTTGCAGAGCACAGGCTCTAGGCACATGGGCTCAGTAGTTGTGGCTCGCAGGCTCTAGAGAGCAGGCTCAGTAGTTGTGGCACACAGGCTTAGTTGCTCCGTGGCATGTAGGATCTTCCCGGACCAGGGCTCGAATCCGTGTCTCCTGCATTGGCAGGCGGATTCTTAAGCACTGAGCCACCAGGGAAGTCCCCAACTATAACTTTTGATGTGAACTTAGATTAATAAAGAAATAGGGCATCAACCTCTAAGGCCTTATAAACTAACATATTCCGGAAAAGCTGTCACTGAAAAACACTGTTTAACCTCTTCTGATTAAACCAGCTTTTCTTCAGAGAAACTCAACCTGCATTTAAGAGAAACTAAGCTTATTTCTTATTATTGGTTTTGTTTAAATACTAGTGATGTCACAATATAATTTTGTTTTTCATTGTGAATATAAAGCATTTTAACTAGATGCATGTTAAACAGACATCTGTGACCTAATTTCTCAAAATGTATTCCAGGTTCCAATTAATTTACTTAGAATCTTCTGGAAGAGGAGTTGGCAAACTTTTTCTGAAAGTGGCCAGACAGAAAATATTTTAGGCCTTGTGGGCCAAATGGTCTGTCATAACCGCTCAACTCTGCTGCTGGAGCAGCACAAAAGGGGTCATAAAAGACATGTAAAGGAATGAGATGTGTTCTGATAAAACTTTATTTACAAAAACAGGCTGTGGCCTGCGGTTTACCAACCCCTGAGCTGCTGGAAGAGCATACAAAGAAATGGGGATTA
The DNA here is from genome assembly GCF_937001465.1 of Orcinus orca. Lineage (NCBI taxonomy): Eukaryota > Metazoa > Chordata > Mammalia > Artiodactyla > Delphinidae > Orcinus > Orcinus orca. Next base: position 18,280,161 of record NC_064567.1, on the reverse strand, counting down.
GGCAACAGACCCAACCTTGATTTGTCCTAACTCCTATTCACAAATAACATTCTGGCTTCCAATTCAGCCCCTCCGTAATAAAAAGGTATTCTGATATTGAACGCAGATATTCTGGGGACGAAAAGGGTATCAGCCCCTGCTCTAATTTAATCAGTTGACAATACAGTCCCGATCAACTGAGGGTAAACCTGAGCGAGCTGGACCTGCTCGCCTCTCGCCTGCCCTGTGCTTACACACAACGCTCCCACTCCGCACAGCTGGGAGACCTGGATCTGGCAGCTTTGTATCAACAAGGCTTAAAATCTGCCGCACTCGTAGGACTCCAACAACATAAGCATCTGGCAGAACCCTGAGAATGGCAACAATGTGCAATTTTTCACGGCAACAGAGACGCTTTTCATTGTTTGGTGCAGAGAAGCCAACCTCATTGGCTTATCGTGTTCAACTATGTCCAAATTTATTTTACAGTTTAATAATGTAAACCACAATTTCCAATGATAAAGAGCATTCTGCTGAAGAATCTCTTTCATTGCCTTATCACAGGACAACAGTCAATTCTGGCTATGGTTTTTACACCAAAGCTCATAACTCGGTTTGGCAACAAACACAGACCAACTTATGAAACCAAGATTAACTTCCTCCCGCTCAACATGAATCAATCTGTCCTGAATTCCGAGACATCACTGTCTCCACCTGGTTGAGATGGGGATGGACCAGGAATGGCCCTGGGCAGGCAGGTCTTATTTAAGTATCTTTGCCCTTGAAGAGCTCCAGGTGTAGGCCTGCAGGGAGATGAGGCCTGTGAACAGGAAAACAAGCTACTGTTTTAGCTCCAGTGCCAGCACCTCTGCCCTCTCCCCTCTTCCCCAGGCCGGGATCTCAGGCCATCATGAGCTTGCCTTGAGTTCTTTCTCAGCATTTTCTCCTATTCTTAAAGGAAGTGATATCACCCTCAAAGAGGCAAAAACTGGTTTATCAGCGGCAAAAAAAAATCTTAGCTTATAAAACGGTTTGTGGCCCGTCAAAGAGCCAATGGACACAGACAGATGTACAGTCTATCTGTGATGTTGAACTTTACGGCAGGGGGGGGCGGCTAGAAATTAGGGAAAAATGTCTCAAAGGCTCCTGGGTGCGGGCAGATACAGAGATAATGGAAAAGAGATGGAGAAACTCTACCTCCATTCCTAGGTTTTGAGTATGTGGGTGAGTTACAACGGCCATTTACCATCAACTTTTCAGCTAGGGCCAAACATTTATCAGCAACAGGACACTGGTCAGCATCAGAAGTAATCTCTGTTTTAGTCGCTTCCTGGCAATACAATGCTCATGGCTTATTTACCGTCCATTGGGGACGTCAAGCTTGCCAAGGGAAACTGCCTCTAAGCCACATGGGCTCTGAGGCAGAGATGCTCTCCCATCGGCCTGAAACCTTCACCTCCAAAGAGAGAACGGAGAGTGTGAGGACCTTCAAAGGAACAGTGATTGGAGACTCCCAGAACCCCGCCAGGAGTCTGAAGGATACAACACAGCCACCGTCACATGGAAGATCCACAGGAACGAGGTGCTGCACCCACTCCCAGAGCCTCCCCCAGTTCTCACAAAGATAAGCAAACGGTATTTAGGTAACCCCATCTTTGTCCAGCATCTGTGAAGGAATATATACACACACACACAGGGGAAGGGTATTAAAACACTATTCATATACCTTTTTTATTTGAAAAAAAAAAAAGGAAATCTACTCCAAGCCCATACTTATACCATTTCACTGTCACCTCCCCTACCACGCCTCTACACAATTCTGTACAACATCTCCTCACCGCCCCCAAAATCTAGTTTATCTTACTTCTTCGTATTAATTCAACACATATCTTTAGGGCACCTACAATTTACCAGGCACCTTGAGCAGTGCTGTAAATAGCTGTGACCAAGGTAGACGCTACCCTTGCCCTCAATGAACTTAGTCTGCTGGAATGAATGATCTAAATGTACAGACTTACAGAGCTATCTTAACTAAATATACAGCTTTGGGGTTGGTGGGGGGAGTGTTAAGTGCTCAAGCAAATGATTTAAAACCCGCTTTTATCAACTTTTACTCCTTATTTACCCCAGCCTCGTGATTTTGAAATGATGAACCTAAGGTCAGGACCATAATTTCTGAAACCGCGAGCTTAGAATAAAAATATTGGAATGCATCCCACCCAGTAAGGTTTAAGTATTGTTTTGTGGAACTTTTGTTCCAGTTACATGTGATGGTGGTTCACCATCGTAAAAACTGTAATGTTCCATTGCCAACAAAGTGTCTGTTCACATCCATTCCAAGAGAATAACCTGTGACAGATGTAATTTAACTTGGTACAATGGTCATAATTCAATTACACCCTTAGAGCCACCATTGGGCTTTTGGAAGGAAACACAAGTCGCATATACTCTGATCACTTTGGCCAAGAAACACTTTCTGTGTGAGACAACTCTACGACCCTGTATTCACCCTCATATTTACAAATTTTCAACTGCAGGTTTTCGGGTTGAGGTAAACACCATCCGCTGCTCTATTTCAAACCATTCCACGGCGCCCTCAATCCATGCAGTGTTTTCTTTTCCTTGTCTGTGTGTAAATAACCAATGCCCAATCCTATATTCAAAATTCCAAGGAAAACCCTGGTCACAGCTGTGCAATCTAATATACAATACCCGAAGCTAACGTATAAGCGGCTTAAAATTATTGGGTTTCCCTCGGCGCCCATAATACCACCCCTCTGCGCTAATTTTCAGATACTCAGGTTACCCTTTTTACTCCTAACCGTTTCTTGGGGACTCTGTGCACAGATTTCAGTGGTACCGAGGTCTCCGAAGAGTTTTACTACTGAGAGCAGCTCGCTGTTTTGCACGGGCGGGAACCTCCCGGCCCAGATTCTCCGCCCAGCACACTACACCCCGAGAGGCACGCCCGGCTCCGGGGGGCTCAGTGGCTCGCGTCTGGGGACGTGTAAATAGACGGGTCCTGGGCAAACTCGTGCCGCCTAACTGAATCACCTGCAGTCTCCGAGCTTACCTTGGGACGCTTATTCCTGAGGGAGCAAAACCGGATACGATTAAGGACAAACTATTTCGAAGAAAGACAAAGGAGCGGGTGTAAGAGGTGCCGTTAAGCGAGGGACGCCGGAGCCCAAGGCTCTTTCCCCTCCATCTCTCAGGCCCCGCCCCCGACCTCCATCCTCGGGGCCACAGCGGCGGGGACACGGGAAGCCCCCTTCGTTCAGCGCCCCGTTAGTGACTTTCCAGCTGGGGTAGGATTCAAAGTGCGGCCCGCGGGTCCCAAGCACCAGGGGTTACAGGGTCGGCCGCCCATGAGGCGTTCTCAAGCCCCCCACGCAAGGCCCCTGGGCCGAAACCGCTGGCCAGCGCCCTGCCCGCCTCGGCTTCCAGGTTCCCGCGCTGCAGGCCCGACCCCGCCGGGGGCCCGGCCAGCCCGAGCGTGGCTCCTCCCAGGCGGGGCTTCCGCGGCGGGGTCGCTCAGGGTCACTGTAGGTCTCTTCCCGCCCCAGGCCGCGCCGAGCCTGAAGCGAGCCCCGGACTGCGCTCCTCAGGGCACCTACCTTCCAGGTGCCCAGCCCCAAGATGGGCATCTTTGCGCCGGTGTAGAGCACGAGGTGGTTGGCCATGACTGCTGAGCTCCGCTGACTCCGACCAGAGGACCACGCAGCGCAGGTTGTAGCGCGGTCCTTTATATAGCCGGTGAGGCCAGCAGAAGCGGCGGGTACGATAGGCGCCCGGCTACGCAAAGGCAGCTTCTGATTGGCCCGGCCGCCAATCAGGACGCAGCGCCTCTGTTAGCCCGGGGTGGGGTGGCTCTGCCGGGAAGCTCCTCCTGCTAGGTCCTAGCGGGACCGGATTCTTTTCTAGCCGTTGGTTCGCCCACGCCCCGCGCGGCGCAGCTGGCTCAGCCAACTGCTGTGGAGCGTGGAAACGCGAATGTTTTAGCAAAAGTAACAGACTTCTCGTAAATAAGTAGCCTGGGAAGGGTTTTTTTTTCATTTTTTAAAAGAGCGCATATGGGTACATTTGTCTATTGTTCAAGACCAGTATCCTGCTCTTTGGGAATGTGACCAAAGCCGGGTCTTTAATGTGTAGGAACACACAGACTGCTGCTGTGGTTTAGCACACTTTGCTCTTAGAAAGGTGCACGCCAGAGAAGTGGCTTGCAATCTTGCTACAAAACATCACCTGGAGATTAGGGTTTGTCCAGCCTGTATGTAGCCTCCTAGGGCTAATTTCACACTCCACCCTAGATGTGAGCTGTGTCTGTACACACTGAGTGTGGTTCAGCAAGCCTTCCTCCAAAAGCCAGCATCTCTCGAGGTTAGAAATCCCTGATGAGCTTAATCCAGAACACAGAGAGGACATTCAGTCTTTGGTAAGTATGACTCCATCAAAGCAGCACATTTCATACAGGGTAACTTAGCGAAGCTCTCTAGATGAATAAGGCAGAAACCCACAAAAGATAAGTTAACTTTAATATTGTGGCTCCAAAATATTCCGAATTAGGAGGTGCTAGATAATAAATTAATCGGCCTTAATTGGCAGGTAGGAAAACACATTAGTTTCCAAGATAACCATAGGAAAGTTGCTGGAAGACCTTTGTAGACAATTTTGGATTCTTTCCAACAACCCTTCTCCATGATGCTGCACCCTACCTCAATTTTGATCTTTCTGCTCCATCTCCCTTTAATATTTCCCCTAATTATGCAAGATTGGGAACTACCTCTGCCCGGTGAATGACTCAGGAACCAGACCTCTCTAAACTCCATTCTGGTGATTTTCCGTTTAGTGACTTCTAAAGAGCGCCTCCCTAGGAAAAATTTATACAAAACAGACTAGCCCAGAGAGTTTTTCCTTTTGACTATTACAAAAACTGTTGTTAGTAGGCAAATTCTGATACTATTTGTCCCCCCGTAAGAGAATTTTAATTTGAGCCTACCGCTGGGAATTTGGTTTGTGCTGGAACAGCAGTAGCCTACCACGCTGCATTCATAAGATCTTTGTCGGCATAGAGGTTGCTGTCCAAAGTCACCCTGAGTGACCAGGTTGCTATACACAGAGGGGTTATCTGTTAGGGACGTATATTCATTATGAATGGCTTTGTTGTTCTTTCTTTGATGATTGAGTTTACAAGTTGACTGCATGAAAGCATAACTGGCTAAAAATGGAGTATTCTGACTGGGCTATCAAATGTAAAAAGTCAGACCTGTGGGTCTTCTGTAGCAACAATAGTACTGTATTTGGAACATACTGTTTTGATAGGCCCTGTTGCCTCTGTAATCTTTGTAAAATGACATTGTACACATATCAAAGTTATTCTTTAGAAATCCATCAATGGAATTCTTCTGAGAAACATTCTAGTAATTCCTATTAAGAGCAATATGAATCTTAATGTACTCGAAACCAATAATCCCATCATGAGAACCAGTAATCTCATCCTGAGGAAATAATTTGAAACGAAAACACACATACATGCGCGTGCGCGCGCACACACACACACACACACACATACCATACTATAGGTATAGGGCTGGGACTGGGGTGAGGCAAGTGAGGTACTTAGGTGAAAAATTGCAGGCCTGAACGTGGACACCTCCTTAAGCTTTCTACCCTTGGCACTTCACTTGCCTCACCCTAGTCTAGCCACACACACACACACACACACACACACACACACACACACACACACACCTGTATGGATGAAAAACAGTTCTATACACATAATGTAAAACTGTAAATGTCCAATAATAGCAAGAGATGAAGTGTAGCCATTAAAAATGAAGACAATTTAGATATAGAGAAAAGTGTATATGAAATAACACTAAGGTGAAAGTAGAAAACAAAATCATAAATAGGACATGATTACAAACATGAAAAAAACAACGTGTAACATAGGGATAAAGTTAGGAATAAGCCAAATGTAAGGGAGGATACTCTTTGTCAGATTATTTCATTAATAAACATTTTTTGCAATTAAAAGACAATTTCCTATTAAGTACAGGATAAAACTTAAACTTTTTTTTTTTTTTTTTTTGCGGTACGCGGGCCTCTCACTGTTGTGGCCTCTCTCGTTGCGGAGCACAGGCTCCGGACGCGCAGGCCCAGCGGCCATGGCTCACGGGCCCAGCCACTCCACGGCATGTGGGATTTTCCCGGACTGGGGCACGAACCCGTGTCCCCTGCATTGGCAGGCGGACTTGCAACCACTGTGCCACCAGGGAAGCCCTAAAACATAAACTCTTTAGCTTGGCATTCAAAGTCCTGTGAAATCTAGTATAATTCTGTAAATATATGAGAAACTACCAAATTGTACACTTTAATAGGGTGCATATGATGGCGTGTGAATTATATCTGCATAAAGCTGTTATCAACAGACATACAAAGGTTACATGCTACCTGTCCACACAGGCTGCTGGAGGTGAAAGGAGCTAGTAGGCTCTATTCGCAGTCCCTCAAGGACCCAGGCTAGAGGTTCCACCACATTGTTTCACTGCTGCCCCAACCCAAGTCTTCAGGGTTTGCCTCAGGAGAGCCAAAGAGCACCAGGAAGTCACAAATGAGTAATGAATTGCTCAGGCCTGCAAGTGGCACACATCACTTCCATCTACAATCTACTGGCCAGACCTACTTGCGAGGTTCTGCCTATCTTCAGTGAGATGGGCAAGTGTCATCTTCCTGTGTGCCAGAAAGCAGAGGAGAAGAGAATACAGTAGAATAAAGTAAGCAGCAAAGTCTCTTCCACAAGGACAAATTGAGCCCGTATTATGTTTCAGATACTGCTTTAGACACTTTACATACATTACATGAAGGTGCTGTTGCTGATAGTAATAATATAATAGCTAATTTCTATTGAGTTTACTATGTGCCTGGCACTATTCTACAAGCATCGTGTGCATTAAATCATTTAATCTTCATAACCACTCTTTGCAGTGAGTACTATTATTCATCCATTTTACACATGAGGAAACTGAGGCACAGAGAAGGGAAAGAAATTGCTAAGGTCTCATAGCAAGTAAGTGGCATGGTCAAGATTTAAACCCAAGAACTTTGACTATATGGCACCTGAACTCTTATCCACTACACCGGTGGCTTTCAAATTATTTTACCACGACTCACAGTAGGAAATACGTTTTTTTCAACTGAAAAAAAAATGCACAACCTAAAAGTTGAGAATTATGTTTTATTCAGCAGACTTGCTGAGGGAGACAGCCTCTCAGAGAGCTCTGAGGACTGCTCCAAAGAGGTGAGGGAGGAGCCAGGATATGTAGGAGTTTTTGCAACAAAGACCCGGTAGTTGGAACATCAAAAGATTATGGTTAATTAAAGAAAACCGGATATCTCAAGTTAAGGAATTTAGCAATTTTCTATGTATGGGAAGATGCAAGAGTCTGGGCTCATTGAAGTTATTCCTTTGATATGCACCTTAGCTATCTAGGGACAGTATCCTGTTTTTTTTCCATCCTGAATCCCCTCAGGGTGCACCGTTGGGGGTGGCTGCCAGCGGCTGATGGCTTGATGGCCACAAATTCTTTTTTTACCGATATGGCAGGTGACATTCTTCGTTCACATATGTGACACAGTGCACATATGTATATGTATCACAGACACCAAAGACCCACAAAACAATTTTCATCCTTATTATCTGTGGCATACTCTGATATTGCATATTCTGTTTTGTTTTATTTTTCTAGTATTGATTGCAACCATGATTCACTCCTGATTCCATGATAAATGATTTCGTGGTCCACTACTGAGTCATGGTCTCCAGTTTGGAACTCTGCCCTCCATCCATACCGTGGCCTCACCACTACTCCTCATTTCAGGTAGCAGCAAAACTGTGATAACCACACACCAGGCACCTGACAACAGCAGCCCCAGGAGAAATCCACAGGGTGAGCATTCCTGTCATGCCAACAAAGGCGTCTTTCTCCCCGCCTCTGCCCACTCCATCCTTTGGTACCCTTGGCTGAGCAATCATCAGTTTGGAATGAGAACGCCTGAGATTGGTCCTCTGGAAGTGGGAAGCAGGGAGAGACGAGAAAGAGCATGGAGGTCACAGGAAAAGGACAGAGGCTTCAGCTCCTGTCATGGAGTGGGCTGGACATAAGAAGCTCAAGGAACTGGTCTGTCGGGGAGCTGTGTCAGTATTTATTTTTGTTTGCAAGATGAGGTTTAGATGGCAAACATCGTTGGGAGAACTGTCAATATTAACCTTCCTCATAGACTCATAGATACAGCAGAAGAGCAAAAAAAAAGAGAGAGAGAAGCAAACATTGTGTCACCTTTAGCACAACTGTTCAATAAATTCCTGTGAATAATAATATCCATGGGTGCCTTCCATGTATCAGGCACTTCAAATTCACTGTCTGATTTGACCCTTACAACCTCCTGGTCAAGACAACTGACTATTCCTTTCCCATTTGGGGCATTGAAGAAACTGAGGTTTGGTAATATTAATTGGCCCAATACCAACAAGTTAGTTAAGTGGCCTTCTTTTAAAATTTTGATATTTTGTTCATCATGGATTTTTTGGCATTAATTTCAATTTTTAAAATATTGCATTAAAATATAACCTATCTCGATTCCTGAGATTTTTGGCGCCCTCCTCCCCTTAAATTCCGCATAGAGGCAAAGGCCTCCCTCACCTCACATTGCCTAAGAGCATCAAAATAAAAAGGAACCAACCCCCAGGGGTGGAGTTATTCGCAAAGAGCATTCATTATCCACACCACGAGCACTGGTGCCGGCCACACTCTTACAGCGCATGCGCATGCGTGAGAGCACGTGTGCGCATCTGTGGGCTTCAGCACAATTTCCCGCCCCTGCAGCAGTGACTCCACCCTTTTTCTCCCAGTCAAAAAAGCCTAAGAGAAAGCAGATGACTGAGGGAGGCATTGTATTAAATGCCAAAGGCATTAATGAATTCTTTATCCCGAGGTGGGGTGGCCCTGTGGCTGAGAACCTCTGCGGCCTGTGGCTCCTGCTTTCCGAGGGAGGGGACTTAGTACACTAGTGGCAAGAGGAGAGACTTACCCATCCGTCACTGCGAGGGGAATGGGCCGCGTAGCGAGCGTTGCCAAATCTGGCTGCCTGTGCACCAATGCCGAATAGCAATACGGAGACAGAGAATTGGAAGATAAGAAATAGAGAGGCGCTTTATTTTCTTTGCCAGGCCAAGGGAAGACACAGTACGCTAATGCCTCAAGAACTGTGCCTCCCTCCTTGGGGAATCGGAGAAGATTTTATGCGTGGGGCTCGCAGTCTGCAGTCTGGGGGTATGTGATAAGGATCAAAGTAGTGAAGGGCTTGCGTTTCTTTTCTTCTGCAAATTCATGGCCAAAGCTGGCATCAGGTGGCTCAGCAACCGGGTCTGGTGTCCCTGAAGTTACTGGCCCGTGACCTTCTTTCTGAAATGAAGAGTGCTGCAAGGGAGTGTAGGGGGAGAAGAAATGTCAGGTGCAAATGGTAATTTGTATGGAGTCAGAGAGTAGTCAGCTTCGTGAAGGACAAGTCTAGCTACAAGTGTTTGTTAGTAGTAACAGCTAAAGAATAACCAAGATTGCTTAACTCTTTCAGGCCTGTTTATGTTGTTTCCCCAGACTGTTCACTGTTTCCTTATTTTCCTTGTTGATCAGAAAAGTCTCATTTCTATTTTTGCTGCAACAGTAGTGCAGATAAATAAGTCTCCTGCGCTCCAATTTAGGAATAGGTGACTGGTGAGATTGAGGGGTCTCCTCATTTGTCTGGGGTCCTGGTTTTGGAGGGGTGGAGTGGGGTGGGTGCAGGTCAGTGAACCTACAGAATTGCTAACCCAGGTTCTGGTATTTGTAGGCAGCTTGGACTTGAGCATGGACTTGGATGACATGATCGATAACTTCCTGGCTGCCAGCCCCCGTTTCATCCTCAGTGGCCAGCACCATACCCGTCCTGAGAAAATCTACTATAAGAAAAGATCTCTGTGCGTAGGTAAAGCACATGTAGTATTAGCAAGTTTGGTACCTTTATGGAAGAAGTGTATTCAGTCAACAAACTCATTCACTTATCCAATAAATATTTACTGAATGTTTAATGCCAACAGTTACTGTTTTAGGTCCTGGGATTACAGAGATAAACAGGACAGTCTCTGATCACATGCAGCTTCCTTTCTAGCCAGGGAGAGATAAATAGTAAACATACCTAAAAACAAGCTAATGTAATATCTGGCCAGATAATGTTAAGCCACATGATGAAGACAAAGGAGGTGATCAGGATAGAGATGAGGGCAGGGTTGGCAGCGTCGGAAGGAGGATGGAGAGGGAGGTGATGCATGTGCATACCTAGAGAGACACATTCCAGCAGGTGAGAAGAGGCCTCCGTGGACCTTGAGGGTGGTTGAGTTGTTTTGTGTGTACATGGGGTGGGGGGAGGGGCGTGGTGGAGAAGCAAGGAAGGATGGTGACTCTTCTTGCTTGCTTGTCCTCTGGCACAAGACGCCCCAAATGCCTAAGCAACAATCCGAGCTTATCATTTAATGGCACTCTTGCTGTTTCCCAAGAAAAGCATCTTCATTATGATAGTTTCAAGATGCAGTAATTTGTGCTTTCCTTTCCTTGGATGGAATGTCCCAGAATGCCCCAACCACTGGACCCCTAAAAACTTTACTGGTGTGGCACGCATCCTGAGTCTTGATGGGGTTTACTCCCCGACCTCTGGAGTACATGTTTCTTTCCAGGGTCTCCAGTGTGCTAGCCATTTCTTGCTCAGACAGTCCCATTAGCATGCTGTCATTGGTATAATGGATCAAGGTGGGATGTCCAGAGGTCCAGATACCTTTGAACTACAACAGAAAGAAAGACAGTTAACTGAGCCCTGGGGGAAATCTGTAAATGCATACTGTTGTCTGTTCTGTCTGAATACAAAATGTCTTTGATCCTCCTATTGGTGGGAACAGAAAAAATCCATTTGCCAGCTAAACATAAATGGGAAGAACAATTATTGCAATAGACCATGGAATCTAAGCTGGATAAAGAGGGAATCAAGGACGAGGGGATGCTGACTGTCTAGGGAAGGTGGAGATGATGGACAGTGAAGTGAGATAAGATGAGTGGATCAGGGGTCTTAATGGCGCCAAGGAATTGATGAAGTGTGAGTGTTAGAAGCAGGGGAAAGAGGTATTGGTCAGGATGCGATGCTGAAATTTGAGATTTAATGGTAGGAGATGTATTGGTAGTAACAGTAAAGAGAGGAAAAGTTCATAACAATTGAAGGGGGTCAACTAAATGAGATACCAGAGGCACCAAGAATTATACGGATGTTGGAAGTCTTGGAGAATGGTTACAGAAGGGGTGGTGAAAAGTGGAAGAGTGACCCTGGGGTCAGTAGAAGGAACAGTGGGGCTTACAGTTTGATGCCATGTACTTCAAAGTATCTGAGATGTTGAGAGAGGAAATAAACGAAAAGCTGCGATATCCCAGGAGGATATTCACCTCACTTTTAGGCTCAGTGGAATGAAGACTGGCAGAGGAAAAACAGCCCCCCTCTTAAGAGAGCTGCAGGGGAAGCATCGTCCTCCAGGGGGCGCTGGTTTTCACTTACAGCAAGTTCATGAACCCAACATTCAGAGAAGAGCTGGAGGATAAAGTACAAGGGCTTCTGGCAATGAGGCTTGTTGGCAGTGGTCTGTGGATAGTGTTTAATAACCAGGGCTCTGGGGAGCGGGGAGCGGGGGAGGTCTGATTTGCAGTGGTTGCCAGTTTCTGTGGAGTAAATCCTCCCCACACCCCTCAGTCCAACCTATTTCAAACTGCCCAACCTCGAGGGCCAAGATCAGGGTGGGTCAAGAGAGGCACTCACTCACAATTTGGTGCAGAGACAAAAAGCTCAGTAATCACGATGAATAAGATTTTAAGACGATAGTTTTTAAGGAAATAAATTTATTAAACAAACGACTGTGATGATTTCATATAGGGATAACAACGTTGAAAGAATAACGGGGTGGGGAGTGCCTCGGGGCGGGGGAGGGACTCCTTGGGTGTGAGGAGGCCCCACATTGCATTATAAATTTCGAATACTCTGCGAAAATCCTGAAAGAAGCCTTGTCTGCTGCTGCAGGCATCATCAGTTTGCTCAGAATCAGGGCTTTGAGTCACCAGTAGAATCACAAGACTTTGTCGAGAAATGGGAGCACGCTCCCGAGAAACTCACGGACTTTTGTTAAGAGCAAAGGAAAGCCCATTGTCAAAACAATTCGCCAAGCTTGAACATTTATGAGAGTGAATGAGTCATAAATCACTGTACATTTTTTAATATTATTTCTGAGAAAGAAACACCTTTTCAATGCAATAAAAACCCACTACATGCACCATTAGGAGTGTATGTTTTTATGTGCATTCTTCCAGGGAGGACTTCCAAGCTTTCTTTTAGATTCTCAGGTGGGTTTCTGACCCCCCAAAAGTTAAGATTATCAGAGGGCAGCCTCCATAAAATGTAAATGACAAATATATACACTATAAGCCCATCGACTGCAGCATGTCTACACACACACACAACTTGTTTCATATATGTATATAGGAAACTTCTTGGGGGAAAATGTTTTCTGAAACTATGTGATTCGTTCTGCTTATGAATGCAGAAAAATCCCCAGCAAGTTTTATAGGAAGTAAAATTATAGTAGAGAAAAGGCTCTAATTCCATGCTAACCAAGCAAAGGGAATTGAGTTTTCTAAGAGAACATTTCTCGGTAAACCTAACAACTAAGTAAAGGGTTATGTGTATACCATCTCTTCTTTGCCCCTTCTTCCCTTCTGCTGCCTGGATTGTAGATGTAATGCTGGAGCTCAAGCAGCCAGATTGAATCACGAGACAGCATGGATAAAGCCGCAGGACAGAAGGAGCCTAGATTCTTTTAATGGTGCCGCTGCCTTATCAGACCTGGAGTGCCTTCCTTCAATCTTCTTTTACATGATAGAAAAATATAAACTTCTGTCTTATTTATGCTACTGCTTGCCACAAACTCTGCACAGATGTTCCCAATTATGCATTGTAATCACCCCAAGAGGTAAGTATTGTTATGCCAGTTTTATAGATGAGGAAGCCAAGACCTACAGAGGTTGAGTAGGTGGCAGGTTGAGTCAGGCAGTCTGGCTCCAGAACCAGTGTTGTTACTCCATGCCAGGCATTATTCCAAGCCTGTTAATTAAGTAATCCCTAAAGGAAACTTACAAGACAGTTACTATTATTCCCCCAATTTGTGAAAGAAGAAATTGAGGCATGGGAAGGTTAAAAGGTACCACAGATCATAGCGAGTAAGATGGAGCCAGGGTCTAAGGCAGGTATCTGACTCTGGGATTCATTGCTAACACTCTGCAATACAGCCTTTCTCAGAGGGCTGCTTTTGTCCAGTGAACAGGCATCAGTCATCTGGGTAAACTCTGGGACCATGTGCCCAGAGTTGGCCTTGATTTAACTCTGGCATTGAAGAGGGATCAGCTTTGTAGCATTGCCAATGCCCAAACTATATATAGACATTAATTTTTAAAAGGCAGAAACAAAAGCAAATACTTGCAAAAAATTCTCTTCAGTAGTCATTTAAAAAATCTCAAAGAGGGCTTCCCTGGTGGCGCAGTGGTTAAGAATCCGCCTGCCAGTGCAGGGGACACGGGTTCCAGCCCTGCTCCAGGAAGATCCCACATGCTGCGGAACAGCTAAGCCTGCGCACCACAACTACTGAGCCTGCGTTCTAGAGCCCACGAGCCACAACTACTGAGTCCGAGTGCCACAACTACTGAAGCCCACGCGCCTAGAACCCGTGCTCCGCGACAAGAGAAGCAACCCAATGAGAAGCCTGCGCACCTCAACAAAGAGTAGCCCCCGCTCGCCGCAATTAGAGAAAAGCCTGCGCGCAGCAACAGAGACCCAACGCAGCCAAATAAATAAATTTATAAAAAAAATAAAAAATCTCAAAGAGAGCTACCCTTGTAGCAAAGCTTAGAAAGATATTTACCCAAATCATAATCTGATTTAATGCCCCCATATACGAAAGTTGTATTTGTCTATTTTAAGAGTATCAGAACTTGTTTGAGAAGCGAACACTTATCTGATGTTCAGAAAAATAGCATATTGTATGTTCCTAGCCTGGAAATCCCTGGGCAAACAAAAGTCAAAGTAATTGTCAACATGTATTAGTCACAGTCTATTGGAGTTTGAGGGTGACTGCTCTTCATTTCCTGAGCTGAGAATAAATTGAGCCATAGACACAAGGATACAGAAATCAAATATCAGCTTTGTTTCTGACAAGCCTGAGTTGGAGAATAGGGTTTGAACTTTGCAGCCAGCATCCATCATGTGCCCCATGCACCCGGATTCAATGTGTCCACCAGGGCCATGCAAAGCTGGACCACTGGGTCTCCCTTTCAGAGGTTAGTCATTTACCTGGTGGAAAATGCATGCAACCCAAAGACAGGCTTGCTTTCTCTGACACACACACACACACACACACACACACACACAGAGAGAGAGAGAGACAGAGAGAGAGACAGAGAGAGAGAGACAGAGACAGAGAGAGAGAGAGAGAGACAGAGAGAGAAGATCTGGAAAATGCTGTCCCAAGTATGCACAATTCAAATTCAGGAAAAGTCCTAGATTCACCGAATAAGTCACTGTCACTCCACCACCCTTAGGGAAGAGTAAGTGAAGGGGCAGGTGAAAGGGAATGAATGTTGTCCTCTAAAGAGCTGCCGGAGAGCAGACTGTCCTACTTTATGGGGGCAACGTGGAATCTAGAGACATACAACCAAGAGGTCCTGCTAAGATGACTCGAGTGAAAGGCAATGCGCCAAGAGTTTTATATGACGAGGTGACAGGTAGTCTGACTCCAGAGGCCCCATACAGAAGCCCCACACTGCACGGGCATCTCCGGTGTGTGAAGAGCAGTCACCAAGGGCCATCTTGGATCAGGGGACCCATCTCATCAAAGGAGTGTCACATGCGAGTCACTGTTCAATCTCAAGCCTGCATCATTCTCTCCATCCTTAGAGTGGGTTCTAAAATGAAGGAGGGAGCGTGTGAAATCGCCTCCTCTGTGCAGCCTACTTACATTCAGGTTTTATTAGTTCAGCCTGTAGGTAGGCATTGGTGCTACCTTACAAGTGAGGTCTTTAACCCTCAGAGGGGTTAAGTGACCTGCCCCAGACTATACAGAGCTAAAAAGAGGATGAGGCCAGGACTGAATATTTTACAAATGCCCTTCTCTTTGCCTCTTATCTCACTGCCAAGGAGAAAATGATCTTCCAAGAGCTTGAACCAGGTTGAGTATAACATTAACTGATTTGTACCTTAAGATCTCTCAGAAAGAGTGGTTATAAGATCTATAAATAAAAAAGGATCATGGCGAGGGAGCTCTGAATATGTGATGAGTTTAGAATTTTTTCCTTTTTCTGGCTCATCTAAGTGTTCAAAGCTGAAATCTCTTTCTCCTTCCTGTGAAATCTCATAACTATGTGATAGTCTTGAGTACCAGATAGCAGAGATAATACATATCTGTCAGCCATACATCTCAACAATTGTTTCTTGTGGTAGAATCTTGGGGGCCTTGTGTTTCACAGTTACAGGTTCTTGATGGGCCAAGAAGGGTTCAGGGTGAGAAGCTCTGCGGAGCTGGAAGAGGTGATAGTGACGGGTGACAGTGGAAGATGCATGCAGACACCACTTGCCAGAACTTGGGTGTGAGCAGTTCTCTGATTTTTCTTTATTTAAAAATATACACTTAGAGTAACATTAAAGTAACTAATCGTTTATTAATTTAATAAAGAGTTATACTTTTTTTTTTTTTTTGCTTTACGCGGGCCTCTCACTGTTGTGGCCTCTCCCGTTGCGGAGCACAGGCTCCGGACACGCAGGCTCAGCGGCCATGGCTCACAGGCCCAGCTGCTCTGCGGCATGTGGGATCTTCCCGGACCGGGGCACGAACCCATGTCCCCTGTATCGGCAGGCGGACTCTCAACCACTGTGCCACCAGGGAAGCCCAAGAGTTATACTTTTATAGGAAGAAGGAAGCACATGCATTGCCAGGATTTTTGCTAGAGATGGTTCATACATTATTCTCTTTAATCCTCGCAAGAACCAGCAAAAGTAGGCTGTAATCTCTCTCTTTCTCTCTCTTTTTGAGCTTTAGTACATGAAGATCCTTACACTCAAAAAGATTAACTAACCTAAGTACACAAGTCCAAAACCCAAACTCCTTTCAGCATACAAGAATACATTCCAACAACTAATATTCTTTAAACACTATTGAGTTACAATGAGTTCTGCATACAGTGAGTATGCAGTTCACATGCATTGTCCTCTTAAGTGTTTCCCAGACCCCTCCTGAGCTACTTTTTGCTGTGCTCACTTTGCAGGTGAAAAAGCTGAAGCTCAAAAACGTTACTTCTTATAGCCAATAAATAGCAGAGTTGGAATTCAAATGCAGAATTCAAATGACACACCATGTCAAACTCTGCCCAGGACACTGCCACTGAAATCTGAGACACATTCCTCTTCACCCACAGGAAGCGTTTCTATTTGCATAATGGCCTCACAGACAAAACAAAGCTTGCTGCCTAAAGACAGACTAGGGGGTTTGTGTGCTCAGACTTTGAAAACCTAAATCTAAAAGTGATGGCTGGGCTTCCCTGGTGGCGCAGTGGTTGAGAGTCCGCCTGCCTATGCAGGGGACACGGGATCGTGCCCTGGTCCGGGAAGATCCCACATGCCGCAGAGCGGCTGGGCCCATGAGCCATGGCCGCTGAGCCTGTACGTCCGGAGCCTGTGCTCCGCAACGGAAGAGGCCACAACAGTGAGAGGCCTGCATACTGCCAAAAAAAAAAAAAAGTGATGGCTAACACCATTATCTTTAAAACAAACAAACAAAAACCCTTAGGTACAATTATGGATGGCAGCTCCAGAGAGCATTGTTAAAGGAAACCTTTGGCATCCATCCCTGTATAAGTCAGTGTTCTGCTAAGAACAGAACCAATAGGATGTATATATTTCTCTCCATAGATAGATAGACAGATATACATTCTTTGTCTCTTTCTGTATATATATACACACACTCTCTCTGTTTCTCTCCATATACATAAATATATAATAAATATATTACTGTATATTATATATTATCTCCTTTAATCCTCACAAGAACCTGCAAAATTAGGCTACAATGTCTCTCTCTCTTTTTGATCTTTATCAGGATCCTTTAGTAAGATCAATAGAGAGAATTTATATAGAGAGAGATCTCCTTTAACCCTCACAAGGATATCAATATGTCTATATATCTACAGGTATCTATCTAGATAGATGGGGGGTAGATTTATTATAAGGATAAATGTGATTATGGAGGCTGCATGGAAGTCCCAAGATCTGCAGTCAGCAAGATGGAGACTCAGGAGAGCTGGGGGTGTAGGTTCCAGTCAGAGTACAAGGCTGGTGCCAGCAGTCAGGTAGGCAGAATTCCCTCTTACTCCACCTTTTTTCCTATTCAGGTGTTTAACTGATTGGATGAGGCTCACCCTTACTGTGGAGGGCAATCTGCTTTCCTCAGTCTACCTATTCAAATGGAATCTCATCCAAAGACACCCTTACAGACACACCCAAACTAATGTTGATCACATGTCTGGGCACCCTGTGGCCTAGTCCAGTGAACACATAAAATTAACCATCACATTACCTAACAAATGACATTGGCATTAAGAAAGATAATGGAGATCTTCCACCACATACACCTCATTGCTCTCTTATGAGAGGCAGGGTAACTGGGCAAACGTTATATTTGTAAACTTTAGATGTTTGCACCAAGCCCATACCTTCTCTTTCTCTCCCACTCTTACTATTTGCTCTCTTCACACATCTCCTATATTAAGCTGCTCCGTAATTCCACTTGGCAACACTTGTCTGTCAACTGAAATAAAAATGCACAACATAAAAACTGTGAGTTAGGTTTTATTTGGGGTCCTTACTGAGGAGTGTAGCCCAGAGACAGCCTCGCAGACAGCCCTGAGGAACAGCTTGGAAGAGATAAGGGAGGAGCCAAGATAAATAGAATTTTTTTTTTTTTTTGCTGGAAAAAACATGTAGCCAAACATCAAAAATACTACTGCTAATCACAAAGAACAGACATCTCAAGTTAATGATTTTAGTGCTTTTTTATGTATGGAAAGACGTAAGAATCTGAAATTTTTCCTTAGATATGCATCTTAACTATCATTTGAAATTTGAAAGTTTTGAAATTTTTGAAATTTGAAAATTTTCCTTAGATATGTATCTTAACTATCTAAGGGCCGGTATATCCAAAGCACAAAATGCTTCCTGTTTTTCTCCAACCTGAATTCCTCTCAGGGCAACTACAGTGGCTAAAGGCTTGAACCTTGTAGAACTGGAATTGCGGGGAACATTTTTTTTCCTTTACATGTCCATCTGAAAATAAGTTTCACTGACAACAAAAGTTAGCAAAGTATGGAAGTGCAAGGGGCTGGGACATAGAAGGCTTGAGTTTGGATTACAGCTTTGCATCATACTAACTAACGTAAGATTGAACTATATAAATGTATAAATATTCAGCTTTTTAAAATATAGGAAATGTCAAGTTCATGTGGTTTAATGTAATAATGATAGAGTAAGGGGGGGATACTTATTATCTCATGTAGCTCTCACAAAGCTATTGTGAAATAGGTTTCTCATCACCCGCATTTTACTGATGAAGAGAAAGCTTCAGAGGGTTTGACCAAGGCCACAGAGCTATTGTGTGACTGAACTGAGATTCTAACCAGGTCTCCCTGTTTCCAGAGCCAACACTCTTCTAGGCTTCACTTCCCATTTATACTGTGAGTCACATAGGCATTCTAGGTCTCAGGCATCATCTCTTCTATTTATCCTATGCAAGAAGAAACTCGGGGTTTTCTTTTTTCCACCAGTATTAACAAAGGAGTAAAACCATAAAAATTGACAGAATTCATAAGTAATGGAATAAAGATTTTAAAAAAGTCAGGCAGACACCTAAAAGAATTAAAAAAAAGAGTAAAGTCTAGCTACATGCAATAAGCGTAGGGTATTACTCGTGAAAGTAATAACGATTAATAAAAACATGTGATGCCATCTGTACTCAAGAGTCATTAAGTTACAGTATTTCTCAGTGAAAAGAAGTGTCTCTTTATCAATGACTACAGGCTATGAATTGTGATAAACAACACAGAGAAATAATGGATTCCTTTCTAGATTGTTATTAGCTCTGCGTTTTACTCAGATTGCATACTTTCTCGTCTATGTAGGAGATGGGGCTAAGGACAAAGCTTCCCCCTCTCGCTCTCTTGAAGAAGGAATTTTGCAAAGCAATGGGTGTAACATAGACCCTCAGCCTCAATGGGGAACAGTATCCTTCCTGGAATGCAAGGCTTAGGTGATCCCAATGAAGGCCTGCCTCTGCCTAGGCCAGTCTATGGGTCCCTCCACTTGGGCTTGGCACTAACACTTCCCAATCCCATGTCTGCCACAGCCGAGACAAAGCGCCATAAATAATGTATGTACTCCTCCCTTTGTACCCCTAGACCCTCTTCCAGGGCTGCCCAACGCGGCACCTGCACTAAGAAGATGATACTTGATACACATATCGGCAAGGGGGTCTAGGGGTTGTGGCTGTCACAAGTACTAGGGATAGGACCCAGTAAGGCAGGCAAGGGTTCCCCAAGATGGTGGGCGAAATGAGAGACATGGAAAAACATTTTTTTTCACAGCAAGAAACACCATGATCAGCCTGTGAAGCCCGCTTCTGCCTGACATGCCTCGCTAACCCCAGGCAGCTCTCTGGAGGGAAAGGGCAAAGAGCCATTCATGGGTCTCAAACCACATAAAATGGAATCTGCTCTCCATCCTGGATCAATTCCTAACATCCAGGATCAATTGTCTATAGGTGGGAGATAGTTATTCTTTAGGTGAAGAAACAGAGTAATCATTAATAATATCTATTTTTAAATAAGATTCTATTTGTCTCCTGCCTGGAAACCAGAATCAAGAGGAACACAGCTTTGACAGGGAGTCGTCATGGAACTTAGAGTCGAAATTCTTGGATGTTCTTATTCTTTTTCCATTTCCCTCATGCATCTGCTCACTCTGTAATGCAATAAGGAAACCACCACAGGGGTTAAAAATACAGCAGAACAATAGAAGTGTGCAAAGTGGCAGGCTTACGTCAAGCTAAATTTAACCAAACCAAGTCGTTAATGCAGTTCAACCAATGTGTTGAACGGTGCACCAACCACCTGCTTAGAGCAAACGTACAGAACTAACGGTGAGATGGCGGGGCAAGGGCAGTAGGGATGCACAGGAGGGAGGATGGGAAAGTTTTCACAGAGGGGGTCCTATTTGTACTAGGTAAGTTGGGCAGCATGATACAGAGAGTTTGGGAAGGGCATTCTACGAAGTGGTTACCTTGACATGAATGAAGATGCTGAGTCCAGGAAATGGCAAGTATCTTGGCATCAGTGGTCAGGAAGGCATTGGGGAAAGAGAAGGGACAGAGAATGTGGCCAGAAAGGCAGACTGGTCCAGACTGCATAGGTCTTGAGTGCCAAGCAAAGGAGCTTTAACTTCATCTTGTGGATGTGCACTATTATGGGAATTGTCTCAGAAAATCAGAGTGTGTCCATTGCTAAGCAGTGATTAAAGTGCTATCAGCAATGCTGCCTTGAGGAAACAACCATGGAATTTTCACCAAGTAAGTGGATGGTTCTGTTTACTCAGCACTGATTGGTGTGAGTGGACATACCATTGGTTATTATAGGTGTCATTCTTTTGTTTGAATGTTAGGGTTATTTCTTTGTTCATGTCTCTCAATGTTTTCTTAGTATCTAACAATTTCTAAAATTCTTGCCTAACTTAGCTATGCCAAGGGAATTCAGAAGAAAGTATATTTTTGTTCTTTATTGGGTGGAATTGTAAACTGTACTCAGGGAAATCTGGGCATGGTGGTGACAAAGACATTAAATATTAGAACTTACGGAGGAAGGAGAAACTTGGGGGACTGAATCAGGCTGCTTGGTCAGTTTCTCCTCCCTACCTAGAGTTTTCATTCATTCATTCACTAAATACATATTTATAAATATATTTCTTTTAATAATGTATATTATTTATACATATAATACATATTTAAAATACAAAATTTATTTAAAATATTTATATACTAGGCATCCTCTTCTCCACAAAAATTTTGTGGTCCTCTGTTTTCTTTAAATGAGAATCACACTGAGAACTGAAACCATCTATGACACACAGCTTACTGTCTATGTCTACATTAACATGAATTTACTTTATTCATCAGCCTACTCTTCCAGGAGATTCTTGCCCAGGAAAGTTAAAATTGAAGATAACATTATTGTTCATGTCAGGACAATAAAAGACCCATCAACTCTTAATTAATACACAACATTAAATGACAGTTTATACTCTGAAAATCTTTAAATCCTATCCTCAAAACCTTTACCTTTCTGGATCCACCAATTCTAGTCTATTACATTCTGATTCTTCCCCAGTTCGAATCAAGCTCCACCTCTGCCCCCTCCTCCTTCAAAAGACCAGACTTCAAAAGTCTCAATAAGGGACTTCCCTGGTGGTCCAGTGGTTAAGAATCAGTCTTGCAATGCAGGGGATGCCGGTTCGAACTAAGATCCCACATGCCATGGGGCAACTAAGCCTGCGCACCACAACTAGAGAGCCCATGTGCCACAACTACAGAGCCCACGTGCTCTGGAGCCATCACGACAACTAGAGCCAAAATGAAAGATCCCACATGCCGCAACTAAGACCTGACGCAGCCAAAAGATAAACAAATAAATATATATTTTTAAAAGTCTCAATAAATATTCCAACTTTGCCTGTCCCCCCTGAGATGCTAATGAGACTCCATAGAGGCAGCATTCTCCCTTACCTCGGTCAGGTCAGCATCCTCTTATCAGCAGGTTGTTTTGGTCTTATTTTGGGAACCTAGCATTCCAAAGAAGCCTTTCTCTTAAATTAGTAGAAATATGAATGTTTGAGCTGGAAAAGTGTATGTGGGAAAAGGTTTTAAGCGATTGAATTGATTGATGTGCAGCCTTGCCTAGAAATCAGATCGCAAGAGTAGGAAAAATCAGATGACTAGGTAAAAAAAAGAATTTGAGAGCTGCATGGAAATTGTTAGCAACAAATGAGAAGAAGCAAAAGGAGTGTAGGAAGTTAGATCCTTTTGGAAAATGATTAGACAACTTCATCTTTTACTAAACAAATATTGTGATTATTATCTAATTATTAAGAATAAGCTGTGGACTAGGCCATAAACTTAGATTGTTTTGAGAATAATCTAAATATTATAGCAGTACTAAAAAGTAGAGAAATGGAATTTGTTTTGTTATTGGGCTTTTGTAATATGGTACCACAAAAGCAAATATTTAGACTGTTTAATACTTTCAGTGGAAATAAGCTTTTATTGTTTGTAAATTAGCACATTTTCATCTCAATCTGCCAGAGGTTTAACACATATTGTGTAAGTACATGTTTTTACAAATTTATAAAAATATAAATTTTGTCATGCATAAACAAGTGCATTCTCGTAAATATGATCTGAAAATTTTTAGTGTTGTGGAAACATGTAAGTTTAAATTTAGCTTAAAAATTTTAGTACAAGACGGAGTGTTCTTCAGTTGTAATTTAACTTTGTATTTATCCCAACACGTTCACAGAATAATTGTAATAAAGTTTATGTGGAACTGAGGAAACAGGGAAAATTACTTGTAAATTGAAAATCCACTTTGCTTTTAGATTTGTGCATCAAGAAATTACTTTTTGGACAACTTCAAATTTAAATTTCCTCATAAATGTGTCAACTTTGACATGACCCAGTTGTAACATTTTTTCAAGATAGTTTCTTTACAGGTGAATCATTTGAATTTATAACAGCCAATGATATGATGCTGTCAAGAGGATTGAACTTCTGGTTGAAGGTTGATACATCTCGATTGTGGCAAAATCAATCATCAATCAATAAACAATCCTTTTATATTTTGATGAATTCACATGTGGATGCTTTCTTCCAAAGTATTGATAGAATCCTCTCAGTCCTGCACTGAAAGAGGAGAGCCTGGCTTATTCATGTAGTATTATTTGTTTGATAAAGTGGGTTGATGTTATTAGACAATAAAAGGGTTAAAATGTGGCTGGTATGTGCAAGATGTTTTTAGGGGGTTCCTGAAGCCAAAACTATTTCATAGTACTTCTAAGACAGCATTTTCCTTTTTGACTGTCATTCTCTTACAAGCATACAGTGGAGTTTTCAGAGGTTACATGGCATGCAATGTTGCAACAGAGTTAAATGCAGAAGATATGAGAATTTGGCTGTCTTCTCTTAAACCACACATTAAAGAGTTTGTAAAAATGCAAAATAATGCCAGTCTTCTCACTCAATTTTTGTATTTGAAAATAGTCATTTTTGCCTAAAAATATGTTATTTGTATAATATGTCATGGTTTTATTATTGTTATTTTTAATGAACTAATACATCAAGATTTCTTAATTTTCTCAGTTTTAATTTCTAACATAGCAAATATTAGTTAATATAGCACACATTAAACTAAAGCCCTTCAGGGTCCTCAATAATTTTTAAGCATATAAAGGGGTTCTGAAACCAAAAAGTTTGAGAACTACAGCCACAAAGTTCTATTACTGTTCCCCATTCAATGAGGAATCATTTCCAGCATCCCACACTGTTGGCCACCCAACCCAAGAAAAGATGATGAGTTCAGAGGTTTGGGAGGTAGCTTGCCAGTTTGTCGGACAATCATAACGTCATAATGTCTCTATTTTGTGCCCCATTGAACTCCTGGAAACATCTTCTTTTTGGTCTTAGTGCTTGCAGTCATAAAAGTTTCATATTGTATGATAGTTCTTCAATTTCTGAAGACAGTATCATCTCTTGTGCAGTTTATTCTCCAAGCATATTATTCCTATTTCTTTAGTGTATTCTCTGTCTGACATGATTTCTAACCTTCTCATCAGCACACTTCAGTTTTTCATGGTCTCAGCACACATAGGAAGAAAAGAGAATTTATCTGGAAAGGGATCTTACCAGAGCCAAGTGTAATGAGGCAATAGCTTTCTTGACTGGTCATTCTATTTTTTTATACTATTATTTTTCTTACTGAATTGCTGGTAGCCAATCGTTATCTTTTTATTATGAATTTCTCCAAGAATTAGGTCCCTCCATCTCTCCTATTCTGTGTTTGTGCAATAGAGTCTTCAAACCCTAACCCTGATTCAAACATCATTGTGTTGGGTTTGGTCCCAAATTTTAGCATAGCACATTTTTTATCTTCTCTTAGATGAAAAATGGCAAAACTTTATTCCATTATTAATCTTCTTC
The DNA here is from genome assembly GCF_937001465.1 of Orcinus orca. Taxonomy (NCBI): domain Eukaryota; kingdom Metazoa; phylum Chordata; class Mammalia; order Artiodactyla; family Delphinidae; genus Orcinus; species Orcinus orca. The sequence continues at coordinate 18,255,725 of NC_064567.1, read as the reverse complement.
CATTCTTGGAGTAAGAAATTGGAATATGAAATTTTAAAGCAAGTAAACCAGCAAAACACTGATGTTGTATTAGAAATAGAAAAGTTAAATAATACTGATAATTATGACCTACCTATTCAGTGTCTGTGGAAAGGGTAAAAACTGGAGTGGGGAGCGGTTTCACATCTTTTTCGGATTACCCGAAATAATCTTATCTTTTAGGCAAATTGCCTGAAATGACTGTACCAGGAAAAAGTGCGTTACTGGCTTTTATCTCCAAAGGGAATGCTAAACAAATCATCTTACTTCACCCTCCTTCCTAGATCTAATTTTAAGCACTGAATGTACTGTGTAGTTATCTTGTACTGTAATGTACTGTAGTTATCTTGACCCCCAGATGAATTTGTCTAACAGGAATTATTAAATTAACCTTTGAATCTCATTGGCTTTGTTGTGGGGCAAGTGAAAGTTATTTGGCACTCACCTGTCAAAGGCAAAGTGTACAAACCCTTCAGAGTGTCTTGCAAGGGCCAGGTAGGAGAGCATAACCCTGTCTGTTCCATTCAGGTGACTTTAATAACTCAACTTAATAACTCAAGCTTTTAAGTTGAAAATCCAAAATCAATATCTATAGTATCAACTTAAAGAAAAATGCACAACATGAGAGTTGTGAATTTAAGTTTTATTCAGGGACTTACTGAGGACTATAGCCCAGGACACAGCTTCTAGTAGCTCTGAGGGAACTGCTCCAAAGAGGTAGGGGAGAAGTCAGTTTATATATGAATTTTTTTCACTAGGAAATACATGCAGTCAAGTATATATCTTGGTAAAAGATCACAAAGAACAGATATCTCAAGTTAAGGATTTTAGTGCTTTTCTATGTATAGGAAGATGCAAGAATCTGGGGTCATTGAGATTCTTCCTGAGATACATCCAACTAAGGGCCTGTTTATCCAAAGCACAGAGGCCCTCATCCAGTGTTTCTTCCTCTCAGGGTGCACTGTCTGGCAATTGCAGTGGGTTACAATTTAACCCTTGTAGAACTGGTGGGTTAAAGCTGGCATGTTTTAACTGGTGGGTTAAAACAACACTCTTTGGTGTTTTTTTTTTTTTTTGGTTCACAATAGTAACATTCAATACAACTTTTAACAAAGCTAGCTAGTGCGCTATACTCTTCACATTTGGATAAATTGCTCTGAAGAATAATCTCAAATTAAAACTAACATTGGTAAATTTCAGTGAACATGAAACCTTTTTTAACAGTTGCATTGAGGGCCTTCCCTGGTGGTCCAGTGGTTAAGAATCCACTTTCCAATTCAGGGGACACGGGCTCAATCTCTGATGGGGGAACTAAGATCCCACATGCCCCAGGGCAACTAAGCCTGTGTGCCGAAACTAGAGAGAAGCCTGTGGCTGCAACGAAGATCCCACCTGCTGCAACTAAGACCCAATGCAGCCCCCCCCCAAAAAAAAGGTTGCATTGAGACTGTGTAGGTTAAAAATGTATACTTTAAATCATAAAGCTACCACTAAAAAACAAAGCAAAGAGTTTTAACTAATAATCTCACGAAAGAGATAGACTGAAATCATAAAAGATACTCAGTTCATCTAAAAGATACAGAAAAAGAAAAAAGAGAACAAAGAACAGCTGAGACAAATAGACAATAAATAGCAATGTAACAGATTTAAACCTAACTACCTCAATAATCACATTAAATGAAAATGGTCTAAACACCCCTATTAAAAGGCAAAGATCATCAGATTGGATAAAAAGCACAATACAACTATATACTGTTTATAAGAAGCATTTTAATTATAAGGAAGCAATTAGGTGAAAAGAAAAAGGGTGAGAATTATATTCCATGCTAACACTAATCAAAAGAAAGCTTGAGGGACTATATTAACATCAAACAAACTTACCTTCAGAGCAGATGATATTTCATGGATAAAGAAGGTTATTTCATAATGATAAAGAGTTCAATTAATCAGGGAGGTATAACAACACTGAACTTTTATGTACCCAATAATAGACCTTTAAAATATATGCAGCAAAAACTGATAGAACTGAAAAGAAAACTGCAACTATAAGAGATTTCAATATTCCTTTTGTAATAATTGATAGAACAAGTAGTCAGAAAATCAGTAAGGATATATAAAACTTAAACAACACAATCAACTTGATCAAATAAAAATTTATAGAATACCCCACCCAACAACAGGATAATATATATTCTTTTAAAATGCATATGGAATATTTACCAAGATAAACAGTAATCTTGTCCATAAAACAGGTCTCAATAAATTTAGAAATATTCAAGTCATACAAAGTATGTTCTATGACCAAACCAGAATTAAGCAGGCTCATGAAAAGATGCTTAACATTGCTGATCATCAGGGAAATGCAAACAAAAACCACAATGAGATATCACCTCACACCTGTCAGAATGGTTATCATCCAAAAGGATGCAAATAATAAATGTTGGTGAGGATGTGGAGAAAAGGGAGCTCTCCTACATTGTTGGTGGGAATGTAGCTACTGTGGAAAAAAGTATGGAGGTTTCTCAAAAAAACTAAAAATAGTAACTACCATATGCCCCAGTAATTCTACTCCTGAGCATATATCCAAAAGAAACAAAAACACCAATTCGAAAAAATACATGTACCCCAATGTTCATAGCAGCAGTATTTACAATTGCCAAGGTATGGAAGCAACATAAATGTCCTTCAACAGATGAATGGATAAAGAAGATATGGCATATATATATACAATGGAATATTACTCAGCCATAAAAAGGAATGAAAGTTTGTCATTTGCAGCAACATGGATGAACCTGGAGGGTATTATGCTAAGTGAAATAAGTCAGACAGAGAAAGACAAATATCATATGGTATCACTTATATGTGGAATCTTAAAAATACAACAAACTAGTGAATAAAACAAAAAAGAAGCACACCCACAGATATAGAGAACAAACTAGCTGTTACCAGGGGAGGGGGAGGGACAACACAGGTGTGGGGGAAAAAGGGTTATTATTGGATTTTATGGAATCATGTATGTGAAACTTTTGAAAATTGTGAAGCACTACAGAATTTAAAGAATCTTTCATTCAATTAAAAAAAATTTTAAAATTTTAAAAAACCCTCACAACATAACCAGTCCTGCAAACCTATAGTAGATGCCATAATATTGTATTATTTGTCAGTTAAAATATACTTATATTCCATCTGATACAGACACAAAGGTGATGTATTATTTAACTGGCAAAATAAATCCTATGAGAGTGCAGAAAGGAAGGAAGCAAGGAAGGTAGAAAGGAAGCAAGGAAGGAAGGAAGGAAAGAAGGAAAGAGAGGGGGGAGAAAGAAAGAAAGAAAGAAAGAAAAAGAAAGAAAGAAAGAAAGAAAGAAAGAAAGAGAGAAAAAAAGAAAGAAAGGAAGGAAGGAAGGAAGAAAGAAAGAAAGAGAAAAAGAAAGGAAGGAAGAAAAAGAAAAAAGAAAGGAAGGAAGGAAGGAAAGAATGGAGGGAGGGAGGGAGGAAGGAAGAAAGAAAACAGAAATATCTCTGGAGAAACCTCAAATAAATATTTGGAAACTAAATAATCCATTTCTAAATAACTCATGGGTTAAAGAAGAAATCAAAGGTAAATTAGAAGGTATTTAGAACTGAATGAAAATGAAAACATACCATGCTAAAATTTATAGGATCCTGTTAAAGCAGTACTTAGGAAGGAAATTTAAAAGGCTAATACCTATATTAAACAGAATAAAGGTCTCAAACAAATAACCTTAATTTCTACCATGTAAAACTAGGGGAAAAAACAAACCCTGAAACTTGAGGTGAGAAGAAAGGAAATAATAAAGGTCAGAGCAGAATTAAATTAAATGGATTACAGAAAAATAATAGAGAAAATCAAATGAATCCAAAATATGTGTTTTTTTTAACATAGATCAATAAGATTGCTTAATCTCTAACCAGATTAATCAGGTTTAAAAACAGAGAGAGAGAGAGAAGACACAGATTACCAATATCAGGAAGGAGAGATGTGATACCACCACACATTCTACAGATATTAAAAGGTAATGGTGTATTATGAACAATATTTTGATAATAAATACGATGATTTAGATAAAATGAACAAATTCTGAAAAAGGAACAAACTCTCAAATCTCACAAAAGAAGATATAGTTACCTGAATAGCCCCATATTTATTAAGGAAATTGAATCTACCTCTCTCTGCCAAAAAACCCTCCAGGTCCACTGATGAATTTCACCAAACATTTAAGGAAAAAATAATATCCACTTTACACAAATTCATTCAGAAAACTGAAGAAAAGAATACTTCCCAACTCATTTTATGAATTATGCTTTTCTCTGGGTATATGCCCAGTGTGGGATTGCTGGGTCATATGGTAATTCTGCTTTTAATTTTTTAAGGAACCTCCATACTGTTCTCCATAGTGGCTGTATCAATTTACATTCCCACCAACAGTGCAAGAGGGCTCCCTTTTCTCCACACCCTTTCCAGCATTTGTTGTTTGTAGATTTTCTGATGATGGCCATTCTAACTGGTGTGAGGTGATACCTCATTGTAGTTTTGATTTGCATTTCTCTAATAATTAGTGATGTTGAGTAGCTTTTCATGTGCTTCTTGGTCATCTGGATGTCTTCTTTGGAGAAATTTCTATTTAGGTCTTCTACCCATTTTTGGATTGGGTTGTTTGTTTCTTTAATATTGAGCTGCATGAGCGGTTTATATATTTTGGAGATTAATCCTTTGTCCGTTGATTCATTTGCAAATATTTTCTCTCATTCTGAGGGTTGTCTTTTCGTCTTGTTTATGGTTTCATTTGCTGTGCAAAAGCTTTGAAGTTTCATTGGTCCCATTTGTTTATTTTTGTTTTTATTTCCATTACTCTAGGAGGTGGATCAAAAAATCTCTTGCTGTGATTTATGTCAAAGAGTGTTCTTCCTATGTTTTCCTCTACGAGTTTTATAGTGTCCAGTCTTACACTTAGGTCTCTAATCCATTTTGAGTTTATTTTTGTGTATGGTGTTAGGGAGTGTTCTAATTTCATTCTTTTACATGTAGCTGTCCAGTTTTCCCAGCACCACTTATTGAAGAGACTGTCTTTTCTCCATTGTATATCTTTGCCTCCTTTGTCATAGATTAGTTGACCATAGGTGTGTGAGTTTACCTCTGGGTTTCTATGCTGTTCCATTGATCTATGTTTCTGTTTTTGTGCCAGTACCATATTGTCTTGATTACTGTAGCTTTGTAGTAGAGTCTGAAGTCAGGGAGTCTGATCCCTCCAGCTCCGTTTTTTTCCCTCAAGACTGCTTTGGCTATTAGGGGTCTTTTGTGTCTCCATACAAATTTTAAGATTTTTTTGTTCTAGTTCTGTAAAAAATGCCATTGGTAATTTGATAAGGATTGCATTGAATCTGTAGATTGCTTTGGGTAGTATAGTCATTTTCACAATATTGATTCTTCCAATCCGAGAACATTTATTTACATGACACTGCAAGATATGAAATTCCACATAGAAATAAGAAACCCATTGAGAGGAGAAGCTTCATACAGTATGTACAGTTTGGAACTGTTCGAGTTTCGTTGTAAAAAGTGCTACAATGACAAACCGCATTTAAAAAGAGTTCTTAGTAGAGAAACAGTGAGACAAACTTATACCAAACATAGTACACAACAAACAACTTTTTGTGTGTGTGTGTGTGTGTGTGTGTGTGTGGTACGCGGGGCTCTCACTGTTGTGGGCTCTCCCGTTGCGGAGCACAGGCTCCGGGCGTGCAGGCTCAGCGGCCATGGCTCACGGGCCCAGCTGCTCCGCGGCATGTGGGATCTTCCCGGACCGGGGCACGAACCCGCGTCCCCTGCATCGGCAGGCGGACTCTCAACCACTGCGCCACCAGGGAAGCCCCATAACAAAGAACTTTATGCCTCAGATGTGCAATCTAAAAGTTGAAGGTCCCAGCAGTGCCATCCTGAACTTGGAATGTAATACTCTCTTAGCAATAGCCCATGAAATACAACTTTCCTGTTCCCCGGACAAAATAAGCAAACCCTACTCTCCTCTTCCTTCAACTCAAAACGGAAAGGCATTTACTCTTAGAATTGTAAAAATTTGCCTAATAATCTTAGGGTTTGTTTAAGCTCTTGATTTGCCTTGGTAAACTGTCATACATATTATATGCCTGGCTGGGCTTTTGGAAGCATGCTCCCTGAATAATACAATATCTATTTCTTTCTCCTTTTATTTTCACACCCAATTATTCTCTAAGAGTCATAGATTTGTTGTTCAGGTGTGCTTTTTCCTTCTTTAGTGCAGTGTTATCTTTCTATTAAGTGTGCTTTCTTACAAGAACACACATCCTTCATTTATCAAATTCCGATTTATTTGTATTAAACTACCTAGTTCTCGTTCCTATGTTTACTCCATGCAATATTATTTTGGGGGCATCTGAGGTCCTAAGTAGGGTGGCTAATTCATCTTGGTTTACCTGGGACTTTTCCGATTTTAAAACTGAAAGTCCTGGGACTTCCCTGGTGGTGCAGTTGTTAAGACCCTGCCTGCCAATGCAGGGGACACAGGTCCGATCCCTGGTCCGGGAAGATCCCACATGCCATGGAGTAACTAAGCCTGTGTGCCACAATTACTGAGCCTGCGCTCTAGAGCCTTCAAGTAGCAACTACTGAGCCCTCGAGCCACAACTACTGAGCCCACGTGCCACAACTACTGAAGCCCACGTGCCTAGAGCCTATGCTCTGCAACAAGAGAAGCCACCACAATGAGAAGCCCATGCACCGCAACGAAGAGTAGCCCCAGCTCACCGCAACTAGAGAAAGCCTACGCACAGCAACAAAAATCCAATGCAGCCAAAAATAAATAAATAAATAAAATTTTAAAAAACAAAAAAACCTGAAAGTCCTGTGATCAGGAACTCTCCATGGTCCCAGGCAAACAGAGATAGTTTGGACACTTTAGTAAGAATTATTCCTGACAAGTGACCTTATCATATTTATTTAAGAAGTTTAAGCTCACCTCTCCTTTGCTGCCTCTTGTCATGTTTTTTTCATTGGATCCAATTTTACCGAGTTTCCTTCCTTTCCAAACTCTAAGCATCATAATCTATTAGAGTTGCAAGGAAACAGATATTGTCTGGTCAAACTCATTGATCTACAGATGATCAAACTAAGCCTAGAGAGAAGTGAGCAGCTAAATTCACACCTCTGAAATCCTGTGGCAGTTATGCCTTACAACCATAGTATCTATAATAGTCATAGTGGCTAATACTTCTATGTCCTCAAGTCTTCCTGCTTGGTGGGGACAACTTGTCCTTTAAGATTAAACAAAAGCTTTCTCAGATTCAGATCCCATCTAATGACAAGTACCCTGGCGTCTCTCCCAACGTCCCCAGGATTCCTGGTGTTCTCTGTTTTGCTGGGACCTCTAGGTCAGTCCCTGGCTCTGCTGATTTTCTGATGCTGGACATGTGCTCACCTTCTGTGTGGGGTGTTCTTTTCCACACAGTGTTGCTGTGGCTCCACTGCTTGGGACTTCAGCAGTTGTGGGCCTACTTTCCCTTCCAGTGTCCTTCCTTCCAAAGTCGTCATCATTGTGTTGACCAGGTCACTCTATGGCCATGCTCACCGAGGGTCCTCTTCCTGCCATCGCTAAAATCCTTATTGGGCTTTCCCTTTTAGTGTCTTTTTTTTTTGGCCATGCCGCGTGGCATGCCGGATTGGCATGTGGGATCTTAGTTCCCTAACCAGGGATCGAACCTGTGCCCCCTACATTGGGAGCGCAGAGTCTTAATTGCTGGACTGCCAGGGAAGTCTCCCTTTTAGTTTCTTAAAATGATTTTTCTTTAGCTCATCCCTCAGTGTCAGACAAGCACATCTCTTCTAAAACTTGGAGTTAGTTTTGTTGGTCCAGATGGAGGACAACTCGAGAGTACATTTCTCCCACCCCAGTCATTCTTTGAATACATAATCAAGTCAGCGTCCCTAAGCCTTGACACCTCAACTTGCTTCTACCCCAGGAAAGTTCCCTGCCCACCCCATACACTGCCCCTCAAAAGTGAGGCCTGGTCTTTCCTTCTCTTTTTACACCTGATTATTGGTTCCAAAATGTCCCCTTATGGCTTTATCCAGCAAATGGATCATAACCCCATGCAGAGGCTCTTGAGGCCCCCTCAGCATTTGCCTGGGTCCCCACAGGTGCAGACCATGCTTTCTCAGGATCCCACTGCATTTAATGATCTCTAATAATAATATCTATAATAATTCCCAAGACCCAGCTTAGTTGCACCGATAACAATGTTCACGGTGTTACTATAAGAATAAAGCGATTTCTACCCCAAGCCCTAATCTAGTTTTGCTCATCTAATTTATGTGATTATATGCTGAAGAGAGATGCTAGAATTACAGAAACACCCTGCACTGATTATTTGCTTACTCTTCTGAGGGAGCAGGGGTGAGTTGCTTCTTTATCCTACAGTAGACACAGGACTGTTTTCATTTCTCGACTCTTCTCTGTTAACGTATATCAGTTTTGGGATAATAAGAAACTATGTTCAGGCCTCTCAGATTGGTCCTACCCTGACCCGAGGAGCAGACTCGGTGGGCTGCAGAGGGCTGCTGGGGAGGACACTTCCTCTTCCCTGTGCCCTTATCACTCAGAGCCGGCTTCGGCTCAAGCTTTGAACCTTTATTCTACACCTCAAACAATCCCCCGTGAATAAAACACATCCATCTCTTTGGGGACAGTGTCTCCCTAGGCCAACTTGTCTTTCCCTGGGAGCTGGCCATCAGGCACTCCTAGGGGTGTCCTGAAGTTCCCATCAGAAAGGCCTGCTCAGCATCTTGCATTCTGGCAATGAGAGCTTCAGCCTCTAGCCTGGCTGCAGGTCAATGCCCCTCCCAAGAGGGCTCTCACACCCAGCCAACACTGGGTAACACCGGTAACAAGGCAGAGTCATCCAGGAGAGGTCTGGTCCTAAGTCAGCTCCTAGCCGCAGGTCACTCTGTCTCTCTCTGAAGAACTGATAGCTGGTCTGGGTGCATCTACTCGGAAGTAGGCGCTGGCAAGGGAAGCAGAGCTGCTCTTATACATGATGTGCTGTGCCTGCCTATGAACATGACTTTGAACGTGGTGTACTAGGTCTGACCCAGGAGACGAATGTGATAAAAGTCAGAGTGAGTAGGAGAGCCATGGAGATGTAGAACAGAAATTCAGACCCAGCCTGGGTCCACAAAGGTGCACAGATTTTACTGAAAAGCACAGGTCGTACCTACCTCAAGCGCTTCTGTGGTTGAAGAATGATCCGTTATGTGCCTTGCCAGCATCTCCCCGGTTTCCTTCTGTAAAGCCTTTAAAGATCATCTGGAAAGGTGTCCCCGGTCGCTTTCCCACTGTGCCCACCATGGATACTGTATCTATTCAGTTCTTAACTCGTTCATTTACCCATCAGGTAACGCTGACTGTCTTCATTGGAGTGAGCGCTGAGCTGAGAGAATGCAAATGCTCGTGGCTCCTGATCTCAGGAAGCTTCAGGCTAGTGGAAGAGGCTAAAGCTCATACGCTTAGCAAGGTTCAGGTGGTCTGAGCAAAATGCTGAGAAAGCACAAAGGATTTAGTGATTGACTCCCGGCTGCTGCCCGGAGGGGTCAGGAAGGGCCTCCCAGGGGAGGAGACGTGGTGTCTACACCTAGCGGACGAGAGACCCTTGCCAGGTAGGGAAGGTGAAGACAGGTGTCACTGGGGATCTCACCAATGGTATAGGACTGTCACCACCGCGGCCCAGGCAGTCTCTGACCTCAAAGCCGACAGGTGGCTTCATCACCCTGGGGCCGCCCAGTGATGCCTCCTCCTCCCCTGCTCGTAGGCATTTTTCACCCTACACAGGCCGTTTTCTTTTTCTTTTTAAATATTTAAAAAATTTTATTTTATTCATTTATCTAATTTTTGGCTGAATTGGGTCTTCCCTGCTGCATGCAGGTTTTCTCTAGTTGCTGAGAGCGGGGGTTACTTTTTATTGCAGTGCGTGGGCTCTAGGCACGCGGGCTCAGTATTTGTGGGGCATGGGCTTCAGTAGTTGTGGCACACGGGCTCAGTAGTTGTGGCACACGGGCTCTAGAGCACAGGCTCTGTAGTTGTGGCACAGGGGCTTAGTGGCTCTGCAGCATGTGGTATCTTCCTGGACCAGGGCTGGAACCCGTGTCCCCTGCATTGGCAGGCAGATTCTCAACCACTGTGCCACCAGGGAAGTCCCCACAGGCCGTTATCTATCCTCACCCAGGAAGCAGAAGACTCTGGGCCCATTCATTCCCCAAGGACTGCACTTACTCTATGTGAGGCCCTGTCCCAGGCCCTCTGCAGGGGGAGCAAAGAACACGAGGCCCTGGGCCTGCACTGAAGAGCTGCAGTCATGTTAGGGGCTGTGCAAGGCCATGCAAAGGCGTCAGTGTGAGTCACAGAAGCAAAGGCCATGGGTTTGTCATAGGGGTGCAGGGCCTTCCACATGTCATGGAACACAGTACTGAATATCACAAACACTAAAACTAGCTTTCTCAACTTTTCTCTGATTGTTTACAAGTAATGTAAATCTTGTTAGACTCAGAGGTTCAATGGCCAGGGTTGCTATGTTGATGCAATGCACATCATCCATCTCTGAGGTCATATCAATAATTCAGTGTTCACGACGTCAGTTTCTTCAATAGACATTATTTACCCAAGAACTCACCATCACCACCGTGACTATAGTTTTGTTGCCACTATATATTCCATTCTATTTTTCATTTGAAATATTGGTTGAATGCCTACCCTAGGTCCAGCCCTTTTCCAGGTGGGAAAATTCAAAAGCAGGGGCCATAGGAAGAGGCAAATACCCTTGAGATGAGTGACGTACTCAGCGCCCTCTCCCCATATACTCTCCCTTGGAATCCAGCCTTCTCTGCAGATGGAATAACAGACCTGCCTCACCCCTCAGACCTTCTCTACCAACTCACCCTCAAGATTTCAACTCAGCTCCAGGCTTTTTTTTTTTTTTAATTTTTGGCTGTGCTGCTTGGCAGGTGGGATCTTAGTTCCCCGACCAGGGATCAAACCTCCTCTCCTCCCCACCGCCCCCTGCAGTGGAAGCCCAGAGTCCCAATCACTGGACCACCAGGGAAGTCCCATCAGCTCCAGGCTTTTAAATGCAAACAGCTGGAAAGACGTAGCTCAAGGATCCATGGATCATTTATGGCTCAAGGTGGATACATTTCCAGTGGGTGTGATTACGAAGAAGAGAGCAGAGCACCCATGGGGTCTGGGCTTGAGAGACCTGGAGCATTCAGGTGAGTTGTAGGGAGGAAGGATTGGGGAAAACGACACATGAAGGCATGCCCTGTTGACAAGATGAGTTCATGTTATAATTGCTTCTTAGTGTAGAGGAAACAGGGAAGAAAGTGCCCAGCGTGAGGGAACAGGGACACAGAAGGGAGGGAAGGGAGGAGGGAAGGAAGGAAGGGAGGGAGGGAGGGAGGGAGGGAGAAAGCAAGTGCTCCTATTTCACAGATACCTCCAAGTCTGGGCCTGGAGCAGGCCTGTTATCAGTTCCTCCCCTTCTCCTGCGTGTACTTCCTGAAGGAAGGGAATTCGGGAATTCATACGGTGACTTTCTTCCTGTCTTGTATTCTTTTTCTAACCCCCTGCCCCATCCCCCCACCCCACCCCGTCTCCCCGCAAAAGGGAGAGGGAAGAAAGGCAAAGACTAAAGGCAGGGCTGAGAGGAATGAGGGGGAAGATGCCTGGGGAGGTGTCAGCAGGCTCCTGCCTCTGTTGTCTGAGCACAGAGCGTCTCGCACCTGTGGGAGCATCCTTCATCCCACACTGCCTTTGGAGAGGCCGAGCTCTTCCCAGGCCAGCGCCCTGCAGTCCTGGGGAAACACTCTCTCACCAAAGTAACTATGAGGCTACAACTTAAAACCCCTTATTCTGCAGAAAGACAAATCTCCCCTGAAGAAGCTCCTGACAAGTACTCACCCCACAAAAGGAATTTGCTTCCATTTGCTTTCTCCTCCACAGCAAGCCAAAGACAACTTCTTTGGACAGGGAGAGGAACTCTCCAGACAGAGCTCCTTCCTCAAAGATGCACTGAGCAACTGGGGGGGAAAAGCACAAGGTGTGGGACGTGCTCCCTGTGGTGACATAAGGAAGAAAAAGGGGCTGGCTTGTTTCTTTCCACTATTTTAAGGAATAAAGTTCCAAGTGGTAATACACAAAGCAATCATTTTGGACTCATAAGCCATTGATTTCTGTATTTATGCAAACCAGCTCTGGACTGTGGGCTGTGGACAGGCTTTCAACGTCTTTGGGGATCTGGCCCCAGTGTTCCCCTGCTCAGCAGTTACCTAAAGACAAACGTAGCTGGATGGGTGGAAACACTCTGAGGTCCTGAAGAGGGAATCTCACAGCTGTTCACCCCAGGCCACATCACCGGCCCTCTTCCAGCCTGAAAGCAGCAGGAAAGCCTGTGTGGTGCTGTAGGGTGCGCGGGTGAGGGTGCGGAGGGAGGCTGGGGTCTGGGTGGCTTTCTGGGTGGAGGGGTGTATGCAGAGAAGGGGTGTTTATCCTAGTGCTTTTCAAACTTCCACGTAAACGCAAATCACCTGGGAATCTTGTGAAAATGCAGATCCTGACTCAGTGGATCTGGGGTTGGGCCTGAAATTCTGCATTTCTGACAAACTCCTAGTTCAGGCTGATGCTGCCAGGCCCCCAACCATACTTCGAGAAGCAAAAGAGGGACAAAACAGGAGGTGGTGAGGATTCAAAGACAAGATTTTCCCGGTTCCGAAAATGGCCTTGGTCTAGCCTGGGCCTGAGTTCCCAACTGTGTTCTAAATGGCTTTTAAGTGATACACCCAAGTAGGCTTCGTTAAAGCTACTTTGTCTCTCCCCAGAAACGATACCTGAGGGCCAGTTTTGTGTTAGATTTGTCTGGAAAGCCAGGTATGTAGGTATGTGCTGGCCTCTGCTGGTCAAAGTCTGGCATGCACATTCAGCTGGATGGGGCAATTTGGGGTCCACGTCCAAAGTCACTAGATTCAGTCCTTCAAAGGCGTAGGTTCACTCTGTATCAAGCCTTTAGATAGCCACATTTTCAAGCTTTAACACAGGTTACTATTGCAGAGTTGGTTCTCCAGACTACATGTTAGATCTGTTAGGAACGCTTCATAGCCTTTTAGTACTGGATGGTGGGTATGTCAGAATGACTTTGAAGTTTTTCCCCAAGAGACAAGAATACCATTCCAAGCTGTTCTGGCAGGCAGCCCCTTCTCTCTGCTGAGAATCACCACAGCACTGTTATTTTTCACATGAATAAACTGAGGGCTCACAGAGGCTAAGTGATAGGGCACGTTGACAGTGGAAAAGCTGGCCCTAGAACCTGTCATGGCATCTGCCCACTCACATTTGAGTCCAGGTCATGGCTCTGTGTGAGGAGCTGGTCAATCCCCTTCAAGACTAGCATGGAGCTCCCCTTCAGAGCTACACCGACCCCTCCTGCCCAATAAATCTGTTTGGTCAGAAGGAGGGAAGAACGGGTAGCGGGCAGCCTCTCTTAATTTTTTTTTTTTTTGCAATATGCGGGCCTCTCACTGTTGTGGCCTCTCCCGCTGCGGAGCACAGGCTCCGGACGCGCAGGCTCAGCGGCCATGGCTCACGGGCCCAGCCGCTCCGCAGCATGTGGGATCTTCCTGGACCGGGGCACGAACCCATGTCCCCTGCATCGGCAGGCGGACTCTCAACCACTGCGCCACCAGGGAAGCCCTCTTCTAATTATTTTTAATGCAACAGCTCAGCTGTGGCTGTCTCCAGGCTTCCCTTGTCAAGGACAATGCTAGTAATGACCACTGAGAAACCCTAGAACTGGGAATTTAAGCCCCAGGACTTGCCTTTAAAGATTACCATGAAAGACAGGGGTGGAAGGGATCATGAGAAACCCCTCTTCTTGTAAATAAAAACAAGATCCTTCAATTTCCATCTTACGATGAAGGGCAACTTCAGCTGTGATCTTAAGCTTTGTGCACGTAACCCAGTTAACAGAGATTCACCAGCAGGCCACAAGGGACCTGTTGACCGATCGTGGGGAAAAGGGCCAAAAAGAAAAGCACAAGACAGTACGGCTTCCAGCAGCCAAAGAGAAAAGAGGCAAAAGAAAATTGACTGGTGGGAAAAACAAATCCAAGAGGCCAATTCTGCTCTCTGTCTTTTACTGCTTACCCTCCTTCAAAACTGTTTTATGCCTTCTCCTTTCTCCTAAAATCACCAACACTTTTCCTTTCAAATTTAGCGGATGATCTCCATGCATGTTTAGAGACACTGATACATGGAGAAAATAGACAAGCACCACCTCCTTCACCCTACTGTCATGTCCACCACCTCCCCCCTCTGCTGTCCTACACCCAAGAGAAGCTTCCTTCCCGTTGCAAAAGGAGACATGACTGTGGTCCTAATGAGGACTTTCTAAGGGAGGAGAAAACAAGAATAGTTTAAGGGAATCAGTTCCCAGATTCTCATGGAGCCCCAGCATTGCCTAAGCGGGTCATGGAGACATTCTTGCTATGTAACCAGCCCCCGTGCCATACTCCTCTGGGGGCCTCACCAATACCAGGGGCAAATCATGCATATCATCACAGAGCCGCATTTCTTATTTCGTAAGACTGTTCAGGCTAATTCCAGGCCTGGTGGAATTAACACTAACAGCACAGTCCACCCCCAATCTGCTGTCAAAGGCCTTTTTATGATAAAACAAACACTCTTAGTTTGACAGTACTTATTTGCCTTGTAACATTGCCTAATCAGATAGACATCAAACAGTACATACAGATTCCAAACATTTTCAATAGCCGGTGAGGGGTTCTTTTTAGATTTAAACAAATAGGTGAAGCATTCAGGGATTCTAGCATAAACTATCTCACATTTTTGTAGTTAACTGTACAAATTTTTACCTCCCTGATCTTTAGCTATTTGCACTGTATGCTATACATCTGTTGAATGGTTAAGAACTGTAATCAATCATTAATTAAATCTAAATCTTCAGACCAATTCTCCTCCATAGAGATAATGTCCTTCAGGGGCTTTAATTCAATTTCCCAGTAAATGTGATTATCATCATCAGTATTATCATAAGTATCATTAGCTTCAATGACATTAATTTTATCTATGCTTCCTGAATTATAGGAAGTAGTACTCTGGATATAAGGTTACAATTTGAATCAGATATAAGCACATTATAATTATTCTTTTCCCTCTCAACAAAATCTCTCTTTGCATATGGTATATGAATTACTTTCCTAATGCTGCTGTACTACAAACTTAATGGCTTACAGCAATGCAAATTTGTTATCTTACCCTTCTATGGGTCAGAAGTCTGACATTGTTCTCACTGGGCTGAGAGCGAGGTGTTGGCAGGGCTGCTTTCTAGTCTGGCGGCTCTAGGGGAGATTCTGTTTCCTTGCCTTTTCTAGCTTCTAGAGGCTGCCTGCACCCTTGGCTCGTGGCCTCCTTCCTCCATTTTCAAAAGCCAGCAATGTTGGGCTGAGCCCTTCTCATGCTGCCATCTCTCGGATTCTCTTCTCATCTCTCTTCCTAAGCTCTTCTACTTATAAGGACCCATGTGATGACATTGGGCCCACCTGAATAACCGAGGGTAGTCTCCCCATCTCAAAGTCAGCATATTAGCAAACTTAATTTCATCTGCAACCTTAATTCCCATGTGCCGTGTAACCTAACATATTCACAGGTTCCAGGGATTAGGGCGTGAATACCTTTGGGGGTTTCATTATTTCGCCTACCATTCCTTATGTATTATTTCTCGACAGAGTACGAACTTGAGGCCATGTCTTTGTTATTCCAGGATTCAAAATGTCTGAGTAAAAAAATAGAAAGTCTTGAGTACACAGCCAAATTCCCTTCCTCTGGGTATATGGCTTAAATAAATACTCCTGCCCAATAAGAAAGGTCCACAACAGGATCTATGGGAAACATTCTTGTCCTGTGTAGAATGTGTCCAGTGGAAAGAGTAATAAAACAACTACCTATAAAAAGGGCACCAGGTCCAGACAATGTTAAGGATGAGTTTTAGAAACTTTCAAGGAACAGATCATTGTCATGTCATATAAGTTGTTCCAAAATATAGGGAAGAAAAAAAGAGAGATTGAAAGAAGCCAGCCAATTGTTTTATCAGACTAGAAAACCCAATAACAAGTAACTATTATTCAGTGCACAGCATGTTCCCTCCGGTGCACGCAAGGCCCCTCAATTTGTCATCTGTTCTCACTTCCATTTTTTTCCCTTTGCCCTTCAACCCTACTGCCAGCACCGTGTCGCCTTCCCAGACCTTGTCACGGGCCAGCACTCTAGTATATTTGCAACCTTGTAAAATGGGTTTTGATGCCTGTGTTTTTAAATTCCATAAACAACATGCTGTTAAAAAAAGTGTAGGGCAAGAAAAGAAAACTATTGGCTAATCTCATATGAATTTAGACACAAAATTCTAACTACTTTTCCAGTACACACCTTGTTATATTACATGTACTATTATGATCACATGTCCAAGATATTGTTCAGCAAAAAAGTTGTCAAGAAAGTGCATGATATTATCCAAAAATAAATAAAGAAGTAAATAAAATGTGTCCAATTACCATGAGTTGCACGATGGGGGAAAGAATTGTTAGCACTCAGTCATGGTGCTGACTCTCGGAAAGAGGGTCTCAATGGGCTGCATTCCCCAATTAAACATTTTCATGGACTGGGGAGCCTGTAAGTCCCCCACAAGCATTCACTTCGGCTTCTGCTCTGAGCACCCCTGGCCATGGTGCCTGGGATACCTCAGACTCCATTCGCATGAAGACATCTAATAACCCAGCTTGTGTGGACCTGCCAGCTTGTTTTCATTGCTGGGTTTGGGCATGTTGTCTTAATATCTGCCCTAATTACAGGGCCCATTTTATCAGTGCTGTGTTATCATCCCAGGTGACTTGCTATGTTTGTCCTCCTCCCTGGAATAGGATGCCTTCCAGGTGCCCTATCTATGTTATAAGGTCTTTTTCTGCAATACGTCTTTCCTCATGAAAAATGAATTCTGCCTGGCCCACTTCTCCTAGCCCACCTCCTAATTCTCTTAAGGTCTCTTATTTTGAGTGGGCTGAATGCTGTTTGATCCTCCAGACATGTTGTTGCTGGTGAGTACTAACTGTTTTAATACAGTTAGGAAATAAAGTGAAGACCCCGAAAGATTGAGTTCCTCAGGCTAAGATCAAATGGGTAGCAATGACCCCTAAGTGACCTCATGTTTGTAAAAGGCCTTGGGTTTACATGGCCAGATGGGGTTCAAATGCTAAATTAGACTCACAGGATCCAAAATGGCAATGCACAAATCTACAGGTTATTGTAGGAAAGGGACACAGTATAGAACAGCATCAAAGTAAGAATATCCATCACAGCCAAAGCCTGCCTCACAGCAGAGGGTCTGCAGAGACTCCTGAGCTCCCATTTTTCTCCCACTATCAGGGCTGTGCCAGGACATACTTTGTCTCCTGAATCAAGAACCACCAACTTATGTACAGAATCCCTTGGAATGAGGGTGTCCAAATGGGATCTCAGACAATGCTTCTTATACCTTACTGGCTTAATCAGCATTTTCTCGCTGACATAACTGGCAGTAAAGGAAAATTTACACTGAGGTGTAAAACCGTCGATTTCATTGTTGTCAGCAAACAATGCTGACATACTGGTATGAACTGTCTTGAAAGTCCTCAGACCCAAGGTTACAAAGCAACACTATTAAATCATTATTTTCATGCCCAGTGACACACAGCCACATGCCACGTAGCCACATTTATCATTTTATGTCATTCAGGCCTACGGAGTTAACTCTCACAGCACACATGGATACAGAAACTGCTTTTTAAATAATCTCCATTTGTCTTTTTTAAAGATGAATTTCCAGTGAAATTTTACAGATTTTAATGATTTATAAAAATTTTAAATTATATTTATGTTTCTTTAAAAAAATCATTTTTGTGCTAATAGTAATGCTAATGATAACTCAATTCAGAAGAAAAATTTCCTAATCTTTCAAATTTCATGGTCACAGGAAATAAAATATATTAAAATTTTAAATCTCTATTTTTGTTGGAGAGAAACATGATCTAGTGAACAAGAAAAATGCTTCGAGCATAAAAAGGTGCTACATTAGGATAAAATTCCGTGAGGGTGGAAGCCTGGAATTATGAGTTAAAGGAGCAAGAGGCAAGATGAAAAGTTTCTAAATGTTAAAGAAAATCTTACATTTAGGAGTGAAGTTTTTGTTTTAAAATGTCGATATTGATAATCAACTGGGATTATGTCCTTTGCAACTCTTTCAAAAATTATATATTTTGCAACATTTCTTTGGACAAAAACATTAGATTTCAACATAAAGAGTGTGAGAAGGTTCATATTTTTTTCCAAATCCTCTTTGGAAAAGTGTGAAACATTGGAAGGTGTTGCCCTAAAGAAATTTACTCAGGTGTATTAGAAGAACTGTCAAAATTTTTCACAGTAGCATTTTCAAAATAGCCAAAAAAAAATTTTTTTTTAAGTGTAACAAACCAAATGGCCATTAAGAGGATTGACCCTTGGCATGAGCAAAATATGCCAAAGGGCAGGTGTACCCAGGTGCTCCAGAACTGGTCTAGTGCAGTGGTTGGCACACTACAGCCCATGGCCCAAATTTAGCCTGTCACCTGCTTTTTTGTTTTTTAAGATTTATTTATTACTTTATTTATTTTTGGCTGCATCAGGTCTTAGTTGCGGCACACGGGATCTTCGCTGCGGCACGTGGGCTTCTCTCAAGTTGTGGCACGGGGTCCGGGACGCGTGGGCTCTGTGGTTGGCGGCACGCGGGCTCTAGGGGAGGCGCGCGAGCTCAGTAGCAGCAGCGCGCAGGCTTAGCTGCCCCGCGGCCTGTGGGATCTTAGCTCCCTAAGCAGGGATGGAACCCGCGTCCCCTGCATTGGAAGGCGGATTCTTTACCACTGGACCACCAGGGAAGCCCCTGTCACCTGTTTTGTAACTAACATTTTCTTGCAACATGCCAATTCATTTACGTATGGTTCATAGCTGCTCTCATGCTACACAGCAGAGTTGAATATGTGGACACCACATGGGCCAAGCTAATTTGCTCATTGGATAAGTTTTGGCTTTTTACAGAAAAAGTTTTCTGCCCCCTGGTTTAGTTCATCAGGCTGGGGGTGTGGAGGTGAGGCGGCAGACACAAGCATCCTTTATTTTATTCTTTTTAAAAAATTCTTAAAAAAATTGAAGTCCAGTTGATTTACAATGTCATGTTAGTTTCAGGTATACAGCACAGTGATTCAGTTCTCTGTATATATGTTATTCTATATATATATATATATTCTTTTTCATATTTTTATACATACGTTATACGTTATTATAAAATATTGAACATAGTTCCCTGTGCTGTACCATAGGTCTTTGTGGGTTATCTAGTCTTTATAGCTTATTCATACTTTATGTTTATTTTTTTGTAGGTACGAAATGTGGTATGTATTTTTTATTTATTATAAAATATCAAAGAATACTTTCTATTTCCATACAACACAAAATTCTAAGGAGGTCGTAAGAGCACCCTGGACTATTAGAGCATAATTTTTGAGGAGTAAGTTTTCTTTAGTATTGTTTCTCATTGTGTGCTCTGCAGTTCACTCGCGTCAAGGATGATCTACTAACAAAAGTACGTAGAAATGGGAGGATGGTGTTCCAGGATCAAAAAAGTTTAGAAAAACCACATCTATACCTCCACTTCAAGATTCACAATGCACATGATTAGTGTATTAAAGGCTCTGACAAGTCCTGTGCAAAAGTGACCTGTTTATACTTGTTTAACCCTGAATTTTCCAAAAAATTTTGAATGCATCATTTTTTTTTTTCACACAACATCTATTCCCTGGGACACACCTTTGGCAACTCTAATAATCTAATGGCAGTGGGAGGAAGAGAGGTCCAGAGAGAAGCAAAGGGCAATGACAGTGGTTTTGGGTGATTCTATATGGTTCTCTTTCTGTGGAACAGAAAGGTATGGATTGAGATAGGAAACACTTTAAAGAAAGAATCAATAATACTAGAACTATATTTGAACATGAGGAAGGAGGCAGGGAGATAGAACATGACCATTCTACACATTTGCGTATCAGAGTGAATGGGGACAACTGAAGGGGAGAAGATTGTGGTGGCAGAGGCTGGACCAGTCCATCTGACAGTGCCTGCTGCCAGATCTGATGAGGCTGCTGCCTGTGCTCCTGCCGGTCAGGGAAAGGCAGAGAGGGAGCTGAACAAAAACTCTAGCAGATCAGCATGAATTTATTGCTGGATAAACCCACCTTCGCTCTCTTCTCCCAGGAGAGAGGGCAAAGCTCACCGGCTCTGCTGATGAGGTCTTCAAGAAACCTATCAGCAAGCATACTCTGCTTTGGTTCATAAAGTTTTCAGTTATTTCTTGTTATTACAGAATGGGACAGCCAACAGATTTCCCTTCAGTGTGCTCGTGTACTGTGGCCTGAGCCAAGGTCAGGGTTGGTGTTTGTGGAAAATGTTGTAAGAGGGCTTTGCATCCGCTGCTGTTTGTGCTTTGTTTCTGAGCAGAATGTTGGAAAGGAGGGAAGATTCTTTGATTATTGGACTTCAGCCTTATATGTCAAGTGGGCCAGAAACTCTGAGCAAAGTGGAGGAATGAGGTAAGGACGAAACTGTGAGAGAAAAAAAACGAACACAAAAAAGTGCACTTGTCTGTCTTTGATCCTGGCGAGTGAGAAGAGCTGGAGAGCTGGCGAGCTCGTGGGGATGGCCCTTGGAAATGTCCTTATCAGCTGCTCTTCCTCGGGTCCAGGCCCCACTCCTGCCCTCAGGACCATCACCATCAAAACCCCACGGCTCATCCCTGTCCCGTGGAGCCGTCTAATCTTCCCTAAATACAGCCTTTTCCCTTATTTTCTTCTGACCTTAAGATTGTCCCTGAACCATTTATAAAGAATACCTGTTTTTGAGGTTCTGAACAAAATAACAGCTTAAAGCCATGCTTTCTCTTAGAGTGCACTAAGTCACGTAGGCTAAACTTCAAGGCTCACCAGCCTGAGCCTGGGCCTGCTCAGGCACCTGGGGGCCCTCGGCCTCCTGCCCTGGCCTCCCTGGCCTGTCCAGGCTACCTGCCTTGTTCTGTGAGAACACTGTCCTGACGCCACAGCTCTGCTCTTGGTGGCCCCCAGCCCTTGAGGGGTCAAAGCCATGCTGTGGCCTGTGGCGAGGGATGGGCCCGAGCCCTTCATCCCCCTCCACTACCTGTGTGGGGAACCACGACCTCCGGGAGGGCTGGGTCTGCAGCCTGGCATTGAGTGGCTGGCCCATGGTGGACACTTAGTGGCTTAATAAATGTCGGGCAAAAAGTGAATTGATGAGAGTGGCAGCACCATCACCTGTGTGCCTGTTCCATCTTTCGCTAGGTGAGCAGGAAAGGACAGGAAGTGAGAGACTGAGGGAGGAGGGCCAGGGGCAGTGGGGAGTACGAAGGAACATGCACGCTTGCTGTTGGCCTTGTAGATTGCTTATAGTTTTGATCAAGCGACCTTTCTTCTGAAGTCGAAACAGTGGAGCCAGATTTCAATGGCAGTTTATCATGAAATTAGATCATCTGAAGGCTGGCAGGAAGAGATGGGGGCAGGAACAGAAGAAATGCCTGAACCACGAGACCAGTGATGGTTATAGAAAGCTCTAACACTCAGACATCTGTACTTCTGCACTATTTACAAGGCGATAATTATTTGTAAAGGGGGCAAGAGGACTGACATCTTGGAAGGGGTGGCCTTTGTGTCAAGTGCTCTACTTAATTTATTTAAGAGGAGACGTCCCTTAATTGAACTCAGATACTCAGCAAAGGAAATGTTTGATCATTACCAAAAGTGTTGGGGGAGGGGGAGCAGCCTGATAGTAACATCCTGTTTCTCTGTCTGCTCCATTTCTCCCACCTGGGTCTTCTCCAGCCATCATACTACAACTATCGAGGCACCCTCTGACCTCTGACCATCTTGCCCCAGCTCCTGTGTTAACACTATCAGGGTGGCAGGGTTTTTATGGAATATACTAAAAGCCATGGGCCACCAGCACCGGGGCATGGAGTTATCTTGCTTCTTCCGGGCTGGCGTTGTTCCCTAATTCTTCAGGCTGCAGCCAGTCTGAGAGAAGGTTTGGCTTCTCCCTACTTAATCCTTCAGTGTCCTCTGAGAGCTGTGGGAGCCTTGTGCTGGAACCCTGTCACTCTTCCTGGCCCCTCCACTCCCAGCCACCAGATCATGCTGTTTTTCTCTCTTTTAACCTATTAAAACATGATCTAAGAATGGGACTCCTTTTGATCGTAAGGTAGATTTTTGAAAAAGTGTTGTTAGATTCTATATTTTAACACCGTTAAAATTCTATATTTTTACACCAATACCCATATGTGTATTGGCTTGTAGTTTTTTCTTTTCCTTCCAGTTTTACTGAGATATAACTGACATACAATGCAAAGTTCCAGGTGTGCAACATGATAGCTGGACATACGTATACCTTATGGAATGATTACTGCAATAAGTTTAGTTAACATCCATCACCTTGCATATACTAAAAAAAATTTGTTCCTTGTGATGAGACCTTTTAGGATCTACTCTCTTAGCAACTTTCAAATATACCATATAGCAATGTTAGCTATAGTTATGGTGCTGTACATTACATCCCCAGGATTTATTTATCTGATAACTGGAAGTCTGTACCTTTTGACCCCCTTTACCAGTTCCCCCGACACCCACCCTCTGCCTCTAGCAACCAAAAATCTGATCTCTTTTTCTATGAGTTTTGTTTTTTGGGTTTTTTTAGAGTGCACATATAAGTGAGATCATACAGTATTTGTCTTTCTCTGTCTGACTTACTTCACTGAGCGTCATACCCTCAAGGTCCATCCATGTTGCCACAGAGCCTGTAGTTTTCTTTTGGTGAACTATCTTTGTGAAGTTTTGGTAACAGTGTCATGATGAATTCATAAGAGAAACTGTGAAGCTTTTCTTCTTTCTCTGGTAAAATCAAAACAGAGGAATTATTTGTTTGTTAAAGGTTAGAAGGGAATTGACCTCTAAACCCATTTGGACCTGTAATTTTTTAGGAGGTGGGAGGGAAAGAGATACTGCTCTTTGACAAATTTCTCATCTTCTCCATAGTTAGTTATAGGTTTAGATTTTCTACTTTTTTTAGTACGCTTTAGCAACTTATACATAAAAATATTTCACACTTTAAAATTTATGTGTATGGAATTATGTAAAATAATTTCAAAAAATTTTTAAATTTCCCCTGTATCTGTGGTGATTTTTATTTTTGGGGAGAAGTATTTGTGACTTCCTTGTTGTTTTCCTCATTAATCTAGTGGGAGGTGTTGCTCTTCCGCTATTGTAACTCATCCTTATTTATCTCTTAAGAACATGTTGCATAGATTTAGCTTTCTAACCCAGTTTGATAGGCTTTCATCATGTACTGAATTAATCATATTAATTCAATAAATATTTATCATGCATAATCCTTAAAAGATACCAGAGGATTATTGTACAGATGAATTGTTTTACAAGCATTAGCACAATTCCAGAAGAATTGTAAGTGCTCAACAAGGGTTATTCTATGTAATAATAAACTGCGAATAAGACAGTGTCCCTGCCCATATAAAGATGACAGTTTTCTTTGACTCTTAATAGGTAACTTAAACGTATTCATATTATTGTAATGTCTTTTCAAATTTCTATTATCTAACCTTATTTTATTTTTGTCATGCTTTGCTGACTTTTTCCCTATTAAAAAAGTTTCCTTTAATCCTGATGGTTTCTTTCTATTGGTTTGGATGTTCTACAATCCATTCATTCATTTAGTTTTTTATTTGCTCTTTCTTGGATATTCCTTCCTTCACCTTTTATACAAATTTATCTTCTGGGAACTTTCCACTATCAGCCATGCTGGGTGGTGGCAGCTGCATACAGAGAAGAAATGGGAGCACCAGCTTCAGAGGGTAAATAGTTCCCTCTGATCATGGAAAAAAATGATAAATAACAGATACAGAGTAAAGCAGCAGGAAGACAGAGTTGTTGGCTATTTTTTAAAAATTGCACTGACTCAAAACTTTGAAGCAATATAGCAGGCTGTGTAGCCCGCTCCCTTGAAGACCAAGACACTCACCAGCCACAATCGTTCATTCATTCATTCATACACGAAGTATGTACTGAATACCTGCTATGTACCAGGTACTCTCCCAGGCAGTGATGGTGGTGAACAAGACAGATAAGATTTCTTCCACGTGGAGTTTACATTCTTGTGATGGGAGAAAGAAACAAGTAAACACACTAATTCAGATTGTAATGAGATGATGTGAGAAATAAACCTGATGGTAGAGACTAGCTGGGGGGGAGCGGGTAATCATGCCACTTTACGTGGGTTGGTCAAGGAAGGAAGCATCAGTTCAGGAGACAATTTTGCCGAGATAGGCAGAGAGCAGTCAGCTCTGCTAAGAGCCAGACAAGAAGATTTCAGGCAGAGGGAAAAGCAACTGCCTGTGCCCTGTGTTGACTAAACGAAAAACACACAATGTAAAAGTTATGAGTTAAATTTTATTCACGGAGCTTACTGAGGACTATAGCCTGGGAGAGGACCGCTCAGAGAGCTCCGAGGAACTGCTCCAAAGAGGTAAGAGAGGAGCCAGGATGTCTCTGAACTCTTTTCTGCTTGGAAAAAAAATGTAGTCCGGCATCAAAAGATGACTGCTAATCATAGAGAACAGACATCTCAAGTTAATGATTTTAGTGCTTTTCTATGTATGGGGAAATGTAAGACTCTGGGGTCATTGGACATTTTTCCTTAGATATGTATCTTAACTATCTAGGGGCCGGTATATTCAAAGCACAGAATGCTTCCCGTTTTTCTCCATCCCTGAATTCCCCTGAAGGCGACTGAAGGGGCTAATGGTTTGATCTTTGTAGTACTGGAATGGCAGGCAACATTTTTTTCTTTACCCCTAGGACAGGAAAGAACTTGGAATCTTTAAGGAACAGCGAGGAAGCCTGCAAGTGGGACACATGATAAGCCAAGGGAGAGAGTCACAAGATGTGGGAGGAAAGGCAGTAAAGGGACAAAGTGCAGAGGCCTTGAAGGCTCTATTGGAAGTCTGTATTTCACTGTGAGTGCAGTGGGAACTCCTTGATGCATTTTTAAGCAGGGGGTAACATGATCCATTTTCATTGTTAAAAAGGTATAGTGAAGAGAATGGTTTGTAACAGTCGGTCTCAAGCTTTAGCATGAATCAGAACCACCTAGGGAAAACACAGATTGCTGGGCCCCACCTCCAGTAGGTTTGGGGCGAGGCCTGAGAATTTGCATTTCTAACAAGTTCTAGGTACTACAGACTGAATTGTGTCCCTCACAAATTTGTATGTTGAAGCCCTAACCCCCACTGTGGTGGCATTAGGACATGGGGCCTTTGGGAGGTAATTAGGTTTCAGTGAGGTCATGAAGGTGGGGTCCACATGAGGGGATTAGTGCCCTTATAAGAAGAGACATCTCTTTCACTTTCTGTGCCATGTAAGGACACAGTGAGAAGGCAGCTGTCTATAAGTCAGGAAGCAAGCCCTTATCAGAGCCCAACCATGCTGGTACCTTGATCTTGGGCTTCTAGGCTCTTGAATTGTGAGAAATAAACTTCTGTTGTTTAAGCCACCCAGTCTGTGGTACTTTGTTATGGCAGCCTGACTAAGATACTAGGTGATGCTGATACTGGGCTGGGCCCACTCTGCTGAGAACTACTGCTCTGAGAGAGCCAAGAATAGGTCCATGGAGACCAGTTAGGAGCTATTTCAGGGATCCAGGTGAACATGGACATGGTGGTACAGTTTCAATGGAAAGGAGGTTGAGAGGGAATCAGTCAGTTGATCTATAAAAAGCATTTACAGTCATAAAAACAAGAAAAGTCGATGTAGTTCCTGACTAAAATTTACTCTAAAGTTTGCAAAGAAATTCTACAACCTTGTTTCAACATTATTCTATTCTTCTTTTAAAAAAGTCCCAAATAAAAAGGTTGAGATAAATCGGTAAAACTGAGAACTGAACGTTTTCTCTGACTTACATAATGTGTGGGCATCTTTTTAAAATTCTTATGTCAGCATAGGATGTCCCTCCCTTTCTGTCCCTTTTTAAAGCACCTAATTAGGCATCCATCCACGAATAAAAATGCCTTGTGGGAGTTGTGGGATCCGGCACTATACACCAAGGGACCCAAAAGGAGTCTGCCCATCTGTGCATCTGGTAATACACAGACCTCAGTAAGGGCCATGGGACCAGGGGAGCCAGCAATCCTGCCCCAAACGCTCTTGGCTGTGGCCAGGGAAGACCTGGAGAGTGCTGAGTTGGGAAAATACCCAAAGATGAGAGAGAATTTGTTGAAGTCCAGCCTTCCCAAGAGGAGATTCCAGCATGCTGTTAGAAAAAAATATATATGAGTTTGTACACAGTGGCGAGGGTAAGAGGGAATTGGCCAGTGCTGCTTTTCCCCCCAGGACAACATAGTGAGGGGCTGAGCTATCCCTCGGGGACCTCTCCCACAGGGAAAGAGGAGTAGTGAGTGAGTGCCCAGCTACCCCCAGCTGTGAGGAACACAGCTGGAGAAGCCCATTTCTCTCCAGAAGTGCCCAGTGCACAGAGGCAGGACCTCCATGGTGGGTGGGAGGGAGGAGATCAGGAAAGGGGCAGATGAAAACATCAAAGGCCATTTAAGGGATGCAATTGCTGCTGACTGAGCTCAGGACTCCAGCAGGAAGCTCGCCCACAAGCCACTGGGAGCACCTCCCCTGAGGATCTCTCCACCAGCCACAGGCACCCCCAAGGCCCCAAGACTAAACACACACCTCCCCTCACTCTGTTGCTGGCTTGGCTCTGAGTGTGGTGGCGAGAGAGTCTGGTAAAAGCAGTGCCATCAGAAAAACAGACCAGGATCTGTGGGCAAGGGAGAAGCCACAAACTTGGGCTATAGCGCCACCTTCTGGAAAACAAGAGAGGTTTCAGCAGCCAGCCAGGTGAGTTTTAAGAACCAGAGAAGACAGAAAATCTTAAGAATCCTGCCACAAAAGAAAGCAAGATGTGTGGAGCAGGTAGATCCATATCAAGGCAGACAGAAAACCCCAGATGTAATAGCCCCAATGAAAAATACACCCCATCTGAAGGCAACTAGTAAAGCTTTGAGGAGAAGTCTGCTACTTCAAGTGCAAAAGCAGCAATGCAAAGCTATAAGGAACACGATGAATCAAGGAAATGTTGCACCAAAAAATAACAATAATCCTCCAATAACCGAGCTCAAAGGCACAAAATCTTGTGATCTAGCTGTTAAAGAATTAAAAATAGCTGTTCTGACAAAGTAAATGAGCTACAAGAAACAGAAAGACAATTCAGTGATGTCAGGAAAAAAATATATGAACAAAGTGAGAAATTTAACTAAGAGATATATATCATAAAAAAAGAACCAAACAGAAATTCTGGAGCTGAGGAGTTCAATGAGTGAAATGAAAAATGCAATAGAGTAGATCAAAAGGAAGACAGAGTAAGTTACCTAGAGAACAGGAACTTTGAAATAACCCAGAGAGGAACACAGGGTGAATGAAAAAGAGTGAAGAAATCCTACATGATCTATGGGACTCAATGAAACATACAAATATCAGAATAATCAGGTTTCCAGAAGGAGAAGAGAGGGAGAGGGAAGCAGAAAGTTTATTTCAAGAAATAATTGCTGAAGAACTTCCCCACCCTGAGGAGAAACATGAACATCCAAGTTCAGGAAGCTAATAAATCACCCCTTATCTCAATGCAAAATGACCTTCTCTAAGACATATTATAATTAACCTATCAAAACTCAAAGATAAAGAGACCATGGCTATCATCAAGAAGACAGGACACAAGGTGAGCATGTGGAGGAAAGGGAACCCTTGTACACTGTTGGTGGGAATGTAAATAGGTTCAGACGAATAGAAAAGGAAATGGAGGCGCCTCAAAAATTAAAACTAGAACTATCATATAATCCAGCAATCTCACTTCTAGGTATAGATCCAAAGAAAATGGAAACAGGCTCTCAAAAATATATCTGTACTCCCATGTTGATTGCAGCATTAATCACAATAGCCAACTTATGGAAACAACCTAAGTGAGTGTCAACAGATGAGCGGATAAAGATGTGGTACATACATGAAATGGAACACCATTCAGCTTTAAAAAGAAGGAAATCCTGCCATTTGCAACAACAAGGGTGGATCTTGAGGGCATTATGCTAAGTGAAATAAGACAGAGAAAGACAAATACTGCATGGTATCACTTATATATGGGGTCTATGAGAAAAGCCAAACTCATAGAAACAGAATAAATGGTGGTTGCCAGAGACTGGGGGGGGTGGGGGAATTAGGAAGAAGTTATTAAAAGGGTACAAATTTTCAGTTATAAGATGAATAAGGTCTGAATTTCTTAACATCATCAAATATCCATCATTGTTCAAATATCACTTATTGTCTCATCTTTCAAAATGCTTAGTTTGAACTTAAATCCAAACAAGATCCTTTTACTGCAATAGCTTAATATATCTCTCATGTCTCTTTTAATCTAAGATGTCTGCTCCCAACTTCTCTCTTTTTTTCCATGGATTTTATTTATTGAAAACTGTCTTGTTTTTCCTATACACCTCCCCATATTCTGGATTTTGATTATTGCATCCTTGTGAAAGACTTTAGCTCATTCCTTTGTATGCTTTGTTCTGATATATATTTTCCTATACTTTTATTTAGAACCTTTGTATATACAGTCTTATGTTCCAGGGTTGGCACTTTTAAACATGATATATCTGAGTTTTTTAGACCAGTCATGATTATTTTAATAATGCTATTTTGGTTTTATTTTCATCATCTTATTTTTTGTTTTCTATTAGTTCCATTTTTTCTCTTTGGTCTTTCTTGCTCTCTTTTGAATTGATAGTAATTTTTTTTAAATTCCTCCAATTAAAAATATCTGTAGGTTTACGTGATATGTAACAGCTCTTTGCCCCAGAATTGTCTATCCCAGAAACCTGTGCATTTCCAATTTAGCATTTATCACAAGCATTTTTAGCTTACTTAAAAATAACAATAAACATTCATTGAGTGAAAAAAAAGATGAATAGGGTCTGATGATCTAATGTATAACGTGGTGACTATAGTTGATAACACTGTTGTATAATTGAAATTTGCTAAGAGAATAGAACTTAAATGTTCTCTCTCTCTCTCTCTCTCTCACACACACACACACACACACACACACACACACACAAAGTGTAAATATGTGAAATGATGGATATGTTAACTAACTCAATGAGCAGACTTCTTTCACAATGTATACATATACCAAACTGTCATGTTGTACAGTTTAAATATCTTATAATTGTGCTTGTCAATTATACCTCAATAAATCTGAAAAAATAATAAATAAAAATGTCTATTGAGAAAAAAGGTAAGAGCAACTGAAACTTAAGTTTCATCATAAATCTACCTCTGTGAACATGACTTCGTGGCTCTGCACCATCTGGTTTCTTTATACTTCTCTGGCTTCATCCTTAGCTCTGCTCTTGGAGCGTCCACACACCGGCTTCCTCCAATGAATTTCAGTGTCTCTCACCGCAGGATCTTGGCTTATACTATTCCTCTGCCCAGAAACTTCTGTGTCTCACCATTCTTGGAACTGTTCCTTTCCTCCTTGTTTCTAACAGACACATGAGTTGCTGCTTCCTCTCCCTCTTGGATACACTGATGTGGGAATATTACAGAGGGTGAAAAATGGTCACTGCCCCTCACTCATTCTTCTATAAAATAATTTTCTCTTAACTTGTATGTATTTTACACAAAGTAAAACTTATTATAAATACATATTCCTCAGACCAGATAAAAGAGAACTTCAGTTTCTTAAAAGTATAAAACCATGAAGCTGGAAAGTACCTAATCAAAGCTCTTACTAAACCTCCTGGCGTTGATCAAAACTAGCCACAAATTCTCTGTAACAACTCTCAACAAGCAGTGGAGTTTGTGTTCCCACATCTTGAATCTGTGTTGGCCCCGTGACCTGCTTTGACTGATAGAACGTGGCGGAATTAACACGGCAGATGTTCTAAGAATAGGTCCTAAAATGCTGCTGTCTCGTGAACAAGTGCAAGTTAGCCTCCTGGAGGATGACGGATGTGTGGAGGGGGGTCTCGGCCGTCATCGCTGGCAGCCCGCAGCCAAATGAAGCTGAACACGTGAGTGAGCCCAGTTGACACCACGTGGAGCAGAGACGGGATTGCTGACGGATTTCAGCCCAAGTTGCCAACCCACAAAATCATGAGCAAATAAATGGCTGTTGTTATAACGAGCTCATATTTGACGAAGAAACAGCTGATACACCTTCCTAACCCCAGCTGTCCAATAAAGATCTCCCTTCTCACTGGCTCACAGTTTAAGTGGTTCTAGAAGAAATATTAGGAGGGATCACACACCTTTCTGTATTCTGTGAGTCACAAAGAATTTACTAATTCAATAATACTTGCATTGCCATGTCATCATTATGTGCTGGGATGGTAAGATGCCCCTACGTGGATTCACGAGATTTTACTAAAACCCAGTGGCCACAGTGGGTTTATGAGACATGCATATGTTACCTGATATTGAAGTAGATAATTTAACAAACATTAATGGAGTCTGAAGATTTTCCGTTCATAGGTGCAAATATCATGCCAATTGACTCCAATGAGCTATGTCATAATCCACAGTCTAGAGGTTAATGTTCACTTCAAGAGTCAATCAAAGCCAACTCACAAACAAGTGAGAACACAAAGACAGAAGACCCCCCTACCTACTGGCTGAAATCTATGCTGTGCCGTGCCATGAGTCTCTGTCATGTCCTCTGTATTGCTGCCTACCCAACTAGTCACAGCTGACTTAGATCACGATTTGGCCATCTCGCAACTAAGCCTGGAATTGCAACCTTCGGCACTGATGCACTGCTATTCCCCTCTCCTCTTCTAGACCCCATTTCACAGTGGAAACAATCACAAGGCAAGAAGAGTCCCTTTCTCCCCTCCTTCCTTCCTTCCTCCCTCCCTCCCTTTCTCTCTCTCTCCTCTAGCTGAGATCCTTTTACACAAAAGAAGTCCACCTTTCCAACTTCCAGTTGTACTGACTTTGTTGCCTTACCATGAACAAATAGAAATTTCTATTGCACTTCTATGTGATCTAGGGCTCTGAAACTTAATTCAGGTCTGTTAGCAAAAACCTGACTGAACAGAAATGGGCCCTTTAGATGGGCCCATCATTCCATTTAGTTGCTGCATTTTCATCAGTTTCAAAAGATCTTGGGTCGAGAAATACTACTGGGTCTGATCTGACTTCTTTGCAATATGATATGAACAGAAATGGGCCCTTTAGATCTTGTTTCTCCCCTGTTTTCATCAGTGAAATAGCATCCCCCAGACAGCAATAAAGAGGCCATATAGTTAGAAGCCCCATGGACTTGTCAGCAGGATGGAGTCGAAAAGGAATGCTGGGGCTGAAGGGAAAGCCTTCTCATTGTGGGAGCAAGCACACACTTTTCAGAGAAAATCACAGCGGGTGTTTTGATACCTTGGACAGGTGCGCTGGGTGTGTAAGAAGTAAATGCAAGGTTTCAGGAAAAAAAATATCATAAGAATAAAACCGAGCATACTATTTCCATATGACCCAACAATTTTGCTCCTTGGTATTTGCCCAAATGGGCTGAAAACTTATGTCCACACAAAAACCTGCACATGAATGTTTACAGCAGCTTTATTCAGAATTGCCAAAACTTGGAAGCAACCAAGATGTCCTTCAATAGGTGAATGGGTAAGCAAATTGTGATATACCCATACGATGGATACTGGCAAAGAAAAAAATGAGCTATCAAGCCATGAAAAGACATGGAGGAAACTTAAATGAGTATTTCTAAGTGAAAGTAGCCAACCTGAAAAGGCTGCACACTGTATGATTCCTACCATATGACATTATGGAAGAGGTAAAACTATGGAGATAGTAAAGAGATCAGTGATTGTCAGGGGTTGGAGGGGAAAGGGGTAGGGATGAATGGGCAGAGCACAGAGGAATTTTAGGGCAGTGAAAATACTTTGTATGGTATTTTAATGATGGACACGTGTCGTTAATATATTTGTCAAAACCCATAGAACGTACAACGTAAAGAGTGAACCTTAATATAAACTATGGACTTTAGTTAATAATAATGTATGGATAATTTCTGTAAACCTAAAACTTCCCCCCAAAATGAACCCTATTAATGAAAAAAAAATGTCATAAGAAAAGGATGAGGCTGTCCCATCTTGAAACGGGCTATGTGCAGGGCCCACATATCCATGAGGCCCAGCAGGCACAGGGTCTAGGGCCCATGATATTTTTTAGGGACCCACAAAGATGTTTTAATTTCTTTAAAACTCAGGAGGAAAACATGAACATAATAGTACATATATTGGGCTGGGTTTTTCTGTAACATCTTCCCTTAAGATGTTACAGAAAAACCCGAACGAACTTTTCGGCCAGCCCAATATAACCATAAATCCAGGCTTTATACCACCTCAGTCATAAAATATACTTTAAAATATATGATGGGAGAAGGGGCTCATAAACGCACAAGTGTCCAGGGCCCACAAATGTTATACTAAGGTCCTTGCTGTGTGGGCGTGAAACATAATACCCAGTGAATTTGGGTGTGGGCCTGCTCTATGGCTGGGGCTCAGCTGGAAATGAGCTAAGACCTTCACACAGAGCTGGGATGTTAAGAAAAGAAGGGGCCTGGGGTTGTTCTTGAAGAAGCCTGGGCAAACAGCCTACTGGAAAAAAAGTAAAAAGCAAATTAGAAACTGCATGAGTGGGAGTAGAATGGGGCTGGTTGGGAAGCTACAGTATTTTCTGTGTAGGATAGGAGGAACTAAGGCATTAAGTACCAATTACAAAGGAACCTCCAGGTGGGAGCTGGATTCCTGGAAGCAGAGACCAGCTGAGACAGAAGAGTCCTGTTCTCAGGGTGTGGGGATGCCAGAGGGAAAAACTCCTCTCTGGCTGGGTAGAGACTAAACAGGCCTGGAAAGCACTTCTGGTGGTTGTTTGTGTTACACACACACACACAGACACACACACACAGACACACACACACAGACACACACACACACACACGCGCGCGCGAAATCATTCCTGGCAGAAAACCTGCGTGTGTTCTTTGTCCATCACAGATAAGATTGCTACGGCCTTGACTTAGACCCATCTCATGCCTCTCATTTTATGTGAGTAAATGAAGCCTATTTTATCAGCCCCAGAGATAAGCAATCCAACCAAAGAGTGCTTTCATGAGCGACAAAAGTTTATAAACGTTTTTATCTCCATTCTTTTGTTTGTTTGTTTGTTTTGCGGTACTCGGGCCTCTCACTGTTGTGGCCTCTCCCGTTGCGGAGCACAGGCTCTGGACACACAGGCTCAGCAGCCATGGCTCACAGGCCCAGCCGCTCCGCGGCATGTGGGATCTTCCCGGACCAGGGCACGAACCCGTGTCCCCTGCATCGGCAGGTGGACTCTCAACCACTGCGCCACCAGGGAAGCCCTATCTCCATTCTTGTAGCAAACTTTCAAAATTAACAATGCCTGAGAGGAGTAGGTCTTACCCATAAATCCTCACTGAAGGCAATTAAAACCATCATTCCATTTAGTTGCTGCATTTTCATCAGTTTCAAAAGATCTTGGGTCGAGAAATACTACTGGGTCTGATCTGACTTCTTTGCAATATGATATAATACAGTGGTTCTCCAGCTTAGATGTGTGTAAGAATCACCTGGGGGGTTGTTAAAAAGGTAGATTCCCAAGGACCACATCCCCCCTCCCCATTTTGGTTCAGTGGATGCAGGAATCTTCATTTTTAACAAGAATTTGAGTTGGTTTAGGTGCCAGTGACTGGTAGATCGTATTGTAAGAAATACAGTAAGTCCCCAACATACTAAGAAGTTCCATTCAGAGAGCGCGTTTGTAAGTCCAATTTGTTCGTAAGTCTAACTAAGTTAGCCTAGGCACCCAACTAACACAATCGGCTATACAGTACTGTACTGTAATAGGTTTATAATACTTTTCACCCAAATAATACACAAAAACAAACACAAAAAATAAAGAAAACATTGTTAATCTTCCAGTACAGTACCTTGAAAAGTACAGTAGTACAGTATAACAGCTGGCACACGGGCTGGCATCGAGTGAACAGGCAAGAAGAGTTACTGACTGGAGGAGGGAGAGGAGGGGGGAGATGGCAGAGCTGAAGGATCGTCAGCAATAGGAGACAGAGGGCAAGCTGCAATTTCACTCACGCCTGACGTGGATGGCACAGGTTCTGGTTCCTTGCTGGATTCAATTCTATCTACCCTCTTGAAAAAACGATCCAGTGATGTCTGGGTAGTAGCTGTTTTTTTCTCACCATGGACAACACAGTAGCACCGCATTGCATTCTAAACAGCTGCTGCAACCTTCGTGTACTGTTCTATGTTCGGGTGCTATGCCTCAGAAACTAACAGTGCCTCCTCAAATAAAGAAAATCCCCTTGCCATTTCCTGCGTTGTGAATCTCTTCGGTTCTTCAGTTACTTCTTTCTCTTGTCTCTCTTCATCCTTTCTCTGGGCCTCCAGTTCCATCAGGTCTTCATTAGTAAGCTCCACGTTTGCATCTTTGAAAGTTCACAGCTTGAAGGTTCGTATGTAGGGAACTTACTGTACCTTCATGGTGCTCAAGGTATAATCTCTAGTGGAGAGAAGGGTTTCTCCATTTTTGGGGCACCTTAGGATCCCCCAGGGAGCTTTTTACAATGCCAGTGTTTTACCCTCAGACTTAGCAATTCCAATCCCATGTAAATATCCACCAGAAATATTCACCAAAAGATATATACAAGACTGTTTAAAGCATCACTACTTCATAATATCCCCAAACTGGAAAAATCCTAATGCTTATCAATCGTGGAACAAGATGTCATAGAGTGGAATACGACACAACAATAGGAATAAACAAACTACAACTTCATCCAGCAACATGGATGACTCTCACAAGCATACTTTTCAATGAAAGGGGCCAGACACACAAGAATGCACAACGTACGGTTCCACTGAAACATGTAAGTAAAGTTCAAAACGAGGCACGACTGCTCTATGGTGTTAGAAGTCCAGAGAATGGTTGTCCTTGAGGGTCTGGGGAGGTGGCGTGAGGGGCTTCTGTGTCTGTGTCATTCTACTCCCACTCATGCAGTTTCTAATTTGCTTTTTACTTTTTTTCCAGTAGGCTGTTTGCCCAGGCTTCTTCAAGAACAACCCCAGGCCCCTTGCTGTGGGTGTGGTTACGTGGGAGCATTCACTGTGTGAGATTCATCAGCCTATGCCCAGGTCCTGAGCACTCGTCTTGAAGGGTATGTTAAACTTCAACCAAATATCTATTAATACTTAAGGCAAAAAAAAAAAAAAAAAAAAAAAGGCAGTGTCTGGGCTCTACCTGAGTCCAGTTAAATCTGAATGTCTTGTGTGAGTGTGGGCGCGTGTAGGTGGGAGGTCACAGGCGTCTGCAGTTAGAAGCTTCCAGGTGATGCTACTGTACAGCTAAGGTCGAGAAACACTGCTCTAGAAAAAGCCTAATCTGGGTCTATAGCAAAGATCTTTTACTTATT
This sequence comes from Orcinus orca, assembly GCF_937001465.1. NCBI lineage: Eukaryota > Metazoa > Chordata > Mammalia > Artiodactyla > Delphinidae > Orcinus > Orcinus orca. The sequence continues at coordinate 18,219,888 of NC_064567.1, read as the reverse complement.
AATTGTGTGACTTTTAAGGTGACAAACTGTCCCCTCAGATAAACTGACTGAGCTGAACGGTTTACCTAACCTCTCTGAGCCCCCTCCTCTATCATAGGAGGTGGATAATGGTGTCTACTCAGTAAAGTTACTTTGGATGTTAAATGGGAAAATTGCACAAAAGCACTCGGCATCATGCTGACCGCATCCCTCCTCTCCTTCTCTCCTTCTCCAGGGTGGTTCCTCTTCTATCTGGTTTCTCCCTTGCCTGACAGACTTTCTCAGGGGATTGTCTACCATTTGGGCTGTCTTCCTCCTTGAGAAGAAAGCGTGTCTTTACCTGGATAAAGATGGAGTTTGCAGGCACAACGTGTTGAATGCACAGGGCGGAGCACCGTGTGGAGTATGTGGACTAAATGTGCATAACACAACACTGTTTATATAAACTCCAAACACAGGCACACTTCATACCAATAAGCATTATGAAAGCATTGACCAAATATGTTAGCATGATGTCCTGCATGAGCAATAGAAATAAAACAGGATAAATATGTAAATCCAACACACAAAGAGGACTTCGTATGAAACAATGATGTTCATATTCCATGAGGTCAGTTCATGCACCTGACCCCCCAGAAACACACGAATGAGAAAACATAAACTGATATTTAGAAATGTGTATTTTTTATGGAAACAAAGACAAAAGCTCAGGAATCCAATACAGTTGGTTTCCTCCTACACTATTGGGAACCCCATGCCTGAGGATCCCTTCTCATGAGAACATGGTTTTCTGGGAAGCAGAAATGAAGAGAGCCTTCTCCTGTTCTGGCAATCTTTTCCCCAAATATGTTTTCTCTTATGTTCTCGATGACTCATTTTTCCTTAATTACAAAGTTGAATACGTGCTTGATCAGTTTGGACGTCTGGGTTGCTGGTCATGGATCATTGTAAGTCATCAACCCGCACAAACTATGAGAAAATAGATGTTTGTTGGTTTAAACCATTAGGTTTGGGGATAAGTTATCATGCAGCAGCAGATAACTAATACAGCAGAGAATGCCCTTCTCGTCATCTGCCGTCTGCCAGGAACCACCACTCCGTCCAATGAGTGTGTAAAGCCTGCAGGCGTTGGCACCATTTCTGGGCGTGTCAGCCACCTCCACTAGTTATCAGTGTCCCCGAGAATCCCCAGTGCCATCCCCCACCAGATGCTACAGTCTCTCTCCTTCTTTGGTATTTGTTTACAGGGGTAGCAATAAGTGGAATACAGGGGTTGGGGTGTGAGGGTAGCAGAATAGCACAAGAGTTAGTAGTGGAGCCTCTGGACTCTGAAGGCCCGTTTGCATCTTGGCTTTTCCAGTTGACCTTGTACCTCTTTAATTCTGTTTTCTCCTTGGTATAAAATGGGATTAATAATCACATCTACATTATAGCACGGTGACAATTGAATTGGAGAATGTGTGTGGCACTTAGCACAGCGCCTAACTATAAACAAACAAATAAATGGCTCTAGAGCCCAATAATCTGTATTCAAATCCCAGCTCCACCATTCACCTTGAACAAATTACTTAACATCTCGATGTGTCAGTTCCTCATCTATGAAATGGAGATAAGAAACGTATCTACCTCATGAGGCTACTGGAAGAATAAATGAGCAAATACATGTAATATTATGTAGCACAGGCCTGTTAACAGTAATAACAATAATAGCAAACCATAATCAGAATCACCTCTCTCCTCACCTGACAATGAAGGCTTTTTTTTGCTTGTTTGTTTTAAACTAGGTAAGACTTGTGCCTGGGTCATTCTTCCTGTGAGATCAATTCTGAAGCAGATATTCCTCGGTTCGTCACGGAACTAAAACTTACTTTTTCTTTATAAATGAGTTTGAAATTAATTTTTGAGGGCATGAGCTAAAAAATGGGCTGCAAGCAACTGCTTCTGGATGATTATATCCACGTCTGAAAATTTTCTGTGTTACACCTCCAGCTGACACTGGCTTTCTCCTTTAGGTCAAGGTCTTTACTTTGATTTCCTTGTATTTCAGGATTAAAATCTACTACATTTAGGATTCCTTCTCTGTAGGTATCAGCAGGGTTTAGGGGAGACTTGCAAAATCCCACAGAGTGGGAACGGTACCTGGTGTGGATCACCATCTATACACTGGCTTCCCCTGAGATGCGACTCATCTCTCTGGTGCTTAGGTGTGACCATCCATCCCTTTGTGCAGTCATCCAAGATGTCCTTATCTCCATCAAGCCCTAGCCATACAGCCCACTCTATAACCTCCATCCAGCTCCCCTGAATATAATATGCAGGATGAACTTGTACACGTCACAACTTTCACAGTCTCAACCTTGAGATGTTCAGGGGCTCACGCTCCTTCAGAAACCTTACCCTGTAACTTACACACCCAAGGCCTGTAAGGTAGCAACAAAATAATTAACAGAGACCCCCAAGCTTGTCTTGCAGAGTACCAGGGAAACCAGGTATGGAAACACTAACAGCCCCTGCCACTGAGCATCACACAGGCACACTGAGGGACTAGAATGATTGATCACGAACTTTGGACATCATATGCCGAAAATCTACCAAGCGTAACGTATGGAACTCTTCCGATATTGCACATGCCACTCATGAAGGACATTCACACCTGCACAGAGGACTCCTGAAACTTCCTCTTAACTTTCCACCAATCGTTTCCGAGCCCCCTCCCTGTCTTACTCCCTACTTCCACGATAAATACCCCACTCAAAAGCCCACTGGGGAGACAGAGCTGAGCTATGCCTTCTGTCTCCTCACTGGGCTGCCCTGCAATAAAGCCTTTCTCCTTCTGCAAAAGACCTTTGCCTCTTTTGGTCTTGCTGTCACACAGGGTAACAGCCCCACTTGCTCGGTTACACTTCCTTTCAGCCAACTTTGCCAGTGGACGTCAGTAACCCGGCTGTTCTCCCAATGGGACACCCTGAGACTACCTCAGGCCCACTCACCTGGACACCTCCTGTGGTCGTGGCGATCCAACAGCTTTGGGAACCAGGAGATTCCATCCTAGGCTTGGTGTCTTCCCCACAGCCTCACCCCGGGAAACGAGGCACAGTTCTCCTCTGCTTTAGGATGTCCCAACTCAATAGGGTATCCACAGATGCCTGAAGATATTAACAATAATCACCTCTAAATGTGGGACTATGGATGGGTTTTATTTTCTTACTTAATCTATTCTTCATTCTCCACTGATTTTTCTTTTTATATTTTACAAAGAACATAATATTAAAAAATGAAAGTTGTAAATAATTACTGAAACATCACAAACAGTAAGGTGTGTTATTCTATAAATGGTAATACAAAAAAAAACCTCTCAATTTTGAACCACATTTCACATGATAAACTAAAACAAATTTCCCTTGACCACATAATCCTGCTTCTGGAGAACAAGCCTAAAATTAATCAAAATGTGTCCAATGCTTTACTCACAATGCTATTCCTTGAAATATTATTTATAATAGAAACAAACTAGAAATAAACTAAATGTCTAAGAATAGGGAGAATGATTGAGTACCTTATAACCATAAAACAGAATTTTTTACAACAACTAAAAATGGTTGATGTAAAAACAATTTTAAGAAGAGCATTTATGAATGTATAGAAAAGTGTATTTTGTGGTCCTAAGTTTAAAACTATATGTGTAACTGAGCAGGACTCTATGGGGCCTTCTTGGAACTGACCTCCCCACAAGTCCTCTGCCTGTCCCTTGTCAGTAGAAGAACTTAGGCAAAGAATAAATTTAATCAGAGAAGTGAGAAAATGCAGAAAGGAAAATAGTCAAGCAAGAAAAAATAATAATAGTTTAACCATTTAACAAAGTCAAGGACCTTTAGTTCCTCCGCAAGGGCTATAGATAATGTTCTGAGCCATGTCCTTCAAGCTCTATTCCAGATATTGAAACCCCCATCAAGTATAAGAAGTTAACTGTATGCTGCTCACAAGCATGGAGACCCCAGACCAGTTGGAACCAATAAGGTTGATGATGTTGACTCCCGACTTCCTCACCACCAACCTATCAGAAGAATGTCCACGAGCTGACCACACATCCCACAAGCCTCAGCACGTAGCCCCTTCCCCTTTTCCCTGTATATATATGCACAGAAACAGCACTCTTGTAATGGTATCATGAGTGGTGAGAATATAGATGATTAATATTTCCTTGCTTATAATCTACATTTGCTAGTTTTACTATAATGAGCATATATCATTTTATTATCACAAAGCTTTTTTTCTTTAAGGAAGTGACAAGAATCACTAAATAAATATACGAAGAGTGTTAGCATCCTGTCCAGGTGGTTAACAGATAAACATATTCTTACACTTCTGTAACTTCCATGTTCTGAGGGAAAAAATTTGCAACTGTTGAGCAATTAGATAGGAACAGATTAAAATACATGCACCTTTTTTATTTTCCATTTATTAAACTAGCAAAAGAAAAGAAAAATGGATAAAATCTCTAAGTGTCACTCTCATAAAATAATCCATGCATTTTGAATCAGGGAGAACTGGACACAAGGTTGCAATATGTGAAGTTCATTCACATGAATCAATATTACAAAAGGCTGAAAGGGCTTTCCTGTTCTCTCCAGGGTTGAAAATGTCTGCCCACCCCCAGCCTCTAGCTCCTCCCTCTGCAGCCAGAGTCAGCACCATTAAGCGGGGCAGAAGACAACGAATCGGCTCACTCACGACCATTTTGCACTCACCGTGGCCACCCTTGTGGAGCTCAGTACTAAGGCCAACTTGGGCCTGGGCACCTGGAAGGTATGTATGCAAGGATTTGGACACCTACTTCCCTCGAGGGGCTTTGGACATTTTCTCCTGTCAGTAGGGAAAGCTCAGAGGCAAGGGTTTGGAGAGGTAAATGTTGGGCCCTGGAGGCAGGACCGAGGTTGCTTTGCTTTCTCAGGGCTGATTCAGGCTGCAAAGCTCCAAGACTGGCTTTTTCCAGCAGTGGTGAGAGCTTTGCTAGCAAGTATCAAGTTTTAAGCAGTTTGGGGACTCAAAAACACACTTGCTTTCCTGGGCACTTTCTCTCTCAGCAGCCGTTCCCTCTCAACTCCCCCTGGCTCTGGGACACTTAGAGGGCCCTGGGTTGGCTGCTGTGGCCTGGGGGGTTGGGAGGAGGGGCTGGGAGGGCTCAGGAGGCTGCCCAGGCAGCATCAGCAGTCCCTGGGAGAGTGTTGAGAATCAGAAGCTGAGACCCCACCCCAGCCTACTGAGTTGGAACCTGCTCTTTAACGATCTCCAGAGCATAGTAGAGTCTGAGAAGGCTGTGACCACAGGGAGGGTGGTCCCAGAGAGAGAGGCGCCTGGGCTGGGAGTCGGGGAGCTCGGGTTCCCCAGGTGTTGCTAGAGTGAGCTGGCAGAACCCAGAAAGGCACTCCGAGTGCTCAGGGAAGCAGACTGCGGAGCCTCTCTTATGATAGGCTTAAAATGTCTTCCCATCACTTTCTAACTGCCTTCGCTCTCACTTCCGTCTGTGATGGCGCCATCCTAACTGGTTCCAGTTCTCTACTTACCTTCTTCCCTCTTGTCCCTCTGTTGAGTCTTTCTCCTCTGACTCCGTCCTTCTCTGCACCTGGTTTTCTCATCTCCTCTCCTGGGTTAGAAGGTAGGCTCCCTCCTCGTCCCAGGACTGCGTCATTCTCAGGAAGCTCTCTCGGATAATCTGGGCGAGCAAGATTAATTCCAGCTTGATTCATCCCAGCTTCTCTTGCTTGAACAGGGCTGCTTTTCTCCAAATCAGAGCTTTGACTTTGACACAGATGTGACAAATAATTACTTCCACATCTCCAGTGAATCTGCTCACCTCGTCTAAATTTACCCAAAAAGGGGACTTCCCTGGTGACGCAGTGGTTAAGAACCCGCCTGCCAATGCAGGGGGCATGGGTTTGAGCCCTGGTCCCACATGCCACAGAGTAATTAAGCCCGTGCGCCACAACTACTGAGCCTGCGCTCTAGAGCCCGTGAGCCACAACTACGGAAGCCCGCGCGCCTAGAGCCCGTAAATCACCGCAGTGAGAAGCCCACGCACCGCAATCAAGAGTAGCTTCAGCTCGCGGCAACTAGAGAAAGCCGGCGCACAGCGAGGAAGACCCAACACGGCCAAAAATAGAAGAATAAATAAATAAATTTATTTAAAAACCCCCACTAATCTGAAAAAATATAAAGCTAGATAAACTGGGAGATTGGGATTGACATATATACACTAATATGTATAAAATGGATAATAAGAAACTGCTGTATAAAAAAATAAAATTGGAAAAAAAAAGAATATAGCACTCAAAGCAGTATTGTATAAAGATATAATCAATGTGATGCCAAGTATTTGATACTAAGTATTCATCAAAGATACCATATACTTTTGGTCTTTATTTTTGTACAATAATTACTTTTTAAAAGACAAAAGTTGGATTACTAGGTTCAACTATGCTTCGTCAATATTGCTTCTTCTAGCCCTACAAAGCAATACTGGATCTACTCTAATAAATGATTTTTCATTGGAATAAATAAATAAAAAGTTTACCCAAAAAATTATGTTCAGAATTTCAGAATTAGATGTAAGGATTATGAAGTGAAACATTTTCAAGGTGTAGGGATGATGTAATTTTTAAGGCTTATGTGTTTACCAGTGAAGGTCAAGTAGGGTGTAGTGATTGGGAGGGGCATCCAGGGATGCTTCTTTCTTTTATTTTTATGTATTAATCTGGCTGCTTTGGGTCTTAGTTGGGGCGTGCAGGTCGTGGTGCGTGGGCTCTTGGTTCTGGAGCGTGGGCTCTAGAGTGCTTGGGCTTACCTGCCCCACAGCATGTGGGATCTTAATTCCCCAACCAGGGACGGAACTCACATCCCCTGCATTGGTAGGTGGATTCTTAACCACTGGACCACCAGGGAAGTGCCCAGGGATGCTTCTGAATGCGTTTATTATTTCATGATGAAAGAAGAGGTTTGAAAAAGATTTTGTGAAAGATCAGTATGAAGTGTTTTTCAGTTTGCCTTTGCTAGATTAGACAGAATGTGGTATTTTTAATGCCCTTCCTCCCTCCCTTCCTTCCTCCCCTCCCTCCTTTCTCTTTCTTTTCTTCCTTCCTTCCTTTCTTTCTTTTTCTTCCTTCCTTTCTTCCTTTCTCTCTTTCTTCCTCTCTTCCTCTCTTTCTTTCTTGCCTTGCGGGGGTCGGGGGGAGGAATAAACCCCATTCTTACAAGGATTTCTATTTCTCCTTTTTCTGAAACAACAGCTATATAATGCCTTGCATCCATTGACTCTTAGGTGTGTGCCCAGTGCTGTGCTGCAAACTTGACATTCATTGTGGCCCTTAACACAGTGACCTCATGAGGCAGGTGCTATTGTTATTATTCCCATTTTGTAGACTAGGTTTAGAGAAGTTAAGTAATCTGCTCAGGCCACACACCTAGTATGCGATGAGCCTGGATTTATGCAGTAATGACCATTTTCTCTCTCTGAAGATTCCTTTGAGTTACTTCAAAATCCAGTCTTCAGCCTGGTCATTAGAAAGAGGTTGCAGTGTCTTCCACACACCTGGAGACAGCTCCCGGCTGGAGGGTGAACCTGGATTAGAAGGGAGTGGGCTTGAGCTAGGATACGACATGAGGCTATAATCATAAAGTTAATTCACTTTCCTTCCTTCTCTTTTGAAAAGTTTTCCAAAGCATGTTTTCTTCCCAGGTGTCCCCTGGAAAAGGGGACCCCAGGTAAACCTTGGTTTGGAGAAGCTGGGCTGTATAGGAGAGCCTGTTGAAGGTGGTCTGGGGATAAGAGTCTATGATGGTCTTTTCTTTTTCCTTCCAGTCTACCCCAGGCAAAGTCAGAGAGGCTGTGAAAGTGGCCACTGACATAGGATGTCGCCACTTGGACTGTGCTTATGCCTACGAGAATGAGCATGAGGTGGGGGGAAGCCATCCAAGAGAAGATCTGAGAGAAGGTTGTGAAGCAGGAGGTGGGAGGACTGCACTTCAAGGCAGGCAGAGTATTGGATTTGGTCAGCACCCGGAACTCTGCCAGCCTTTGCTCTAAGTACTCTGGTCATTTCCCCCGCTGCCTTTATAACATCCCTGGATACAAACATCCACACTCTAGCTCAGTATTGGTGTGCAGAGACGCTCCTCCTACCTTACCCATCTCGACTGGGTTTTCCCTTTGTGGGGATGGCTCCATTGAGCCATGGCAGTGCCCTTAGCATCCCCGTTCCCCATCAGTGGGCTCCATCTGCCCCGTGGCAGTTAAAAGCTAAGGCTGCAGTCAGAAATGGATCCTGAAGCTCCACCTTTTTTTTTTTTTTTTTTTTTTTTTTGCGGTGCGCGGGCCTTTCACTGTTGTGGCCTCTGCCGTTGCGGAGAACAGGCTCTGGACGTGCAGCCTCAGTGGCTATGGCTCACGGGCCCAGCCGCTCCACGGTATGTGGGATCTTCCCAGACTGGGGCACGAACCCGTGTCCCCTGCATCGGCAGGTGGACTCTCTACCACTGTGCCACCAGGGAAGCCCTAAAGCTCCACCTTTCAGCACTGTGGTCTCAATGGTTGTGGCCCAGACGTTCTCAGCCAGCAGGTATTTTGGAAAATGGTGGGAGCGTTTTTTATTGTCATATATGAATTTCATTTTAGTTCAGTCTAGTAAAAGGCAAGTTACAAAATGTTATTGAAAAGGCTTTCCTCCTGCTTTCCTCTCTCTCCATGGGCTGAATGGAAAATTCCTCTTCACACTTTGGTTAATCCTTACGACAGTGGATCCTGTACCAGGTACTCCTGTCCCAGAGAGGACTAAGCCAAGCCAGGATCCCTGGGGTCCCTCTAGCACTGCCCAAAGCACAGGCCATGGAGGAACTGGTGGACAAGGGGCTGGTGAAAAACATTGGGATCTCCAGCTTCAACCACTTCCAGATCGAGAGGCTCTTGAACAAACCCAGACTGAAATACAAACCAGTGCTTACCAGGTAAATTCTGTTTAGTAAAGGGTAAGGGTCCTGCGCTATTACTTCTTAAACATTTGGAGGCAAGTTCAGTGCTTTGCACTGAGTCTCATTTGAAGGTCAGTCATCAGGTACTTCGTTGGTCATGTGAGACGGCTCTTGGAGTCTGGTTTAGCCAGGCTAGCAGTGGGCAGTGTTTGGCTTCTGCTTGACAGTCTTTTATTGTGTGTAGAACTCCCTATGAGCAGCTCAAAAAGCAGGTGCACTTTCCTAGTGATGAGGATTGTTCCCCTTTACAGATTGAGTGTCACCTATACCTCAGGCAGGAGAAACTGATCCAGTACTGCCAGTCTAAGGGCATCACTGTCATGGCTTACAGCCCTCTGGGCTCTCCAGATAGACCTGGGCGAGGCATTTGATCTTTCTCTTGACATTCTTTAAGAAAAGCCATCAGATGGCTAGTGGGAAGCTGTTGCTTAGCACAGGGAGATCAGCTCAATGTTTTGTGATGACCTAGAGGGGTGGGATAGGGAGGGTGGGAGGGAGGCTCAAGAGGGAGGGGATATAGGGATATATGTATACATATAGCTGATTCACTTTGTTGTACAGCAGAAACTAACACAACACTATACACCAATAAAGAGTATAAAATTATACTCCAATAAAGATTATTGGAAAAAATAATGCTCCAAAAAATTATACTCCAATAAAGATATATATTTTTTAAAAAGCCATCAGAAAGAAAAATACATGTAATGCAATGTGCCTGGCATACTCAAACAGTGGGGAAAATATGGTAACTTTACAAAAAACAGCAACATGCCTGACCCTCTGGAATTACTCCAGTTCAGCCACCCAGCACTGGATCAACCTTTGCAAAATTACTGACACTTCAAAGCCCATGGGTAAGACATGAAGCTTTCAAATCCTGCTGCCTTGTCTCCCACATGGAGAAGACTGATGATCAGCCTTGGGACCATCGCTGGAGTAATATTTATTTACATATGGTAGCCATGGTGATTATTCACACCAGCCATCTTTCTCCCTCTAGGGCCAAGGGTCCTTAATCTAGGACTCGTCCCTACTGGAGGATCCCAGGATTAAGGAGATTGCTGCAAAGCACAAAAAATCCACAGCCCAGGTACAAGGTATATAGTTTCTTTTCCGTCCAGCAGATCAGTCTTGTGTTTTATTCCTTGTGCTGTCTTCATTTAACTCCTTGAAGGCGAAAAAAACAGGAAAGGAAGCCCACTGAGGCCCTTCCTTGAAAGCCTGTTTGTTTGGAACTCAGGAAATCCCATGGTTATCACTGAAACAAGGATGGCATCTAACGGCTTCTGTTGAGTCCTGTTGTCCAGGAAGAAGAGCATGGCTATACAGCCAAAAGATCTGGGTTCAGATCCCAGTTCCACTACTTATCAGCCTCATGACCCCAAACACTGTCCCAAGCCACTTTCCTTATTTTTAAAAAAGGAAGGTTATGAGGGCCTCCCTGGTGGTGCAGTGGTTGAGAGTCCACTTGCCGATGCAGGGGACACAGGTTTGTGCCCCGGTCTGGGAAGATCCCACATGCCGCAGAGCGGCTGGGCCCGTGAGCCATGGCCGCTGAGCCTGCGCGTCCGGAGCCTGTGCTCCGCAACGGGAGAGGCCACAACAGTGAGAGGCCCGCGTACCGCAAAATAATAATAATAATAATAAATAAATAAAATAAAAAAGGAAGGTTATGGAGTTGTTGTGAGGATTAAGGGAGATACTGGCAGAGGACTGACAAGCTTCTGATAGTTATATAAAGTGCTCAGTCAATACTAGCTGTTGTACTAAAGATACAGTGAGTGGCAGAGATGTTTTATTTTTCTGAAAAAAAGTAGAGGGAGCAGTCCTTGTAGATAAGTGGAAACACCACGTCCCCTTCTGCACGGGTTCTGGTCCGGTTCCATATCCGGAGGAACGTGGTCGTAATTCCCAAGTCTGTGATGCCAGCACGCATCGCTGAGAACTTTCAGGTAAGGTTCCAGCTGGTTGGCCCTGGTTTTCTCAGTGGAGGAGGCGACGGGAGAGATTCCCTCACCAGGCCTCTCATGCTGTCCCTGAGTTTTCTGTGGGCTTTTCCCCCTTCCCAGCACCTTGCAATCTCTCAGGCCAGGGAGCTGACCTCAGAGCTGAGATGAATGACTAAGGATGGGCTGGGGGAGCAGCCGGTGAGGTCCTGTCAGGTCTGAGCACAGCTGTACCTCTGATCTGATCACGGGGACTCTGCTATCTTGAGGATATGAAGATTTAAAAGGATAAAGAATAATAATAACCAACATGCATGGAGAATTTACCCCGTGCCAGCACTATTCGGAATGCTTTTTGTATGTGTTACTCACTGAATCCTGCAAGCACCCCTTGGAGGTAGATACTCTTACTCACATTTTACAGAAGATGAAATGCAGGAATGGGGAGGCCAAGGAACTTGCTCAAGGCCACCCAGGTTGTAAGTGGCTGAACCAAGTTTCAAAGGCTCTTGGGAGATCTTTGGTTTCTCTGGCAATCAAAACGTCATCTACATACTGAAGTAAGGTTCCTTCGTATAACTGTAGGTCCATTAGCTCTTTGGCTAGGGCTTTCCTGAAAATGGTGGGGGCGTTCTTGAATCCCGGGGGGAAGCATGATCCAGCAAAACTGCTGTTTCAATTTGGTCTCTGGGTCATCCCATTCAAAAGCAAAAAATCCTGAGATTTGGGACTTAAGGGTGTGCAATAAAAGGTGCCTTGTAGGTCCCAAACCATAGGGCCAGCAGAAATCCCAGGATAAAGTTGTAAGGTATAGGGGTTGGCTACCACCAGATGAATGTCCTCAGCTATCTGATTTATTGCTCTCAGGTCCTGTACAAAGTGGTATTCGTGGGTCCCCGGCTTCTGGACTGGTAGGATGGGAGTGTTGTATGGTGACTGGCAGAGGCAGATGAGGTTATGTTCAAGGAAGGCAGATATCACTGGCTGGATTCCCTTTCTGGCATGTTCCCTTAAGGGCTATTGTTTTAAGTTCGGGATCTTAGACCCTGGATGGAGTTTCACCTGTACAGGTGTTACCATCTTTGCTCTTCTTGGCCTCCTATCTGCCCAAACATCCCATCTTACCTTCTGCAGGATCTCTTCAGGAAATTCAGTCTTTCCTAGCTATAGTAATGTTGCTTGAAGCGAGCAAGTTTGTTCTGGTGGCACCTTAATGTCCATCCTTTCTTAGGAGAAAGCGACTCTTGCATTTAGTTTACTCAAGAGGTCTCATCCCAGCACAGGCATTGGACACTCAGGCATGTACAGGGAAACTGCTTCAAATAAGTCTCTCCTATCTGACGCTCCAGTGGCTTCCAAAAGGGCTTTTGGAGAGGTTTTGGAGACAGTCACTATCTCTGAGGAGGCTTTGGCCAGTTTAGAGTTTAGCACAGAGAAAGTAGGTCCGGTATCAATCAAAAATCAACAAGCTTATTTCCCACAGTCATTTTTACCCAGGGCTCCTTGTGGGAAATATCAGTGGAGCCAGTAGTTCCTAGGAGAGACCCTGGGCCCTGTCATTCTTGGTCACTATCAATCATCTGGGGCATCAGCAGAAGGGGCTGTGAGCAAATTATTTCCATATCTGCGGTTTCCCTGGCACTCTGAAAGGCAAGCCTGGGGGTCTCAGTTCATCATTTTGTTTCTACCTCATGGGCCTTGTAAATGACAGAGTATGGTGTCACACTTCCCATCCACATTTTTATATTTTTGCTATTTATTTATATACCCATAAATAATCTATGAGATTGTTTTGGGTGTTTTTTAAAATTAAAGAAAAATTTTCCTTCATGTGATTATGATTATGATTTCCTTAATTAAAAAGCTTAGGTATAGGATAAAAAGATTAGGTTCCTATTAATAAGTTATATGACGTTTTTTGTTTCACTTGAATTTAACCAAACAGAGGTGAATTAAAATGCTGATACAGAGAAATATTTTAAAAAACAACTTCCTAGTTTTTCCTGACTTCACTTTTCACGTTTACATCTCGAGTAATGAGAACTTTGCAGGCCTCAGACCCTTCAATCTCACAATTCTAACCAAGATAATGAATCCATCCTAAAATTTGTTCACTGATTTTGGATTGCTGGGAATAAAGCCACACTAGTCATCAGCTAAACCTGAATCCAGTCTAAGGTATACACTACAGGTGTGTGTTAAATTAACTCTTTCTATTCTATGATTACGTGATTATGTAGTGAACTTGCCTTTTCTTACGGGGAGAGAGGTTGGGGAGTGATGGGGAGGGGAGGATGGTGAGGCGGGGTGTGGAAAAGGAAGGCAGCTTGTCATGGGAAGTAGGGGACCAGGGAGTGGGTCCTCATGTGTTCCAGGTATGTCTCTCCCCCGGTATTTTTGGATTGAGCTGGAAAGATGGGTACCAGCTAACTGGAAATCTGGGAATCACTGCTGCTGTCCTACAAGTCCCAGGGAGTCTCAGGACTAGACTGGACCCATTAGTATTTAAGTCAGATCTGGTAAATGCCAGCCAGATGGTACCAAACTCCAACTGGGACCTGGAGGGATTTGACTTTCTCAATAAGACCCCATAATGCCCAACCTCTCAGGCCTGCTTTAGTCATTCATTAACTTGCAATAATTGCATTTTACATGACTAGAATTTTGTACCCTACTTATTGCATTATCGTGAGATTTTGCTATACATTATAGAGTTAAAAGGGGTACAGATTAGAGAGAGGCTCCTGTAGAAAATAATTTCCAGTAAAATTTGAAAGGACCCTCATCAGTGAACATTGTTGGAAATAAGCATTTTTTTTGCTTTAATATTGAGTACACATGAGTATAAGAGTGAAACATAAAACTGAACGTAAAAACCATGCAAAAATAATAGGCTGTAAAGAATCTTGGAAAAAACCATTTGCCATGAATGTGACAGAAAATAGATGAGTAATTTTCTTACAATCAAACAAGCTTATTCAAATCAGTAAGAAAAATCTAAGATTTTTCAAAAGAAAAGTTGGTGAATGAAAATTGGCCAATAAACAACATGAAAAGTTATTCATACTAGTAACCAAAAATGCAAATTATAACAAGCTATCTACATTATCAAATCAATAAAGCTTAAAATAAAAGAAAAATCTATCTAGCAAAATAAACATGTAAGCAGGTTTTTTTTTCTATGTGGTAACCAGTGAATTTCATGTTTGTTATTCTCTTACATAATTTTCGTATTTTCTAAAATAGGAAATTCATGTTTACAGTCAGAGATGTAAACATTAAACATTTTTTAAGCATTAAAAAAAAATAACAAGGATCCAACTCAATCAGTTATTTCACACACCTATGGGGAAAGTCAAATTAAAGAAACATTTTTACTTGAAGTCATTTTCATTCAGTTGGTCTTTCAACTTTAGAAAACAAACACCCTGAGTGTACTACAGGGTAGAATGTGATTACATTGTATTTAAAATTCTATCCAGTTTGTTTTTTTCTCATTTGTTGTCAGTAGGGTAAATGTTTTCCCAGCAACTCCAGGGAAGTGCTGCCTTTCAGCACTTTTGTTGGTTCAAAATGGTCAGGCCCCACGTCAGTTAGGGAGAGATGGAAAGACCAAGGAGAAGACTATGACCATTGTTTAAAAGTTATGCACTGATAGGTGGTTGGAGGTTACCGCTGTGTTTGTGGCCTAGGGCCTTTGCCCGGGTTATTCTCAATGCTTGGGATGCTTTATCTACCCTCAGATAGTGTGAGTGATTCTCTGCCTCATAGTCTTCAGGTCTTTGCTCATTTATCATCTTCTCAGGAAGCCCTTCTTTCCCCACCCTATTTAAGATTAATCCATCTTCTCTGGGGCTCCCTCTTTCTCCTCTCTGTTTTCCTTTTTTCCATAGCATGTATTTACCTAACATATTATGTGTTTTATTTATTTGTTGTTTGCTTGCTTGCTTGTTCTGTTTCTACCTAATAGAATGTAAGCTCTATGAGAGCAGGAATTTTTGTCTGTTTATTTTTATTTTTATTCTGATGTTTCAGATGAGAAAACTGAAACCAGGTCTCTTAACTGTTACAACCCATGGTGCCTACCTACCTACCTATGCTGAAGTGATTCTATGAAGGACTCTACAACTAATCATAAATTATATTAATTACTGTTATGGATTAAATGTTTGTTACGGAATTCACAGGTTGAAATTCTAACTCCTAATGTGATGGTATTAGGAGGTACGATTTTGGGGAGGGGTTTAGGTCATGAGGGTAGAACCCTCATGAATGGGATTAGTGCCCTTATAAGAAGACACAGGAGATCTCCCTTCCCCCGGCCTCTCTCTCTCTCTCTCTCTCTCTGCTCGCTGCCATATGAAGATACAATGAGAAGATGGCCATCTGCAAATCAGGAAGTGCCAGATCTGCTGGCACCTTGATCTTGGCCTTTGCAGCCTCCAGAACTGTGAGAAATACATTCCTGTTGTTTAAGCTACCTCTAGCCCATGGTAACTTGTTATAGCAGCCCAAGCTGTCTAAAACAGTTACTAAGGGGAAAGAGTTTGTTTACGGTGGAGAAAGGTGGCAGATACCTCTGGTATTAGTTTTCTACTGCTGTGTAACAAATCATCACAAATGGCTTGAAACAACATCCACTTACGATTTCACAGCTCTGTAAGTCAGATCCAACTAGGTTCTGCGCTCAGGGTCTCCCAAGACTGAAATCAAGGTGTTGGCCAGGCTGGAATTTCATCAGGAGGCTTTGGGGAAGAATTTTCCTTCAAACTCATTCAGGTTGTTGGCAGAGTTCTGTTCCTTGTTGCTGTAGGACTGAGGTCCCCATTTCCCTGTGGCTGTCAGCTGGGGGCTGCTCTCAGATCCTGGAGGCCAATCACAGTTATTTGCCACAGGTTTTCTCCAACTCAACAAGGTAGACCTCCCTGGAGTTGAATCCCAGTCACACCTTGCATTTCTCTGACTTCCCCTTTTGCTACCAGCCAGAGAAAACTCTGCTTTGTAAGGGCTGATGTGATTAGACTAGGCCCACAGATAATCTTCCTTTTGCCATATAACTAAGCAAAATCATGGCAGCAACACCATGGGCCAAGGTCATAGGGCCATCCTAAAATTCTGCCTACCACCCCACCTTAATCAAGTGATCAGTTTAACATTATCAGTAATAGGACAAATTGAAATTATGTATCACCTGCTAGGAGGCAATAAGAAGAAGCTAGCATCACATCTCTGATATCCCTGCCAAAGTTGTATAACTTGAATATAAACATGAGGAAACATCAAACCATCCCATCAGGAGAGCTGTTCGACAAAATCAGTGGTCATGTATCAAAATGGCAAAGCTGAAGCTCAAAGGGATGGAAAAATAGAGTATTCCTTTCTACAGCATATTAAGAATGTAATTAATGTTTTTCAAAGTACACAGAAATGCCAAGGGTTTTGTCAAGGTCCCAGGCCACTCCTTTATATAGCAATATGCAGGGTTTTAAATAGTTTTTTTTTTAATTTTAAAAGGAATTAATATTTACTGATTTTTTTTTTACATATTTCTCCTAGAATTCAGCACGCAATAAATACATAGGACTACTTTTTAGTTTCTGTTTTTTAAAAAAAATCAGCCTTTTCTTTTTTATTGTCTTGGTGACCTTAGTCTCTAGACATGACCAGAAACAAGGTCGTGAGGTTCCACTTTTTGAGCAGCCCCACTGCCTTCTATGTGTATTGTTTCTCTGCACTTTGCACTACCACGTCCAAACATCAATACAATCTTATCAATTGTTACATGGTTGGCCAAGTTCCCCACACCATGACTTTGCATATGCATCCTCCTCACCCTGTCTTTGGATCTGGGGCTTTGGCCTTCTGATCCAAGGCTGTCGCTCTCTCTCCCAGCAAGGCAAGGGCAGCGGAGTCAGAGGTGGCAGGCCTCTGAAAATCAAATTATCCACAAGCCCCAGCTCATTCTTTCTTTTCACAACCTCTTTTTCCTGATGTTAGTTATTGTAATAAAGCAACACACACATCACCCAAATATACTCTTCAGAGTAAATCAGATACCGAGTATTTTCTTATAAGTCCAGAAACAGGTTAGTAGATTGAAGTTAGAACCTACAACTCTTCCAAAAGTATTAATAATTGCACATGTGCCAAAATAAAGCTCCCTGTCTTCTGCCTGCCTCTCAGATGACGTAGCTCTTCTTGGACCCCACACTTCCCACTTCCTGGCAAAAATGTGAAACCAGCTAGTCCTAAGGGCCCTTGAACTCCTGAACTAATTCCTTAATTTCTGCTTGGGATTTCAGAGGAAAAAGAATGATCTCAGGAAAATACATCCCTCTACTTCTTTCTTCTCTGATTTCAGAACTTCAGATGTGCAGCTTCTTTCAGATTTGCTTGGTTTATTTCTAAACCAACAGGTGATATTCAAAAGCAGAAAATACTGCTGTAACTGTTGTGTACTAATGTTCCGTAACTTATTTCATTTCTACCTGTAAGCTGGAAGCCAAGCACCCAGACAAGGATTTAAATATTTGCTTCATCCTAACTATCAACCGTGTAACATCATCCAGTATGAATCTGTGAACTGAAAAAAAACCCGCACAATGTGAGGGTTGTGAGTTAAGTTATATTCATATTCTTACTGAGGACTATAGCCCAGGAGACTATGGCCTCTTGGTAGCTCTGAGAAAGTACTCCGAAGAGGTAGGGGGGAAGGCTAGCTCATATATGATTTTTTTTGGGGGGGGTGCTGGGGAATATGCGCAGTCAAGTATGCATCTTGGTAAAAGATTGCTGCTAGTCATGAAGAACAGGTAACTCAAGTCAATGATTTTAGTGCTTTACAATGTATGGGAAAATGCAAGAAGCTGGATTCATTAAAGTTCTTCCTGAGATATAATACATCTAACTATCTAAGGGGCCTGCTCGTCAGAAGTACAGAGCATCCTGTTATCATCTTCATTTCCTATGTCTGGAGCACAGAGTTCTTCACCCTGTTATCGCCTTAGTCTCTTCTGTCTGAAGTAAGGGATGCACTGTTGGTCAGCCACTGCAGTGGGTTCATATTCGTAGAACTGGATGGTGAGCAAAACACTCTTTGCTCTTCTTCTGCTTGCAAATCTACCAGTGGATAAGTGGCACATTCACAGCTGCATGCTCTACAAGCTCTGCTGAACAAATAGGTTTGTCTCCCTGGAGTTATGCCCTGCTTCTGTGTATGAGGTAGGCCAGAGCCAGCAGCTGAGGGAGCTCCAAGGCTAAAGGGCAGCTGTGCATTTTGGGCTGTGGCAGAAATGATAGGGCTGATTTAAGAGATTCACCTGGTACCAGCCAGGCTAGACTCACAGGCTATCAATGCTGGTGGGGCCTTAGAGGCACTGAAGGTCTTCCAGGTCTTCAAACATCACAGTCTGGCTAACGCCCAGCCTTCTCTAGTGGCCGGGAATTCACTTCTGCCAACTAGTATTCAGAAAAATCTTGTGTTGAGACAGGTCTTTCTTATGCTGAGGTAAAATGTGCCTTCCTATATCTTCCACCTATAGATCTCAATTCTGTATGCTGTGACCACACAGCATCCTGATCCTTGTGTAATAAGCAAGAACAAATCTGACTCCATATTGGATCTGTTTCTTTTACTTTAACCTTTGTATTCTATTGCTTTTGCTACAAGTTAATCACTAAAGGGATGTTGCCTATAGCCTAAAATATGCATAATGGCCTATCTCTGGGAACCCTGCCTCCCATGCAATGAGCATTAAGTTAAAATACCTTCGTTTAAGGCTTCCCTGGTGGCGCAGTGGTTGGGAGTCCGCCTGCCGATGCAGGGGGCGCGGGTTCGTGACCCAGTCCGGGAAGATCCCACGTGCCGCAGAGCGGCTGGGCCCGTGAGCCATGGCCGCTGGGCCTGCGCGTCCAGAGCCTGTGCTCCGGGGCGGGAGAGGCCACAACAGTGAGAGACCTGCGTACCACAAAAACAAAAACCAAAAAAACCCCACCTTTGTTTAGCTCACAGGAAACATCCTGACCAGGCCCACCTGTGAATCGCTGCAGGAAAGAAGAAATTAACATAACCCCCTCTGGAGTCTGGCCAGAACCAGGAAATATCTGCAACAACTTATTGCCTTTTTTACTTTACCTCTTCACCTCCCCCTCTTTGTTCTATAAAAGAAACTAGCATCCAAACCTGGGTAAGACAGTTCTTTGGGACATTAATCCACCATCTTCTCAGTCTACTGGCATTCCAAATAAAGTCGCTATTTCTTGCTCCAGAAATTTGTCTCTCAATTTATTGGCTCGTCATGCAGCGAGCAGTACGAGTTTGGACTTGGTAATGCTGTGAAAGCCCTCCAAATATTTGATATAGCTGTTATAGTCCTATGTTATACCCAGTTGTTTTGGGTAAATATCACCAATTAATTGATACAGATGAATAGATAAAGAAGATTGACCAAAAAAACCACACACACAAAACACACACACACACACACACACACACAAAAAGAAGATTGACAGACGAATGGATAAAGAAGATGTGGTACATATATACAATGGAATATACTCAGCCATAAAAAGGAATGAAACTGGGTCATTTGTAGAGACATAGATGGATCTAGAGACTGTCATACAGAGTGAAGTAAGTCAGAAAGAGAAAAACAAATATCGTATATTAACGCATATATGTGGAACCTAGAAGAATGGTACAGATGAACTGGCTTGCAGGGCAGAAATTGAGACAGAGATGTAGAGAACAAACGTATGGACACCAAGGGGGGAAAGTGGCAGGGTGGTGGTGGTGGTGGGATGAACTGGGAGATTAGGATTGACATATATACACTAATATGTATAAAATGGATAACTAATAAGAACCTGCTGTATAAAAATAAATAAATAAAATAAAATTCAAAAATTCAAAAAATAAACAAATGAATTAATTTTAATAATTTAATTTCTTAATACATTTATTATCTCATAAATTAATTTTTAATATTAAATCAAAAGAGTAAATTAATTAATTAAATTCAATTAATACAGTTTAAATGGGACGTGTCTTTAATTTAGTACTGATAGCTTTAAGAGACAAGAAGGATCAAGCTGAACCTTCGAGGATGCCAGCCAGCGCATTGGTGAGGTCATTTTGAAGCCAAGGTCTAGTCTACAGTGTTGCAAATTTAAAAGTTCATCTTTGTTAGTTTACTCAGGAGTGACCTGAGTTGGGATAATCCATAATAATCTAGTTCATAACAAACAGATAAATGGGGCAGGATTCTAAGTGACTGTTCTGAGAGAGGTACCCATCATGCAGTCTAGAACATACATATATATGCTAGTCACACATTATCTTTTCATTAAATAGAAAGCCTTTGAAAACTACTTGAATATCGGGAGAGATTATAATAAAAACTTTATCCTGAGGCACTTACCTCTTGACTGAGCACCCAGCTGAGCACACTGGCCTATGCCTGCGGGCCAGTGAGTGGATTCTCTTTCCACAGTGCTGAAGGGGGAGTCTGACAAATTCTGGATGAATGATTCTTCTTGTTAAATATTCTTTATCTGCCACAAATGTGCTTCATCATCACATGTCTGTATTTGGCAGTACGTAGTAGTTAGGAGTCTTGGCTCAAGTCAGTTAAGTATTTACTAATTGAATGACTGAATAAATGAATCAGAAATCATTGCACAGGAAGAACAAGGTCAATTAAAATTGGACAGAATAGATTTTATGTTAGTTTGTGAATTTTTCAATGAAAAGTTTGAAAGCACTATCTTTGCAGATGAGATTTTTAAGAGCTGTCACCCCAGTCCTAAGTTAGGAAACACTCCAGCCATCAACATTTGTAACTGTTCTGGACTAAATATTTGTGTACCCCAAATTCATATGCTGAGACCCTAATCCCCAGTGTGATGGTATTTGTAGATGAGGCCACAGGAGTTAGATTAGATCATGAAGGTGAAGCACTCATGATGGGATTGGTGGCCTTATAAGAAGAGAAGAGAGAGAGAGAGATCTCTTTCTCGCTCTGTATGTACCCAAGGAAAAACCACGTAAGAACGTAAGGAGAAGGTGGCTGTCTACAAACCAGGAAGATGTTCACCAGGAACCGAATTGTCTGGCACCTTGACCTTGGACTTCCCGGCCTCCAGAACTGTGAGGATAAATGTCTATTGATTAAGCCACCCAGGCTGTGTTATTTTGTCAGCCCGAGCTGACTAAGAGAGTAACATATCATTCAGAGTAGTAAGTTGATTCTGAGATGAGATGTAGGCTAGCTGTTTTCTTACTTTGCCTTGAAAAGGATGAAATTTCTGATGTCTTTCCCATTCAGCTCAAGAAGTGTACCATGGAGGACTCTGTAGGTCCTGTGCTCTGTCTACAGTGGAGAGGGCCTGCAGAGGAGGACTGGATGGATGGTCCCAGTCCTCCAGACAAAGGAGGATGTGAGGTCATCTGCTGTGGTCGAGGAGCTGAAATGCAGAAAGGGACTTCAGCGAGTGGAGAAGGCTTAGAATTGCTTCTATGAGCAATGCCCCAAGGAATTAACTAAGGATGAAAAGAGGAAACTTCAGCAGCCTTGAGGTTACCACTGAGGTTACATATTATGGATTCAGAGTTGATCCAATGTGTAGACTTTTGTAACTTTCTGCAGGAGCACCTGGCCGCCTGGAAGGAGAGAGACAAGAGGGTCGACTCCATCTAGCACTGGGGATTGGCAAGGCAGTTAAGAGCAAAGGATTCCAGGAGGCTTGTTGACATTAAGTAACTAACCCTTAACTAGAAAGAGCTTCAGAGCAGTTGGGCAAGGGATGTTTCAAAGCAGGAGGAGACTACCCAGGTATATAGCTATGAAATGGTTACAGACAATGAACCTGTGAGAACCCTGCCATCTCCCCCATTGCTTGGGTCTAGCCACTTCTCTGGTTTATACTTACATGAGGATCAAGATCTTCTTGTCCCCCTGCTGCCTGATCTCCCTGTATGCTCTATCCTTTGTTTAATTCCACTTCCCCTTCAAACTTGAGGCTCCCATTATAAATAACAATGACCATACCTGACTTGGTGCCCAAGTTGGTGGACAGTTTAGTTGAGACTCTGCTGCCACCTGGTGGTCCTTGGTCACTTCAGATGTCCAAGGTATCCTAGCTAGGAAGAGGCAAGTGAAAGCAAGACAGAGCTGAATACTCATACCTGAATACTCGGGTATGAGCATTCAAGGGGTCTGGAGTTCATGATGAGGGTAAAGAAAAAATTAGTAGGTATGAGAAAGACAGAAAAATAAGAGTTTGTGGCCTATCAGAATTTCAGAGTTTGAAATCTTGATGACAGAGGAGTATTAAGTATCAATACCAAAGGAGTAGCCGTGGTTGTGTGCTTCTAAAAATGTCCTGAAGACAATAAAGTTGAAGGTCAAAGAATCCAGGGCCAGGCTGTTGCAAGCAGCATTCACATTCTCCACTTGGAGATGAACGTCCCTGTGTTAGAGTCCATGTTTCAATAATATTTTTCATCTCCCACACTTCCCAACACATTACCTACAAAATGTTGGTTGAAGGTTGAAAAATCACTAATGGTGATTGCAGGGGGTGGAGTGGAAATGACAGCTGGGATCTGGCCGAGCTAGTTTCAAATACTTGGCTTTCTCAAGTTAAGTAGCTGCTTTCAACATTTCAGTGACTGCTCCAACACATGGCCATTGGGAAAAATCTCCCCTTAACGTGGTACTTTACAGTTTCACGTATATCCTCCTAGGGCAAGAAAGCTTCCATGATGTTGCTATGCGTTCATTCCCTGAAATGGGCAAACCACACTCAGAATTGCCCTTCTTACCTTCCCTGCCATTTATTTTCCACCATGAACTTTCTGTAAGGAAAATTTTCATCCAGGAGTTCTTAACATAGTGCTCATGGATCCCAGGCTTTGGGGAGGCTCTGAAATCAAATGCAAAATTCTATGCTTGTGAATACTTGTTTACTTTCTCTCATTAAAAAAAAAAAAATAATTCTTAAAGGAATGTGTGGCCTATGAAAGAAGAGCCCTGGCTTTAGGCAATTTGACTGCCTTTGATCTCAGGCAAGTTTCTGTACCCTTCAAACTCCATCACCTCTTTCCTCCTTTCTGAGTTTGTAAAAGTTTTTGGAAGTTAATTACTCTACTTTCCCATCCTTCTCCTGGGAAGTTTTGAATTCCTGTACCTCTGCTTCCTGGGTAGCTCTGCTCTTGACCACACTGTTCTCAGTCAGTTGGGTCGTTGGCCGAACCAGAAGGGTTCCCTTCTCTACTCCCTGAAGGGGAGAGGATTTCTAGAGAATTTTTCATTCCTTACGTAGTGGATTCTACATTTCTTTTCTTTTCTTTTCTTTTTTTGCGGTGCACAGGCCTCTCACTGCTGTGGCCTCTCCCGCTGCGGGGCACAGGCTCTGGACATGCAGGCTCAGCAGCCATGGCTCACGGGCCCAGCCGCTCCACGGCATGTGGGATCCTCCCAGACCAGGGCTCGAACCCGTGTCCCCTGCATGAGCAGGCAGATTCTCAACCACTGCGCCACCAGGGAAGCCCCTGGTAAGAATTCTTAATACCACTTCCCACCTAAAAATTAGCAAAAAATTCCCAGAGTCATTCAGGGTTAAATAGTGGATGAGGGTAGTTTTTCTTGTTCAGAAAAATTTCAAGCTGAAAAAAAAAAAAACCACAGTCAAACTTTACCATTGCTAAGCTATCAAACTGCTGTTTAGTTGAGCAAGTCAGGATATTCAGCCTCTATTGCTGACAAAAATTAATAGAACTGAAGTTGTGTAAGTATACAAGAGTGAATAAAGTTAATTTTTTTACAGTATTGGTTCAATAACTCATGATAGATTCAAATATTGCCTTTGAAGTATCTGCTGATGAATCACACAAAGAATAATCACAGTCTTTAATATCCTTCTTTTCCACAAGCTTTGTAAATTTGTCCGACTAAGCCTTTTCCTGCTCCACACCAATTTTTATCACCAGGAGTTGTATACATCTTAGCAAATTCCACTTCAGGTTGTACTAAATTCGAAAATTTCTCAACTTCTTTGAAAATATTCTTGCTTGTAGCTCAACACAGACTATTCATAGAAGCCAGTTGTTCAGTCACTTCAAACTTGGCATTGACACATCCAAGTAAACAACAGCTGACCAGCATCAGTACCATCTTGTCAATTCATGAAGATACAAGAAAGAATACTCAGAACCATTAACTTTTTTTTTTTTTAAAACTAACTATTGATGTTGCTACCAAGGTCCTCAACTCCGAACAGTTGTTCATACCAAAAGGCTGATCATCTTAAACAGGTTTATTTTCTCTGGACACATTTATTCAGCTTCTATGATCAAACACAATTTAATTAACTTGCCATCGGTAAATGGCTTTCCTTGCTTGCTAACAAGTGAGCCACTCAGAAACTCACTTTCTTTGCAGCCTCATTTACATTTTTAATTCTTGTGAAGAAATTCTGCTATAATGAGGTATTCTATTTTAAATTTCCTAATTTTTCCGACTGTTGCTTTCCTGTGAGTTTGGGATATTGTGATGAGTGCTTAACCTGGAAATGTTGACATATCTTGTGTTATTTTAGCACACTTATTGTGTCATTGCCTAATAAATAAAATTCAATAACAAACCACCCTCCACCAGTGATTTGAAAGTGCAACATTTGAAGTCCACTTTTCTTGTTTAGACATGAAAACATGTCTGGTAACGTAAAATAGAACAAAATAAAATAAAATAAAATGGTATAACAAAATGCTTAGCATTTGTGACACTGTTTTGAGTGAGTTATGACTCATTGAGTGATAAGCATGAAGTGATGAGAGTTCCACATATGGTCTCTGTTGCAACTTTTCAACTCTGCTGTTGAAACTCAAATGTATCCATAGATAATACATAAGTGAAAGAGTGTGACTGTGTTACAATAGAACTTCATTGACATATACTAACCCTTAATTTCAAATATTTTTCACATCACAAAATATTCTTCTTTTGATTTTTAAAAACCACTTAAAAATGTAAAACCATTCTTAGCTTGTGGACCATACAAAATAGACAGATTTGGCCCACAGGCCATAGTTTGCCAACCACTGGTCTAGACCATTGTACCTCTAAAAGTTCCACAGATCTGTCAGGTTCCTGAATCTTTGTAGGGTTTATTTCCTATCACCTGAGGTGCACATTTCTTAATTAGGCATTCAAAGCTCTTGCCACTTTTTGTTACTGGGTCCAACTGGCATGGTGTCATCAATATAGTGGACCAGTGACCAGAATGTCCAGGCAATCAAGGTCCATCATTATCATCCATGATCTATATACTTTAAGTGATGATCAGACTGGTGCACTGAATGGGGTACTATGGAGAGCATCACTCCTGCATCCTTGAAGTGGTTGAGGGTGACATGAATCACTGCAGGATGTCCTTTCAATTTACTATCTTTGCCCAGGGATGGGGATCAGGCAGGACTTTTAGGGGTTTCCACTTAGCCTTTCCTACTATAAAGATTCACTCCACAGAGAACCAATGTGAGGGTTCTTCCAGTTGCTAAATATACCACAGCCCCCTGACTTGGGGTAGGACTCCATATATCAATTGTTCTCTAATCATCCCCACTCTAATAAGGAGGCCGATGCTATTTTGGGTTGCTTGGTATTCATGTTGACTTATCCACAGCCTTCAAAATACCTGAATATTCACTTTCCCCGGTGTGTAGTTAATCTGGTAAATGTCTGCAGGCCCTTTTGAGGAAGGATTGCTCATAGCTATGATAACTACTTGCTATGGTGTTTCAGGGACTTTCTTCAAGGGGACATGGCTCTTCAATCAATGGATTCTGAGTCTGAAAACTGCCTCAACTCTTGAAACTAGACAAGAGACCATGATTTTCCATTGTGGTACTGACTGACTCAAGATCTTTCTTGGATATATAAATGAAGCAATTGCCTGCCTTTATAACTTGTTCCTAGGATACAATGGTTTGTTAGTCTTTGGCACAGATTCCTGTGGTTCAAGTCCCCTTGCTCATCACTCTGACCTTGTTATCCATTAGGATGATCGCACCAACCTGTCTTCCTTTAGACTTATTGTATCAATTAACACAGCAAATTAATTCCACCAATCCTACCTTTGCTCTGACAATTATATGCTCTCAACTTGCTTCTTCTACTCCAGAGTTCTATCATCCCCCCTGACACCAGGGAGCCCAGTTTTCCCAGCAGTATTTCCTACTTGGCCTACAACCATGGCCTACAGAGGACAGAAAACACTGAGTTTGTTAAGATTCTAGTGTCTCCCTCATGAAGCATCACTTCTTTAGTGAAGAGAGTGTTCACTCACCTTCCTGAGAAACATAGTCATCTGGTGATTCTCTGGTGTTGCACAAATAAGTCAGTTCTAATAGGCCCGCCTTTCTGTGCCTTTGACCCCTTCCTCTGCCAAGGAATTTCCATCATCTCCACCTCATTTACTGTAGGCATCCTTTTTTCCCAAACTTTGAGGAGATATTCCAGGAGTTTATTAGGAGTGGCTCCAGGTGCCCTTGCCAGGACAAGCTGGGAGAGGAGAAAGCAAAGAGCAAGGGGAGTGAAAGAACAGACCACATATCTTTTCCCACTGGTAAATCCTCAAACCCAAAATCAGTTCTAAGCTGAGGGAGGGGAAACACTTTGAAATGGATGACAATTTGAATTTTCTGGCTGGAGAGTACCTTTTAATACCTGAAAAATCAGACTATTTAATACCCAACAGTGAATAGAAAGTGAACGGGGAGCCATTGGATCTGCCCATGGTATCTCCAAGGAAGAGCGAAGGGAGAGCCAACAGTGTTTTTGAAGGCAAAGGTAAAAGAAAAATAGAGCGGTTCCCTCATTGTACATTATCAATTATAAATGGTTCAAACGACCAGTTGCAAAAGTGTTGAAGTGCAAAATTGTGTTGCTACCTTCTAGTTCTTTGAGTTGTTTTTTCCATTTAGGACATGGGCTACAAATGAGCCATTATGCAAGTGAAACCGCTAAGCATTCTGTTTTTATAAACACAGGTAACAAAATATATTAAATCTGCATACCATAATATGTGAACCGGTCTTAGAAGTTGAGAAGTAGTGACATAAGGGCCATACAAAGGTCTTAGCCATGAAGTCTGGAGCTCAATGAAGGGAAAACCTCACCTATGATATGGGGGGTGCTGGTCAAAGAAGCTTTCATGAAGCAGATGATATTTAAAAGGACTCGAAATGCTGAGTATGATTTTGAAAGATATATAAAAAGAAGTCTTTCCAAGTAGAACGACAGGAAAAGGCACAGTAGTGTGTAACTAGGGATGAGAAATTCAATTTAGATGAAACAAGGACTGTAATGGCAAACAGTACATTACATCCACGTAGGGATGTCATGGAAAACTAAGCCTGAAAAAAACATGTTTGACTTGTACCTGGAGAGTCCTGGACAGCATGGAGCAGGATTTATACTTCATATGGAGGCACAGGAGTGATTGATTGAAATTCAAATACTTTCCCTAGTATTTTTCAAAGAATTTCCTGAATATGATTTTCAAGTTGTTTTTAAACCGAGTCTCAAGACAGAGCAAGTGGGAGTAAGAATCTGCTAAGGAGCCAGTGGGCAGGTAATTGCCGAAGCAGAGCAGTGAAGGGGGTGGGGGGTGGGGGGTGACTGGCTGTACCATACCACTCGGATGGGAACGACCTGGCAAACAGAGAGAGCCCTAAAGATCGGTCTCTGTCCACCAGCCAGCAACAGCTGAGGTGGAAGGAGGCGGGTGCCTCTTACTCAGACACTGCTTCTGGATTTGGCATTCTCCAATAAATCCCTCTTTCCTTGAAGTCCATCTCCAGCCCTGCCCCAGTCTGTTCCTGGTCTGAGTACAGCAAGTGAATGGTACACCACTGTGTCAGATCCTGGGAGCAGAGGGCCTTCTTCTGAAGTTGATTGCTTAACCTTCATGTTGAATACTGGAGCCCAGTATCAAAAGACTATGCTTATATTAGCAAGCATATACTTGATCTTCAAATGGAAGAGAGTTATTAGAATGCTGCTAAGGTGTTGAAAACATATCGATAATTGTCTTAGAGAGTTGGTGCAGGGAAGTAATGTGACAGCACATGTAAAGTGGTTATCACTTCCTGGCACAGAGTAGACACTCAATATTAAGTTCCCTTTCTATCATTTTTCTATAGAAGGGAGTGGCACAGAGTAAGTAATTTATCTCTTACACACTCCTTCCTTGAACCTCCCTGCCCAGCGCAGATATACCCATCACTATATTCACCATTCCTGCGGACATGCTTCAGGTGGATGGTCTGAGCCTTGTACCTTCCCATCCCCTTCTTCTGGACCCCTGTGGCTTGATGCTGTTCCTCTATGATGCAATGCCTGAAGCAGTACTCAGTTCCCCAGGTACGGGTTGATTAGTGAAGGAGAAACAAAAAGGTTTCTTCACCTTGGCCTAGATACTACAATTCTGTTTTTCCAAGCCAAGATTTCTTTAGGGTTTTGTTTTGCTATGTTTTGTTAAGAAGCCACAACTTGCCATTGACTCATTTTCAGCTTCTAGCCAACAGAAACCCCTGAGCCTTTTTTTTTTTTCCATGTGATACTGTTAAATCATCTCTCCCCCACCCAGATCTTGGACAGCTGTTTGTTGTTCTAGATCTGAGTAAAGGATGTCTGTTAAATTCCATCTTGTTAGATTAATTTTCTCCATTCTAGCCTATCACAATATAAAAATTCTTGTTAAGTGAAAAATTAAATGCATACATTGCATATTGGCATACATAAATTGGCATACAGATGTCAGACTAAGGCCCAAAACATCAAATCATGGAAACCCCTCTAGCAGCAGAGTATAGCAACAACAAAACACCATAGAAAAGACATACGCTGTAGTTTTCTTAACAAAAATGACCCACGAGCCATATAACTCACCAGTGTTAGTCTCTGTTAACTTCCCAACATGCTAGACTCAAAACTTTTTTTCAGAATATATTAATTAAATCTCCAGAACATATGATTTCTTATTACAGTCCAGTATTTATATATTTGTATTTATTTACTTTTTTTGAATGAAAGATTTTTACAATTCTATGGTGCTTCATAATTTTCTTTTTAAAAATATTTATTTATTTATTTGGCTGTGTCGGGTCTTGTTACAGCACACGGGATCTTTAGTTGTGGCATGTGGGATCTAATTCCTGACCAGGGATCGAACGCGGGCCCCCTGCATTGCGAGTGTGGAGTCCCAGCCAGTGGACCACCAGGGAAGTCCCTACAGTGCTTCATACTTTTCAAAAGCTTCACACAGATGATTTCATATAATCCCATAATGACCCTTTTTTCTCCTACCCCATATTGTCCCCCCCTTCCCTCTTCCCACCTATGTAAATAGTCTCACCTATGTAAATAGTCCTTTTTATTAAACTCTCCTCAAATTACAAATTTCCTTTGGGGACTGAAACTGATACAAGTTGTCAATCAGGATTCAATGGATAAAATAGAAATAGTTCTGAGTATTTTAAAAGAGAGAAATTTAATACAAAGAATTGGTTACATGGATATTGGAAGACCTGAGAGGCCAAATAAGTGAGAGTAAAGGAACCCAGAAATCAGCAACAGATGGAAGCCACTACCATTCCTATGACGGAGGGACAAAAAATACTGTGCTATCAGATCCTGGAGGCTGGAGTGCCCTGGAAGAAGTTAGAAGCTAGTTCAAAGGGAACTGGAGCCATAGGAGAGACACGCTGCTGCCTGAAGATGCAGGCTGAGACAGGAGAAAATATCCCTCCCTCTTCCCTCCTCCAACTCTCCAAGCTTGTGAGTTGACTGAATCTGACCAGAAGCCAGCTAACATAGGAGTCTGAGAAAAGCAGCATGCAGGAGAAAGCAGAGCTGAGCAAGGTCGTGATCAGAGAACATGCACCTCATACCACACAGAGAAGACCCTTCTAAATAAGGTGATATTTCAGTAGAGACTTTAAAGAAGTAAAGAAGCAAACCATGCAGATATTTGGAATAAAAATGTTCCAGGTTGCAGGAGAAAAAGTGCAAAGGCCCTAGGAAGAGCATGTTTAGGGGCACAGGCAACGAATGATCCTACAACAGAAACAGCACGGGAGTGGTAGGAGATGAGGTCAGAGGGAAAGACAGGCAGCTGACCATATAGGGCTTTATATGCCATACAATGGGCTTTGGCTTTTGCTCTGAGATGAAGTCATTGGCAAGTTTTGAGCAGAGGAGTGACATGATCTGACTATGGTTTAAGAGGATCCTTGTGGCTGCTGTGAGGAAAAGAAACTTTAATGGGGCAAGAGACCAAGAGAAAAAACAGTTTAGAAATTATCTCAATAATTGAGGCAAGGTAGCTTGGGTGAGGGCCAACAGGTAGAGGAGAGGTAAGATTTGCACCTATGTTGAAGATGGAGCCAACAGACGTCGTTGTTGGGTTATACGTGCATGTGAAAGGAGTGGCATCAAACTGACCTCAGCTTGAGAAGTGCAGGTTTGGAGGGGAAACCAGGAGCTCACTTAGGGACACATGAAGTGTGACACGGCTATTAGACACCCACACACAGCTGTGACGGAAGGCTATTGAACAGTGATTCTGGAAGCTGGGAGATGTTTGGACCGGAGATGTTAAGTGTGGTGGTCACGGGCATATAGACAGTCCTTGTCTTAGTTTGTCTACTTGTCTAGAAGCAGACCCTGACAAGAATTTGAGCGCAAGTAGTTTATCTGTGAGGAGAGTTCAAGAATTACCAGTAGAGAAGAAAAGTGAGACAGGAAAAGGAAGAGAATCAATAAAATGTACATTACGAAAGAAGTCATCTCTGTCGGCAACTGAAATTTGTCCCATTGTGGAATTCTGGGAGAGAATGTAGAACAGGCTTCTGAGGAATGTAATAGGGGCGGGGCAGGCTCGCGGCTGTTAGCGAGCGAGCGACGTTAGCAGTCCCGCTCAGCCATTGGTCGGCATCGCAGTGGGCCCCTCTCCCAAACGAGCGACCGTTAGTGAGCAACTGTTACGGAGCAACTGTTGGCAAGTGACCGTTAGCAGTCCCGCTCAGCCATTGGTTGGCATCTCGGTGGGCCCCGCCCCCCTTCCTCTGTATAAAAGGAACCCGTATTCGGACTGAGAGAAGACGGTATTTTTGAGACACTAATCTGCCATCTTCTTGGTCTGCGGGCTTTCTGACTCAAGTCGTTATTCCTTGCCCCAACAACTCGTCTCCCAATTTATTGGCCTGTTGTGCAGTGAGCAGAGCGAGCTTGGGCTCCGTAACAGGTATCCTAACTGAGGGATTGGAAAGCTAGGTTAATTATTCACCAAACTACCGTCCATCTTTGGTTGAGGGCTGCTCTGGGGGCATTAACTCTCCAGCACTTCCAGCTTCCTCACAGGAGAGCCCCTCGCCCGGGGGGCCATTAACCCCTCCCCTAACCCAGGGAGACTCAGAAGAAAGGTTGCCAGCAAGCAGCCTTCTGTGTGTACAGGCAAGTCTTGAAGGGATACAGGTGGGGTGGCCACAGCATGAAATGATCTAGCATCACCCCAAAAGCGAGTGAGGTTAGAGAGAAAAGGTGTCCAAAGTTCTATAGCATTCCAACATTTAGAGGTCAAGGAAATGAGAAGAAACCAGGAAAGGAGACTTTGGAGAGGCTGGTGAAAAACAGAGTGGAGTCGTGGAAGGCAAGTTTAAAAAGTGCTAGCAGGAGGAAGAGAGTAACTTTTTCAAACAGTTTTGTTGTGGAGAAACTGAACAGTGGCTGGAGGGAGATGTGGGGCTCAAAAGAGAGGGGTGTAAAAGAGAGAGAGAGAGAGAGAGAGTGTGTGTGGTTTGTGTGTGTGTGCGCGTGTGTGTGTGTAAAATGGGAAATGTTGCAGCACATTTGCATGTTGATGGGACTGATCCAGTCAAGAGGGAAAAACTGATGAGGCAGGAAAAAGTGGGAAAAGTACAGATATCCTTAGTAAATGAGAGGGAACATGGGATCAGTGCACAACTGGAGGGGCTTCCTTAAGAGCACATGTTCATCAAGGGTAAAAGAGAGAAGGCAGAAGCTATGGCCATGTAGAGAGTGGGGGAGTGTGTAGAAATTCTCTTCTGAATTGCAATATTTTTCACAGGAGTAAGGAAGTTAGCTGATATTTGAGAATTGAGGAGGAAGAGTTGTTGGAGGATTGAGAAGAGAGAAGTTATGGAACAGTCATTCAGGATTGGGAATAGATGAGAGAAATGGAGAGAGATGGCCAAGTAGCACCAAAGGCTCACTTGAGCTTAGTGATCATAATTTAAAGTGAGAGCAGTCAGCAAGGTTGGGTCTTTCTCCAGCCATGTTCAGCTGTTGAATGCAGGCATGGAGTAGGGGAAATTAGATTTGACCAAGGTTGAGCAGGCTTTATTTATGACCCCCAACCTGTAATTTTACTCCAGGAAGACATTATATAGTAATTAGTTAAGAAATAAAATTTTCTTGGCAAAGTCATCCTGAATTCCAAGATTCTTGGGAATATGCTATAAGCAAAGAGAGAAAAGTGATTTGTGGGAAAGTAAGGTAGAAGTAGCTTTACTCAATCCATTTTGAAAGTTTGAAATTTTGTTGCTCTACAAAAACTGATCTGGGATTTTTCAGGAAGCAATTGGCTAACGCTTCTACCCTCAGTAAATGTTGTGAACTAGTCCTCCTCGCTGAGCCTCTTGGCTCTGGTGGACCCTGCAGCTACCTATTAGCTAAGGGATCAGAACCCAACATTCCATGTAACTGTTAGTGTTGTAAATAATCTGTTCCCATTCACAAAAGGATGAACATATGACAACCACAGACTGTAAAAAGCAAAAAAGGTGTGTTTTAAGTAGCCCCACCTTTCTCTAGAAGAAATTTTTACTCTGGACCTTTTTGCAGGTAGAGCTCACATCTTTGATGTGCCTCTGGTCAAAGATTCTAGTAAGAAAACTCTGGATAATCTGGACCTTTGTTTTACTCCTCGCCAATGGGAGCTACGGTACTGTGTCTTTCCATCCCAGTATCCAGTTTCTGGACAAGGTCTAACGACCCAGCTACAAGCGCTCAGAAGCCACCGGATGTGGGCAACGAAAGGGGGGACACAGTGAGTTGAATACTGCTCCCCCAAAAGGTATGTCCAAGTTCTAATTCCTGGAACCTGTGAATATGACCTTGCTTGAAAATAGGATCTTTGCAGATGTAATTAAGAATCTTGGGATGAGATCATCCAGGATTTAGGATGGGCCCCAAAACTAATGACTAATATCCATATAAAGAGAGGGGAGAGGGAGCTTTAAGACACACAGAGACACAGGGAAGGAGGCATTTTGAAGATGGAGGCAGAGGCTGGAGTGCTGCATCTATAAGGGCCAAGGATTGCTGGTAATTACCAGAAGCTAGGGCAGAGGCATGGAACAGATTCTCCCTCAGTGTCTTCAGAAAGAACCAATCCTGCTGACACCTTGATTTTCAGACCTCTGGCGTCCTGAACTGTGAGAGAATAAATTTCTGTTGTTTTCAGCCACGCCTGTGGTAACTTGTTATGGTAGCCCTAGGAAAACAATACAGGGAGTGAACTCATAGCTTAGTAAAGTGAAGAATACATGGTCAGGAAAACCACAAGGAAGCATTCCTGGGACCATGGAAGGAGGCTGGGACCACCTGAGGTTCTTAAAACCTTGTGGCATTTCCCTTAGATTCCTTCTAGAAGAGTATGGCTCCTCCTCCAGAAATCATGTTTCTGGACAGTCTGGAAAACCTGCAGTAATTTTGAGTCCATTGTCCCATTTCCATGAAAGTGTTTGCAAATATTTTGCTCCCCAGGAAGTCCTACCCTTATGATTTAACCAGCCTGATTCTGCAGCCGTGAAATTTCTGCTTGCAGCAGGGCTGAGCTGAGAAGACCATCCTTGAGGAGGGCAGCCTCCCAGACACTTGTCTCTCCCTGGATTCCTGACTTGTGTCATCTGGAATGAAAAGAAATAACAGCCAGCACTGCAGTTTGATGTACTGGTGCTTTTATTCATTCTCTTCTCTGCCTGAAGTGCTCTTACTCCACTTAGGGAGGCCCTGCTCACCCTTTGAGACTTGCCCAAATGCCTTCTGCTCTGTGAAGGCCACCCTGGAACCACGGAATTGTTCTCTTCAGCATTCCCACAGAACTTGTGCACTTCTGTTGAAGGACTTATTAAATTTAATTATAGCTTATTATGTATTCATCTTACCTGAAACACTCCAGAGGAAGTGTTATTCATGTCTGAATCACCAGCACTTAGTCTAGAAGCTAGCTCAATAGATGTTTTTGGTATAACCTAAGGAAAGAAATATCTTAGAAAACGTCCAGTAACCAAACTCAAGAATTTCTTGAAAACATACAACTGCTCTTATTTAACTTCATCTATTTTGGATTTCAAGCCATTGGAATTTGGCAAGGAACAAAGTAACATAGAAATTAGTGTGTCCTCTATGAGTAAAGAGTTCAGTGAGTGTTTGCTGATTTGCTGTTATGGTCAGAGGAGAACTTCTCTCCAGGAGATGAAAAGGGCAATGTCACCCCCAGCACTGCAAGCTTCTTGAACACGAGGGAGGGAGAGTCTTCCTATTTTGGATTAAAATTTAGCAAAGGCTTTCCAGAATTAGCCACCGAAGAAGCACTCTGAGCCACCTTTCCTTTATCTGGTCACTGAAGAAAGCTAAAATGTTTACCACAGATGGTGTTCAAAGTGATGTTATCACTCCATGGTCTATCCAAATGCCTCCTCCCATCATATTTGGTTTGGAGTTTTACCTGGAGTTTTTTTTTTTTTTTTTTTTTTGCGATACGCGGGCCTCCCACCGCTGTGGCCTCTCCCGCCGCTCCGGACGCGCAGGCTCAGCGGCCATGGCTCACGGGCCCAGCCGCTCCGCAGCACGTGGGATCTTCCCGGACCGGGGCACGAACCCGCATCCCCCGCATCGGCAGGCGAACCCCCAACCACTGTGCCACCAGGGAAGCCCTACCTGGAGTTTTATACATTTGAAAATATTCAGAATGAATCCTCAGTTGCAAAAGAAAAATGGGCTGTGCTCTACGCTTATATGTGAATATGCTCCATAGAAAAGATGAAAACATCCAAGTGAACAGAAGCCGAAGGCATAAATAAGAGGAAGGTTTGGATAGGTAAGTATGTGTGTTCCCATGGGAACATACAGCTGCTGCCAACAAAAACCATGGGAAAAGGCTAGAGACTCTTCCTATGATTCAGGCTAAAAACAAATTTGTAAAGAAGTTAAAATACATGTGAATCATTTCCTTTTTCATCCACCACAATCATTACTATCAAGTCAAAATCTGTCCTAGCATCATAAGGAAAACCAGCCTGTTGTGACAACTGGAGATGTTTGCACTAAATAATCTCCCCACCAAGAAATCCAACAGCTTCTAATATCCACCACATAACATCGAAATGCCTTCACCTATTAAGACCCTCACGATCTGGCAGTACAATCTCTAACCCACTTAATTCATGACTGCTTCCCCATTTTGATCAAGATGGTCTCCTCACTACCCCCTACAGACTACCCCATGTATCATGTTTATTCATAACTCCAAACTTTACTCATACTGTCTCCCAGTGCATTTTCCTTTTTCTTTGTTCAAACCAGCTTATTCAAGTCCAGTCCCAGTATCATCTGATCTACATGGTTTGTCATGACTGCAAACTATATTGGTATCTCTCTACTCTGAATTTCTATACTGTCCTTCGACAGCTAGAATCCCAAGCTAATGTTTCTTTTGAAATTAACTTATCATTCATAAACACTCATTGGCTTCACACACTGTGCTGGGAGCATACTGGAGATTTCTTGAAGATCTTCTAGCTGTTTTCTTTGCTGGGCTCACCATTTTAAACAATTCTTTCCTTCCCTAAGATGACCAAGATAACTAAGGACTTTTTGCTCCTTTTCAATCCTATGCAAGGGAAGCACTTTTCCCCCTCTCCTTGGGCTAAGAAAGATTAGTAGATACTAAACTGGTGAGAGCTGTTAGAATCTTCAAATTTAACCCCTTCCAAATTGAATAAACCTCAGTTAAAGTGCAAATTAGTCACTAATTAAGGAAAGCCTGTGTAGATAAGAAAGTATTCATTTTGGATCCTTTTACCTCTTTTTGGCTATCCAGATTGTGGAATCACAAACGGATATTCAGTGAGATGTGCTGATTCTCAGCCCAGGATTCAGAATGAGAGTAATTCTTTTGGGATCTGAACGTTGCAAGAAAAAAAAAAAGGACAAGGCTAGATTCAGGTCTCAAGTCTGGCAATCCCAGTTTAGTCATGAACAGATAATGAAACCTCCATAACAATAACATTTGCTTAATATCTGAAACCTCCAAATGCCTCTGTTTCTAGGGCAATATCATCTCTGTTAATAAGAAACTTTCTAGATGCCAAGAAATTTAGCCTATTTTAAAAAGTCACTCTAGTTCACCTGTGATGAATGAGAGGAAAACTGAAACCAAAATTCTCCTCCCTTTAACTGAACAAATTGTAGCCTGCCTTTGAGTGACTTTCCTGTAGTTTACCTGCTGTGGTAGATTATTGTCAAAAATATTTACACCTTCTCCCTTTCACCCCTTGACCTTGGGCTTGGCCATGTGACTTGCTTTGGCAGATGTGACATAAACAGGGACTTGAAATGTGCTTGAGTGGTTGGGCTTGCCTCTTGTACCTCTGTCTTCACCATAAGAAGAGCACGTCTTAATTAGTCATCCATCTAAGGAGGGTGAAGAGCCACTGCCCAGCTGACCTGCAGCTTTGTGAGATTAAATGATTATTATTCTAAGGTACTGAGCTTTGGGGTGGTTTGTCACACAGAATTTGGGGGGCCATAGCTAATTGATATATATACCAATAGCTACACAAATGACCAGATTTTCCCCAATTCTGTTTCAGTTCCCAGAAAATACCATTCTTGACCCTAAAAGATGCAAGTATATTTTTCTGTGAGCTTCTAGATCAAATGGCACAGTGTGCTTCAGACAAACATGTCTACTTTTCTTCTTTTTTATTTCTAAATTTCTGACATCGTTTCCCTCTGAGCATTGGGAGTGCTCAGAGGGAAATGTGATGTCTCTGTTTGCACAGGTACTTACTTGATTCCAGGCTCAGAGAAATGATTGTGATCCCTAAATCTGTCACTGTGTCATGGACTGCTGAAAACTTGAAGGTCGGAGGCTATGTTAGCCAGGGGCTCAGCAAGAAATAGAGAGCATACCCAACTTTATTGTGTAGAGGCTTTTCAATAAAGGAACTATTTATAGAGATATAGGCAGAGTTAGAGGAGCCAGCGAGGGATGTTGAGACTCCCCCAGGAACTAGGGACAGAGGGGGCTGTTGTAATCCCCAGCCTGAACAGCAGGGGAAGTCAACCCTATTTCCAGAGCCTGGTTGACAGCTGGAGTCAAGAGGGGACTGCCCAACCCAACCACAGCTGTAGTTCTGGTGATGAGGCCACTGATAGAACCACATTGAGGCAGTGAGTGACTGGGAGGGAATAAACACCCTGGCATCTCTCTCCTCCCACAATCTGGTCTACTGCTGGTGCCTCCCACTGGTCAGAGGGTGACACAGTTCACAGAGGCCAGCGTCCCAGTACAAAGAACAGAGCAGAGGAGAACAGAGAATGGATCTGGGGAGGATCAAAGAATAACCAGAATAGATGTTTATTAACGCCTGCCCCAGTTTCCTCTGGAAAGAAAACATGGGTGGGGAAGGGAGGATGAGAAAGGTGTTATGTTTACAAGGATACCGGTTACAGAAAGCGTACAAAGTCTTTCATTGTGAATTGATGAGCAAAGAGATGGGGAATTAGAAAATCTGGGACTGGACTAGTAGGTATCTTTGCACTGCACTATGTTGACTCAAGGATTTCTTTGAAAGTATCATGACACAAACCTGTGGCACTAGGAGTTTTTTTCTTCTTCTTCTTCATATAAACCATAGAGTATATTTAATTCAATTAAACATGAAATTAGAATAAGGTTCAGTCCTTATCAGGTAGCAATTACACTGTTTAAAAAAAAAAACAGTGAAATTAATATTAAATTACCTGGAAGACAATTATTTGAAGCGGGCTACGGAACTAAGCTTCAGGCCTGAATCTCTGGATTTGGGATTGGGATTGAAGAAGAAATATTTTAATGGCTGGAAAGTAAAATTTATCTTGGTGCTAGCATCTTGGGTCATGGGACCCTGATGTTGTTTCAATTTTGTGATACTCTTACGATTCTTGACCTATAAAAATATTAAGTGGAGCTGTTTACCAAACTTAACTCATGGCACATCCATAAACCTAAACTTGCCAGAATATTTTAGCTGTCATTGTGTTCATGTTTTTGAAGGAAGAATGTGTGGAGGGCAAAGAATGCTGAGGACTCCTGGGTCCACACATACACACATGCCTGTACATACACCAGCGTCAGCCATCTCTCTTCCTTCAGCAAAGCTATCCTCACTTTCCATTTTTGTTTCCAAAAATGGGCAAAGGTGAGTAAAACCAAAACATCAATACTTTAAGAATGTCTTTTATTATACACAGAAGTATCTTAATATGCTGAGTATCTTAATATGCTGAGAAATAATATACATTATACGAATTTGCTTTGAGAAAGCAAGTAGCTAACTATCCATCTGAACTCAAATATGTGGGACAGACTTCCTTAGTTTGGGGATTATTCTTTAAACTCGATCTTTACCTGAGAAGAATTCTCTAACAATAATACTTCAGGGATAACACCAGGTAAACTCGAAGCGAATTCTAGGTCTTTAGGATTGCTGGATGTGAAGTGAAGCATTTAAACTGTTAGAAGATTTATTAACAGTATGTTCATTATTTATTTATTTGGCTGTGTTGGGTCTTCGTTGCTGCGCGTGGGCTTTCGCTAGTTGCGGCAAGCGGGGGCTACTCTTTCATTGCGGTGCGTGGGCTTCTCATTGCGGTGGCTTCTCTTGCTGCAGAGCACGGGCTCTAGGGCACGTGGGCTTCAGTAGTTATGGCTCACGGGCTGTAGAGTGCAGGCTCAGTAGTTGTGGCGCACGGGCTTAGTTGCTACGTGGCATGTGGAGTCTTCCCAGACCAGGGCTCGAACCCGTGTCTCCTGAATTGGCAGGCAGATTCTTTTTTTTTTTTTTTTTTTTTTTCTTTGCGGTACGCGGGCCTCTCACTGCTGTGGCCTCTCCCGTTGCGGAGCACAGGCTCCAGACACGCAGGCTCAGCGGCCATGGCTCATGGGCCCAGCCGCTCCGTGGCATGTGGGATCTTCCCGGACCGGGGCACGAACCCGTGTCCCCTGCATCAGCAGGCGGACTCTCAACCACTGCGCCACCAGGGAAGCCCGGCAGGCAGATTCTTAATCACTGCGTCACCAGGGAAGTCCCAATATGTTCATTCTAATATTATTTTATTAGTTTGCTTGATATTAAACTAGCCTAGAATAGGTTTCTCCAGAACAGACCCTGAGACTAGGATTGAGGCTAGTTTATTTGGAAGATGATCTCCAGAAGCATTGGTAGGGGAGGGGACAGTGAGCCAGGGAAGGGAAGGTAGCCTGAGGAGGATGCATTCACAAGTATGTTACTACCATGGGGAACTGGGGCTCATTTCCATTGTGCAACCCTGGGAGGTGGTGGAGAGCACACCTGAGAATTGTCCCACCCCAAGGATAAGAAAGATGGAGAATTTAGCTACTAACTCCCATCTGTCATGGGAGCTGTTCCCAAGGATGTTAACTCCCTGGCACTTCCAGTCAGCCTGGCACCCAGCATGCTCCTGTGGTCAGAGAAGCTCTCAGGCTAAGGGATGCAGGTACTGGCAATAGAAAGCTATCAGTGTACAGGAATCAGTATCCTGTACAGTACAGGAATACTGAGTGCCAAGGGGATATGAGTGGTGCCAAAAGTATCTACTTCAGAGGCATAACTGATTATAAACACATTATTTAAGCTTCCTGTTAATGGGAGGAAACCAGAAGGCCAGAGCAACCAAGGGTGGCAAGATAAGGAAAGCATAAACTGTAATCTTTGTGATAGCAGCCCTACTTTCTTCCCACACAGATCCTTGCATGCCTCTCCTCAACCCCCAGGCAGTCACTGAAGGTCAGGCTAAGAGAGGCTTGAGAAAATTTCTGCTTGTCTTCATAGAAGACATTGGAAACAGGTCAGAGGAGGAGCTTTACAGAGCACAGCCAGCAAGACAATGCAGTCCCTTTCTCGTCAATGGGAACTTGGTGCCTATATTCCAAGAAAATAATATTTCTTTCTCATGCTGTAAATTTTTTTATACATCTTTACTGGAGTATAATTGCTCTACTATGTTGTGTTAGTTTTTGCTGTACAACAAAGTGAATCAGCTATATGCATACATATATCCCCATATCCCCTCTCTCTTGAGCCTCCCTCCCACCCTCCCTATCCCAAAGGATATATTGGGGTATATATCCCACCCCTCTAGGTCATCACAAAGCACCAAGCTGGAGGAATCAGGCTCCCTGACTTCAGACGATACTACAAAGCTCCAGTAATCAAGACAGTATGGTACTGGCACAAAAACAGAAATATAGATGAATGGAACAGCATAGAAAGCCCAGAGATAAACCCACACACATATGGTCACCTTATTTTTGATAAAGGAGGCAAGAATAAACAATGGAGAAAAGACAGCCTCTTCAATAAGTGGTGCTGGGAAAACTGGACAGCTACATGTAAAAGAATGAAATTAGAACGCTCCCTAACACCATACACAAAAATAAACTCAAAATGGATTAAAGACCTAAATGTAAGGCCAGACACTATCAAACTCTTAGAGGAAAACATAGGCAGAACACTCTATGACGTAAATCACAGCAAAATCCTTTTTGACCCACCTCCTAGAGAAATGGAAATAAAAACAAAAATAAACAAATGGGACCCAATGAAACTTAAAAGCTTTTGCACAGCAAAAGAAAACATAAGAGGAAAAGACAACCATCAGAATGGGAGAAAATATATGCAAATGAAGCAACTGACATAGGATTAATCTCCAAATTTACAAGCAGCTCATGCAGCTCAATGTCAAAAAACCGAACAACCCAATCCAAAAATGGGCAGACCTAAACAGACATTTCTCCAAAGAAGATACACAGATTGCCAACAAACACATGAAGGAATGCTCAACATCACTAACCGTTAGAGAAATGCAAATCAAAACTACAATGAGGTATCACCTCACACCAGTCAGAATGGCCATCATCAAAAAATCTACAAACTATAAATGCTGGAGAGGGTGTGGAGAAAAGGGAGCCCTCTTGCACTGTTGGTGGGAATGTAAATTGATACAGCTACTATGGAGAACAGTATGGAGCTTCCTTAAAAAACTAAAAATAGAACTACCATATGATCCAGCAATCCCACTTCTGGGCATATACCCTGAGTAAACCATTATTCAAAAAGAATCATGTACCACAATGTTCACTGCACCTCTATTTACAATAGCCAGGACGTGGAAGCAACCTAAGTGTCCATCGACAGATAAATGGATAAAGAAGATGTGGCACATATATACAATGGAATATTACTCAGCCATAAAAAGAAACGAAATTGAGTTATTTGTAGTGAGGTGGATGGACCTAGAGTCTGTCATACAGAGTGAAGCAAGTCAGAAAGAGAAAAACAAATACCGTATGCTAATGCATATATATGGAATCTAAAAAAAAAAATGGTTATGGAAGGGTAAGCTGTGACAAAGTGAGAGAGTGGCATGGATATATATACACTACCAAACATAAAATAGATAGCTAGTGGGAAGCAGCCGCATAGCACAGGGAGACCAGATCGGTGCTTTGTGACCACCTAGAGGGGTGGGATAGGGAGGGTGGGTGGGAGGGAGGGAGATGCAACAGGGAAGAGATATGGGAACATATGTATATATATAACTGATTCACTTTGTTATAAAGCAGAAACTAACCATTGTAAGGCAATTATACTCCAATAAAGATGTAAAAAAAAATGGTTATGAAGAACTTAGGGGCAGGACAGGAATAAAGATGCAGATGTAGAGAATGGACTTGAGGACACAGGGAGGGGGAAGGGTAAGCTGGGACGAAGTGAGAGAGTAGCATTGACATATATACACTACCAAATGTAAAATAGATAGCTAGTGGGAAGCAGCCACATAGCACAGGGAGATCAGCTCGGTGCTTTGTGACCACCTAGAGGGGTGGGATAGGGAGGGTGGGAGGAAGATTCAAGAGGGAGGAGATATGGGGATATATGTATATGCATAGCTGATTCACTTTGTTATAAAGCAGAAACTAGCACACCATTGTAAAGCAATTATACTCCAATAA
Source organism: Orcinus orca (assembly GCF_937001465.1). NCBI lineage: Eukaryota > Metazoa > Chordata > Mammalia > Artiodactyla > Delphinidae > Orcinus > Orcinus orca. The sequence continues at coordinate 18,177,547 of NC_064567.1, read as the reverse complement.
AGATGTTTAAAAAATATGCTTAATATATCATCATTTTCTATTTTAAAACAGATTACTGCCAATGCCATGGGTGGTTCCTAAGAGTTTACATTAAATTTCCTTCATCTCAATGCAATGCATTTGTGTGTATATGTGTAAGTGTGTGAAGTCAGGGGTTTCCGTAGACTTAGAGTGAGTTACAGATTTCTGTTTTAGGAAAAAGTTTACAGATAAGGGAGCTGAAACCAGGAGAAATGAAGTGACTTGTCCAAGGTAACAAGGTGTAAGACCACCACTCAGGGGCTTCCCTGGTGGCGCAGTGGTTGAGAATCTGCCTGCCAATGCAGGGGACACGGGTTCGAGCCCTGGTCTGGGAGGATCCCCCATGCCGCGGAGCAACTGGGCCCGTGAGCCACAACTACTGAGCCTACGCGTCTGGAGCCTGTGCTCCGCAACAAGAGAGGCCGCGACAGTGAGAGGTCCACGCACCACGATGAAGAGTGGCCTCCGCTTGCCACAACTAGAGAAAGCCCTTGCACAGAAACGAAGACCCAACACAGCAAAAATTAATTAATTAATAAACTCCTACCCCCAACATCTTCTTAAAAAAAAAAAAAAAAAAAGGCCACCACTCAGACCTCATTTCCTCAAATTGAAGTAGACTATTTGGCAATGTGCATGGATATGAAATGCTTTCCATTAGCTACATCCATACTGAATAACTCAAGATAACTTTATCTTGGCAATTCACTGAATACTACACAAATACACAACTGTTCAAAAGGTTCCCAGTGCACTAGTAGAAATATTTTGCCCCATGGAGATTCCAATACTTTAACAGGGTGATATCTTCAAAAGATTTTGAAAAATACTGCCAATTCACCACTTGCAGATGCTTGTGGATACAGTTATTAGAGTCCATATTGAACTGCTCAAGACCCTTTCTTCTCTTTATTTTCTCTTCTTACCCATATCTTTACTTGGGTGTCACCACATGCTCTTTACACTAGTTTTTTCAAGTGGTGGGTTATAATCCGTTTAGTGGGTCATGAAATCAACTTAAATGGGACACAATCAGCATTTTAAAAAATGAAATTAATTAGATTAGAAAATATCAGCGTATAACACAGCAAGCATTATTTTATGAAATTTTTGTTTCAGTCATATACGTATGTGTGTGCACTGGGTGGCAATTTTCTAACTGTGGATTACAGTCAAAAGCACTTGAAAGTCAATGGCTCTCAGAGGGTCTCATAAGGACTTTAAAATGCTTTAACTCTGATTACCCCTTTCTCAACTCACATGTTGTGTTGGGTACTATTTTTATAGTAACACAAATAATCATTTATCACAATATACAATGCCTGGATTTACCCACGTTTGCTAATTACATCTGTGAACTTTTTTATTACAGTAAAACTCACATAAAATTCACAGTTTTAACCATTTCACAGTGTACAATTCAGTGGCATTTAGTACATTCACAATGATGTGCAACCATCATCACTATCTGGTTCCAGAACATTTTCACTACCCCAAAAGGAAAATCCACACCAGTTAAGCAGTTACTCTCCATTCCTTCCTCTCCCCAGCCTCTGGCAACCAGTAACCTGCTGTCTATGTATTTGCCTACTCTGGACATTTCAAATGGAATCATACAGTATGTGACCTTTTGTGTCTGCCTTCTTTCACTTAGCATGTGTTTGATTCATCCATATTGCAGCAAGCATCAGTACTTAATTCATTTTTTGTGAATAATATTTTATTGTATGGATACACCAGATCTATTTATCCATCATCCATTGATGGACATTTGGGTTGTTTTTACCTTTTGACTATTATGAATAATGTTGCTATGAATATTTGTGTCCAATTATCTGTTTGAATAGCTGTCTTCAGTTTTGGGGGTTATATACCTAGGAGTGGAATTGCTGGGTCATATGGTAATTCTTCGTTTAACTTTTTGAAGAACTACCAAACATTCTTCCACAGTGGCTGCACCATTTAAAATTTCCACCAGTAATGTACAAGGGTTCCAATGTATCCACATCCTCACCAATACTTGTTTTTTTTTTTAATTTTTATTGGAGTCTAGTTGATTTACAACGTTGTGTTAGTTTCAGGTGTACAACAAAGTGAATCAGTTATATATATACATATATCCACCCTTTTTAAGATTCTTTTCCCATATAGGTCATTACAGAGTATTAAGTAGAGTTTCCTGTGATATACAGTAGGTCCTTATTAGTTATCTATTTTATATATAGTAGTGTGTGTATGTCAATCCCAATCTCCCAATTTAACCCTCCCCGCTTTCCCCCTGATAACCATAAGTTTGTTTTCTATATCTGTGATGTTTATTTATTTATTTTTGGCTGCTTTGGGTCTTTGTTGCTGCACGCGGGCTTCTTCTAGTTGCAGCTAGCAGGGGCTACTCTTCATTGTGGTGCACAGGCTTCTAATCGTGGTGCCTTCTCTTGTTGCAGAGCACAGACTCTAGGCGTGCAGACTTCAGCAGTTGCAGCACGCGGGCTCAGTAGTTGTGGCATGTGGGTCCTAGAGTGTGCGAGCTTCAGTAGTTGCAGTGCATGGGCTCAGTAGTTGCAGCACATGGGCTCACTAGTTGCAGCACACGGGCTCACTAGTTGCAGCACACGGGCTCGAGGGCTCAGTAGCTGTGGCGCATGGGCTTAGTTGCTCCGCAGCATGTAGGATCTTCCTGGACCAGGGATCACACCTGTGCCTCCTGCATTGGCAGGTGGATTCTTAACCACTGTGCCACCAGGGGAGTCCCTGTGATATTTATTTTTATTTAAAAAATAATCATAGCCATTCTACTGGGCATGAAGTGGTATCTCATTGCAGTTTTGATTTGCATTTCCCTAATGACCAATGATGCTGAATATCTTTTCATGTGCTTGTAGGCCATTTGTACATCCTCTTTAGAAAAATATCTATTCAACTCATTTGCTCACTTTTTGATTGTCTTTTTGTTGTTGAGTTGTACAAGTTCTTTATAAATTCTGGATACTAGACACATCATTTATATAATTTGCAAATAATAGCTCCCACTCTGTGGTTGCCTTTTCACTTCCTTGATAATGTCCTTTGATGCACAAAAATTTTTAATTTTGATGAAGTCCAGTATATTTTCTCTTTTGTTGCTTGTGCGCTTGGTGTCATATCTAAGAAACCATTGCCAACTCCAAGATTATGAAGATTTACCCCTATGTTTTCTTCCAAAGGTGTTATGGTTTTAACTCTCACATTTAGGTCTTTGATCCATTTTGAGTTAATTTTTGTATGTGGTGTAAGATAAGGGTCCAACTTCATTCTTTTGCATGTGGGTATCCTGAACTTGATTTTAGAATCATTTTTCTTCTTTCTAAAGTGCATTCTTTTAAAAGTTCCTTTAGGGAAGGTTTCTTGGAGGTAAATTCAATCTATGTCAGTCTATGTCTTTGTTTCCCTTGTCCTTGAAAAAAGGTTTTGCTAAGCCTACAAATCTAGGTTGATGGTTATTTTCTCTTCAGAACTTTGAAGCTATCATTCTCCTGTGTTGTGGATTCCATAGCTGCTATTGAGAAACCTGATATCTACTTGTTGTCCTTTGTAAATTATCTACCTTTCTCCTCTGCCTGTTTTTAAGATCTTCTTTGTCTTTGATATTCTTTGGTTTTACTAAAATATATCTGGGTATGACTTTCTTTTTATGTATCTATTCTGTCTTGGACTCTATCTGTGGATTCATGTCCTTTCATCAGTTTTGGGAAATTCTCAGCCTTTGTGTCTACAAATATTGCCTTTTTTTTTTCTGTTTTCTCCTTCTGGAACTCCAATTAGATGTGTTATATTTTCTCATTATATCTTCCATGTAGCTGACCTCTCTTTCAAATTTACTGCCTTGTCTCTATGCATTATAGTCTGAGCATTTCCTTCAGACTTAATTCTCTCTTCACCTGCATATATTCTGCTGTTTACTTCATCCACTGAGTTATTAATTTCAATAATTATATTTTATTTATAAAGGTTCTAATTTATTTTTTTGAAATATGCCTTTTTTTGAATTTTATTTTATTTATTTTTTTATACAGCAGGTTATTAGTTATCCATTTTATACATATTAGTGTACGTGTGTCAATCCCAATCTCCCAATTCAACCCACCACCATCCCCCCCGCCCCCCGCCACTTTCCCCCGTTGGTGTCCATACATTTGTTCTCTACATCTGTGTCTCTATTTCTCCACTTTGCAGAAATCCCAAGGCTTAATTTTCTAATCCCAGTGCTGGTATTGACATTTTTCCCTCAAGGCAATCCTAGCCTTTCCATTTGTTTAAACTGCTCATCATTCCAAATTTAGTTGTTTTCATTTTCCATTTTTGGCACATGGGGATACCACTTATTTCTTGTATGTCAGTGATGTATTAAAACTATGTTTGAAATTTATCCAGGTTCTAGTCATCTCGTAGTGGGAGAGTCATTCTGTCTAGTCCATCATAATCTTAGCTGTGAAAAGCATTAGAAAAATTTTAATCTATATCAGTTGAAGGTTGTAACTTTGGAAGAAAAAAGAAGTGAGAAACAAATAATAAGCCATGTAGATGTGCTGAATAACAGGATTTGGTTTCTTGGACCATGACTGTATCATGTGTCTTTTTCTAGAAAGAGAGACAGCAGAACAGATGAAGAAAAGTTAGTTATAAATGGGGCTAAAATGGCTTGAACCAAATTCACCCTAAAGAGCAAAAAAGAAAAATGTCATCTTATAACTGACTACTTAAAATAAGTCACATTTTCATGAGATGATATGCTTCTTGAGAATAAAGACTATATTTCTCCCATACTACTCAGGGCCCCAACATAGGATACGTACTTATGTACTCTGTGGGATCCAAGACTGCTATATTAAAAAGATCTTTAAAGGTTATGTAGTTTAACATCTTAAATTTACAGACAAATAACTTGGATAACAGTTTTAAGCAATTTATCCTGAGGTCACACAGCTAGTATAGCAGATCGTGGGAGTAGACCCCAAATCTCCTGACTCCAGGCCACGCGTGTGTATTACACCACACTATATCATTGAATTGAGTCAGTATGAATTGTTCAAGTGTGTGGCACTGCATACCAAAAAGAAGGGGGAAAATCCTCTCTTTGAACTAGTTGTTTTTCTTCTTTTCCTTTTACAGAACTGATGACTTCATACATAACCTTGTTTGCTGAAAGAAGCACATATTTTCTATGAATATAAACACTCTATTGTATATTTTTAAAAAACAGTTTGCACCGTAAGCGCAAATTTTTAAAAAACTTTTTTGGTAATAGTTCAACTCCTAATCTCAGTGGTTAAGGATACTGCCCAGGAGTAAGCAAGAAATAGAACTTCAGTTAGAGATCAGGAAAGAGCTGATTTGTGCATAAGAATCAAGGTGTCTCAGACAGAGACATAAATAGCAAAGAGGTGAAGAGGGAAAGAAAGAGCTGTACATGTGTGAGGCGGTCAGGCTGGGACCTAAAATTCTAAAAGATGGATATGCTTAGCAGATTTGGGGGAAGTTCTGAAGAGGTGAAGACTCAGTGTACACTGTCTTTGTCTATTTTCTACCTCCCTTCATGGTGAGGCTGAGTAGAACTGAACTGGAGTTTCCTTAGTGATTCTTTAGTAAAAGGCTGCCACATGGTCGAGGGTTTGCTTGTAGCACTATGAACTCTCATTTGACCATTAGGTACTCACTTGTTTTACACAATACTAGGAATCCACGAGAACATGTACAGGGCATCTTAATTTCCTTCCCCAGTAACAGAAATGAGCTATGGAGGCAGGGTAGGGAGGATGTAGAGGATAGATGCAGCTGGGCTGAGTAGAGCAAGGACCCATGAAGGACAGGTGTATGTATATATAGGTGAGGAGAGCTAGAGATGTAAGTAACATAATGACAACTCTGGAAGTCCAAGAATAGACATAAGACTTTCCCACAGCTCACAGCCAGGATTAGTAACAGATCATCTAGAAAGAAACTACCCCTGTTTTACTACTTAAATAGTCCCATTGGGCCACTGATGGACATAGCAGGGAATGATAAAAGATGGGGCAGATACACATAGAGAGGGTGTGGCCAGAGTGGATATGGGGGGACTAGTCAGGAGGTAACTGCAGCCAAAGTGAAATGATACCATCTTGAATAACAAAAGGGTTGTAAGTACAGTCAAAAGGATATCTGAATGTTCTAAGAGAACACTACATAAAATTTTGGTGCAGTAAACTTGAAAGAAATGTCTGATTACATAGGAAACACAAATTACAAAAACTGACTTAAGAAGAAAAAGGAAACCTTAGTAGACTGGGTTGCACCAGGGGTGAGAGGTGGGATTGAAAGGGTAAAAAGTATGTAAAAATGTCTACCCTCTAAAAAGTTCCAAGCTAGAATGATTAATCAAAAGAATGCTATCAAACACTCAGGGGACTTCCCTAGTGGTCCAGTGGCTAAGACTCTGCACTCCCAATGCAGGGGGCCCGGGTTCTATCCCTGGTCGGGGAACTAGATCCCACATGCCTTAACTAAAAGATCCCATATTCCGCAACTAAGACCCGACACAGCCAAATAAATTAATTTTTTTTAAAAAAAGAAAAAACATTCAGAGTGCAGGTAATATCTATGATATTCACATTATTCCAAAGCATCAGAAAAGAAGGCATTTTCCCAATTCGTCTTACAAGGTTAGAATAACCTCAGGACCAAAATCTTCCCAAGAATCATTCAAAACTGTAGAACAGCCTCTTAAAAATTATAAACTAAAAATTATAAATAAAATATATAACAACTGATTCTAATGCCATATTTGTAAACCACAGTGCGCCCAAATATGTTTTACTTCAGAAATTAAAAGATAAATACTAGAATATCTATAAAGTGATCAACCAATGAATTTTATTAATAGAATAGAAGATTAAAAAGAGCAGAAGGTCAGGAGCCAGTCATTATAGCAGAAATCAGAGGCTGAAGAAGCAGCCAGGGGGTCCAGTCAAAACAGGTGAAAAGGGTTATTACAAGCAAACAACAGGGACAGTGAGAAAACTAAAGTATACGGGTTGAGTCGGTAAATTAGACATTTGGTGATCTTTCCTGTTGTTTTTTCTTTTTCCCTTAGGGGTCCTTCAACTACAACAGGAAGATCCTTCCTAGCACAAATAATTCAAGCTGTTTAGTATTCCCCATGAGGCTCCCATTGGTGTGCTACCAGTACAGCTGGAATTAAAAAAAAAATAGTAATATCTAATAAAATCACAGATTTCTTTGTGAAGTTGGCTGGTGATGAGAAGTCACATTAGCCCAGAGATTATACCCATGAGATGTTAAGATCTCTAAGGAGAACTCAGTAGATCAACAGACATTTGGGTTAGATGTCGAGAGTGGGCTTTGGCTACAGGTGGCCCCGAGGAGGAAATCTGCCCTCGTCACTCACTCGGTGACCTTGAGTCATTTACTTCAACTCTTGAGTCTATATTCCCATCTGTAAAATGGAGATAACGTGACATATCTCTCAGGGTTGTTATGAGAATTAAATGAGATAATGAAAATGAAGAAGTTAGAACAAAGTCTGGCCCGTAGTAAGGCATAGTAGCCCTTATCTTACATTGATTATTATTGTATTTGTTGAAACTGAGGCCAATCGCCAACCCCTTCATCACACATGCTTTCTCCTCTGACCACCGGAGAGCACATCAACATTGCCCTTCCCAAGTGAGAAATGCCCTTAAGTTCTGCAGCCTGAGACCTCAGGAATGCTCTGGTTAAGCCACTCTTCGTGAATTTTGTCAGAAGAGCAAACCAACCTTCTTGAAAGGCATAAGCAAAGTGTCTGCTTTCCTCCTGATATGTTAGTTCAGCAAGGAGTGGGCAGGATATAAGTTAGTGATTGAATATAAAATTATATATAAATATCGAGATACACTAGGTTTCTGGCATTAGGAAGCAAGGTAATTTGAGGTATTAACTTTCTTTTCCTTTTATATTTTAGAATAGTACTTCTTTGAAGTACTATTCTATACATATTTTCATTTTTTCCTGAAAATAACACTGTGAAGTACACAGGACAAAGTACATTTTACCTGTTTAACTGGTGTGAAAATTGAGGCTCTGGAAAGTTTAGTGACTCATTCAAAGCCAAAGAGATATTTGGTGTCAGAATTTGAACTGCCACCCAGATCTTAAGACATCATGTACAGGAATGCTCTTTTGTTTCTTTCTTTCCCTCCCTCCATCCTTCCCTTTTTATTTCCTTCCCTCCCTTCTTTTCTTCCTTTCTTCTTTTCTCTTCTTTCCCTTCCCCCAGCTCCTCCCCCTTTTTCTTCATCATGCAATATTTCACATATATATATGTCTGATCTAAATAAAATGAATGCCCATTAACCCACCATTCAGCTTAAAAAATATACTACCAACACTTCTGAAGCCCCATGCATTCCACCCCCTACTGTAATCACTATCCTGGATTTTGTAGTTATCGTTACCTTTTCTTTCCAGTTTTATCATGTTATCACTTATGTTTCCCTACAAATATCGATATTGCTTTATTCTGCATATTGATGAACTTTCTGTAAATGGAATCATACTGTCTGTATTCTTTTTGGCTAATATGCATCTGAGATTCAATCCTGTTGATGTGTATAACTGTAGCTCATTTTCACTGCTTTAGAATATTCCATTGTATGAATATACTGCACTTTATTCATCTGTTCTCCTACTGATGGGCGTTTGGGTTGTTTTCAGTTATGTGTTATTCTAAACAAAACTGCATACAACTCCAGTTGCACATGTGCAAGAGTTCTTCCAGTGAAATTACTGACTCATGGAATGTATCTACCTACGTTTTAGTGGCTAATGCCAAATTGTTTTCCAAACTGATTGTACCAATTCCCATAAGCATATGAATTCCAATTAGTCCCCATTTTCATCAACCTGGAATTGTGAGAAATCTTAGCCCATTTCACACCTTGTGCTCAGATCTTGGATTCTAAACACCACTCTCTAATAAAAGGAACCAGAGTTCCTTGGGGAAATAGTTGATTCCAGGGCCAAGGCAGGTAATATATAAGATGAGACTAGAACATCTTTTGCCAGAAAGTAAGAACATGCTCCAAAAACAAAACAAAACACAGGGGCAAAGTAACTCCTAAGTGCCAGAGCTGGAACAATTTGAGCAGCAAAACATATAATTATAGTATTAGATTATAATCCATAAATAAATGAGTCCACACTGATAAAAATAATAAATGAAATAAATAAATGGTAGAGATGGGACAACTCTTCCTTACGGTAGAACTTGAATTAATAAATGTAAAAGGAAAGAGAAAAATATAAAATCACCATGAAATACCACAATAATAACTGTTGTAGCCAAATTTCATCAATAGATGATAAAACTAGTGGGTAAAAGTTTGAGGAGAAATAAAGTTTCATGACTTCAAAAGATCTCCCCCAACATACTTATTAATTACAAAGGGAAAGATGTAATTTTATGGTGGAGAAACTTGGCAGAAACCACGTTAACCAAGTGATCAGGGTTAATACCACCAATAATAAAATATATCAACATCATGAACCCTGTGATATGATGCAGTGAAGAGAACACAATATTTCATGGTATTCTCACCTAAACTGCAGAACTGAGTTCAATCATGAAAAAAAATTAGGCAAACTCAAATTGAGAGACATTTGGCAAAATCATCTACACTCTTCAAGAATATCAAGGTCATGAAGGACAAGGAAAGACTGAGGAGCTATTGCAGACCTCAGGGCACCAAGGATAACTAACAACTAAATGCAATGTGAGATCCTAGATAAGATGCTGGAATAGAAAAGGGACATTAGTGGGAAATTAGTGGCAAAATTTGTATAAGGTCTTCAGTTTAGCTAGTAGTACTGTACCAATGTTAATTTCCTGATTCTGACGATTGTAGTATGCTTATGTCAGATGTTAACATTAGGGGAAGCTGGGTGAAGGATACATGAAACTCTGTACTATTCCAGCAACTTTTCTATCAGTCTAAATTTAGTTCGACATAAATTTTTCACCAGTCCAAAGTTGTAAAATTGGTAACTAAGTATGGAAAGAAATAGGTGTCATAAAGGTAGGAAGTAGAATATCAGCTGTATGCCTGATAAAGTTGTTGGATAATGTGGCTCAAGTATGAGGCAACAATAAGCTTCTTAATACCATCCCCAGACCTAGACAGACTGACTATCCACCCAGACAGGCAGCACTAGACCCTGAGGTCTATCGGGCAAAGGCAGTGGCTTTACAAATAAGATCATTCATGCACTTTCTCTCTGAAACAAGCCAATTGCAGGAATCTGTCCACATGTGTCTGTTTCTAAAGCCAGTGTTCTTAAGAAAAAAAAAAAAAACAGTTTGAGATATAATTTATATACCATAAAAGTTACCCATTTTTAGCATATAATCCAAATGAGTTTCAGCGAGTTTAATACAATTGTGCAACTATCACCACATCCAGTTTTGGATTCTTGCTGGAAGTCTACTCATTTCTTAACATTGCTCAGACTTTACCTCTTCCATTATGTATCTATAATTCTCACATCCCTGCCAACTCTTCTCACCCCCAGCCCCTCCCCACACACACTTAAGAACTCCCCCTCCCCCATCCAACCAAAACACCCTGTGAGTCCTCAATGATTGCACTTGCACATGTATTTGTTGGACCGTGATTCATAGTTCATGAGTTGGTTTCGCTCTTCCTGGGCCATGCTCCTGGAGGATAAAGATCATGTTTCATGTATCTTAATATCTCTTGCTCCTGGCACAGCTTATGGTAGGCATTAATAATATTGTTAATTCTCTTCCTTCATTCAATGAATAATTGGTTACTTTTTGGATTGATTTGCTGGTTGGGACCAGACCTGTGCATTTCTGAAGGTTTTACTTATTTTCTCCTTCTTCCTTTTCCTTTTTTTGTCCTTCTTTGTCACCCATTTTAGAGAAGGTAGAGAAGCAACAAAGCATAAAGAAATATATGTGTTTAGGCAAAGAGGAATATATATATATATAAAGCAACAGTTACCAGTTTTGGATAAAAAATGAAATATTTACCATAATATTTTGTTAAAAGTTGGTCCGTTATTAATATTTTGCCTAATATAACTGACTTTGAATCTGAGAACATAGGTTTTTTCCTAATGGTCCTAAAAATAATTTTCAACAGTAGGGAAGTTTTAGCAAGCTATAGCTGCTTGGCCTTTATATAATTGCTTAAAGTTTCGAAGGTGAAGAAATGTAGGTCATTTGGCATTGCAGTTCTCTGCTCCAGCTGTCACTGAATAATCATGGATCACAACAACCAGAGTTTCAGCCCATCATCTCTCCAAGAACCATCAAGTGTTAGAGCCTCTGCCATTACTCGTAAGTCTAATAACAGTCTACAGAACACCACGTATGAGAATAGCCTTTCTTGCTAATTTTTATATCCTGTGGCTACTGACAGGAGACTTACCTGTTCCTCTTATCTGACCTCACAGAGAGATGATGGCAGAGACTAGTTAGGAGACTCAACTGGCATAAAGAGACCAACACTCCAGTGGCTGGAAGTCACTGATGGTTATCAAACTGGTAACAAATTCTGTACTCTCATTATTCTTTACTTGAAAACTCACTAATAAGTGAAGGCAGTCAAACTATTTTCTAAATTTATTTAATAAGGATTCTGTACGGATTTAAATGGGGAATATAAAGAACTTTGTCTCATTCAAGCTGGAGTAACAGTCTACAGGTAAAGTAGCTTCTCTCTTCTAGGTACAAAATAGTACCTAGAAGTAGCTAGAAATGACAGATCTCAAAGCTACCATAGAACATTCTGGTAAAAAAATTCTGGGACCTCAGGTAGCCTCCAAAATGTTTATTATACATGGAAAAGATATTTTATATGACAGGGCTTAGTTTAGAAGCTGAAAATGATTTCATCTGTTGACAGATTATCTTTTGTCCGCTATTGTGATTTTTTTATACTATTTTAGATTTCTTTAATTTATTTTTCCTTGTGTATTTTTTAAATCCCTTAGGCTTCATGTTAGCTCACTAGCATTTGTGGCCTGGCACCTGTTTTGACTACGTAATCATGTGTCTTTCCCTACATAGTGCAGACCCTGAAGCCTTATCTGCTAGGACCAGCCTTCCGCTGCCCTAGGAGGGCCTCCCAGTTGCTTGCTATATCTGTTTTTCCCCAGAAGAAAACAAGAGAAAATTAACAAGGTTGATTTTACTCTCTACATAAGAAATTATATTGGGCCCTTAATCTATTGTTGAGACTATTGTTAAAGTTAAAATTTACTGAGCTCTTTCCATGTGTTAACTTATTTAAACAATATAGCTTTATGAGGTAGATAACCTTACCATGGCCCATTATACAACAGAAGAAATAAGGCAAGGGTGTTAAAAAAAAAAATTTGCCCAAGATCATATGGTTAGTACTGGACTGGAACCCAGGCGGACTGGCCCCAAAGCCCACACTCTTAACCCCTGCGCTACTGAATTTCCTTTGAACCTCCAAATCATGTTTTCCCCCTGCTGGACAACAACTAATCCCCAGGAACACACTTACATTAGAGATTCAGCCTGGGAATTAGGAAAATTGGGTTCTTATTCTGCGCTTTAACTACCTGGAAAGGAAGAGCATTCTAGGTAGGGAAAATGTTTGTGCCAAGGTCTAATGGCCATAGGGAAGAGGAAAGAAGGCCAATACCAGGGACAGTGGGAAGCTATTGCAGTGTTTCAAGCTGGGGGAAGGAGGGGGTTAGCTGTACCATGATCACAAAGATCACCCTGCCTGGCTAAAAGAGAGCAAAAGTGGATTCAGGAAGATTTGTTAGGAAGCTACTGAGAAAATCCATGCAAGAGGTGATGGTAGTTTGGGCTAGGGTACTGGTATAGTATGGGGGGTGGGGCAGGGAGGATGGAAAAAAGGTATCTTCTTGGGACTTCCCTAGTGGTCCAGTGGTTAAGAATCTGCCTTCCAGTGTAGGGGACACGGGTTCGATCCCTGGTTGGGGAACTAAGATCCCACATGCCTGGGACAACTAACTACTGAGACTTCACGCTCTGGAGCCCCCGTGCCACAACTAGAGAGAAGCCCATGCGCCGCAACAAAGATCCCGTGTGCTGCAACTAAGACCCAGCACAGCCAAATAAATACTAAAAAAAAAAAAAAAGAGAGCGAGAAAAGGTATCTTCTTGATTGAAACTGATTCTGATTAGATTATATATAGAGCCTTTAACAAAACATTCCAGAAATTACACTTCCAAATATGTGTTACTGCCTTAAAAGTGTCATATTGGTAGGTTATACACCCATTTTAATGATGCTGCATGGCTCTAAACAATTTTGTAAAGCCTCTTTTAGAAATTCCTTTAGAACCAGGTTATAACCAAACCAGAAAAACAGACTTATTGCTCTCTATATAGTCATACTTTATAAATCCCCAAAGCTAAGGAACTATGTGTAATATTGTTAACTTTATGCAGGCTTTATGAGAACTTCCTTTTATGAGTTTGACCTTCCAAGGCATACAGTAAGGACACTTTGGTAAGAAAACTAGCAAATGTTAGGCAGGGGTGAACAAAAGCTAAGTTGTCTGATTCTTTATCAAAGAATGAGGATATATTCTTTTGGCAAAGAGGGAGCCAACTTGGGAAATCCAGAGGCAGAAGAAATCCTTGGACAGTCAGGAGGGAATTTTTTTTTAAGGGAGCAGATAACCAATAAATCTTAGGAGACTGACAACAAATTTCTCACAGAAAAAAAAAAAAAGAAGAATGAAGTTATAGCCATCCGTTTTTAGAAGTAGGAAGCATGGTGGGGAGAGTTCAAATTTCAGAACCAAGTCAAACTCGGACTCTCTAAGTAGCTGTGCAGGTTTGCACAGATTGTCTCTGTGCCTTACTTTCCTCATCTGTAAATTGGAGACACATATGCCAGCAGTTTTGTGAGGTTTTATTAATTGAGCCCTGATTTCCAACCCCTCCCTCAATTTCTTTCATCTCAATACCTTTTCTTCAGGTTGAAAAGGAGGAAACTCTGGGGGGAGCAGGGGTGAAGGGGCTACCCTACAGGAGCTTTCAGGCTTCCCTGGCTTTCTTAGCTCTGCAATTCCAGGCCACAGAGAAAAGAATGCCTGGCGACTTTATCAGCCTCTCTGCAGAGAAGGCCAGCAGCCAGTACCTTTGGTTCAACAGACATTCCCAGAGCACCCTGTCATATAAGGAAAGCAGCAGCCCATTTACGTCCCTGAATCTTTCAAAGAAACTGAAACAACCTCAACGCCCAAGAGTAGGAAACTGGTTGAATTGTGAGACATAATACCCAAAGGCACAGTCACCTGATGGAATTTTAATCGAAGAAGAATATTAAATGACATGAGGAGATGTTCATAATGAATTAAGTAAATATTGCCATGAACCAGTATATATACTACAGATTCCTGTCTTTTTTTTTTTTTTTTTTCCTTTCTCTTTCTTCCCTTTGCGGTACGAGGGCCTCTCATTGTTGTGGCCTCTCCCATTGCGGAGCACAGGCTCCAGACGTGCAGGCTCAGCGGCCATGGCTCACAGGCCCAGCCACTCCACAGCATGTGGGATCCTCCCGGACCAGGGCACGAACCCGTGTGTCCCCTGCACCGGCAGGCGGACTCTCAACCACTGCGCCACCAGGGAAGCCCGGATTCCTGTCTTTTTAAAATAGTTGATTTATAGGGAAAAAATAGAAGGAAATAAAAATTAACAATAAATTCTAAGTGGTAGGAATGTGGGTGTTTAAAATTTTTTCTTTTCTAAGCCTTATGCAATAAACATAATATTTTTAATATAAAGTATAATACATAAATCTGATATAGCATTTGAAAAACAACTCCACAAGCAGAAATTATGACAACTTCATTCACCCCTTGATGCTCCACGTTGTACAGTAGGGAAATTTCATATAGTTCAGACTTCCCAATACCAGAGGCTCCCAGCCCCGCAGTGCATCTGTACTCTCTTTGGCATTCACATCTTGACAGTCACCTCTCTGGGTGGCAGCAAGATAACTAAGGAAATTCCTGTCCTGTAATCTCTGCAGGAGGCCAGGTCTCCATGTGAGTAGAGAGCAGGGAAAGGGGAGGAAAGCACAAGGCCTAGACTTTCTTGAGTTCTTAAAACAAGAGTACGTGTAAGTAGTTAAAACACTTTACATTTATCATTACTGTAGTTAAGAATAACTACCATTTACTGAACACTTTCCTTGTGCCAGGTACATCCTGCATTATCTCATTTAATTTTCACAATGGCCACTTAGATATTATCCCTATTTCACAGATAAAGACACAGGCTGAGGTCAGACAACGTGCCAAAGTTCCCAGTGCAAGGAAGTAGCAGACGTAAGGTGTTTCAGAGATTGAAAAACTATTTCAACATGGCCTCAGTTATTCTTTGCACTACTCTGTGAGATGAGCATTCTGTTTTAACTTGTAAAATGAAGGGACAGATGGCTTCAAAGTCTCTTCTAAGGTTCTACATGGCTGATCCCAAAGGGCATTTCCAGTTTTTGGTTTCAGTAGAGGGGTCGTGTACTGAATAGGTCAATAGGTGGGAGCCAAACACTTTGGGCCTGTTACACTAGATTACGGGGAGCATATTTTAATCTGACCCTGAAAGACGGTAGCGTGTGGTGGGAGGCTAGATACTAGCAGCAAACAACCAGATCATGACGATAAGATTGTCAAGGAGACAATCTGTAAAGGGGATATAGGATCAACTACTTTCTGGAGTTTGCTGGAGGGAAGGAGAGAGCCAAGGCAGAATAGCCTAGGTCTCTGGATGATGTTTTGATGCAAGGTGGACCAGCTCAACCCTACCTGCAAAGGCCCTGTGTAAATAGCTGTGAAATTTAGGCCCAGTATGTAGGCTTTCATAAAATTGTATTTTATTCAGGTCCTGAATAAGACAATCTGCTACTAATCCTTAAAGTACTATATGTGTTAACATTGACTTTTTGATACACTCACATAACAGAAAGAAAGACAACATGGCTATAATACTTTACTGCATTTTCATTTTTTATTTGGATGAAAGTGGGACTATACCAAAAGTCTGAAGTAGTGAACTGAGACCCTGAGTTATTTCCATACTATCTATACTGTTTGCTACATCAGAAGTAAATTTTCATGACTGGTCTCAATGGAAATAAGTTTTCAAATTAGTAATCTTGATTTAAAAAAATATTGCTTTTGTGTGTGTGTGTTAGGGGGGAGCAAGAGGCAGCAGGAGAGGAAGCATTTTCCCCAGAATTATGAATTAGCAACCTTGGATCCTTGCCCAGGCTCTGCCCCCAACCAGCTAAGTAATTCTGAATAAACTTCTTAAATTTCAGATTCCTCACCTGTACAAGGAGATTCTAAAAGGCAGGTGATGTTTGATGTTGTTAATGTTCTATATGACAAACCAGCATTCCACAGGTATACATAACAGTAAAACAAAATCCAGTGAGCCCTTAAGTCCAGAAAAGTATCGCTAAATGCTATAAGACTGACACTTGTCTTTATCCTGTCTTTATCCTCCAGAGTATGGATGGTGGGCACTCTAAGTAGGAAGCTTTGATGTTACACTAGCAGAAAAGGTTTCCCTTCACTTTGTCCTCACCTGGTACAGAGAAAAGGAAGAGGAAGTGGGTAAGAGTATAGGATTTGGAAGCTGCATTCTTGGGAGTCAAGACCGGAAGCTGCCTCCTCCAGTTGCTCTGACCTGACCTCTAGTTAATCCCACACAAGTTTAATTTGACTGTCCCTAGATGGTACCTATCACCTGCTGGGATCTGTCAGGCCTTGGATTTGTGCTCTCCCAGAAGTAAGGGTCTGTTCTTTGACATCCTAGGAGGAATTGTTATGCTCTAAGAAGGATAAAGGAAATACAGAACTAACTACCAATGCTTACATCTTAACGAATTCAATACATAATGTGTCACAGGGTTAAAAATGTGGAAATTAGCTTTTCAAATTTATGTTTAATTATTCTGAGGACCTGCTTGGCCATCACGTATCTACTGGACTTGTTATGAGGATGAAATAGGAAAAACTCAAAAGAGGATACTAAACACTAGGTAGGACAGCTTTTAGAAATCAAGAAGCAGAATTTCCCGTGTGGTCAGGCAAACAAACCAATCCTTATTATTTTCACACCCACCCAAAGGTTCTGACACTTTATGCTTCAAAGGCTTGTGTGGTAGTTCAATCCTACTTGAAGAAGCTTACGAGGCCCTGTGCCCAGCTTCGAGTATTTTCATAGGTTTCCCTTGTTCAGTAACTGTGGCCCCCCAATTTATCATTCTCATATCACTCCATCCTCTCTTCGTCTGTTCTATAAGGTTTTAGTGCCTTCCATGTTCACTGTTCTTCCCCCAACCAAAATAATCTTGGGGGATTGCCTAAGGGGAAATCCCTATAAAATTATCAACACTAGGAGAGAGTGAGGACGAGTTACTGCCCATAAATCGGGCACTTTAAAGGCTTTTGCTTTAATCACCGTTTAGGACTTAAAACCATGAGGAAAGCAGGCGCTTTCCTCCGCGAGGAGTGCCCACCTTCATCCGCCGGCTGCAGTTTCCCAAGAGTAAAGGAAGGCATCACCTCATCACTTCCAAGATTCCGACGACCCTTCTCTACGTTGGCAGGTATTTCCTTCACGACGCCAAACACTTTCTAACACCTAGACCGCTTAAAAGCTCCTGAAGTTTTCCAATTGCCGTGGCGACGCTCCCGGCTTTGTTTTTCTACTTCCCTAGGCAGAAGCCCGCCCACTAGCGTCAAAGCTAGCTCCTCACTGGCCCGAAAGTGTGCTCGTCTCCTCAGCAAGCCATTCAGAGCCTTACTTTCTACGCCGGGGATTTGAAAAACGGAAAAGACCTCGACCTGTTCCTGGGAGTAGGGTGGGGCTGTGAATGAGTGACAGCTTGACCCTCCAATAGTCAGAGCCATAGGACCTGCCCCTTGTGGCTCCGGGGCTAGAAAAGAGAGTCGATGCCGGCAGCAGTGATGAGTCTTGGGAGGTATTGGCGGCTTGGCGGTTCCGAGGAGAGGCTGCTGCTGGTGGCCTTTTTGCAGGTGAGTGGTTTTAATATTGCTGTTGCGAACGTTTCCATTTCTCAATGATGTGGTGGTTTATTTTGGCGTGCGGGAGGGCCAGTTCCTTCCTCCCCGGGTTCAGTCTTTGATGGGAGTCTGGCACTCGCGCGTGCACCCCTCAAGCTCCGACCCTCACTTATCCCCCAGGTCCCGCTCAGCTGTCCCTTTGTCAGAATAAGACTCTCTGGTCTGACAGCCGAAAGGAGGATTCCGCTTGGTAGAGGTACCTTGACGGCAAGAATAAACAGGAATTGAAGGGAGTGATGAACTCAACTCCCCTGGACGTCTGAGGCACGGGGTGACAGAGCCCCGTAAATAGTAGGGCTCCCACTGGGAGGGAGCTCGGTGTGTTTTCAGGGCTGTGCCACTATATTGAGGGCCATGGCAGACCTGGCCCTAAAAGTCTCAGTAGACAGAAAAAACTTGAACGTCATGAAAGGAGAAAGGTGAATATCTGCAATGGTTTATGGAGGGTTCTAGTCTGGAGCTAAATCACAGGTTCTTCGAACCACTACAAATGAAAAAATAAGTGTATTTCTTCTCCTTTCGAAGGGATGGGGGCCGTATTACTGGAGAAGGACAACAGAAATGTGTAATGGAAGTGAAGTTCACAGTTAACGTTTTAAGGATAATTGGTTGTTAGTTAACTTATTGTAACTCTCATTCCCCTACCACCTCCCTTCCAAATTATGGAGGCTTTATAGCTTGTGAGTGGTACCAGAATGTTAACTGACTGAATGCACACTTTTGGGGAAAAAAATCAAATGCTATCTTTCACCAGTAGCTATTAGGGTTTTCTATAATGAAAGCAGAACACATGTCATTTTGTCTTTTATTTTAAAACTGTCTTCCCTGAGGCCAGGGGACTAGGTTTGATCCATCTTTGTGTTCCTGTAGCACCTCACACACCACAGATGCTACTCAATTGTGGTGGGGTTGAGAGAAGCATAATTCAAACAAATGGTGTCGTGGAAGGAGCTCTGAGTTGGCAGTCAAGACACCTGGGTTTTAGTCTTGAAGCTATTTGTGTGATCTTAAATCATTCAGTTCTCTGTCTCTTAATTTTCGCATCTTTAAAAAGTGGATGTCGCATTGGATTATTTCCAAGGTCCATGCCTGTGTTCAAAGTCTGTTTTAAACTAAAGATCCTTAGACGTTTTCTAACACAAGTACATCAGCAAAATCTCATTGCAGTAAATTCCTAACCAGTCTGTTATCAAATAAAAGTTCCCAGCTACAACAGTAGTACCTGTTCTTTTGTGTCCATATTTAAACCAAACCAAGTGGATCATTGTAGAAAATTTGGCTGCTGTCCAGAATGAACATTGTACAGAAGTATAATGTGGCAGAAAATGTCATCCTTTATTCCATCACTCAGAGGCAACCACTGTTGGTGTCCGGGTAGATCTTTCAGTCTCTCTTCCTCTTTTGCCTCCTATGGTTGGTTGAAATTAAGTGGCATGTTTCATTTTAAGTAATGACATCTAAATTCAGCCATGCCCTCATCTTTGTGTGTCTGGTGCCTAGAGCACAGAGGACACGCCAGTGTCTGAACTGTTAGGTCACTTGAACATCCTTGGAATGAAATCTGGTGTGAAGGGATATTTATATGGGGAAATAGGACTAAAAGTATCACTTAATAACAAAACTCTTTAACTGAAACTTGGCCACAAATATGGATAAAATATAGTTTATAAAATGTAAAATAAATGTTAGCCACTTCACTAAAGCATTTGGATTGTAGAATATTGCTTAGTATTTGGTATGCTTCTAGGACTGTATCTTACTGGCAATGCCTCTTTCCGGAAACACAACATTTGATTGCATTCCTACTTCACTGTCTAATTTAACCTTTTCTCCTTACTGCCACCCTCATTTTGCTTTTTTCCCAGCTTTTACTTCTGCTCATACCATCAGCAAGTCAGGATCACTCTCAAGGGCCTGAGGTCTGTGTCAGTGTTCATGTGTTAGTCAAAGTCTGCTCCATTGAACCCAGAATACCTCACACTCTTTGGTAGACCACTCCACCATAATCTCATTTAGTCTTCTTCATAGCCCCTTGAGAATAGTAATTAGATAGGAAGGAGGTGTCATGAGTGGGTGTTGTGCACATGGGTGATGCCACGCAGGCTGGAACAGGCCACATGCCCCAGGCACACACATATGTCATTACACATGTGTGTCCCTTTCCTGTGAAGAGGGGTCTACCTGCTATGGTTTGTTACCTTTGTAACAAGTGGTTAATAGGTATAAAGTTGGAGAATGACAGGGTAATCGTGTCTGGAAAACACCTGTAAGTAATAGCGTTTGCTCCTGGTAAAGAGTTGTTCTTATAATGCAAACACAAATGGAACAGTTCCCATAAAGCTTTAGGAAAAGTAATAGATTATGGAACAATAGGTACTTTGGGATATAGTCATGTTTGAACTTTTCGTAATGAGCTGGGCTTGGGTAAGGCATATTTTAAGACCCTAAGGAAATGAGCTCCAGATTTCATTTCCACTGTTCCTTTTTAATCTATCAGAGACACGGTTAACCTCTCTTTTTCCTATCCTCACATCTAGCCAGCCTATCTTTATAGAGTTAGATCCCTAATGCAGCAGAGGTTAAGAGTTGTTCAAAGGTATGTAGTGAGGATTTGGACCAGGGAAAACATCCAAGTGGTCTAGGGTAGGATTTGAATATTTAATATTTAAGGGTAAGCTTTGGCTCAAAGCAACTCTGGCTCTGCATGCCTTATTTTATATTACTTCAACATTATATCATTGATCACATTTCTTACTCAATTTTGGAAACAGTAAACAAACTAAGTGTTTAGACTGGACTTTATCCTATAATTTTCCCCACTTGTTCATGAGTTGCCATACTAGAGTATTAGACATTATTATTTTTCAAACACCTGAGGAAAGGAGGAAGCACTGTCCTAGGAGCATTGGTTTGGGAGAGAGGACGAGACTCAGTTATGGTGGGTGAGGGAGAGGTACGTAAAATTATATGGTTTAATGAGGAGCAGGTGTAGGAGGCAGCAGCAAGATTTTTAGCTACATTTGTTGATACTACCTAGAGATTCTGGAAGTATTGTAGAAGTAACCTCAGTAAACGCAATGGCCTGATATGTACCAGTCTCCTACCTACCTACCCACCCTCTCCATCCCTACCTTGCCAAAAGGATGCTAATCTTGAAACATAACTCGACTTTACGGTGACATTTATGGAAAGGATATTTTTTACCCTGTCGCCAATTTAGGTGGGAAAAAATGCATATACGTATATATATTTCAAAAGGTCTTTGAAAATATGAGTCACCTGCAAATTGTGTTTTCTTCAAATCGCCTATTTGTTTCTTTTTTGCCAAGGCAATTCCATAGCACCCATTCCTGAGCAGGTATACATTCACCTGAAGTGTGAAGCATTTATAAAGATGTCTAATAAAAGTAATGCATGTCAAAATGACAGATTATATTTTTGAAGTTGGTTAACAAGATGAATAATTTTTTCCCTCTTCTATCTTGAACCCATTATTAAATTCGATGAAGCAAAATAAACTACTCAGACTGATTTAAATGTGCTCAGTACTATCTTCTGTGAGGGATAAAAACAGTTATGAATGGGATTCCATTATTCAAGGCACTTGCAGTTCTGGCTAAGAATGAAAGCAGGTGATTTAATAATGTTGGGATTATCCCATGACAGGATACTTAAAGGTTCAAAATGCTGATGTGATTAGTAGATCTGAATAATCCCAGCTAGGCCAGGGTTTGGCAAACTAAGGCCTTCTGACCCACTACCTGTTTTTGTACAGTCCACAAACTATGAATGGTTTTTAATGGTTGAAATAAATCAAAGTATAACAATATTTCATGTGCACGAAAATTATATGAGATTCTAATTTCTTTGTCCATATGTAAAAGACAAAAAAGTTCCAATATGTTTATTGGAACACAGCCTTATTTATTCATACATGCATTGTTTATGGCTGCTTTCAGCAGAATTGAGTAATTGTAACAGAGACCACATAGCCCACAAAGCCTAAAAAATTTACTCTTTGGCCTTTTACAGAGAAAGTTGCCCCCACCTGAGCTAAGCTGGAGTGTCTTTCACATCATCGCCTTTACCCCTTTTCAAGAGCCATTATGCTTGTCCAGGTCTTCATTAAATGTTACCAGAATGGTTGCAAAAGCCTCACAAGTATTCACATCCCTGGTTTTCCCATCTCCCTTACTTGTAGGTGCTGCCTGATCCTCCTAAAATACACATTATTAACCCTTTAACGATGTCCCAATACTTACAGAAGAACCTGCGTTCTTTGGCACAAGGCCCTTTTTGGGGCCACTATTCAGTCTTATCTTTCTAGACTAGTCTCCTCCTACTTCCTTGTTATACCCTATACTTAGTTTAAGATGCTCATATAATTTTCCAGGTGGGACCTTCAAGTGTGAAAGGGGCCCTATAATAAGTATGTTGGGAAAACAGGCCTAAAGCAAGACTGTTCTAGGCAAACCAGTTTGAATGGCTCACCATTTCTCCATAAACACCTATTCCCTTGCCCTCTACTCACTGTTCCCTTAGGCTGGAATTCCTTTTCTTTTTTCTATAAATCTGAATCTTAAACATCCTGGAATTCTTTTTCTTTTTTCTATAAATCTGAATCTTAAACATCTTTTCAAATTCAGCTTAAATAGTGCCATGTCCATGAAGCATTATTCAAGTAAAAAATCTCTCCTTGGGGCTTCCCTGGTGGCGCAGTGGTTGAAAGTCTGCCTGCTGATGCAGGGGACACAGGTTCGTGCCCTGGTCCGGGAAGATCCCACATGCCGCGGAGCAGCTGAGCCTGCGCGTCCGGAGCCTGTGCTCCGCAACGGGAGAGGCCACAACAGTGAGAGGCCCGCGTACAGCAAAAAAAAAAAACAAAACTCTCCTTTTCCATCTCCCATATACATGAACTGCTTTCTCATGATGTGGGTTAATTTCTGCTTTAGTGATACACACACATATCCCTTCCCCCATTAGTCACTTGGAGACATCATTCATGTTGGATTCTGTATTCCTCACAGGCCTAGCATTATGCCATGTTCAAATGGAGTTTGTAACACGTTTGAAGAATGAGTTAATTGACCAAACTTGGTAGACTGATGAGTATTTGGGAATGTCAATGTATAAATCATCCGTTTTAACGTAATTTAAGTAGTGAGAAAAGTTGGGTTTCCAAGGGCTGAGGACAGAGCCTTGGGTGCCAATATGGCAGTGGAGCAGAGTGGGTCAAGGCATATGTATAGGCTTTGGGGTCCAGCCTGCCTGAGATTGAAATCCAGCTCTGCCAGTTACAGTCTTTGTCATCTTGGGCAAGTTAACCTCACCTCTTAGGTTTCTGCATCTGTAAAACAGGAGTAATCATAGTAACTTCTCTGCAGAATGGTGGTTGAGGATTTAAATAGTCCCAAGCACACGGTGAGCACTCTGAGAAAGGTAGCGGCTATGGTGTCATATGCTGTCTTCATCGTCATAGTACTGTTGCTGAGGGGCAGAAAATACAGATTCAGTAAGAAAGAGAAAAAAAAACATCGTATATTAACGCATATATGTGGAATCTAGAAAAAGGTACAGATGAACTGGTTTGCAAGGCGGAAATAGAGACACAGATGTAGAGAACAAACATATGGACACCAACTGGGGAAAGTGGTAGGGCGGGGGTGTAGTTGTTGTTGGTGGTGGGATGAACTGGGAGATTGGGATTGACATATATACACTAATATGTATAAAATAGACAACTAATAAGAGCCTGCTGGGGCTTCCCTGATGGCGCAGTGGTTGGGAATCCACCTGCCAATGCAGGAGACATGGGTTTGAGCCCTGGTCTGGGAAGATCCCACATGCCACGGAGCAACCTAGGCCTGTGCACCACCACTACTGAGCCTGCGCCCTGGAGCCCGTGAGCCACAACTACTGAGGCCCGTGCACCTAGAGCCCGTGTTCCACAACAGGAGAAGCCATCGCAATGAGAAGCCTGCGCACCACAACAAAGAGTAGCCCCAGCTCGCCCCAACTAGAGAAAAGCCCATGTGCAGCAACGAAGACCCAATGCAGCCAAAAATAAATAAATAAATTTATTGGAAAAAAGAAAGACCTGCTGTATAAAAAATAAATAAATTAAAAAAAAAGAAAATATAGATTCAACACTGGGACATAACAATAGAAGAGCTGGGAGAAATGCAGCACCAAAATCTTGGAAGATTTTTTCTTCCCTTGATAGAAATAGTCAGCTTCAGAGGGGTCAAAGCCCTGTAAGTCCTGAGTGAAGATGGTCTTCACTTAGTAAGAAGTAACCAATCAGCAGTCTTTTGAGAGAGCATTTCAGTAGAGTGGGCAAGGTATAAGTTAGGTGTCAGAGGACTAAAAAAGTAATGGCCAGAGGAAGGGAAAAACAGCCAAGAGGAAGCGGCAGGAAGATGAGATGCAGCGTCATGTAAAAGATACGTTTGTTTACTAAATTTTTCTCTTTGAGCCACACCATACTTTAAAAAGGAAGGAACCCTGGGGTATGGTAATTCAGTGACCCGTGTGGCGCTTTGGGGGTATGAGGTAAATCATTGACTAAAATTCGTGCTTAATTCAAGTGCCAGTAACCCGTGCCAACCGATAAATGAGGACCCTTAAGAACCAACTCCAGCGTGGTGAGCTTTACCAAAAGCAACACAAAAAAACAAAGCTTGATTTTTAGAAAGGATAGTCTTTAATTCTTAGCCTGGCACCTTATTATAAGTTGGGGGTGACTATTGCCTGACTTGACCTTGTGATTTGAGGTTCTTCAGGCAGTCATACGCCGAGCCCTCCTTTATACTCACCTTGTTTGTGTGCATTTCATGAAATGTCTGCCTGGGTTGGGGAGACAAGCTGTGACTGGAGATTCTCCTGTGAAGGGAAGCCTAGTGAGCCTAGATGCTCACACCCAGACTCACAAATCTTCCGTGGTGAGGCAGAAAGAGTGCGGGTGTCAGAGGCACAGACCTGGATCGCAGTTCCAATTCCATTTAGTGGCTCTGTGTTTTTGGACAAGTCAATCAGTGTCTCTCTTTTCTCTGTGGAGATTATTATGGCCTTTCATGTTTAGTTGTCTAGTTGTTATACTAAACTGTAACAAAAGAACAATATAATGGATGATTATTCTTGGCGCTGCCTTTGCCATCAAATACATTGGAATTCTTGAGTTAAAGCTTCCTAAAGTCTCGGGCCTGACTATTTTTGGTTTGGTAGTTACCACTAAAAATGTCAGGCCTTAGCCTTATTGGCACAAGCTAATCCTTTTTGCCTAACTTTGATTCAGTCAGCACACCTACTAAGTACCTAGTATGTGTCAGGTGTCATGCTGGGTGCTAGAGATGGGGCAGTGAGTCAGACCAGCCCTGAGGCAGCTTACAGTCTAACAGGGCACACAGATGTGGAACAAGTGATCTGTCACAAGTGACCCATCACAACGGTACCTAGTGTCCTAAAGTAGGGGGCTGTGGAGGCACCTCACCACTTCCCAGTGGGTGGGAAAGAAGGGCAGAGAAGTCTGCAGAGGCTTTAAAAGCATTGTCCTCAGACCAGCCGCCTCAGCATCATGGAAGCTTGTTAGAAATACAGATTCTCAGGCCTGCCTCAGGCCTACTCATTCAGGCTCTGGAAGTGGGGCCCAGCAGCCTGTTTGAACCAGTCCTCTTGGTAATTCTGATGCACATTAAAGTTTGAGGACGACTAGCCTAGAGGAAATAACATTTAAGCTAAGCACTAAAGCTACACCAGTCAATACAGTAGCCACTGGTCACGTGTGGCTATGGAGCCCTTGAAATGTGGTCAGTCCAAATGGAGATGTGCTTTAAGTATAAAATATACATCAGGTTTCAAAGACTTACTAAGAAAAAAGAAAGTAAAATACCTCATTGAGAATTTTATATAGGTCATATGTTAGAATGATAATCTTTTGAACCTAAAGGGTTAAATAAAATGTATTATTAAAATTTCACCTATTTTTGCTGCTTAGTACGGCTTTTAGACAATTTTAAATTACAAATTTAAAAAAGCCAATTATATGTGGCTTGCGTTACATTTTGATTGGACACAGCTGATCGAAAGGCTAACTAGCAGGCCCCCAAAGCAGGGAGGGACTGAAGTGGGGGTAGAGGGGAGGGGGTGTTGGGTGAGGGTTCTGTGTAGGAGACAGTGTGTGCAGAGGTCCCGAGGCCAGAAAGAACATGGCATGTTCAAGGAAATAAAAGAAAACCAAAGTCTTGCAGGTCACATTAAGGATTTTGAGCTTTGTCCTAAGATCAACAGGAAGTAATCTGAGGGTTTTAAATAGGGTACTCAGTTTTCAGGAAGTTTGTAGCTAATACATGAGGGCAAGAGAGCTACAGCTGAATATTGCAAGGCTCAGAATCAAAGCTCCCCCCACCTGCCCAAAAGATGGTGGGGATGGAGGCATTTGGACAGGAAGTACTATTGAGAGGGAGGGAGCGGGACCCTGCTCGTCAGCAGCCCCTGCCCCAGGATACGAGGCACGAACACCCCTGCTGAAGAGAGAAGCAGACACCTGGGAATAGTTTGGTGTTCAGTTCATTTTCAGCTTGGTTAAAGTTGAGAGCTAGAGGAAACAAACATTCCAGAAGAGTCCAAAGTTGAGTAGGAGTTTGATTACAGAGCTGGGACTCTGCAGGGCACTGGCGAAGTTTTGGTGAAGAGAGGGTCAGGGACAAGGAAGCCTGGCACACGTGGGGATTAGAGGGTCTGTCCTTTGAAAGAGTGCGCTGGACAACCACAGAGGAAGGCTGGGGTTAGAGCCTGGAGGCTTGGGGTCTGACCAGCTCCAGGGGGCAGGAAGGCGGGGCTGGGGGGGGTGGTCCTCATTCACCTGTGGCCTGGAGGAGGTTTCTCTTTAAGTCACAGTCACACACTAGCAGACTCAATCTACTCTCAGAAATGTCTTGTTTAGCTCACATTTTTAAAATGTATTCAAATTAGTTGCTAGTATTTGTATTAGATATCACATAAAATTCACATTTCCAGTTCTTTTGAGAATTGGAAGATTGAGGACCCCAGTTCCTCAGTCTCACAGAGAAATGGGCTGGAGCTAAGTAGCAGCTACTCCCTTCATTTTTCATTTGAGCTTCTAAGAACTGAAATGATCACATTAAAAAAAAAGACATTTACCCTAAAAACAAAACAGAATCCACAGGTTCTGTCTGGTCTGAGTCTTGCATTCTCTCCAGTCTTTGTTTTCAGCAGCCCTGGCTTCTCCTTGTTCTCCAGAAAAGTTCTAGAATGGTACCCTTAGCTCAGCGAGACCAGATTATACAAATGCTTTGTCCATGCACACGAGTTGCTTCCATCAGAAAAGCGCGTGTTCCCTGCAGTTCAGCACTTTTCCTACCACCTTGCAGCCCCACAGCACTGCTCCTCACAGATCAGCCTGAAACTTTAAATGAAACTGACTACAGTGTTATGTTTGTTGACACTTGACATCCAGCTCCCACAATGATTAAATTGTAAAGAATGCAAACTATAAACCTCAACAGCTCCTTTGTGAATATTCAGTAGTTAATTAAATGGCAAAGATCAGTTGATAGCAAGGAGGAGAGAGGGAAGGGACTTTCTGTTGACCTGAGGTAGATGTTCCAGTTTGGTACCTTATCCTGTATTCGCCGTCTGTCCACCGGAGTAAAGCGCAGGTGTGTATTTATTTGTAGAGTCCTTGTGGCTGTAGCACTATTTCTCTGCTCCAATATATATATTTTGAGGGGAAGAAAGAGAAATTGTTTTATTTCTTTAAGTAAGCAAATAGAGCAGATTAAAATACTGCAGAGCTTGGTGATAGTTGCCTCAGTGTTCATGATATTATTGCTACATTTTTTTTGTTGCCTCCATATAGTTTTTAATCAAAAGATGATGGAGAAGTGCCTCTGCCTATAATATTTGTCTATCACACCTTCTTCATTTGAAGGGAAAGTAGCTTCATCAGCCTAAGGAGCTTCTTGTTTGACAAGACACAGTAAGGGCTGAGGTAGAGAACAATTGATAACTTCTCTTTTCTCCATCCCCCTCCTCACCACCACCGAAAACAAAACAGTAAATGTTGCGTGGGCATGGATCCAGTTTTTGATGGGCCTGAAACTTCTAGTACTTACTGGATTGGGGTGGGCCCTTTAAAAAAAAAAAAGCAATACAGAAGTGTCTTTTGCTGATTAAACACACACACACACACACACACACACACACTCTCTCTCTCTCTCTCTCTCTCTCTCTCTCTCTCTCTCAATGATGTGAATTCATTATTTGGTCTCTCCCAGTGCCTTAGAAGGAGTTTGTTCAAGTGAGGGGCCCTGAAACTTGAGCTTCATTAGTTTCATGATTATTCCTCTTCCGGGCACCGGTAATCCCCTAGACAAACACTGCCCAGTTCTTTCATCCCATTCTCTGTTCTGCCACCCGATGCCCATCTGGGCTGAGAATAGAGACATTGCTTTCCCTCTGGAAAGTCTTAGCTCTGCAAGGTACCTTCACCTGAGTCCTTAGCCCAGTTTCTTCCAGTGACCTGATGCTTCCCCACTTCACATGCACTAAATAAAGCATCAAATTTTATTGATACCTGATGAGAAAGGGAAGTCATAAACCTAACCATTGTAGCCTTTCAGCCACTTGCAAATCACCTCAATCTGCTTCCTCCCTTGGGTCCTCTGTTGGCCCTCCACTGAAATTGGAAGCTTTGTTTTAAAGACATTTTTCCCCCTTGAGAATCTCTAGGAATTACTAAAGGAAGGAAGAAATTAGATCTAGATTCCAATTAACTTTGTCATTGACTGTTATATAACTGTGGGTGAATCACAGTTTAAGTGGGACAGAAAATCTCCAGTTAATGGAAGTTGCCAAGAATGGCAGAAGCCCAGGCCCTGATCATATAATCTCTACCCTCCAGTGTGGAAAGTGCTGGGCTAGAGGTGGAAAGCGCTGGGCAAGTAAACTGAGCAGGGTTTGTCAGTGTAGATCTGTCCACTGCAAGGAGAGCGAGGCAGGCTGATGCAGCCAGCCCGAAGATTCTCCACGGGACAGAGTGGGCCCAGCAGATCTTTGGGCCGGCAGCTTCACTTAGGAAGTTCAGAAACACTTTAGGGTTGCCTGTCCCTCTTTACTAGAGTCTTCGCCTGCTGAGATGTGGCTGGCATGTATAGGACAGCTGAAGGGTTGGGAGAAGGAGAGGGGGGCCTCCTTATCAGTGTGCTTCCTCTCACTCCTACAGACCTGCTTCTGGTAATCTGTTTCTACAGGCAGCATCTCTCAGCTGCTTAATTTGATAGCTTGTTTTGCATCCAATTTATTCCTGCCAAAAACTCTATCTTGAGGCAGGTGAAAGATTATTTAGGTAAGTACCATATTGGGTGTTAATGTTGATTTAAATCATTTTAATGTTTAAATGTTGAACCTTAGATTTTCTTGTATGTGATGTAGCCTGTGGCATTGAAGAGCTAGTTGCCACCAATCAATGATTTACATACCAGATGAATGTGGTGGTTTATTGAATTAACATGTTTAATAACTTCGATAATAAGACGAGACTGGTAAATTATTTCTCCACCAGAGGGGGAAACAAAATGAGAAGGGTGCCTTCAGTCTCGAGTCAGCTTCTCAGACCTGGGAGTTCCCAACTACGAGTCATCCCTTTAGACACCTAAAACTCATTCTATTAAATCCTGTCTTCTGTAAGCAGAAACTGCCTTTTTATCTGGTGGAAATGTAGCATGCCAATAGAATGAAGTGTTCTGTTGTTTTATGTCATACAATTACTTACTACCCAGCCATCAGAAAATTTGTCAACTAACTAGGTTCCCTGTAATTATCTGTAGACTCTGTATGTGCCACAGTATGTATGAGTTGCCAGATGTCTGATGTCAAAACTGTTCAAGGAATCATTCCAGTGTGTTTTAGAAACTGGCTGTTGAAAAGTTGTGCTTCCACCCCCAGGTAGTTAGTTGAATGAAGAATATAACTTATACTTTTTGTTTCTTCTCTTTCTAGATGTCTTGCTGTCACTGAACCCTGGCCCATTGGAAAGCACTAGAGAAGCTCAGCCATCAGTATGTCCAAGTACAAACTGATTATGTTAAGACATGGAGAGGGTGCTTGGAATAAAGAGAACCGTTTTTGTAGCTGGGTGGATCAGAAACTTAACAGTGAAGGAATGGAAGAAGCTCGGAACTGTGGGAAGCAACTCAAAGCGCTAAACTTTGAGTTTGATCTTGTGTTCACATCCATCCTGAACCGCTCCATCCACACAGCCTGGCTGATCCTGGAAGAGCTGGGGCAGGAGTGGGTTCCCGTGGAAAGCTCCTGGCGTCTCAATGAGCGTCACTATGGAGCCTTGATCGGTCTCAACAGGGAGCAAATGGCTTTGAATCACGGCGAGGAACAAGTGAGGCTGTGGAGAAGGAGCTACAGTGTGACCCCACCGCCCATAGAGGAGTCCCATCCTTACTACCACGAAATCTACAACGACCGGAGATATAAAGTGTGCGACACTCCTTTGGATCAGCTGCCGCGATCCGAGAGCTTAAAGGATGTTCTGGAGAGACTCCTTCCTTATTGGAATGAAAGGATTGCTCCTGAAGTATTAAGTGGTAAAACCATTCTGATATCTGCTCATGGAAATAGCAGCCGGGCACTCCTGAAACATCTGGAAGGTACCATCTTTATGCTACTACTTACTGAAGGTTGCTTCTGGGCCTTAATCTAGAAAGGAACTGGTTTCTAAGCTAATAATGCACAGTTTACGTAATAGACTTTCCTTCCCTATTACCTTTTGTCCTTTCAGTCTTTTCAGGATCCTTTTGTTCTATCAGTCAAAAATCCTGGGCCTTTTACATTCGTGTTATTTGAAGCAGTGATTCTCTAACGTCAGCAAGCATCAGAATCACCTGGAGGGAGGGAGGGCTGGGACCACCACTGGTTTCTGGCCGCACCCTTGGAGTTTCTCAGTCTGTAGGCCTGGGGTGTGGCCCAGTAATTTGCGTTTCTAAGGAATTTTCAGGTGGTGCTGATAATGATGCTTGGGCTTCTCCAAGTGCTTGAGAACCACTGATCTAAAAGATTCTGTGGCTTTTGTTGTAACAAGGTAAGAGGAGGCTAGGGAGGGAAGAAATTTTTGTAGAAATGGTATGCAAGGTAAGTTTTTTTTTCTTTTGAGTCTTTCAAGTTAAGTAAAATCATATAGACTTCAGTTTTGCTCCCGTTCTTCCAACTTTAAACAATCATTGCTGTGTCTTCAGACCTAGGTTTCCTGAATAATTGTTTTGTTCCAGTCTTCTCTTTGTTCCAGACCAGGCTTAGTCATCGACTGGGAGAAAGTTCAGGAGAAGGAAAATAAAAAGATGGCTTATTGGAGATAATTAGTAGCCTTAATTTTATTTTAACTCCTTGATGTTATGTTCTAGAAAGTACTGTGTTTTTACCTTCCTCTTAAGTAACATGAACTAAATGAACTCCTCTGAGGACTTGAGCTCACCAGTTTTGGGCACCAGTGATTGCACAGTGACACCTTCAGGGGGTTTCTCCCTCCCCTCTCTCCCTTCACTAAATAATCCCGGACGGTTGTGTGTTTTGAGTGATCTGCTCTGTCTGGTGTTTTCCTGTCTGTCGTCACTGTCAGCAGTCAGCCCACTGGCATTAGAATGCATTTCTCCAACATTCCCTTTTCATTCTGCTTTACTTTTCTATATGAGGCTGTGAAAAATGAAAAAGTTGACCTTGCACATGAAATAAGTGAAAATAGGTTATTGTTAACAAAATGAACTGATCTTTATAAGATTTTAATGTAAACCTTTTAGCATGTGTTTTTTTTCCCCCTAGTTTTTATAACATGGCCAAGAGCCAAGTCATTACTCATATACCTGACCTCCATTCATTGTGCAGAGATCTAAAATCTACAGGCTTTATTGGCTATTTAAAACATCATTGGCCAGACATGGCACTTGATCTGTTTGTGTATGTGTATATATCTTATTTACTCAACTATATAAATGGTATTATTCTTCCTTGTTCAGAATAGTCATGTATTTGATTAAATATCTATATATAACTTCATCATTACTGGATTTATTATAGTACTTTATTGTTTGAAGAAGAGTTGAAGCTCCTCTTAGGACAACAACAAACTGAAATTCAGAATTTCAGAGTTTCTGCCAGAAGATGTATTCTCTGTCTCCATGCCAATTCCTTTTTTCCAGAGATGGGACTTAGATCTCTTTGTGGCCAGATTCCCTTCCCTTAAGAAAAGGCCATCATCTCCTTCAGGATCCTCTTTTCTTCCCCATCTCAGCTAGGAAATCCTCCTTTTAAAGACAGTTTCCTGCTGGTTAGTACCATTTACCCATCTTCAGGTTTAGAGCACTAAGATTATTCTGCAGCCCTGACCATAGCGTATTCTAGATACCCCCTTCCATTAGTGTGTTGGTAACTTAACCACTTGTTACTGTTATTTTTGAAAGAAATAGGAAGGTTTAACAAATGGTGGTGAAGAAGACTGCCACCATTGTAGGGATGCAGGGGAAACTGCCTGTCGAAGGCAAGGTAACACATAGAAAAGCTGACTATCTATATTTGAGGGAGGTTTTGAAACCATTAATAGTTTATTGAAAAACAATCAAATGGTATAGCTGCTTGGGAAAACAATCTGGCAGTTCCTTGATGGTGACACATAGA
This sequence comes from Orcinus orca, assembly GCF_937001465.1. Taxonomy (NCBI): domain Eukaryota; kingdom Metazoa; phylum Chordata; class Mammalia; order Artiodactyla; family Delphinidae; genus Orcinus; species Orcinus orca. Next base: position 18,144,682 of record NC_064567.1, on the reverse strand, counting down.
GGTACCATATGATCCAGCAGGTCCACTCCTAGGTACAACCTGTATTCATTTCCTAGTGCTACTGTAACAAAGTACCCAAAACTGGGTGGCTTAGAAAAACAGATAATTGTCTCACAGTTCTGGGAGCTGGAAGTCCTAAATCAAAGTATTGGCAGGGTCCTGCTCTCTCTAATGACACTAGGAGAGAATCCTTTCTTGCCTCTTGTAGTTTCTGGTGTTTGCTAGAAATCTTTTTTTTTTTTTTTTTTTTATGGCCATGTTGTGCAGCATGTGGGATCTTAATTCCCTGACTGGTGATTGAACCTGTGCCCCCTGCAGTAGAACCACTGGACTGCGAGGGAAGTCCAGAAATCTGTAACGTTTCTTGGTTTGTAGATGCATCAGTGCAACCCTCCATCTTCACTTGGTGTTCTCCCTGTGTGTCTCTTCTTCTTGTCCAAATTTTCCTATTTATAAGGACACCAATAATATTGGACTAGGGCCTACCCCAAGGACCTCATTTTAACTTGATTACCTCTCTAAAGACCTGTTTCCAAGAAAGGTCACGTTCTGGGGTACTGGAGGTTAACTTCAGCATATCTTTTTGGGGGGAATGCAGTTCAACTCATAACAATACCTAAGAGAAGTGAAAACATATGTCCACACAAAAACTTGTACACAAACCTTCAAAGCAGTATTACTCATAACAGCCACAGCCACAGTGTGGAAGCAACCCAAATGCCCATCAACAAGTGATTAGATAAGTTAAATGCAGTATGTCCATACAATTAAATATTATTCTGCATTAAAAAAAAATGAAGTACTGACACGTGCTATAACATGGATGAATCTTGAAATCATGATTACATGAAAGAAGCCAGGACTTCCCTGGTGGCGCAGTGGTTAAGAATCTGCCTGCCAGTGCAGGGGACACAGGTTCAATCCCTGGTCCAGAAAGATCCCACATGCTGTGGAGCACCTAAGCCCGTGTGCCACAACTGCTGAGCCTGTGCTCTAGAGCCCGCGAGTCACAACTACTGAGCCCGTGAGCCACAACTGTTGAAACCCGCATGCCCAGAGCCCGTGCTCCATAACAAGAGAAACCACCACAATGAGAAGCCCGCACACCGTAACAAAGAGTAGCCCCCGCTCGCCGCGACTAGAGGAAGCCCTGCGCACAGCAAAGAGGATGCAACGCAGCCAAAAATAAATAAATAAGTAAATTAATTTATTAAAAAAAGAAAAGTCTGCCCTGTTTAAAAAAAAGAAAGAAAGAAAGAAAGAAGCCAGTCACAAAGGATCACGTATTGTAGGATTATATTTGTATAAAATCTCCAGAATAGGCAAATCTATATGGACAGAAAATAGATGATTTGTTTCCTAGGACTGGTGTGGAGGGGAAGAGGGTGGATTGAAGAGTGACTGCTAATATGTGCAGGGTTTCTTACTGGGGTGGCGAAAATGTTCTAAAGTTGACTGTGGCGATGGTTGTACAACTCTGAACATGCTAAAAGCCATTGTATACGTTAAGTGGGTGAATTGTATGGTATGTGAATTACCTCATTAAAGCTGCAAAACAATTTAACCAATGAGATTTAAAGATGAAACGATTTGACATTGGCCTAGAAAGCAATAGTTGAGGGCAAATACGTGGAAGTGACAGATAACAAAGGAGATATGCATGGATGTGGAGTATAGAATAAAGAAAAGAATTAAAACACAGCTTTGACCAGAAATGTGTTTACAGGGGTTACTGAGAAATAAGCAGGCATTTATCCTCAGGCTTCATTTAACTTTTCTTCTGAAGGTCTTTTTTTTTTTTAATTTGGATGTACAGAACTAAATTAACTTTCAGAGATTAATGAAATAGAAGCGACCTTAAATTATAACTCCTGTCCCTATCACTATAAATAGGCTACGCGGTACGCGGGCCTCTCACTGTTGTGGCCTCTCCCATTGTGGAGCACAGGCTCTGGACGTGCAGGCTCAGTGGCCATGGCTCACGGGCCCAGCCGCTCCGTGGCATGTGGGATCCTCCCGGACCAGGGCACGAACCCGTGTCCCCTGCATTGGCAGGTGGACTCTCAACCACTGTGCCACCATGGAAGCCCCTAGAAAATGTTTTTACTTGGGGGATAATTGATTTAAAGCAGTGGTGTTTATGCTGGAAGAGGTAAATTGTACAAAGAGTAGGAAGTATGTGTAGAGAAAGATGTGAGGCTGGCAGATGCCTGAAGGAGAGGAGAAGGGAGGTGAATGGGAGGGAGACAGGGAATAGAAATGGTAGGGCTGGTGGCCAGGGAGGATGGCAGACATTCAGGGAAAAAAACTGGCAGAAAAGTCAGAATATACCACTAGGCACAAGCGAATAGCTGGGGAAGCAAATGAAGTGGAGTGAGGATTGCGGTTTGTCCATAGGAAGACATAAGAGTGGTTTGTAGTCTCAGCTCAGCCATCCTGGGGAGGAGAACAACTTTGTTCCCTTTTGGCCTATAGTACCCCCTGGTGGTACTGTGGTTAAGATTCATCAAATTCTTTGATGTTGCTAAGATTCCCTGTACTAACTTCCATGCCTCACATGGAAGAATTACTTCATGTGCCTGAAATAGACTGGACTAGATTTTAGGATCACATCATACATTAGTTGTCATCTTTTGTTTTAGGGGTCCTCTAAAGGCCAATCTCCACTAATAGAATTCTCTTGCAGTGTGTACTGAAAAATTAGATCCAACTATTCTATGTCACAGCTCTAAGAATTAAGCATAAGTCACTTTCCCAAAGATCAGAAGAAATAGTGTATGTTATTTCTCCCATCATTTCTGTTAATTTAGTGAGATTTCAGCCCTTTTAAAATTTATTGTAGATGTATATGCTCACTGGAATAAGAATACTAGCATCTGTCCTCTTTACTTGCATGTCTAACTTATTTTAATGTTTATTTTTTATTTATTTATTTTTCTTATTAGTCATCAATTGTATACACATTAGTGTATACATGTCAATCCCAATCTCCCAATTCAGCTGACTACCACCACCACCACCACCACCACTTTCCCCTCTTGGTGTCCATACGTTTGTTCTCTACATCTGTGTCTCTATTTCTGCCCTGCAAACCGGTTCATCTGTACCATTTTTCTAGGTTCCACCTATATGCGTTAATATACGATATTTGTTTTTCTCTTTCTGACTTACTTCACTCTGTATGACAGTCTCTAGATCCATCCACGTCTCTACAAATGACCCAGTTTCGTTCCTTTTTATGACTGAGTAATATTCCGTTGTATATATGTACCACATCCTCTTTATCCATTTGTCTGTCGATGGGCATTTAAGTTGCTTCCATGACTTGGCTATTGTAAACAGTACTGCAATGAACATTGGGGTGAATGTGTCTTTTAGAATTATGGTTTTCTCTGGGTATAAGCCCAGTAGGTGGATTGCTGGGTCATATGGTAATTCTATTTTTAGTTCTTTAAGGAACTGCCATACTGTTCTCCATAGTGGCTGTATCAATTTACATTCCCACCAACAGTGCAAGAGGGTTCCTTTTTCTCCACACCCTCTCCAGCATTTGTTCTTTGTAGATTTTCTGATGATGCCCATTCTAACTGGTGTGAGATGATACCTCATTGTAGTTTTGATTTGCATTTCTCTAATACTTAGTGATGTTGAGCAGCTTTTCCTGTGTTTCTTGGCCATCTGTATGTCTTCTTTGGAGAAATGTCTATTTAGGTCTTCTGCCCATTTTTGGATTGGGTTGTTTGTTTTTTTAATATTGAGCTGCATGAGCTGTTTATATATTTTGGAGATTAATCCTTTGTCCGATGATTCATTTGCAAATATATTCTCCCATTCTGAGGGTTGTCTTTTCGTCTTGTTTATGGTTTCCTTTGCTGTACAAAAGCTTTTAAGTTTCATTAGGTCCCATTTGTTTATTTTTGGTTTTATTTCCATTATTCTAGGAGGTGGATCAAAAAATCTCTTGCTGTGATTTATGTCAAAGAGTGTTCTTCCTATATTTTCCTCTAAGAGTTTTCTAGTGTCCGGTCTTACATTTATTTGAGATATTTCTTGTTTCTTGAGGTAGGCTTGTATAGCTGTAAACTTCCTTCTTAGAACTGCTTTTGCTACATCCCATAGGTTTTGGATCGTCGTGTTTTCATTGTCATTTGTCTCTAGGTATTTTTTGATTTCCTCTTTGATTTCAATGATCTCTTGGTTATTTAGTAATGTATTGTTCAGCCTCCATGTGTTTGTGTATTTTACGTTTTTTTCCCTGTAATTGATTTCTAATCTCATAGCATTGTGGTCAGAAAAGATGCTTGATATGATTTCAATTTTCTTAAATTTACTGAGGCTTGATTTGTGACCCAAGATGTGATCTATCCTGGAGAATGTTCCGTGCACACTTGAGAAGAAAGTGTAATCTGCTGTTTTTGAATGGAATGTCCTATAAATATCAGTTAAATATATCTGGTCTATTGTGTCATTTAAAGCTTCTGTTTCCTTATTTATTTTCATTTTGGATGATCTGTCCCTTGGTGTAAGTGAGGTGTTAAAGTCCCCCACTATTATTGTGTTACTGTCAATTTCCTCTTTTACAGCTGTTAGCAGTTGCCTTATGTATTGAGGTGCACCTATGTTGGGTGCATATATATTTATAATTGTTATATCTTCTTGGATTGATCCCTTGATCATTATGTAGTGTCCTTCCTTGTCTCTTGTAACATTCTTTATTTTAAAATCTATTTTATCTGATATGAGTATTGCTACTCCAGCTTTCTTTTTGTTGTTGTTGTTGTTGTTGTTCTTGTTGTTGTTGTTTTGCTTTTTTGCAGTACGCGGGCCTCTCACTGTTGTGGCTTCTCCCGTTGCGGAGCACAGGCTCCGGACGCGCAGGCTCAGCGGCCATGGCTCACGGGCCCAGCCGCTCTGCGGCATGTGGGATCTTCCCGGACCGGGGCACGAAGCCGTGTCCCCTGCATCGGCAGGCGGACTCTCAACCACTACGCCACCAGGGAAGCCCTCCAGCTTTCTTTTGATTTCCTTTTGCATGGAATATTTTTTTCCATCCCCTCACTTTCAGTCTGTATGTGTCCCTCGGTCTGAAGTGGGTCTCTTGTAGACAGCATATATATGGGTCTTGTTTTTGCATCCATTCAGCAAGCCTGTGTCTTTTGGTTGGAGGATTTAATCCATTCATATTTAAGGTAATCATTGATATGTATGTTCCTATGACCATTTTCTTAATTGTTTTGGGTTTGTTTTTGTAGGTCCTTTTCTTCTCTTGTGTTTCCCGCTTAGAGAAGTTCCTTCAGCATTTGTTGTAGAGCTGGTTTGGTGGTGCCGAATTCTCTTAGCTTTGCTTGTCTGTAAAGCTTTTGATTTCTCCATCGAATCTGAATGAGATCCTTGCCGGGTAGAGTAATCTTGGTTGTAGTTTCTTCCCTTTCATCACCTTAAGTGTATCATGCCACTCCCTTCTGGCTTGTAGAGTTTCTGCTGAGAAATCAGCTGTTAACCTTATGGGAGTTCCGTTGTATGTTATTTGTTGTTTTTCCCTTGCTGCTTTCAGTAATTTTTCTTTGTCTTTAATTTTTGCCAATTCGATTACTATGTGTCTCGGCGTGTTTCTCCTTGGGTTTATCCTGTATGGGACTTGCTGCGCTTCCTCGACTTAGGTTGCTATTTCCTTTCCCATGTTAGGGAATTTTTCTAGTATAATCTCTTCAAATATTTTCTCGGGTCCTTTCTCTCTCTCTTCTCCTTCTGGGACCCCTATAATTCGAATGTTGTTGTATTTAATGTTGTCCCAGAGGTATCTTAGGCTGTCTTCATTTCTTTTCATTCTTTTTTCTTTAGTCTGTTCCGCAGCAGTGAATTCCACTGTTCTGTCTTCCAGGTCACATATCCATTCTTCTGCCTCAGTTATTCTACTATTGATTCCTTCTAGTGTTTTTTCATTTCAGTTATTGTATTGTTCATCTCTGTTTGTTCTTTAATTCTTCTAGATCTTTGTTAAACATTCCTTGCATCTTCTCGATCTTTGCCTCCATTCTTTTTCCAAGGTCCTGGATCATCTTCACTATCGTTATTCTGAATTCTTTTTCTGGAAGATTGCCTATCTCCATTTCATTTAGTTGTTTCTCTGGGGTTTTATATTGTTCCTTTATCTGGAACATAGCCCTCTGCCTTTTCATCTTGTCTATCTCTCTGTGAATGTGGTTTTTGTTCCACAGGCTGCAGGATTTTAGTTCTTCTTGCTTCTGCTCGCATGTCTAACTTTCAAGAGTTCATGTATGAAGGCTTCCTGTGGTACTTGACAAATTCTTAACCTAAAAGAAAACATCCTATTGAATTTGGATACTGACTTTCCAAGACTCCACATATTAAGTGAATCTCCCTTACTTTAAGGGGAAAATATAGATTTTTGTTTTATAGGAAAGATTACTGGCTAATTTATTTGTGTGTATGTGTTTATTGTGTTAAAAAATGTCATAAAATATAACATTTTAATTGTCAATTTATTTTTATAGTGAATTTATATGACTACACACCCCCCTATTTTCTGGTTAATACCTGTTATCTGTTGCAATTATTAACAGCATCTCCTTTCACTTTCAAAAGTGCCCCAGCTTGGAGGATTATATGGTCACGTTATAAGAAAGTTAGCTTTCATCTGTATTAAGAATGAATCTTTGAAATGGGTGTGACCAGATTGCATATTCCCTATAAATATGAAAGTTGCTAAATTCTTTGCATTGATTACAAAAGTAAAAATGCATGTCGTTGTAGACTGATCTGATTCCTAGTCATGTTTTCTAGATATGTTTATGTAAGATTCTCCCATATAAACAGGATCTTTCAAGGAAGTGGGCAATTTTTCCCCATATTGTCCTTAAAATGCTTGATAGACTTCAAGCATCTTACCTTCTGCTAGTGGTAACTGATAGAATCAATGACAGCATACTGTCCTATCATAAAAATACTTTATTGTAACTTTGAAGGAAGAATCATGACCCAGTCACATAACTAATTAAGAAATTGGTCTACCCTGAAGGCTCCAAGTGCCTTAAGATCTTTGACTAAGAGTATACTAGTGTTACTAATTTGCTCTAGATTGTATGTACCTCAGCAGTGGAGAGTGTTGTTAGTTCCTTAGATGTTATTTTGTTTCTCAAATATTTGGTGCTATGATTTTACCCTATAGTCAGTCAAGTCCTGCCTGACACTTCTTCCATTTGTGGGAAAGAAGACAGATGCTGTTGAAGGAAAATGAAACCCAGACAGACCTCAGATGGCTTAGCCATGATCACGATAAGTATTTGGAGTCATGAACTCCGCCTAAACCCAGTTCACTGAGTCTCCACACACAATTACTGCCTGGGCTGTTTTGTTTTAAATTTTTTCTAAAGAGTAGCCCTTCTGTTGATCTATTCTGTTCGGAATAGTACGTTGTGAGAAGCTGAGTCAAGAGTATCTTTGGCAAGTAAACCATAAAAAGGTAATTTCATGCAACTAATTGAGTCTTACATTATTATTGCTTTTACCTTAACATTGTGGTCTGTGAATGACACTTCCTAGTATAGCTATACCAGGTGGCCCTTTTTTGAGTGCACACTGTGTGCTAAATGCAGTTCTAGGCATTTTGCATATGTATCTTGTTTCTTGTAGGAACTAGAACAAGTCTCTGAACTCACTGGAAAGCTATGGTTCAATATTTTGACTTTGTTCAATACTTTGTTTTACTCTGCTATTTAATGTAGCTAAGTCATGTTTTTTAAATTTCATTTGAGCAATTGTTGACTGTTTGCATTTTATTTTGTTTGTTTTGTTTTTTAGATTCCACATATAAGTGAGATCGTACGGTATTTGCCTTTCTCTGATTTCACTTAGCATAATGCCCTCTAGATCCATCCATGTTGTCACAAATGGCAAGCTTTCTTTTTTTTAATGGCTGAGTAATATTGTATATATGCACCACATCTTCTTTATCCATTCATCAATGAACACTTAGGTTGCTTCCATATCTTGGCTATTATAAATAATGCTACAGTGAACATCGGTGTGTGTGTATCTTTTTGAAAAAAATTTTTCTTTTCTTGGCCGCAACCATATGGCTTGTGGGACCTGAGTTCCCTGACCAGGGACCGAACCCGGGCCCTTGACAGTGAAAGTGCAGAGTCCTAACCAGTGGACCACCAGGGAATTACATGTATCTTTTTGAATTAGTGTTTTTGTTTTCTTTGGATAAATATCCAGAAGTGAAATTGCTAGATAATATGGTAGTTCTATTTTTAATTTTTTGAAGAACCTCCATACTGCTTTCTATAATGGCTACACCAATTTACAATCCTACCAGCATTGCACAGGGTTCCCTTTCCTGCACATTCTTGCCAACAGTTGTTATTTGTTGTCTTTTTGATGATAGCCATTCTGACAGGTGTGGGGTGATATATCACTGTGGTTTTAATTTGCATTTCCCTGATGATTAGTACTGTTGAGCATCTTTTTTATGTGTCTGTTGGCCATCTGTATTTCCTCTTTGGAAAATGTCTATTCAGGTCCTCTGCACATTTTTTAATCAGGTTGTTTGGTTTTTTGATGTTGAGGTATATTAGTTCCTTGTATATTTTGGATATGAACCCCTTATCGGATATATCATTTGCAAATATGTTCTCCTATCCAGAATGCTGCCTTTTGGTTTGTTGATAGCTTCCTTGTCTGTGCCAAAGCTTTTTAGTTTGGTGTAGTCCCATGGAATGCTTTACTTTTAACTTGATAGTAGTTCTTAATCCCTTCAGAATAAAGAAGACTTAAAACAGACATAAGAAATATTATATAGTGAGAAAATTCCTGCTTAAGAGACTGCTTTACTGATTTGTGGCAGCATAAACAATTGCCTAACAAGTCCGGATTACAGCAGGGCCCACCTCTTGCCAAGCACCACCACGAACACTCCTAACCCAGGCGTAGTGTCTAACAACACCCTGTTCCTTAGCACTCCAGACAGGTGTGTGTTTCTTTCTCTGCGGTTGGCGTAGTCACTTCGTGTTTGTTTCCTGCCGGCCCACATTGAAGGAGAAGCCAGGTACTGAACTGAAGCACTGGATGTAGTCTGCATCTTGCCAGCAGAAGTGGATTGTTTAGTCTGGGTTCAAGAAAGGACTAGGCAGGGCTTCCCTGGTGGCGCAGTGGTTGAGAGTCCGCCTGCCGATGCAGGGGACACGGGTTTGTGCCCCGGTCCAGGAAGATCCCACATGCCGCGGAGCGGCTGGGCCCCTGAGCCATGGCCGCTGAGCCTGCACGTCCGGAGCCTGTGCTCCGCAATGGGAGAGGCCACAACAGTGAGAGGCCCGCATACTGCAAAAAAAAAGAAAGGACTAGGCAGTTTCAAGTTTGGAGTAAGAGTGGCATGCAAGACAGACTTGACCTCTGAAGAACTGTGTGCAGCTGCACATATAACAAGGCAAAGAAGTGACAAGGTGAAATTAGAGACTCGAGGAAAGGTCAGCTGGGACTTGCTGTGGGAATGGGGACTGACCAGTCAGTCACCTTTGGTATTCTGTAGTGGGATATTTTCAGAAGTAGCAGTCAGGCCTCTCTACTGTGAAGCAAATGCTTATCTAGTGGTGTGGCTAAGCTTTCTCCTATTATAAGTATAATTGATTTATAGAAACCTTCATTTTTAAAAGTTGTAGGCCACTTAACTATAAAATTAGATGTAGAATGGATTCTTCTCTCTACCTTATTCTAAATTAGAGGCCGTTATACTGTCATCATGTTACATGATTCAAATAACCCATTTCCAGTTGTTCCCCAGCCAGTCTTCAAGTTGTACATGGATACCATTCAAACCTAAAAGAATTATAATTAAAAATAGGTAAGCCATATATGAAATTCAGAATCTCTCTGTCAGCTCTTATTTTGGCAATAGAAGAATACAGTACTCTTATCACAGATCACCCATCAGTGGGGTTTGGATTGTGACTAACTCAATTGGGAAAGGGAAGCGGGGCATGGGTGGAACCTCACAGCTGAATGATTTGATCGGAGCTGTTTTCCTCTCTCTCTGTCATCCTCAAAAATAAGCATTATGGAATTGGGGTTTCCTCTTGTCCTGTAACAGATGTCTCCCTGAACATCTTTCCTCCTGTTTCCTGATATTCAAAGATTTTGAGCACACAGTTTGGAGAACACCAAAGAAAATATATAGAAGACAAATTTAATTTGACTTTTTTTCTTAATAAGGTAATAAAGGAAACAATCTTTAACCAAAGCTTCAACAGTAAAGGACTAGATTTAATTTGAAAGCTCAGAGAGTTCAGATTCATTCATTTCAGCTATGTGCCAAGGGTCCATTAAATCAGGTACTGTACTATTCTTGGTACAGGGATACAGCACCTAGAATTGGACATACAAAGTCCTTACTTTTGAGGAGCATACATCTCCCTTTTGATTTCCTTCTGAAACTTAGCTGGTACTGTACCTCCGAGAAAGTCCTCAGAGTGCTTTCACATATAGGCTTTAGGCATTAGCGTTTCTAGTTAACATTTTATTCCTAATAGCCTTTATTTGTAAGAAGTAGATTCATATAATACATATAGTTGTGATATTGGATCATAAAGCTAAATCATTTCTGGATCCTAGCAGCAACACATGATAGAATTCCTTACAGTAGAACAAACATTTACTAAAGTCTTGCAGCATATAAGGCACTGTTTTGAGAGCATGGGTGACACAAGGATGTATAAAACATGGTCCCTTATAATCCCGGTGGGAGAAGTGAGCATTTGCTCAGCCACTTCTAACAGAAGGCGAGTGGGAGTGCTGTATATATGTGCAGTGATCTTAATTACTGTCTGTGGTTCCTGTTCCTGCTACAGTGACTCAGGGGAGTCGTCGAAGGTACAGATTTGACTTTCTGAAGTTAGTCCTGTATGCAGAAAATGAAGTTGTTTGAATTTCTTCCTATTTTGGCTTTCAGCTACTCCTTTGACTTACCACCAAATTTTCATTATTTCTTATTTAAAATATCCCAATCATTTAAATGGATAGCAGTTAACTCCCAGACGCTCCTACATGAAGATTCAAGAATTAAAGACAATGGTTGGGGGTTGGAGAAGGGGCAGTGATAGAGATGGGTCGATGCAGGATTAGATGTTTCCCTTCAGAACGTTCTTGGATGCTGTATCAAACAATCTAAGCCATTATCAGAGGATGTGATATCTGGCCATGCGTTTTAACTTTCAAATGATGTTCCAGTTAATGAATTTGTAATACGATATTACATAATATAGTATCGATTCAGGTTGGTTTAATCCAATGCAGATGCATTTTTCTAGCCTTAGGAGTTCTGCTTGCTTAACTCTCTTAGGACAAAGAATGTGGCTTATGCCAAAACTGAGTAATGAGTAATGGCTTCATTGTGGTTTTTCCTCATTTGCTATTTTAAAAAGCCAGTCGCTTAAGTCTCATTGACTGATTATTAACCAGTCTAAGTATTTTAAATATTTGGAAGTAATTAGTCTGCTGTGTGAATGGCTTGAGTAGTCATTAAAGTGGAATGTCAACTTTATTTATTGGAAACATTTCTATTTTTGTTGAGCCCTCCTTTCTTTATAAGTGAAACATTATAGTTCTCGTGGCCTTTGTTAGTTGGCTCTTCCATTTGGTCCCACACAAAAGTGGGTTTTTATCTAAGCCTTAGGCATGAGCTTGAGAGTGGTGCTCTTAAAGAAAGGGCTTGTTAGATCTGGTTGGATCTGAGGCCATGGTCAGATGAGTTCCATGTGTGCCCCTCTTCCCCTGCCAAAGACCCAGAACTTTTTTCTGAGGTCACAGACTGCAAACCCTCAACCTGGCCCATCATGATCCCAGTGTGTTAGGTATTTCAAGGGGATCAGACAAATCTGTTGATCCCTTTACTAGTCTTGAAAACATGAGAACACTTGGTGCTGGTGTCCAGTTAGCACCCAGCCCTTCACAAGTGCAGAGCATGAACACAAACATTCTCCTCTCTCCTTATGCTGTGGTGGACACAGCCATAGACAAGTCAGACGACCAGAGTTGAAGTCCTGGAATTTGGGAATTTAAAAAAAAGGTCTAATTTTACTACCTTAACAGTCTGGTGACTCGAAGAGTTTTATTTAACTTCTCTGGATCTGTTTAGTAGTTTTTTAAACAGCTTTCTTGAGGTATAATTCACATGACATACAGTTCACCCATTTAAAGTGTTCAGTTCAGTGGCTTTTCACAGAGCTGTATTTTCACAGAGTTGTATATTCACAGAGTTACCCATCTATCACCACAGTCAATTTCAGAACATTTTCATTACCCTCAAAAGAAACTCCATACCTAGCTATTACTGCCCAGTCCTCCCATTCCCTCTGGCCCTAAGCAACCCCAGATCTATTTATGTCACTATAGATTTGCCTATTCTGGACATTTCATAGAAATGGACTCATACAATATGTACTCTGTGACTGGCTGCTTTCACTTAGCATAATGTTTTCAAGGGTTGTCAATGTTTAGCATGCATCAGCACTTCTTTCCTTTTTATTGCCAAATAATATTCCATTGCATGGATCTGCCACATTTAATTTACCCACTCATCAGTTGATGGACATTTAGACTGTTTCCATCTTCTATTATGAATAATGCTGCTGTGAGGGTTCGTGTACGGGTTTTTGTGTGGACATGTGTTTTCATTTCTCTTGGGTATATATATATATACCTAGGAGTGAAATTGCAGGGTCCCATGGTAATTCTGTGCTTACCTGTTTGAGGAATTGCCAGACTTGTTATCCAAAGATTCCACAGGATTTTATACTCTTAATTTTACAGTGTATTAGGATTTCAGTTTCTCTATATCCTTAGCGGTCACCTGGCTCTAAACCACGTGCTGTTGCATTCCTCTCTGGCTATCTCCAGGGGATGTGGGTGGCAGCTACTATGCAGCCAGCTGACAGATCTGACCCGGGAGGGTCCGAGGGCTTTTAGAATCCCAGGCAGTCATCTCCCAGCTAAACAGCTGGCTGTCTGGTCTGAATTTATCTGTTCTTGCCAGCTTTAGTTTGGGATGGTAATCTTGTGTAGGGTTGCAGTGTGGGGATGGGGGCTTGGCAGGGCAAAGGAGTATTTTAGTAGCCTACCCTTTAAATCTTCTACCTAGAAGAGAATTCGTAGTACAGAAAGAAGAAGCACTTGTTGGGCTATACTTTCTCATGTATGTTCTCTTGTAAGTCCATTCCTCCTGCCCCACAGGGTTTGTAATAGTGGTAGAGAAGAGTGTGTGTTTCTTTTTTTAATTAGACAGAGGCAGTGGAGGCCCAGAGAGGTTACTTACCTAAAGTTATATATTATACTTGTTAGTATTTGGAAGGGGACTAGCAAAGGAGGAGATGGGATGTGTACTTAGAATAGACCCTGACTTCCAAGTTATGATCCTTTCCATTGTTTCATAGCTGTTTGAGTATACAGCTTGTGCATAAGAGTGCATAAGGCAGCTCTTCTGAACCTAGAAATGAGATTCTAATAAAGAACCACCCCAGCGGCTGAGGTCCAGCGCTATGATTCTGTGACTGGTGCTCATAGTTATGACCAAAGTTAAAATGACACAGTGCATTGATAACTAACTGCTACTAACTTATTCTGCCATTCTCACCTTCCAAGATGGACCCTTGCACTCCCCTCAGAACTTGCTCTGCCCTGGGTCCTTTCTATTAATAAAGAACAGAAGTATATGGTTAGAATTTAGAAGTCTATATAATAAAATTGTGTTTTTAAAGTAGATAATTTGAATACTTTGAGTCACCTTTTAATTGGCTTAACTCCATCTTTTTAGGTCTCCTCTCTTCTCTTTGCCCATTTTGAACTCAGAGGAACTTGAAAGACATTGTGCACTAGTTACATACACCTGCGTTTCAGTCTAGGCTTTGCTATTTACTGCCTGTGTGACCTTGAGTTGTTTGCTTAACCTCTGTGTGTCAGAAATTGTTACATGGAAAAATAATGGTGCATATCTTCCTAGGATTGCAACGGTGATTAAATAAGTTAATACACATAAAGTGCTTAGAAGAGTACCTGGCATGCGGAATGTACTCAGTACATGTTAGCTGTTTATTGTTTTTTAAAAACACTCATAATAATAGAAACCTTATCACGACCACTGCTGCTACCATCCTTGCTACAACTCCAGCTCTTCTGGTCAAAATTGAACAACCTATGATTCAGGTTATCTATTTATTAAAAAAAATTTTGTGGGAGTGCACTGTACGGCATGTGGGATCTTAGCTCCCCGACCAGGGATCGAACCTGGGCCCTTGGCAGTGAGAGCGCGGAGTCCTAACCCCTGGACCACCAGGGAATTCCCTGATTCAGGCTATTTAAAAAAGAACTGAGGGAATTGCCTGGTGGTCCAGTGGTTAGGACTCCACGCTTTCACTGCCTCGGGCGTGGGTTCAATCCCTGGTCAGGGAACTAAGATCCCGCAGGACGCGCAGCATGCCGAAAATAAGTAAGTAAGTAAATAAATAAATAAATAAGTAAGTAAAATTTTTAAAAAATAAAAAAGAATTGAAGGTGATTTGTCCATTACACATACCTTTCTCTCCTAGCAGTTGGGCTGTTAAGGGACAGCAGGAGAACGAGACCTGTTTACAAGGCATGTCGATCAACCTTCTTTTGATTCCTCTTGATTGTATTTCCTGAGCACCTAGGGGAGAGTTCCTCCTTGACTGGGTCTAGCCCAGGGCATCCCATGCTCACTCAGTGTTGGAAAAACAGCCACTTTCTAATCAATTGAACTAGATTTTGAGGTTAATTTTAGCCAGCCTGGGGACAACATATAAAAGGAAAAAAACCGGAAAACCCCCTAGTTCACTTTCAGATTTTTCAAGATTGATTTCTGCGGAAAACCAGTAACATACATGTGAGCATGGAGAGAATAATTTTCATTTCTTTAAGATTTAGATAGGAAACAACCAGGAACAGTTTGCCCCAAAAGGTATTTACTGTCCCAAGATTTAATGTAATTTGAATTTCTGTCTTAGCTTTTTTTTAAAAAAAAAAAACTTCTGAGGGACTTCCTTGGTGGTGCAGTGTATAAGACTCTGCGCTCCCAATGCAGGGGGCCCAGGGTTTGATCCCTGTTCAGGGGACTAGATCCCACATGCTGGAACTAAGAGTTCGCATGCCGCAACTAAGGAGCCCGCCTGCCGCAACTAAGACCTGGCACAACCAAATAAATAAGTAAGTAAATAAATAAAACTTCTGGGACGCCCTTGGCTTCCAGCAACTATAGCTGGAATCCCTCACAGTACCTGGTGTGGTTCCAAACATGCAGTTAATATGGGACTAAGTGAATGTGTAGTTAATTAAGTAAACACAGCTTCCTCCTGGGTTGTCTTTAACGCCTTGCTCCTCCCTGTCTTAATCTCCAGGTATCTCAGATGAAGACATTATCAACATTACTCTTCCTACTGGAGTCCCCATTCTCCTGGAACTGGATGAGAACCTGCATGCCGTTGGACCTCACCAGTTCCTGGGCAACCAAGAGGCTATCCAAGCAGCCATTAAGAAAGTAGAGGATCAAGGAAAAGTGAAACGTGCTGACAAATAAAATCTTTCCCACGTGCTGGCTAGGGATAGCTGCAGAAGGAGTGGTATGCGGTGTGTTATGGGTGCTGAGCTCACTTTTTTTTTTTTTCTCCCCCGCTGATTTTTCCTGATTTTTCCAGATCTAGGCTGTGGGGTAGAGTTTGTATAAGTAACTAGGTAACTTATGTTGGCCCAGATAAAGGCTTTAGGATGCCTGAGTGCTAATGTCATAAGCCTTATGCGTTAGCCCCTGCCGGCCCCGTTTGAATTAGTCACTAAGTTAGTCACCAGTGAGGCTTAATCAATGTCATAAGTTTCCAAGATGGGGGAGCAACAAGTGGAGGTCAAGTTCAAGGTATTCCTCATTCAATAAATCAGTATAGAGTGACCACTGACAGGCACTACTTACTCCAATAAGTAGTTCACAGTTATATTTACTGAGACTTTCTAGGATGATAATAAAGGGCATTAGATAACACACTATACTTAAGTATTTATTACTAGTCTTTTCCTCTAGGGAGAGGGATGCTTTGATAGGTTAAGACCAGAGGCCCATTAAATGGGAGAGTCATGGATGGATTCCTCCAAGACAGCCAACAACAAACACCAAGGCCCTTTGCCTCATGACATTTGGTGGAATTCCTCTCTGGCTGCTAGAATTAGCAGCATATAGACAGCTATAGCTGTTCGTGTTCTCTTTTTGTTTTATTTTTGTTTTTTAAACTTTAATTTTGGGGTCTTTAAAATTAATTTAAAAATAAGTTCTGTGACTGAAAATGGTACCATCCCAAGAATTTCCATATGATTCATAAATATTAAGTATAGGCTGCTGAATTATTCTCTGCTCTTATCTTCCTATAACACAAAGAGTTGTACTTATTTCAACACGTAGACATGCCTAATTCTCTAAAAATTGAAGGTCAGGTCGGGGGAAGGTAGAATATAGTGGGTGTAATTTTATTCACTTGAACAGGGGAAATGGTATATTCGCACTTGTCATGTACATTTGTTCTTTATCTGCGGAGGGCAAAACATTATGGTACGTAGTCTGTAGTATTCAGGGTAGGCCACAGACAGAATTGACTGCTTATCAATCTTAATGATATAGGATGTTTTTAGATGCTGGAGATAGGTAAGTGATCATTTCTTTAAGCTACTGCCTTATTTCAGAGCAAGTGACATATATTTCAGTGATAAAGTCATGTAAACAGTTTACAACTATAAAAGCTGTTACAGATATCACCAGTTTTTCATGGTTTTCCATTGGTGGATTGGTTTATTTGTATCCATTTTATAGTAATACTGTCATTAGAAGGAAACTAATTCTTAAACCCTTGCTACTGCTTGCTTGGTCTCTACTGATCCTTAAATCAAGACTTAGAGCATCAGCTGAAAAGAAGAAATTAACCTAGTTTGCTCACAGCTGGCTGCATCTGTGATGCATAAGGACATGCAACGTGGATGCTTGACGTTCCTGACCAACTACTGGCTTTTCTGCCGTAGTCCTTCTTTTCACAGTTCTGTTGCCTAACCACATAACACTGTTTATAATTCAGAGATCAGGGCCAAGAATACAACTACCAGATCTTCCTAGAATTCCAAACCTATGGCTAAGCTTCAACTCAGACCATTTTTGAACAGCTTCATCTCTGGAATTGGCATCTGAATTTTCCAGCCCAAGAAGTGACCATGTCTTAACACAGCTTAAGAGCCTAGAGTTGGATTCTTCCCTTGTCCTGCATCTAGATATCCACCTCCAGTGGACACCTGGCAGCATGATGTGCTCCTGCACACAGAGCTGTGCTCACACCCAGTCACTTTGGAATCTTACAGACTTCCTAAGAGAGGGATAATTTTTGCTGACACTTTCTGGTACAATTTGGTTTTTGAGATCTTGGCTGAAATAAATGAAGAGATATTTATGAAAAATTGCTGTAAAATTATTTTTAACGACTCCAGCACTTCAACCTTGAGACCACCTAGTGAATCTGTTTTCTTTGCATGGCTTACAAGGGATCCAGAATTTTTTTTTTTTTTTTTTTGCTGTATGCGGGCCTCTCACTGTTGTGGCCTCTCCCGTTGTGGAGCACAGGCTCTGGACGCGCAGGCTCAGTGGCCATGGCTCATGGGCCCAGCCGCTCCGCGGCATGTGGGATCTTCCCGGACTGGGGCACGAACCCACGTCCCCCGCATCGGCAGCATCGGCAGGCAGACTCTCAACCACTGCGCCACCAGGGAAGCCCGGATCCAGAATTTTTGATGTAGGTATCTTGAAATCTGCCTAACCTGCATCCTCATCTTGGCATCCTTCTGTACCACGTCAAGCTGGGACCAAAAAAATGGGGATTTTTTTAAATTTAAAAAATGATAGACAGCTTATCCAGAAATTTGGTCCTTGGAGAGGGCAGCCCATCCTGCTGCCAGGTTGGGCTTGCCCTGAAGCCAGTTAGACATGTCTCTTTTGCCCAGGCTGTAATGATTGTTTCATGCAGGTCCAGTGTGGTAAGATAAGAGCCATAACAAGATGCTACTCCTAGAGTTTTAATTTTTAAATATCTCAGATGAGTAGTGCATCCCAGTACACTCAGACTTTGTTTTTCTGAAAGAACAGAAATTCTGCCTCAGAAAATGGAAGTTCTTGCATCATCCAGTACTAATTTGAGCACTGAATTAACGAAGCATCCTCGGTTAGAGTACATAATGTCGTGTATGTTTCCTTGATAAGATGTATGAGGCAAATTTCTTAACATGATCTGGCTATTTCCAAGCTCAACCAGATTCTTTTGCTCCAGATTTGCAGACTATTTCTCATCTTGGGTCATGACCACTTTTATTAAAATGCAGTCCCTCCATGTGCACATTAATGGCAGTGGTTATTTGTCTTCTGGCCTGGGAAGCCTGCCCAGGCTCTATAGTTTTTGTGAAAATGCTTTTTTTTGGTCAGTGTGTGAGCTGGTTAACCCAACTGCCCCATCGGACAGCAGTTGGGCAACTTGGTGGCCAGAAGCAGAAGTCCTCCTGATCATGATGACAGTCTCAGGAAAGAGAAGCCAGAGGTCATGTACATTTCCCCCCATTCCTACTATGTAGTTATAGTTTTTTATTTTTCTAGCTCCTTTGTGTTTATGACAGAATGAGGTAGGGGAACCAGCTTTACTAGACAGAAGATTCATCCTCCCCAGCGTCATTTTTAATTTATTTTTATGCTTTTACATAAAGTGGCAAGCCTCTTTTCAAAGTTCAGCTTTCCTCTTACCTGGAAAGTCTTTCATACGTTCAGATTGCCTCAACATTGCAGGCCCTGATCGTTTCTCCTGTTTTTGTCTTCTGCATGGTTGGATTTTGCAAGTTTGGGGCTCACTTACGTAACACTGTTCGTTGTATTAAATCATGCCTGGCCTCTCAGAAGATCTGGCTGTGACAGATGCCGTGTTATGCTGTAGCCTGATGGTTTCCACATCGGTCTGTGAGGGGACTTTGATCCCAAGGGGAATATGAAGCATCCGTTCTATAAGAATATTTTAATCATACAATCTCCCTCTAGTGACAAAGCTATTTGGCAAAATGATAGGCAGAATTTAAGTCAATCTTTTTCCACAATTGGTGAAGTTTTATTTATTGGAGGATAATCTAGCTATGTAGACTAACCTTTAAAACATGGAACTTAAGTCCAAAAAAAATGAAAGTTCCTTAGACAAGTTTTTAAAGATAAGCTAGATTGTCATCAATACTTCCTATTTTCACATAATAGAGCCACATCTTATTTGCCATTTATTTGAGTTGGGGCTAGCCATTTAAGCTTATGCTTACTCTGATTTGACAGGAATATATATTTTTAAATCTTTTTATTATAAAAAAATTTAAATATCCCCGAAAGCTGAGAGTATAAATAACACAAAGAACACTCACCCATCAGCCACTATCACCTCATTAACCATTATGTGTATCTTCTCACACTGTCCACTGGATTGCTTTGAAACAAATGCCAAACGTCAAACAGGATAAATTTTGAAAAGGAAAACCTCAAATAGTCTCAACCAATTAAAGCAGAAGCCACCGTAATCTGTTCTAAATTTGTCCTCTTTGGTCCTCTCAAGAAACAACCATTGCTAAGTTGTCCAATTCGAGTCCTATATATAGGTGCATTATCTCTTGTTGCTATTTAAAGAGCTGTTAGTCTGTTCTGTGCGACTTCTGCGGGATAATTTGGGATGACATGGTACTGCTGATGTTAAATTCAAGTGTTTAAAGATGAAAATGTTCCTGAGACTGTTTTTAGGATGTAATTCTGAATCTCATAGATTTAAAAAATTGAGCAAATTTGTTGATATCATTGTAAATTAGGTTACTCACAATGGGAGAAGGGAGATAGAAAGTGGAGGAAGATAAAGAAGACCCCCGTGTTACTAGTTTTGAGCTGGAGATACCTGTAGGAATGTGTGTGCATTTTCCTCTCTCTCTCTTCGCAACGCCACCCCACCTTTCCCCCACCCCCCAACCCCAGCTCTGGCTCTGTGCTCTGAAAGGGCCTAGAAGCCATAACCTAGTAATAGCACACGTAGTTCCCTTGATCTTGTTTTCTAAATACTGTTCCACAGACCCAGGCATGTTTGGGAAAATCGTTGATTCCAGGTTGGAGGCAGATAAAGTACAAGGTGAGTTTAGAACATCTTGAGTCAGAAAAGAAAAAAATGCCCAAAGACTGGTGGGACACAAAAATTGGCTTCAATTGCCAAATCTGGGGCCGTTTTAGATGAAAGAAAAGAATAACAAGAATGGATTATAGAACATTTGTCTCAGTCTGTTCAGGCTGTTGTGACAAAACACCACAGACTGGGTGGCTTAAATAACAAACATTTCTCACAGTTCTGGAGGCTGGGAAGTCCAAGATCCAGGCACTGGCAGGTTTAAGAACCCTCTTTCTGGTGCTCAGAAAGACGCCTTCTCGCTGTGTCCTCACATGGTAGAGAGGGAGGGGGCTCTGGTCTCTTCCTCTTAGAAGGACACTGTTCTCATCATGAAGGATCCACCCTCACAACCTCATCTAAATCTGCTTACCTCCCAAAGGCCCCACCTCCAAATACCATCACACCGGGGATTAGGGTTTTAACATTTGAACCTTAATTTGATATTTTAATTAAAAGTTATAAAGGATATTTTGGGGGCCTGAAAAATTTAAGGGTGAGGTGTCATTATGTCTGCAGCTCACATTAAAATGTTTGAGCCAACACAATTGCTCCTATATATTTAAAGAGACGCAGAAAGCAAATATAGTAAATGTTATAATTGATGAGGAAAGAGTTAATAATGTACTATTCTTCCAGCTTTTCTGTAGGTTTGACATTTTCCAAAATAAACCCCCCCCCCAAATAAATAAAGTGACAGGAGAAAAAAAAATTGGCAAGGAAGCAACTAAAACAACCTTGTATTAAGTACAGTCACTAAAACATGTTTCGCTATATGCAGTGACTGGATAAAGGTGCCTGGTTTCTATACTTTTTATTCTTGAAATCTCAGTTTTTGTTAGTAAAGGAAAAACTTCTTTGTATTGTCAAGAAACAAGTTGTACACTCATTTTTTTCTACTAGGTTTAGTGCTACAGTTATGTATCAGACAATTAGCTTCTCTGCTAATACAAGTCAAAAATAGGATTATGATTGCCATCACCTTGTAGCTGAACAAATAGAATTTCTCCTGATACAAAACCTTCTACTTTAATCTTTTAGTACCTTAGGATGGCATCCCTTCTTAATGCCACCGTTTGGCTCCTAAACTCTACTTAATCTCTGGGCCTCCGTTTCCTTCGATTTTAGCTCCTTGCAGTGGCCACCTCCCGTGTCCCTTGTGTCACTCAGCTCAGTGTCATCGCCCAGCTTGAATCCATGTGACCTCAAAGCAGCCATGATTTCTACTGCTGCTCCATGCTTCCTTCTACTAAGACTGCTGAGGGTCAATAGCCTGTAATGAATGCTTCTCATTGCCCAAAGCAGAAGTCAAATAGGTTCTGTTGGCACTAAAGATTGGCCTTTTATTTATGTTGTGGTTGACCACTTAAGCCTGAAGTCTATTCTTACTTTAAAAACAACGTTTACGAAAACGATCCTGTTTTCATGAAGGAAACTCTACCTTTTCAAGACGGCTTCATTTAATTCTCTGCAAAGCCAAGTTCTTAAAAACGTCAGCATAGACCAGAATGTGACATAAGCTTGTCTCCAAACAGCCAGTGCCTTATTTCCAGTTGCAAAAAACAGATGCCATTTGACAGCAACTGCAGCTGAAGGAGCTATTTTTTTCTTCTTTTTATAAATTTATTTATTTATTTTGGCTGTGTTGGGTCTTCGTTGCTGTCTGCAGGCTTTCTCTAGCTGCGGCGAGCGGGGGCTACACTTCGTTGCGGTATGCAGGCTTCTCATTGCGGTGGCTTTTCTTGTTGCAGAGCACGGTCTCTAGGTGTGCGGGCTTCAGTAGCTGTGGGCCATGGGCTCTAGAGCGCAGGCTCAGTAGTTGTGGCGCACGGGCTTAGTTGCTCCGCAACATGTGGCATCTTCCTGGACCAGGGCTCAAACCCATGTCCCCTGCATTGGCAGACGGATTCTTAACCACTGCACCACCAGGGAAGTCCGGAAGGAGCTATTTTGCTGCAGAGAGTTTACTCAAGAATTTCTCATGAATTCACTCTAGCCACACAGATACTGAAAAGGGCACATCCACCAACCACACTGTCCTGCATCCACTTGAGAGGAATCTTCATTTGATGTAATGCTGACCTAGGTGGGGATTAAGACAGAGCTGGAGTTTGTATCCGTCAAATTAATTGCATAAAAATCTACTCTTTTAGTGAGAAGACTCTTTGGAGTAGTTAAACCTGGACGTTGGAGCAGAAAGGGCCAAGACCATCACATAGTTACACACCCATGATTGAGACCAAATCCATTCTGACACTTATTCTATAGAACATTCACTAGAGTTCTCCTGGCAGCCACTAGCCATCGGTATAGTAAAATACTAGTCAGTATTTCTGTTTCTGAAGCGCCCCAGGATTCTGAATTGGATTGCAGGGAACATTATTTGTAGCTGGAATTCCAGGTACTCTCCTAAGAGTCTTGGTGTTTTATCTTTATTTTTAATCTTTATTTCTGCACTTAGACACTGGGGGTCAGTATTTATTCATAAATGCCTCTGGGTTTGACTGCAAACCTAGCTCTTGCTATTTACAAAAGGTAATGTCTAAAGGATCCTGGAATTGATTGTGGGATTTCCTTCTCTGATTATGTAACTACAGAGCTCAGCCTAGGTAAACATAAAATGTAAATATAAACATCGTGGATCCCCATGGGATTGTAACCTGGGAAAGATGCAGACAGTTTTCAATCTAAAATACAAACTAATACCAAGTCCTTGTTGGTTTCTGGAGACTTGCCTGGCAACGTTGTTCCTACGGATGCACTCAGATGTTTGGCAGGATTTGGCCGTCATCCTTGACCTTCCTTCTTCTGATTACTTATTGAGTCCTGCTGGTTCTCCTCATACCTTTCAAATTCATCTCCTCTCTGTCCCCATTGCTCAGGCCTTGAGTCACATCCTCATCTTTTCTCTCTTTAAACATTTCAACAGTCTTCTAGACGATCTTCCTGCCTCCGCTTTTGCTCTTCTTCAATCCTCTCCAAGATTTGTCAGGGTGACTTTTCACGAGATCTACCACACAGAACTTCACGCAGACTTTCAGAGACACGATCATTTTTTAAGGCTCTGCTTTGGCATTCATCTCCCCTCCATTGCCTGCCCCACTTTGCCTTCTTTTTATTTCCTGCCTAACATCTGCTTATCCCTCAGAGCTGTTAGCCTCCCATGGATGCCTGTGATTTACCTGTGCTGGATCTCACCTGTTCCTTTGTCTTTTCACTGGCAGAAGAATTGAATGAATTCAAGTTCTCTGCCTCATGAAGCTGGGTACCAGACAAGGTCATGCAAACTTACTCTTCAGAATCCCCCAGGGACTTCCCTGGTGGTCCAGTGGTGAAGAATCTGCCTTCCAATGCAGGGGATGTGGGTTTGATCCCTGGTAGAGGAACTAATATCCCACATGCCGCAGGGCAACTAAGCCTGCGTGCCGCAACTACTGAGCCTGTGCGCTCTGGAGCCCATGCACTACAACTAGAAAGAAGCCTGCCAGCGCGCTCTGGAGCCTGCACGCCACAATGAAGATCCCACGTGCCGCAACTAAGACCCAGCACAACTAAATAAATAAATAAATACTTAAAAAAAATTTCAAAAAAGAATCCCCCAAATTTATCTCACTTGAGCATTAAGCTGTCCATTTATTGTAGATTTATTTTAAAATATTTCTTGTCTAGAGATATTTGGTCTCAATCTGTACTGTGCTTTGTGGCTGTCTTCCCACTGTGAATCCATGGAAGCAAAGATGGAAACCCTGCTGCTAGTGGATAGGAAGGCAAGTGAAGCTGAGTAGTCCTTCATCTCAGAGCATTTCTCCATAGGCAGCTGCTATAATGGTGTAGAAACAGGTTATTCAATGAGTTGTGTTCTTGCCTTTTATTCAAATTATAGAGTTAAATGTAGCAATATAAATATTTTGAAAATAACTACAGAAAATTCCTTAATCCTACAATCCTGAAAACTATTTCATTTTTTTCTTATATGCATTTTCACATAGATATATTCTTAATTTATATTTGATTTTGTATGCTTTTCTTCATCATAAGCATTTCTCCATGCTTCATGGGCTTCAAACAGTCTTACTATATGGATAAATACCATTCCATTATTTCGATAGAATTTAAATGTCCCAAAGGGAAACAATGAGATGCTTTCAATGTTCTGCTATAATAACTAATTCTGTTCTTATAACTTCACTCCAGGCCCTTCCTGAGTGTTTATGAGGCCCGATACTATTTGTCCAAATATTTTAAAATATCAATCAAGCTAACATTTTATGTACCTTTACAAATATATCTTCATAACAAAAATCTTGAATGAGGTGTGTATGTGTGTGTATGTACACATGCATGTGTGTGTGCACATGCATGCATGTGTGGGTGCTGAGGCAGAAAAAGGTGTTTAAGAAACAGATAACAGATAATATCAGGATAGCTCGAGAATAGTTATGAGCAATGAAGCATCATGATATGGGATTGGAGAAGTAGACAGAAGCCAGACAGGGCCATGGTGGGATGTATGGAAGATATAGAAGGTCTTCTAAACAGAAGAGTGGTCCAGTGGCCCAAGCCCTTGCTGCCACTGAAGAGCTTCAGCTACATGAACACACTTTCTCCCCAAGGCAACATTTACATTCCACTATTGAGAAATATCCCTATAAGAATCATAAATCCTATATTATTTAAAGAGAGATTAAGGCTCCCAAATGTATGAATCATTGACATAACTGAAGGGAGAAAGGGACAGCAACATAATAATAATAGGAGACTTTAATCCCTCCTTTCAGCTATGGATAGAACAGCCAGACAGAAGATCAATAAGGAAACAGAGGGCTTGAACAACACAGTTAGACCAATTAGACTTAACAGACACATACAGAACACTCCACCCCAAACAGCAGAATACGTTCTCAAGTGCACATGGAACATTCTCCATGATAGACCACACGTTAATCCACAAAACAAGTCTTAACAAATTTAAGAAGTTGAAATCATGTAAAATATCTTCTTTGACCATATGGAATGGAACTAGAAATCAATAGCAGGAAGAAAACAGGAAAATCCACTAAAACCTGGAAATAAATAATTGATTCAAACAACCAGCAAGTCAAAGAAGAAATCACAAGGGAATTTAGAAGCTATCTGGAGATAAAATGAAAACACAACATACCAAAATGTATGGAATACAGTGAAAGCAGTAATAAGAGGAAAGTTTTAGTGGCAAATGCTTACATTAAAAAGAAGAAGTCTCAAATCAACAACCTAATTTTACACCTCAAGGAACTAGAAAAGAACAAACTAAACCAAAAGTTAGTAGAAAGAAGGGAATAAAAAAGATCAGAGCAGAGATAAATTGAGAATAGAAAACAATAGAAAAAATTAAAATCAAGAGCTTTTTGAAAAATTTTATTGGAGTATAGTTGATTTAAAATGTTGTGTTAGTTTCTGCCATACAGCAAAGTGAATCAGTTATACATACACATATATCCACTCTTTTTATGATTCTTTTCCCATATAGGTCACTGAAGAGTATTGAGAAGAGTTCCCTGTGCTATACAGTAAGTCCTTATTAGTTATCTACTTTATATATATATGGTAGAGTGTATATGTCAATCCCAGCCTCCCAATTTATCCCTCCCCCACTTCCCCCACAGTAATCATAAGTTTGTTTTCTACATCTGTGACTCTATTTGTTTTGTAAATAAGTTCATTTGTACCATTTTTAGATTCCACATATAAGCGCTATCATATGATATTTGTCTTTCTCTGACTTCACTCAGTATGACAATCTCTAGATCCATCCATGTTAATGCAAATGACATTATTTTGTTTGTTTTTTATGGCTGAGTAATATTCCATTATATATATGTACCACATCTTCTTTGTCCACTCATCTGTTGATGGACATTTAGGTTGCTTCCATGTCCTGGCTATTGTAAATAGTGCTGCAATGAATATTAGGGTGCATGTATCCTTTCAAATTAGGTGGAATAACTAAGAAAAAAATGAGACTCAAATAACTAAAATTGGAAATGAAATGGGGGACATTGCAACTCAGAATGTCTCAGAAATAAAAAGGATTATAACAGAGTACTATGAACAATTATTTGCCAACAAATTGAATAACCTGGAAGAAAAAGATACATTCCTAGAAACATACAACTTACCAACACAGAATCATAAGAAATTAAAAAATCTGAAGAGACATAGAACTAGTAAGGAGATTAAATCAATAATCAAAAGCCTCCCAACAAAGAAAAGTCCAGGACCAGATGCCTTCACTGGAGAACTCTACCAGACATTTAAAGAAGAATTAATACCAATTCTTCTTAAACTCTTCCAAAGAATTTCAAATGAGGGAACACTCCAAATTCATTCTATGAGGGCAGCATTACTCTGATATCAAAAAAGAAATAAAAGCCACCCAAATTGGAAAGGAAGAAGTAAAATTATCTCTGTTCACAGATGACATGATCTTATATGTGGAAAACCCTAAAGATTCCACAAAAAAAATGGTTAAAATTAAGAAATTATTTCAACAAAGTTGCACGATACAAAATCAACACATAAAAATCACTTGTGTTTCTATACACTAATAATGACCAATCTGAAAAAGAAATTAAGAAAACAATCTCTGTTTACTATAACATCAAAAACAATAAAATGCTTGGGAATAAATGTAACTAAAGAGAAGAAAGACTTGTGTACTGAATACTACAAAATATTGCTAAAAGAAATTAAAGAAGATACAAATAAATGGAAAGTTATCAGTGCTCATGGATGGGAAGACTTAATGTTGTGAAAATGTTCATACTACCAAAAGAGATCTATAGGTTCAGTGCAATCTCTATCAAAATCCCAATGGCACTCTTTGCAGAAGTAGGGGAAAAAAATCTTAAAGCTGAATCTCATAGGACCCTCAATAGCTAAAACAATCTTGAAAAAGAAGAGCAAATTTGGAGGCCTCGCAGTTTCTGATTTCAAAACATACTACAAAGCAACAGTAATCAAGACCATTGGGACTGGCAAAGAGACAGATGTTGAGACCAATGGAACAGAATAGAGAGTCCAGAAATAAGCCTTTACACATATGGCCAAATGATTTTTGATAGTGGTGCCAAGACTACACAGTGGGGAAAAACAGTCTCTTCTCAAATGGCACTGGGAAAACTGGATATCCACATGCAAAATAATGAAGTCGGACACTTACACCATTTATAAAAATTCACTCAAAAATGGATTAAATGCCTAACCATAAGACGTAAAACTATAAAGCTGGCCAAAGAATAAGGTTGTCCAACGAAGCTATTTTCATCCTTTTACAAACAAATATGGTGCCACATAAGTTCATCGGGACACTGAGTGGAGCTAGTGAGCTTAGATTTTTCAAACAAAATTGAAGTGTTTGCTTTTCTAAATGGGAGAAAATGGAGTTTGCTTTCCTTCTTTTCTCAAACCATCTTCGATTTTTGGGGAGTCCAGAGCTGGTGTATGAACGCCTAATTGGATTATATGAACGCATACCTAGGAGTAGGTAAACTAAACATTTTATTTGCAAAAAAATAAAATATTGTGCCTTCTTCAGCATAGGGTATTTAAAGCCATAGAGCCCCAGCCTTAGAAAACTATCAGTGTCAGGATCCTTAGTTAGTTAGAAACAGTAGAAACCACTCTAGCTAGTCTAAACAAAAAAGGAATTTATTAAAAGAGATCAGATGCCTCACAGACTCTTTGGGAAGGCCAGAGAGTTAAGCTTGGAAGGCCACTCAGCTGAGAATAATACACAAAGCACAGTGTGGGATGGCTCCAGCAAGGACTCCAATGCCCCTGCCACTTGGATTCAAATACTGCAGCTCCCACCGATGATGTTGGAATAGTATAGAGATTCCTTAAAAATTTAAAAATAAAATTACCATCAATTCTGCTGTTGTAGTGTGAGAGCAGCCATATACTATATGAATATGGGTGTGGCAGTGTTCCAGTAAAACTTTATTTACAATAAAAGGCAGTGGGCCTGATTTGATTCACAAACCAGAGTTTGCCAATCTCCACTCTAGAGCAATGTCATTGGTGGTCTTATTAGGGTGTGAATGTTCATAGATATTAACACCATTTTTAAAAGGTGAGAAACTTGCATGTCTTCACTGGGTGCTGGAAATTCTGCTGCTGTTATCCCAATTGGCAGTGGTCTGGTAGATGGCAAAAATGGCCATACATTCTTCTCCTCCCTTATCCACCCATCCATGCTTCCTTACCATGGAACTTTGAATGCCCTCTCACATAATTCTGGGCTCAGCCAATGGGATGTCAGGAAATGTGACATAAGCAGAGACTTGAAAAACATGTGCACAATGGAGCTTGTCTTCTCTTAAAACCCTGAGGCTGCCCATGAAGAAGTCCAAACTGACCTCCTGGATGATGAGATACACATGGCCCAGTCACTCCTGTTACCCAGACCTACAGCTTGACAAACAGCAACCATGTGATTGAGCCCATCCTAGATTGCCCATCCACTAGCCAATTTGCCAGCTCAGCATGAACACATGAGTGAGCCCAGCAATGATCAACTAAGCTGACCCAGACTACACAGTCCGGCCAATCCACAAAGTCATAAGCTAAATAAATGGTTATTATTATAAGCCACTGTGTTTTAGGGTACCAGCAGCAAAAGCTATGTGCTATGCATTTTTTTCACTTACCTTATCTCACTTTACTCTGCTCACAATAACCCAGTAAGGCAGGAGGGGCAGGTATGTAATCCCCATACTGCAAGGGGAGGAAATTGAGCTCCACAGAAGCTTAATGACCTGCCAAATATCAAACTGCTAATAAATAAAAATCTGGGTCTAGAATGGAAGTTACCTTGACCCCCTAGTCAAAATGTACATATTGACTATATTGTTTTGTTTGGAGTAAAGCAAAAGAGAAATTATGGCTTCAGCTCAGCCAGTAGTTCTGCTAATATAGTCTTATCTCCTCCAAATACCATCTAAATTCTTAAAATTCAAAGGATGGTCCCTCTGTCAAAATCTGTTCTATCATTTACAAGCAATTATCAAAGTATCCAGACTTGGGTAGAGATACTTTCAGGTGATTGTAGGGAATAAGCAGACAAACATCTCCTATGAAAAGCATAATTTGGAGGAAATCAGTATCTCAGTCTCTACAGGTCTCTGCTATGGTTTCTCACTTGCTGTTAACTCTTACAGATGTCAGTGTAGGTAAACGTGCTCAGCACATTATAAGCAAAGATCCTAGGATGGAATCTTGGCTCAGTGCTAATACCAAGGCAAGTTCTTGGTCCTCAAGAAGCCTACTCTCTGTTAAGGAGCTTAACTCAAGTTTGTCATTAGCTATGGTTCTAGGTGGAATACACATAATGTCATTAGCTATGGTTCTAGGAGGAATATGCATAATGTCATATTAGCTATGGTTCTAGGAAGAATATGCATAATGTCGTGTTAGCTATGGTTCTAGGAGGAATATGCATAATGTCATGTTAGCTGTGGTTCTAGGAAGAATATGCATAATGTCGTGTTAGCTATGGTTCTAGGAGGAATATGCATAATGTCGTGTTAGCTATGGTTCTGGGAGGAATATGCATAATGTCATGTTAGCTATGGTTCTGGGAGGAATATGCATAATGTCATGTTAGCTATGGTTCTGGGAGGAATATGCATAATGTCATGTTAGCTATGGTTCTGGGAGGAATATGCATAATGTCATGTTAGCTATGGTTCTGGGAGGAATATGCACAATGTCATTAGCTATGGTTCTAGGAGGAATATGCATAATGTCATTAGCTATGGTTCTAGGAGGAATATGCATAATGTCATTAGCTATGGTTCTAGGAGGAATATGCATAATGTCGTGTTAGCTATGGTTCTAGGAGGAATATGCATAATGTCGTGTTAGCTATGGTTCTAGGAGGAATATGCATAATGTCGTGTTAGCTATGGTTCTAGGAGGAATATGCATAATGTCGTGTTAGCTATGGTTCTAGGAGGAATATGCATAATGTCGTGTTAGCTGTGGTTCTAGGAGGAATATGCATAATGTCGTGTTAGCTGTGGTTCTAGGAGGAATATGCATAATGTCGTGTTAGCTGTGGTTCTAGGAGGAATATGCATAATGTTGTGTTAGCTATGGTTCTAGGAGGAATATGCATAATGTCATGTTAGCTATGGTTCTAGGAGGAATATGCATAAAGTCATGAAGCAGCAACAATAAAATGCTGTTGGTGCTCATTTGCGGGTTCACAAAATGTTCATGAGGGTGATATCATTGACACTGAGCTTTAAGGATCACAACAGAAGGACGGGAAGCCAGAGGGGTGAATAAATTTCACAGGACTTGGAGACTGATTAGAAGGGATCTGAGTAAATGGGAAGACCCAGACACACTAAGGCAGGTTTTAAACAGGAGTGACCAGAAAAACCTTAATTAATAAGGAACTGATTCATAAGTGCACCAGTCTAGGATTTGCTAATGATAAGAAGTCAATGAAATAGGTGTTAGTTTACAGTCTAAAAAAGAAGCAAAGGACTGGTTTAGGGAAACAGACAATCAGTTATTTTGAATACGTTGGGCTTAAGGTGTCAATAGATTATCTACATAGGCATGTCCTGTGACCAGTTAAAAACACAGCCCTGGACCACAAGAGAGAAGCCAAGGGGCTCAGCTTGGCTCAGCTGTGGTTCCTACGTTATGGAGTTTTGTGAGAGTTAGATAGGATAACATATCTAAATGTCTAGCATAGTGCTTAGCTGCAGAAGAAAGTTTAAATTATCATTCAGTCCCTAGAATAAACAGCTTCCTTACCTGACTTCCCTCTTCTCCCTTGATGACGGGGGAGCCTAACTTTGGGTGTCTCCTTGGATCTGCCAAGACCACCTGAAAGGCCTTTACTAAGCACCCACCACCAAGAATGGTTTGTGAACTTCACAACTAAGGGTGCTTGTGAAGGTCTTGGCAAGCGTTTCCTGTGAAGGGCTAGCTGGTAAATGCGGCCATCCTTGTGGGCCGTATGAACTCCCTCAAAACTACTAAATTCTGCTGTCGTAGTGTAAGAGCAGCCATGGACTATTTGAAAATGAAAGGGTGTGGCCGTGTTCCAATAACTTCTTTTTACAAAAACAGGCAGTGGGCCTGATTTGGTTCACTGGTCAGAGCTGGCCAATCCCCACTTTGGAGCAATGTCTTTGGTGGCCTTATTAGGATGTGAATGTCCATAGATATTAATACCGTTTTTTAAAGATGAGAGACTTGCATATTTAGTGCACTCTAGTTTGAGGGGACTATCCCATACTCAGGCCCTGTTATTTAATGATTGCACCAGGAGGGAACACCTTATTATACCGCTTTTGAGTGCGTGGACTATCTTGTTGAAGAGCAAGCATCATCTCCTCCCACCAGCACCATGCCTAGCACATGACACGAGTGGCAGAGGCCACTAGGTACCCACCTAAGACACAATCTCTCCTTGTATAATAAAACACTGCAGGTAGGGTCATAGCCAGCCAGCCAGAAACTACTTTTCCCAGCCTCCCTTGCAGCTCGAGTGGCCATGTTTCTAAGTTCTCACCAATGGAGTGTGAGCTAAAATGAAGAGTTCAGCTTCCCACCCTCACATCCTTAAAAGGAAATTGCTGCCCTGGACTTACTTTCTCTCCTCCCTTCCTTCAAGCTGGCACAAAAACATCCAGAGTCCTGGCTCTGACCATGTAAGTGAGGACAGTGCTAGAGACCAGGGCTTCTCAAACCAAAGTGCATAAGCGTCATCTGGATAGCTACCCACCAGCAGAAGAATGAAGTTAGACCTTTACCTAATACTGTGTATAAAAATTAATTCAAAATGGGGGCTTCACTGGTGGTGCAGTGGTTGAGAGTCTGCCTGCCGATGCAGGGGACGCGGGTTCGTGCCCTGGTCCGGGAAGATCCCACATGCCGCGGAGCGGCTGGGCCCGTGAGCCATGGCCACTGGGCCTGCGCGTCCGGAGCCTGTGCTCCGCAATGGGAGAGGCCACAACAGTGAGAGGCCGGCGTACCGCAAAAAAAAATAAAATTAATTCAAAATGGATCAAAGACCTAAACATAAGACCTAAAACTATGATACTCTTAGAAGAAAGCTTCATGACATTGAATTTGGCAATGATTTCTTCACATGACACCAAAGGCACAGTCAACAACAGAAAAAATAGACAAATTAGACTTCATGACAATTAAACATTTTTGTGTATCAAAACACAGTATCAGCAGAGTAAAAAGACAACCCACAGAGTGTGAAATAGTATTTACAAATCACCTATCTGATAAGGGATTAATATCCAGAATATATAGAGAACTCCTAAAACTCAACATAAAAAAACAACTCAATTCAAAAATAGACAAAGGACTTGAACAGACATTTCTCCAAAGATATACAAATGGCCAATAAGCACATGAAAAGATTCTCAACATCACTAATCATTAGGGAAATGCAAATCAAAGCTACAATGATATGCCACCTCACCCCCTTTAGGATGGCTACCATCAAAAACAAAAGCAAAACAGAAAACTACAAGTGTTAGTGAGGATGTAGGGAAACTGGAACCCTTGTACACTGTTGATGGGAATTTTACATTCAGCAGCTGTAGAAAATGTTTAGGGATACAGCAGCCATGGAAAACAGTATGGTGGTTTCTAAAAATTAAAAATAGGATTACAATTTGACAGCAATTCTACTTCTAAGTATATATCCCAAATAACTGAAAGTAAGCTCTTGAGATATTTGTACATTCATGTTCACAGAAGAATTATTTAAAATAGCTAAAACATGGAAGCAACCCAAGTGTTCAGAAGAATGGATAAGCAAAATATGATATATACACGCAATGCAGTATTCAGCCTTAAAGAGGAAGGAAATTCTGACATATGCTACAACATGGATAAACTTTGAAGATATTATGCTAAGTGACATAAGCTAATCACAAAAAGACAAGTGCTGTATGATTCCACTTATGTAAGATATTTAGAGTAGTCAATATCATAGAGACAGAAAGTAGAATGGTGCTTGCCAGGGGCTGGGGAAATGGGAAGTTATTGTTTAATGAGTACAGTTTCAATTTTGCAAGATAAAAAGAATTCTGGAGGTGGCTGATGGTAATGGTAGTACCACATTATGAATGTATTTAATACCACTGAGTTATACACTTAAAAATGGCTAGAATCGTAAATCTATGTGTAATTTACCACAATAAAAAAAATTGAAAGGAAAAAAGAAGAATTACCTAGAGAGTTTGGTAAAACACAGATTCCTGGGTGCAGCCACCAGAAATACTGGTTCAATAGCTCTGAACTGCGGCCTAAGAACTGAACTTTCTAACAAGCTCTCAGGTGATGCTGATGCTGCCCATCCCTGGACCGTAGTTTTTTTTTAATATAAATTTATTTACTTTTATTTTTGGCTGCGTTGGATCTTTGTTGCTGAGCGAAGGCTTTCTCTAGTTGCGGTGAGCGGGGGCTACTCTTTGTTGCAGTGTGCAGGCTTCTCATTGCAGTGACTTGTCTTGTTGTGGAGCACGGGCTCTAGGCACACGGGCTCCGGTAGTTGTGTCACGCGGGCTTCAGTAGCTGTGGTGCACGGGCTTAGTTGCGCCGCGGCATGTGGGATCTTCCCGGACCATGTGCCTGAATTGGCAGGCAGATTCTTAACCACTGCGCCACCAGGGGAGCTCTGGACCATACTTTGAATAGCACTGCGCTAGGGGAAAAGAGGTTAGCAATAGTTAAGGATTTATGTAACAGGGACGAGAGAGAGAGAGAGAGAGAGAGAGAGAGAGAGAGAGAGAGAGAGAGAGAGAGAGAGAGACTGACTTAAGCCAGTGTCAGTGTAGTGTGTGCCTCTCTGTCATAATAGCTTAGCTTCTTTCCTCATTCAGTTGGTACTCAATTGTTTGTTGGATGATTGAATAAGTGAACCATTGTGCTTATGGGAGCAAAACACACAGATTGGTCTGGAGTGCTTGGTTCTTCTGCGTCTACTTTCCTCTATTCCTATGTGTTAGTCCGAGGCGGATCCTAGTTACTGAAAGGACTAAAGTCAATAGCTGGGCTGTGGGCAAGGGCAGCGGTGCTGCTCTGCACGGAGCAACTCCCGCTGCTCCCCAGTGCCAGCGCTCAGCTCCCAGAGCTGCTGATACTGCTGCACACACAGGTCCTCTGTGCAGGGCCAGACGGCTGAGCTCCCCTACACCTCCAGCCGCAGTTCACTCTTTACCAACCGTTCCCATATAGAGTTAAAGGACGAATTATCTCGCAGGGAATGCTGGGTGCACAGGCTTGCTGAGAGAGCTGGATTCCAAGTTCAGGAGACAAGAGACTGATGAGCAACATTAGACCAGGGAGGTGCTGCCTTGGTGGGAAAGAATGCTGGTCGTGACCACTTCCTTCTCTTTATTCTGCATTGAAGTTAAATGCTGGCCTTGCCTAAATCTCACGCTGAGACCTGGACCTCAGTAACTCCAAAACACACACCCTTTTCAGAAATTTGTAATTTCATCATTTCTTGACCAAATGACTCCAACCACAGAAAGGCACACATTTTCCATTGGGATTTATTCTGCTGCTCCCTTTTGGTGGGTATATTCTTTCCTGCTTGCTTTTAAAACCCCATTCATTATATGAAGTATAGGTTTTTTGAAACTGATTTTAAAGTAAACTGGTTATTAAATATCTATATCTTGTCTTTCTGTCTTTCTCACTCCACTTTATGGATTTGAGAACCAAGACACAGAACAGTCTATGCTTTAGAAAAGCTAAGTTCACTTTTTGTTTGGCCCATGGACCACGATCTGAGCTTTGAAGTCTAAAGATCTAGGATTACCCACCCTCAGTATAGCCAGACCCTGATGCAAAAAGCCAGGAACCTCATTCCGCAAGTACGGGCAATCCAAGACTTCCAGTTTCTGGTTGCAATTGAAGGCCAGTAAATTCAGAGAACAGGATGGAACTGTTTCTTGTACAGGCAAAACAATTTGTAATCATTAAGAAGTATGAAGCTAATGAAAAGCAATTAATCCAATGGCAAACATTGCCATAAATTTTATTCCCAAAGCTATACATAATACAGGCATGATTCTTGATTTCAGATAAAGAAAAAAAAGGTGGAGCTATTATTAAATACAAAGTAAAACAACATGAAAAAAATGCCAGAAGATAGAAAGAATGCAAGCAGGAGCCCTGGGGCTGAGGGAGGGGAAAGCTCAGTAAAGGCGGGATGTGTGAGGAAGACGAGAGGGGAAAGAGGACACTGCTGTGGGGCTGTACCAAGGGGAGTCAGTCTCCAGGCTGGTGATGCTGAGCTGCAAGGGACAGAGCCTGTCCTCCCCGAGGACGCCTGAGCAGGGGCTGCTGTGGGCTCCCGAGGAGCCACTCAGCCTCCCCACCCCACCGTCCCCTTCCACAGGGAGTCACGTGGGGCCCTCCCCTTATGGAGCAAGAAATAAAGAATGACTCCTCGTTTCCTGGAACAGGGGAGTTGTCAGAGGCAGGGGAAGGTTCAGATTTTTGGTGGAGTTGGACAAGGGGAGGGGAATAGGGCACCCCAGCTACCTATGTCTCTCTCCCCACCAGGCAGAATTCTGGCAAATATGCATGTGAGGGCTTCTGAGGTAGCCTGTGGTTGAAAAAATCAGCAAGGGATGCTCCAAGTTCTACGCAGATCCAGAGGACTAGGTAGGGATTTCTGCCTTTGAAAGATCAAAATAGCATTTGCTCTTCTAAGTCACCTTAAGGGTACCTTGAATGAGTACCTAATATGATCGCAAGATCTTCCCAACCACTAAGAAAAAGTATCTTTCCTTTTTCCATCACATATGCCTGAAATTCCTTTAATAAGGGACCAAAAATCTTTATGAAATCATTAGAGATAAAATTTTTAAAGCAATTACCACTAAGGAACAGAGCATACTGAAGACAGCCATCCATAAGGAAAAAAGTAGTCAGTAAACTGAACCACAGGTAAAATTATTGGTGGTAGATTTCTCTCTGCTTTAACAGAGGAAAAGGGTGCTAAAGCAGAGGAAAGCATTATGTTGAAGAAAGACCTGGAAAACAAAGTTACTGACTAGCTGATTACAGTAAGCGTTGGCCTTGTTTATCTTCAGTTGGGATGGAGGAGAGAAAACAGTACACTTTAAAGCTGGATGTGAAGATATCTTTGTCTCGGGCTGTTGGCAATAGATAGTGTTGTGTACGCTTTATGGAGATTTTGGTGCTTTCTTTCCTAGTGCTTTTTAAAAAGCAGTATTTGAGCATTCCACAGAATGCTTGAGATACCTTATGTATGAGACAGTTGGTGGTACAGCATGGAGAGATGCAAAGGACCCCAAGACTTGGGTTTGACGCCAGGCTCTGCCACTAACTAGCTGAATGACCTGTGGTCACTTGCTTCATCTCTGAAACTTAATTGCCTTGGGCAGTGCTCTAGATTATGGTTTCCTTCTTTCTAAACCAGGACACTATGAAAGCAGAGCTGTCCCATTGGAAGTAGAGCCAGGGCCCCAGAACTCTCCCTACTCACTCCCCGCCTTCCTCGCTTGGCCTGTGTGGTACCTCATCCGAACTTTGGGACAGTTTGAACTGCATTGGCCTAGATGATGGATAAAGTCTCCTTGAGTTCATCAAAAAGTAGCTTTTCCTGTAAGAACATCGCAGACAGGCTTTGAGAATCTGGCAGTCCTGTTTTAGAGCAAGGCACATACTCCATGAACCTTGTTCTGCTCAGGGATTGTGCATGGGAGCCAGAGGATCTCTATCTCTGTCTCTTTCTCTGTCTCTATCTCTATCTCTGTCTCTGTATTTATATCTCAGGGCCCCAATGTCCTATTTTTTGGCAATAAGCATTTATTGAACACTTACCCCTTGGGAAAGCAAATTATTAAGCACTGGAGAGAAAAAGAAGTCACATAAAAAATGAGAAGCAATGAAACTGGTTTTTTATGTCTCCATGAAAATCAGCGGCACGTCACATACAGGAGAGAAGACCTGCAGATCCTTAGATGTTGGAGTTCAGTGAGAAAAAATTGTATTTGAGCAAAACTATTCTGGCAAAAAGATGTAAAGGGGATCAGAGCAGGGAAAACTCAAACAGGGACACTCACTACCCGAGGCCTGGGTGTGATGAGGACCTGGGTGGGGCATGACAGCTCTCCGCTCTGAGAGCAGCTCCAGGCAATGGGAAAAACTTGGTCTGGGGAAAGAAAACATGGAGACCTAGAGACTGGCACTAGGTTTGCTCTTAACTTGTCAACACGAGGCTCTAGGATGAGGAGTAGGGCCTGACAGTCTGTGAGTCCCACCCTGATCCATAAAGTCTAAGATGCTCTCCTTCAGCAGCCTTTGTGACCCTGAGGGGCCATAAGTCATGAGGCTTGCTTTCCTGTATTCCCTGCATACATTTTAACTGGTCCCCAGATCTTTCTAGACATTTTCCATGTTGATGGTTGACTCATTAGAGCCGTGCCCGATGGCTGAATTTACTACCTAGAAAAATTGTGCAATAGCAACTAGCACTTGTGTGGAAGTTATTCTGCGCAGGCCCTGCTTAACTGCTTTATATACATTAGTGAATAAAGAAGGTACTATCATCATTCTCATTTTATGGATAAGGAAACCTGGGCACAGAGTGGTTAAGCAAGTTGCTTAAGGTCACACAGCTGTAAGTGGTAGAGCTAGACTTCAAACCTAGGTGGTTTGGCTCTGGAGCCCATGTGTTAAACCACCACACTTCACTCTCTGTCATAAAACAAATAATAATAGCAGTGGCACAGTAATACCATATATGGGAACTTCTGGTCATTCTGAACAAGGAGAGTTTTGAGCCCTTAGGAGAGGGGCGATTAAACAAGGAGGCAGGTGGTAGGGGGTTGTCAGAGCATCTTAGGATACTAAGGGGCCGTGGAGGATGTCACAGCTACTGTATACATGTATTGCTGCCACTGTATCTATTTCTCTCTAAAAATTAACAGCAACAAAGAAACAGATCATTTGCAACTTTAAAAAGAAGCTAGCAGCTATAGGAATCTGGAAATAATATCCCCTTAACTCAAAGGACTGATGCATTGGTTTAAAAGGGGTTGACTTTAAAGCTGGTATGTGAGTTTACTGGGGCCATTGGCAGGGATGTTAACAATTTATGGAATGCATTTTTGGAAAGGATTAGGGGAAAAACATGTTGTGTCTTACAAACCCAGAGTTAGGAATACAGCTCTAAGGGGTGAGCCTTAAATATCAAGCTTTCAGTATGCATAGTTTTTAAGGGAATCGGTTTGCCTTCCCTCTTCTCTTTCTTTTCTTTTTCGGATCTTACCCAAAGGATCAAATTCAGGCCATACCGGATGTGCCCAAATCATTTCCATCTGACGCCCAGGACAGCCCAGGAGGCCTGGCCTTGAGGAGCAACCCCCAGTGAGCACTATTTGTGAAGGGACCAAGATAGAACCACGTCAGTCTTTTCTGGTCAGGCTGGTCCCGGGCCCCGCCAGCATCGGCTCACGGCTATTCCTCTGTCGGCTGAGTTTTAGAAATAGGCTGCTGTTTACATTCTGGCCATGGACTGAAATAAGAAAAAAGAAGCTTTTCATTTCTATTCTACTTCCCTCCCTCCTTCTCCCTCCCCACTGTACAAATGACATGCTTCCCACCAAGTAGAGGTGATTTATAACAGATGGGTAAACTGAGGCACAGAGCGGTTGACTGACGTGTCCTGGCTCTGCTTGACTGTTGTATAACAAAGAAAGGCACACAGATTTCTCTGTCCAGAGCAAAATGCCTGGTCGCTAAGAGAGTGTTCAATCAAAAGGAAAACACCAGGCTTTTAAAAGAATCCCTTTGTTGCTATTTCTGGGAATGGTGCTTGGAGCCCACCTGCCTGGCCCCAGATTTTCACAGCTCCCTGAAACACAGAGAGCCTTTTAGTTCTGTTTTCACCTCCACAGTGACCAACATTATCAGACAAAATACACCTGGCAGGAAGGATTTCCAGCTGCCCTTGAAGGCAGCAGTGATTGCATCAAGGGCGGAGGTTGGGCACGCTAGTATTTACCATTGAGGCAGTGTCCAAACTGAATGAGATGGAAGACGGGACTGGCAGCCCGCGGCAATGGGCCGGGTGTGCACAGAACCTCTGCTTCTGCTGCAAGAGAATCTGATGGGGGAGGCTTGTTCTATTGCAGTGGTCCTACCCCAGGAAGGACCCTTAGACAACCCTACATCCAGCCATCTAAGTTGTTTTCTTTTTTAAAGACTGTATTTTTTTTACAGCAGTTTTAGTTTCACAAAAAAATTGAAAGGAAGGTACAGAGCTTTTCCATATATACACCCCTCCCCCTACACATGTATAGCCTCCCCCAAGATCAGCATCACTCACCAGAGTGGTACATTTGTTACCAAGGATGAACCTACAGTGACACCTCATAATCATCCAAAGTCCATAGTTTACCTCAGGATTCATTCTTGGTGATGTATATTCTATGGATTTGGACAAACATATAATGATATACATCCATCAGTATAATACCATACAGAGTATTTTTATTGCCCTAAAAATCCTCTAGACTCTGCCTACTCATCTCTCCTGCCCCTCCCTGACCCCTGGCAACCACTGATCTTTTTACTATCTCCATAGTTTTGTCTTTTCCAGAATTTCATAGAGTTGGAATCATACTGTATGTAGCTTTTTTCACTTAGTAATATGCATTTCAGTTTTCTCCATGTCCTCTCACGGCCTGATGGCTCATTTCTTTTTAGTGCCAGATAATATTAAATTGTCTAGATGTGTCACAGTTTATTTATCCATTTAGCTACTAAAGGACATCTTTTTTGCTTCCAAGCTTTGGCAGTTATGAACAAAGCTGCTATAAACATCTAGGTGCAGGTTTTCGTGCGGACATAAGTTTTCAGCTATTTTATTTTTATTTATTTATTTATATATATATATATATTTAAAATTTATTTATTTTATTTATTTATTTTTGGCTGCATTGGGTCTTCATTGCTGCGTGTGGGCTTTCTCTACTTGTGGCAAGCAGAGGCTACTCTTTGTTGTCGTGTGCAGGCTTCTCATTGCAGTGGCTTCTGTTGTTGCGAAGCATGGGCTCTAGGCGCATGGGCTTCAGTAGTTGTGGCACACAGGCTCAGTAGCTATGGCTCACGAGCTCTAGAGCACAGGCTCAGTAGTTGTGGCACACAGGCTTAGCTGCTCTGCGGCATGTGGGATCTTCCCGGAGCAGGGCTTGAACCTGTGTCCCCTGCATTGGCAGGTGGATTCTTAACCACTGCGCCACCAGGGAAGCCCTCAGCTATTTTAAGTAAATACCAAGGAGTGCAACTGCTGGATCATAAGGTAAGAGTATATTTGGTTTTGTAAGAAACCACTAAACTGTCTTGCAAAGCGGCTGTACCCCACTGGTGCGTTCCCACTAGCAATGTATGAGAGTTCCTGTGTATGATGTAGAGCATATTTTCACGTGCTTATTTTCCATCTATGTATCCTTGGCTAGGTGTCTGTTAAGATCTTTGGCCCATTTTTAAATTGTTTCCTTGTTGATTTTTAAGAGTTCTATGTATTTTTGGGTAACAGTCCTTTATCAGATGTGTCCTTTGTGAATATTTTCTCCCAATCTGTGGCTTGCCTTCTAAGTCTCTTGACATTGGATCCCCCAGAGCAGAACTTTTTAATTTTAATGAAGTCCAGCTTATCAATTATTTCTTTCATGAATTGTGCCTTTGATGTTGTGTCTAAAAAGATATCACCGTGCCTGAGATCATATAGGTGTTCTCCCGTGTTATTTTCCAGGAGTTTTACAGTTTTGTGTTTTAAATTTAGGTCTATGATCCATTTTGAATTAATTTTTGTGAAGGGATATAAAGTATGTGTCTGGATGCATTTATTTTGCATGTAGATGTCCAATTGTTCCAGAACCATTTCTTGAAGAGACTACCTTTGCTCCATTGTATTGCCTTTGCTTCTTTGTCAATGATCAGTTGACTATATTTAAAAGGATATATTTCTGGGCTTTCTATTCTATTCCATTGATCTATCTGTCTATTCTTCCACCAATACCACACTATCTTGATTATTGTAGCTTTAAGTTGTCTTAAAGTCAGGTAGCATCAGTCCTACCACTTTGCTCTTCTATTCAATATTGTGTTGGCTATTCTGGATCATTTGCCTCTCCATGTAAACTTCAAAATTAGTTTGTTGATATCTGTAAAATAATGGCTGGAATTTTGACTGGGAATGCATTGAATCTGTAGATCAAGTTGGGAAGAACTGACATCTTGACAATATTGAGTCTCTCTATCGATGAACATGGAGTCAATTTCCTTCATTTTTTAGGATGTTTGAAAAGGACTGGTGAGAGAGGACATCTTTGCCTTGTACCTGATTTTAGTGGGAAAGCTTCAAGTTTCTCACCATTAAGTATAATGTTAGCTCTAAGAGTTTTGCAGTTAGTTTTTAGCAAGTTAAGAAAGTTCCACTCTATTCCCAGTTTACTGAGAGGTGTTTTTATTGAAGTGTATATAAAAATGTTTAATGACTATATACAAAAACATGCAAATATAAATGATGAACTGGAAAAAATGTTTATAATACATAAGACAGTCCAAGAGTTAAAATACTCACTAACAAGATAGCTAAAGGAGGAGTTTTTGGAGATTTTTTTTCATTGAAATATAGTTGATTTACAGTATCATATAAGTTTCAGGTGTACAACGTAGTGATTCACAATTTTAAAAGATTATACTCCATTTATAGTTATTATAAAAGATTGGCTATATTCTGTGTGCTGTACATTTACTGAGAGTTTTTGTCATGTGTGAGTGTTAGGTTTTGCCAAATTCTTTTTCTGCATCTATTGATATGATCACGTGATTTTTCTTTTTTAGTTTGTTGATGTGATGGATTTTTTTTAATATAAAATTCTAAATGCATGAAAAATGTTATTTTAAAGAATAAGATGTTTTCATCATCTAAATTACTTGTTCTTGCTACTTAAATCAAGACTTTACAGAGAGACCTCTGTATTTTGTATCACACAGAGC
Organism: Orcinus orca; assembly: GCF_937001465.1. Taxonomy (NCBI): domain Eukaryota; kingdom Metazoa; phylum Chordata; class Mammalia; order Artiodactyla; family Delphinidae; genus Orcinus; species Orcinus orca. The sequence continues at coordinate 18,102,341 of NC_064567.1, read as the reverse complement.
AATCTGCTCAGTACTGGTCACATTTCATTTTCTAGAAATCAAATAAATCACATCAGTAAGGATTTGTGAGCACCATTTGTGTGCAAAACACAGTGCCTGACATGAAGAAAAATGCCAAGTAGCATATCCCTACAGTAGTGTTTAAAATTTCTACTTTGAAATCATTTTAGAAGTTCCAAAGGAGTTGCAAAGTTAGTGCATAAGGTTGCTGTGCTTCACCCTGCTTTCCCTAATGACAACAGTATACATAACCTTAATAAATTATCCAAACTGGGAAACAACCCTCTAACCTTACAGATGAAAATACGGAAGCTTGGGAAGGCTGGGTGACTTGCCCAGAGGCACACAGTGTGTGAGCAGCTCTGGGGTCTCCCACAGGCACAACCCTCACTCCACTGGGGCAGGCAAAGAGTGACTGGCAATGTCAAGGTTTACTTGAGTCCAACTTCTGACACTGATGAGATGGGTGACTTTGGACAAGTTTCTTAAACTCTCTAAGCATCAGTTTTCTCATCTGTAAAATGGAGATAATAATAGTACCTACCTTGAGGGCTTATTCTGGAGACAGAGAAAGTGTATGCAAAATGTTTGATACAATGTCTGACATATAACAAAAATCCAGTTTTATTGGAGGCTTCCTCTGTTCCTGGCACTGTTCCAGGTGCTTTGCATGTTAAAGTATTTGATCCTTATAACAAATCTAGAACGCATCATCATCAGTTTACAAATGAGGAAAGTGAGGCACAAAGATGTCACAGACCTAGTGAGGGACAGAGCTGGGACTCAAAGTTAGGCAGTCTGGGTTGAGGGGTGTTGCTTCAACATCCCACAGTCAAGATTTAAGGAGCAGAACCACCGCAGCTGCTGTTCTAGCACCTTGCCTCTCAGCTGGACCCATTGCCCGACTGGACCAGCTTCTCTAAGCCATCTTACTTGTTCCACCTGCATGTGAACTTGAGGGCAGGCACTTATCATTTGCCCACCATAAGCCTAGTGGCTAATAAGCTACTGAGATGACTTCACTAAGCTCTGGGGCCTTGAAGGAGCTCAGCAATCATCCAGTCTGAGGATTCCTACCTTTCCATCACCAGAAACTCCTTTCATTATCTCCCCACTTTTCTCCACCTCTTGGGTCCCCTTTGTCTGAAGAGATTTTGCTATCAAAATCTTATATTTGTTAATTAGTTGAGCTATGTTTCCATTTTAAAAAATTAATCAAAGATATATACAATTAACAAATAGAGATATTGAGCAGCAAAGGATAACCAATGTCATCACACTGGTTTAAGAGAATTCTAGCCGAAAGCAAACAAAATTTGACATTTTAATGAGCCTATGCAGTCTTAGCAGGCAGGGGTAGGACTTCAATGTGACTTATAAAAATGCTGAAAATAGCTTGAGGACTCCTAAGGGTTTAGGAATCCCAGGGAATTAATCCAGTCCCAAAAGACTCTAAAGATTCCAGAAAATCCCCTACAAAATATGAATACGCTTTGTTATATGTGCTTTATGTTGGCCTAAATCCCCTTTTCCATATCTTAATCCCATTCTACCTTAAAGTTTGATATTTACATGGGAACCTCTAAAATTTAAGGATATCCAATTGCATTAAAATATTTCTGTGCACATATGGTACCCAGGTGCATAATAAATGTAGAAATCATTATTTCAAAAATAGTGGCATGTTGTTTACTTTCTGGTCATTCAATCTGTCTACGTAGCCACATATTTTCAGCCATTTTCCCTCTCCTATTCAGCCTTTAGTCCCATTTGCCATATTCCTTTCTTTGCTATTAAGTCTGAGGGCCAGTAAACAGGCATTATGTTAGTTAGGGTTCCCCACAGAAACAGAAGCAATAGTGTATATATATATATATATATATATATATATAGAGAGAGAGAGAGAGAGAGAGAGAGAGAGAGAGAGAAAGAGACAGAGACAGACAGACAGAGACAGACAGAGACAGAGACACAGAGAGAGATAGAGACAGAGAAATGGAGACAGAGAGAGGCAGAGAGTTTACTTTAAGGAATGAACTTAACATGATTGTGGGGACTGGCAAGTCCAGAATTTGCAGAACAGGCTGGCAGCCTAGAAATTCCAAGAGTTTGATGTAGTGACTCAAGTCTGAAGGGAGTTTGGAGGCTAAATTCCTTCCTCTTACAGGGACTTAAGTCTTTTCTCTTACAGCCTTCAACTGAGTGGATGAAGCCCACCCACACGTGGAGAGTAATCTGTTCTACTCTAAGTTTACTGATTTAGATGTTAATCACATCTTAAAAATATCTTTACAGCAATATCTAGATTGGTTTTGACCAAACAACTGTGCACCATAGCTAGCCATGGTGACACAGAAATGTAACTATCATATGTAAAGGTACTGTATTTAGCCCTGGGGCTGAAAGATGTATATAACCTTGTCCCTGACCTTAAGGAGTTGATAGTCAAATAGAGAAGTAAAAGAAGTGAAGAAATTATTTTGGCAAACATCATATTCAGAAGTGAATACAAAGCTAAGACCAAGAAGGGTAGACTTCAGGCCAGTATGAGAAGGTTATGCTTTAACAGGTACAATTTGAGGTGAATTTTAAAGGCTGAGAAGAGGCTTCCCCAGAGGAAAGGCATCCCAATGATGGAGAAGTGAAAGGATGTGAACAACTGTGAATGGCTTGATATGACGGAGGTGGGGTGTGTGGGTGTGAGGGTGGAGCCGCTGGGATGAGGATAGAAGGATGCTGAGGCACAGACTGTGAAGTGAGGGGTGTAGAGAGTTCTATAGAGGAAGCAGAAGCTCCCTGCCCACCTCTGGCTCTTTCTATCAGGGAATGGTATCAAGGCCTCCACACAGCAGGCAGTGAGGCTTCCTGGAATTATTCCTGGAAGTGATCACTGACGATTTTGACCCAAGGAGGTGCCTCTGGCACCACTGTGTGGGGTAAGGGATGTGCGGGACTCTGGAGGCTCCCCACTCCCTTTTCAAGTTAAGCACTCCAACGCTGTACATATTTCATGAGGCTTTTTGACTTCCGGTCAGTGGCTTTTTCTCATGATGGCCCCCTTTTCTGGGCAGCCTTCATGCTTGCCTCAGTCCAGGAGCTGTGGGAGGCACTGGACTGTCAGAACATTCCAACCTCACTGCCTGTTTACACTTCCCCACTCTTCCTTCAGACAGTCCTCCTCTAGGTGAGACAAAATAAAAATAGTGCTGGAGAGGTTCACACCTTAATGTGATCAGAGAGCACCTTAATTGGGACCATTTGTTATCCAGCTGGTTCTGCCTGGTGAGCCAAATTCCCTGGCCAGAGCCCCAGGCTTGGGGGGTGGGAGGCAACTGCAGCTGGGTGGAGGGGTCTGAGCAGGGGCTGGGGGCATAGGTAGAGTTCTCGTATAGGGCATGACTTACGTGCCTCAGTGAGAATCTGGGGAGGAAGGACGAGTGAGGGATGATGTGCCCAAGACCCTTCATGCATCTGAACATAGGTGTGAGGACCCTCTTCCCTCTGATGGGTCCTGGTGCAGTTAGTATAGGAGGAGTTCTTCTGGAGGAAAAACTAAAATAAAAGCAAGACAAACACGAAATCTTCTTTCCCTCATTCTTCTCCCAAAGTTTTGGAAACAGTCGTTCCTTCCGTATGAGCTAAAGTTAGCTCTTTCACATTAACGTGGAGTGGAAAGAAATAACATCAAATGAATGGTCGACTACATCAATGAACGTTTTCAGTTCTGGATAGGGAAATTGACATTTTAGGTAAAATAATGTATATGGCAAGTTGGGAAGTTCAATATTTTTCGCAAAATAACTTTTACTCTCTTAAAATATCAGAAAAGTGGGACTTCCCTGGTGGTCCAGTGGTTAAGAATCCGCCTTCCAAAGCAAGGGATGCAGGTTCGATCCCTGGTCAGGGAACTAAAATCCCACAGGCTGTGGGGCAACTAAGCCCACGCACTCTAGAGACCACGCGTTTCAACTAGGGAGAAGCCCGAACACTGCAAGGAAGAGCCTGTGTGCAGCAAGTAAGACCCGATGCAGCCAAATAAATAAATATTTTTAAAAATTAGAAAAGCAGAACAAAGATGTCCTATGCAAAAAGGTAAGCTTTATAAATAAGCAGGGAAATAAAGGTACAGGATCAGTGAACTGGGAAGACTTGAGAGATCATCCAGCTCACAGAGGAAGATCTCTGCTCAGAGAGGCTGTTTGCTTTACTAAGTTCACACAGCTAACAAGTAAAATTAAGGGAGAAACACATTAGTCTGTTGATAGCATTTGTTCCTCTACCTAATGTTGCCAACTAGATTTTTGACCATTGCTTTTCCATTTTGGAAGCCTACTTGACAATGTGATGGAACTTTCAGGAATCCATACAGCAAAAAATGAGGCAATTTCACTCCATTTTTCGCTGGCTCGTTTTGGTGGACTGTATACACAATTCACCACCAGACACCATTGTATAGTCTGAAAAGAGTAAGGAGTGAAAGAGATTTTATGCTCAATCTCTCAGTAGAGGAAAGCACTGTGATATGCATCCCCAAGGATATGATTGAATTTTGGGGAGCTTTAGGTGTGTTAGTGGGATTTGTGGCATGAAAAGAGATAAAAGAGGAGTTAAAAGGAATTGCTGCTTTCTGGAGATCAAGAATGCCCTGAAGTCAGACATAACTACACTGAACTCTGGTCTACTCTTCTTATAAGGTAGGTGCCATCAATTGGTTACTTTTGTGAGGAAAGGATGTGTTCTATCTAAAAGAGAGACATAATTAGTTTGTTGAACTAAATGACTCTTGCTATAGACTGAATGTTTGTGTCCCCTGTCCCCAAATTCATATGTTAAATGCTAATGCCCAATGTGATGGTATTTAGAGGTAGGGCTTTGGGATGATAGGGTCATGAGGGTGGAGCCCTCGTGAATGGGATTAGTGCCCTAGAAAAAGAGGCCCTAGAAAGATCCTTACTCCTTCTACCATGTGAGAATGCAGCAAAAAACTGTCCATCTATGAATCATGAAGAAGGCTCTCACCAGACACCAGATCTGCTGGCATGTTAATCTTGGACTTCTAAGAACTAAAAGAAATAAATTTCTGTTGTTTATTAGCTGCCCAGTATATGGAATTTTTTTTTTTTTAATGGCAGCGTGAATGGACTCAGACAACTCTTTGTGAAGGGATGTTGTAACAAGTCACCAAAGAAATATGAAAACAGCTGGGCTATGCAAAAAACTTGCATATTTACCATGATATTTGTTGAAGTGGAATTTTACCTGGCAATAGCATAATGAAAACACAGAAGTTCTTTCCTTTTCAGCAAATAATTTGTTGGGTTTTATACAGTCTTAGGCTTTGACACAGATCTTCATAACCCTTCCATCATGAAACCAGGATGGAACCCATCTCCCTACCCCAGGGATATGGGAGATATGGATATGGGAGAAGAGATGAAACTGACTAATTATTGGTGATGACGGGGCTGTAGGTCAAAGGTAGGGACAGGGGGATACTTTAAAGATTTTGAACACTTTCTGTTTTGTCAAAGAGACCCTGAGGCACCCCAGATAACCCAAGCAAGAAGCAAAATGAGGGCTCCTTTGCCTCCAGTCAGATATCTGTGCAGGTCAGGGGAGCAGCCTCACAAGAGTCAGAGAGATAGGCTGTCTTCCTGCCCAGTCACCATGAGATGACAGAGTCAGAGGGTCACTCAGATCTGTTTGTTGATACTTGAGCCCCCTAAACTCCAGAGTGACTTCTTGAAGAGGAGGAGAGCAGGAGGATTCTATAGAGGGCAGCCTTATGAAGACTCTGGGGGTCCCCAGCTGGCTCTGGCCCTGTACACAGCCACTCAGCAGTATTATTCAATACTGTTCACTGGCAGAATATTGAGGGAGTTAGAAGGGCTGTGAAGGTTCTCCCCATTCCTAAGGGTATGTATTGACACAGAACCAGTCAATAGAAATGCAAGTGACCAAGACATTTACCCTCAACTTCAGCTGCCCAGAGACAGCACAAACACCCCTGCCAACTCTTTGGTGAGACACGCATCCAATCATAGAACTGGAAGCAGCTCAGCAATCACCTTGAACGAATCCTCTTTCCAATTTACAGATGAAGGAATAGTGCCCAGAGAAGAGAAGTTCTGTACCATCAGAATTAGGGAGAGGCAGAGTTGGGAGTTGGAGTAGAACCCCAGGCTTCTGGAGTCAACCAGCACTCCCTGTCCTGTCCATGCTACCTGCCTCTTCTTCTGAGTTATGGGAAGGAATGAAGTGACAGAGGCCAAATAACCCTACATTCTGGGTTTTAATCTCCTCTCTGATGTAATTAGAGCTTCGAAATAGTCAAGACAGTGTTCAGCTTTGCCTATTTTTCTGCCCACACACTGACAGAAGAACAAAATCACAAGAATGGCATAAGGATAGCCTTGCCCTTGAACTATACATGTGTTTTCCCAACATGGTTATGCCAGCCTGTCTTCCACTCTTAGTGCAGCTTTCTCATTAAATCTATGCACCATAGAGCATGGAGGTTAAAGCAGAAGTGCTGGAGCCAGACTGTCTGGGTTTGAACCCCACCATTGCCCCTGCTGGCTGTGTGACCTTGGGTAAGTCCCTTAACCCCTCTCTCCTTTAGTTTACTTTCCGGGAAAGTAAGGAGGTAGGACCAGGTCCTTTCAAAGGTACTGCTTAGCTCTGATGTGACTGTGATTTTATTTACTAAAAAAATGTGAGAAATGACCAATATGCCAGTTGGAGGAGGTGATGGGTCAGGGGAGCAAGCATTGGGAGAGAAAGATGGACCAAAGAGCCTTTTCACTCCACTGAAAAACAGCTGCTCTTGTTTCCCTTTGCCTTGCCTGGGGGTGTCCCTGACAACAGAGGAAGAGGAACACAGGAACTTTGAACTGTTGTTTTATAGGAGGACTGTGTGGTCATGTACTTGAACAGGAAGCAGGGTTACAACAAAGAGCAGTGAATCAGTGACTGGCTAAGAGTTCAATGATGATTGGATATTTGGCCCCAGGCTGGGGATCAATGAAATCTAAAACCTTGGGATGTATCAGCTGGGGTGGATTAAGTAATTGCCAGGGTTACCCTGGTAACTAGTCTGGAAGCCATCATCAGGGGACTTGGAACTAATGAACCAGATTTGCTGGAAATAGGGCCCAGGAATATGCATTTTAACCAGCACCTCAGATTGACTTTTTAGGGTTAAATTAATTTTTTTTAATTAAAGACAAAGAAAAGTTATTGAAAGCAGCAAGGGAAAAACGACAAATAACATACAAGGGAACTCCCATAAGGTTAACAACTGATTTCTCAGCAGAAACTCTACAAGCCAGAAGGGAGTGGCATGATATACTTAAAGGGATGAAAGGGAAGAACCTTACAACCAAGATTACTCTACCTAGCAAGGATCTCATTCAGATTCAATGGAGAAATCAAAAGGTTTACAGACAAGCAAAAGCTAAGAGAATTCGACACCACCAAACCAGCTCTACAACAAATGCTAAAGGAACTTCTCTAAGTGGGAAACACAAGAGAAGAAAAGGACCTAAAAAAACAAACCCAAAACAATTAAGAAAATGGTCAGAGGAACATACATATCGATAATTACCTTAAACGTGAGTGGATTAAATGCTCCAACCAAAAGACACAGGCTTGCTGAATGGATGCAAAAACAAGACCCATATATATACTGTCTACGAGAGGCCCACTTCAGACCTAGGGACACATACAGACTGAAAGTGAGGGGATGGAAAAAGATATTCCATGCAAATGGAAATCAAAAGAAAGCTGGAGTAGCAATATTCATATCAGATAAAATAGACTTTAAAATAAAGAGTGTTATAAGAGACAAGGAAGGACACTACATAATGATCAAGGGATCAATCCAAGAAGAAGATATAACAATTATATATGCACCCAACACAGGAGCACCTCAATACATAAGGCAACTGCTAACAGCTATAAAAGAGGAAATCAACAGTAACACAATAATAGTGGGGGACTTTAACACCTCACTTACACCAATGGACAGATCATCCAAACAGAAAATAAATAAGGAAACAGAAGCTTTAAATGACACAATAGGCCAGATAGATTTAATTGATATTTATAGGACATTCCATCCAAAAACAGCAGATTACACTTTCTTCTCAAGTGCGCATGGAACATTCTCCAGGATAGATCACATCTTGGGTCACAAATCAAGCCTCAGTAAATTTAAGAAAATTGAAATCATATCAAGCATCTTTTCTGACCACAACGCTATGAGATTAGAAATGAATTACAGGGAAAAAAATGTAGGAAACACAAACACATGGAGGCTGAATAATGCGTTACTAAATAACCAAGAGATCACTGAAGAAATCAAAGAGTGGGATCAAGTGGGATTTATCTCAGAGATGCAAGGATTCTTCAGTATATGCAAATCAGTCAATGTGATACACCATATTAAAAAATTGAAGAATAAAAACCATATGATCATATCAATAGATGCAGAGAAAGCTTTTGACAAAATTCAACACCCATTCATGATAAAAACCCTCCAGAAAGTGGGCATAGAGGGAACCTACTTCAACATAATAAAGGCCATATACGACAAACCCACAGCAAACATCATTCTCAATGGTGAGAAACTAAAAGCATTTCCTCTAAGATCAGGAACGACACAAGGATGTCCACTCTCACCACTATTATTCAACACAGTTTTTGAAGTCCTAGCCATGGCAATCAGAGAAGAAAAAGAAATAAAAGGAATACAAATTGGAAAAGAAGTAGTAAAACTATCACTGTTTGCAGATGACATGATACTATACACAGAGAATCCTAAAGATGCCACCAGAAAACTACTAGAGCTAACCAATGAATTTGGTAAAGTTGCAGGATACAAAATTAATGCACAGAAATCTCTTGCATTCCTATACACTAATGATGAAAAATCTGAAATAGAAATTAAGGAAACACTCCCATTTACCACTGCAACAAAGAGAATAAAATACCTAGGAATAAACCTACCTAGGGAGACAAAAGACCTGTACGCAGAAAACTATAAGACACTCATGAAAGAAATTAAAGATGATACCAACAGATGGAGAGATATACCACGTTCTTGGATCAGAAGAATCAATATTGTGAAAATGACTATACTACCCAAAACAATCTACAGATTCAATGCAATCCCTATCAAATTACCAATGACATTTTTTATGGAACTAGAACAAAAAATCTTAAAATTTGTATGGAGATACAAAAGACCCCGAATAGCCAAAGCAGTCTTGAGGGAAAAAAATGGAGCTGGAGGAATCAGACTTTCTGACTTCAGACTATATTACAAAGCTACAGTAATCAAGACAATATGGTACTGGCACAAAAACAGAAACATAGATCAATGGAACAAGATAGAAAGCCCAGAGATAAACCCACACACCTATGGTCAACTAATCTATGACAAAGGAGGCAAGGATATACGATGGAGAAAAGACAGTCTCTTCAATAAGTGGTGCTGGGAAAACTGGACAGCTACATGTAAAAGAATGAAATTAGAACACTCCCTAACACCATACACAAAAATAAACTCAAAATGGATTCGAGGCCTAAATGTAAGACCGGACACTATAAAACTCTTAGAGGAAAACATAGGAAGAACACTCTTTGACATAAATCACAGCAAGAGATTTTTTGATCCACCTCCTAGAGTCATGAAAATAAAAACAAAAATAAACAAATGGGACCTAATGAAACTTAAAAGCTTTTGCACAGCAAAGGAAACCATAAGCAAGACGAAAAGACAACCCTCAGAATGGGAGAAAATATTTGCAAAGGAATCAACGGACAAAGGATTAATCTCCAAAATATATAAACAGCTCATGCAGCTCAATACTAAAAAAACAAACAACCCAATCCAAAAATGGTCAGAAGATCTAAATAAACATTTCTCCAAAGAAGACATCCAGATGGCCAAGAAGCACATGAAAAGCTACTCAACATCACTAATTATTAGAGAAATGCAAATCAAAACTACAGTGAGGTACCACCTCACACCAGTTAGAATGGCCATCATCAAAAAATCTACAAACAACAAATGCTGGAGAGGGTGTGGAGAAAAGGGAACCCTCTTGCACTGTTGGTGGGAATGTAATTTGAAACAGCCACTATGGAGAACAGTATGGCAGTTCCTTAAAAAACTGAAAATAGAATTACCATATGTTCCAGCAATTCCACTACTGGGCATATACCCAGAGAAAACCATAACTCAAAAAGACACATTCACCCCAACGTTCATTGCAGCACTATTTACAATAGCCAGGTCATGGAAGCAACCTAAATGCCCATCGACAGGCAAATGGATAAAGAAGATGTGGTACATATATACAATGGAATATTACTCAGCCATATAAAGGAACGAAATTGGGTTATTTGTTGAGACGTGGATGGATCTAGAGACTGTCATACAGAGTGAAGTATGTCAGAAAGAGAAAAACAAATATCATATATTAACACATGTATGTGGAACCTAGAAAAATGGTACAGATGAACCGGTTTGCAGGGCAGAAGTTGAGACACATATGTAGAGAACAAACGTATGGACAGCAAGGGGGGAAAGCGGCGGTGGGGGTGGGGAAGGTGGTGTGATGAATTGGGAGATTGAGATTGACATGTATACACTAATGTGTTTAAAATTGATGACTAATAAGAACCCGTTGTATAAAAAAATAAATAAAATAAAATTCAAAATAAAAAAATAAAGATTTCTTTCTTTTTCTTTCTTTCTTTTTTTTTTGGCTGCATCGCAACACGTGGGATCTTAGTTCCCCGACCAGGTATCAAACTGGTGCCCCCTGCAGTGGAATCGTGGAGTACTAGTCACTGGACCGCCAGGGACTTCCCTTTAGGCTTAAATTTCAGAATGACTGATGTGGTCCTTCGCCTCACTTTTAAACAGCAATCAGCTAGTTCTTTTTTCTCTGCTTCCTTCTACACAGGGAGCTAGAAAGTAGGCATAAGGAATACTTGTGGGTGGGTAAGAAAGGGCCAGGAAATTCTCAAGTCCTCAGGCAAAGATAGATTTGATTCCCTTCTGCCTGTTGCCCCACAAAATGTGTTAACGCTGGTGTACACATGGTCTCTGGTGTTGCCAAGATGAGGAGAAAGGCTTCTTGAGAAAGGAGACCCTTGCTCTTCACAGGCCTCATGGAGCAGGTCAGAAGGGGCCTTGGATGGTCTTGTTCCAGAAGAAGCTGCTCCCTCACCACTGTCACCCCCACCCCTGCTCCCACCATAGCAGAGTCCTAACCTCTCATGAAAGCAGTTTCTCTGAGGTCAAGGACTGAGAACAAACTGCAAATAAAAACATCAGTCTTCTTAGCAGCTGGCTCACTTGAGGCTACTCCAGGGAGAAGACAAACCACTGTATAAGGAGGAACAGCTTGATTTGGGGCATGTATAAATTAGGAAATGTGTAGTACTAAATGGAAAAATAATAGGTGGTTTTATTTGCAGAGCTGATAGACAAATTTGGCATTCTGTGTGCTCAGACTTTTTTTTTAAATTGGAATATAGTTGCTTTACAATGGTGTGTTAGTTTCTGCTGTACAACGAAGTGAATCAGCTATACGTATACATATATCCCCTCCTTCTTGGACCTCCCTCCCCACCCCCATTCCCCTCATCTAGGTCATCATATAACACCGAGCTGAGCTCCCTGTGCTATACCGCAGGTTCCCACTAGCTATCTGTTTTACACATGGTACTGTATTTATGTCAAACCTAACCTCCCAGTTCATCCCACCCTCCCCAGATGCAGACGTAGAGAACGGACACTTGGACTCAGACTTTTAAATATTTATAACCGAGAACCTACAGGAGTAATGTTCTTGCAGAGACCTTTCTGACGGAATACTGCAAACTCCAAAGTGCCCTTTGCTAAGTCCTTCTGCAAATCCATTCAACACCTTTTTAAAAATAACGGCTAAATATTCCTGGGTCACCTTAGTAACTACTGTATGGTAATACTTTGAATGCTGCCAGAGATCCAGGGGCCTGGGATACACCCAAAATACAGGGGAAACTACCCAGCAAAGAGGTCCCTTTGCTAATAAGCAAGTGGACATGCTAAACCTATTGCAGATTAACATGGAGGAACCAAAGAACCTCCTCCCCGATGCATTTTGCGTGAGGTGGGCCCTGGAGACCCATTCTGGAAGTATTTCAGGGAGCATGAGAGACTCATGTTTTCTTATGACTCAGGCAGCTCTTAGGGAGTCCTGACCAAACCCTAACTCCCAAGAAGAGGTTTCTTCGGGGTGTTGAGACTTTGGCACTTGTCCTTCCCAGAGTGTCCTAGAGAGGGGAGGAGCTGACCCAGAACTAGACGCTGCATTATAGTGCCTCCCTAATGCCCACAGTACTCGCTAGTGGGAGTTCCTGGTCCCCACTGGCCCACACTGCATCCTGGGAAACAGTCCTAGGGGAATGTAAGCAACTTGCCTAAAGTCCCAGTAAAGCAAGTGGCAAGGCAAAGATTCAAACTCACATCTTTCAAACCCCAAAGTTGCACTGCAGCATAGGAAAAGTGCCATGGGACATTTTCAAGCAATTATGAAAGTAATAATATGCTTTTCGATATTGAGGAGTGCTTCGCCAAATTTCAGACTTAATTACAAATAGATTTACTTGTTTATAAATTAAGGCTGATAACATCCACTCACAGAGTTACGCTGAGTACTTAATGAACTAACATGTAAGTCAAGCACCCTACATTTTTTTCTGGAACATAGAAAACTCATAAAATGTGAGAGCTATTAGTTCTATTGTGTTTGGGGAGTGGAAACAAATGAATGGGTAGGTGAAGTATGCACATCATTTTCTATGACCCAATACAGAGACAAATCAATGATTTGGGGGAATTAAATGTGGTACAATTGTCTCCCTATCCGATTTGGACTTGACAAATCTTTAAACCAGCCGACCAACAAAGAAAAAAAGATTTTTTAGGGATGATTTTAAGAGATTGGATGGGGGTGTACTCAAGACTGTTTTGAATTGTGAAGCAAATACAAACAATAAAAGGGCTGCAAAAAAGAACATAATAGCCAACCTGCCAAGACCAGAAAGAGAAAAAATATCCATCCTTCATTCTGCAAGAAATGAGCACCCACCACATGGTGAGAAGTATGCAGCCCTGATCTGTGCACCTCTCAGGAGGGCATTTCTGGTGCTAGAGACTAGATTGGACGCTCCATGGGCACAGACAAGTCACAGCACATTTCTTTAACAACAAGGAAAAACCATCCCAGAGGAACCAGTTTAGGAGAAGATAGTAACATAGCCCCAAAATTTTCAGCAGTAACAGCTGCTTCTACTGTCAACATTTCTTCCGAAGTCGTTGTATTTATTAGGCAAGATTTTGTAAATACAATTTTATTGAAATTGTGACATTTGGTGTTTTGAATAGAGAATGTGAGACAGATGTGATTATTCCTGCTAATCAAAATATGAAAAAAATGAGGGGTTTATTTGGGGGGGTGGGGTCCTCTTTTTTTTTTTTTTTTTTTGCGGTACGCGGGCCTCTCACTGTTGTGGTCTCTCCCATTGCGGAGCACAGGCTCCGGAAGCGCAGGCTCAGCGGCCATGGCTCACGGGCCCAGCCGCTCCGCGGCATGTGGGATCTTCCCAGACCGGGGCATGAACCCGTGTCCCCTGCATCGGCAGGCGGACTCTCCACCACTGCGCCACCAGGGAAGCCCGGGAGGGGTCCTCTTTACTTATGTAGCTGTTGGAGTTTGTAGAAAGGAATATCAGAAAAATGTTTGCAATTTCAAAGAGTACCTGTGGCCAACCTTTACCTAACAATGCAGATTAAATTTAACCCCAAATGGATTAAAAACCTAAATGTAAGACCTAAAACTATAAAACTCTTAGAAGAAAACACAGGGCAAAGCTTTAGGACATTGGATTTGGTGATAATTTCTTGGATATGACACCAAAGGCACAGGCAAGAAAAGAAAAAATAAATAGACTGGGCTTTAAGAAAAGTTTAAAATGTGTGCCACAGAAGACACAATCAACAGAGTAAAAAGACAACCCACAGGATGGAAGAAAAGCTGTGCAAATCATATATCTGACAAGAGATTAATATCCAGAATATATGGAGAACTCATAAAACTCAACATAAAAAAAAACCCAACTTGATTCAAAAATGGACAAAGGACTCGAAAAGACATTTCTCCAAAGAAGATTACAAAAGGCCAATAAGCACATGAAAGATGCTCAACATCACTAATTATCAGGGAAACACAAATCAAAACTACAAAGATATACTACCTCACACCCTTTAGGATGGCTATTATAAAAAAAAACAAAACACGGAAAATAACAAGTGTTAGGATGTGAAGAAACTGGAACTTCTGTGTACTGTTGAGGATGTAAAATGGTACAGCAGCGATGGAAAACAGTATGGTGGTTTTCAAAAAATTAAATATGGAACTGCCATGTGATCTAGCATTCCACTTCTGGCTATAAACCCAAAATAATTGAAAGCAGTGTCTTTTAAAAACAATTTTATTGAGGTATAGTTGATTTACAATGTCATGTTAATTTCTGCTATACAGTCAGTTCTACATACATATATATTCATTTTCATGTTCTTTTCCTTTATGGTTTATCACAGGATATTGAATATAGTTCCTTGTGCTACACATTAGGACCTTGTTGTTTATCCATACTATATATAATAGTTTGCATGAAAGCAGGGTCTTGAAGAGATATTTGCACACCTATGTTCATAGCATCATACTGTGCCTAACATCTAAAAAGTCCCTGGTACCTTCAAGGAGATGGATACTAATGGAGACCTCAGAGCCGATCTAATACACACACGCACACACACACACACACCATCAGTCTTGTTACATCATAGTGACACCTCATTTTTCGACCAAAAACTATGATTACTCAGTTTGATGGCAGCTGGGACCACTAGTTATTCATCTAATAGTCTCCTCAGAGTGAACATACAGGGACTGTTCCATGAACAGTGTCCAATGAGTATTTCCTCATTGACTTAGTCATTGATTGAGGATCCCGTTGAGTCACAGGACTTTGGTCTGAATAACTTATAGCTGTTTCCAAAAACTCAAGCCACTTTCATTTGCCAGCTCTGTGTTCTTGGCAAATAAGTTTACAGCTCAGGGCCTTCTCCATGCCATGGAAGTAATACAAAGTTTGGGGGATGTTTTGAGGATAAATGGAATAATGTATAAATACGTGGTATGATTATTTATTATTATCATTTAGATGGCTACCCATAGGCTGTGAAAGTAATTTCACACCAAGATTTCCCAGAATGTTTGGATTCATGAAAGTTAACTGGAATAAGTTTTTGTCTTCATAAAGTAGACATTTCTCATTTGTTGCATTAGTCCTAGAATGTTGATTAAAAATTCAGTTACACACTAGGACAATTTGAGGGATTAATAAAAAGGGTGACAATTCGACAGAGACTTTTACAGTTCCCAGCTTTTTCGTTAATTTGCGAAGCAAAGGAATGCTATTGAGACTGAAATGAGAGGGAGGTAGAGATTTTAAATGGAAGGTACCATGACGGGTATCTGAAGTTTCTTTTGGATTAGGCTCTGATTAAAGAATGGAAAATATTTTTGCAATGAAAATTCTTGTCATTAAGCCAAACACCTTTGTTGGATTAGGTTCCTCTTGGGAGAGCTGAAGCTCCCTCCTGGGCAAGGCACCTCATCTCTTTAAGGGCTGACATCCCATCTGTAACCAATAATCTCAATATGGATCTGTCTGAGCCTCGTAGTTGTAGGATTTAATTTTTTAAAATAGATTGGTGTAGGATTAAATTGCCAAGAAAGAGTTAAATATTTGTGTCTTCATATTGGCCATTCTTTAATCACAAAAGTATATATTTTGTACACTTCTACAAAATATATTTAAATGTTTAGTTACAAAGTATGTTTACATGTTTCATTGTAAAAGTATGGTATTTTGTACATTTCTACAAAATATATTTACTTGTGAAAATTTAGAAAATGCAGAAAAGCATAAAATAGAATAAAAATCCCCCATAATCATATTTCATTTTTGAGCCTATCTTTTTAATCTTCTTTCTATGTATATACATACATATATATATACACACACATTTATATGTTAGATTTGTATAATATATGGAATACACACTTTTAATGAGCTATATTTACAAACTGCTAGGAACTGGTTTTTTAATTTAGTGTCTCATGAACATTTGCCCGTGTCATTAAACATTCTCCTACTGAGTGATTGTAGGTGGCTGTAGAATAACCCATTGCCGTGGGTTTTGGTGTGGTCTGTTATAGGTTGTTATAGGTTGTCAGGGTTCCAGGAGCCCTTCGCTGGGCCAGGCTGGTTAGCACTTCCCTGACCTTCTGTGCTCTAGAGGAACATGTGTTCTGGTGAGAACATCCCATGGTGGGATGCTTGCTGGCATCCTCTGCTGGGCCCACCGTCACTCTCTGTGCTGTCCCCTGGGGTTCAACAGAATCGGCAGCACCGGCCTCTCACGCCCGAGGACTTCGACAACCTGGAACCCGCTCCTTGGAGGGTGGGAGGATGCCTTTGGTCATGGCCATCCCACATACTGAGGGAGGCAGCCTGACCAGGAGTTAATACCACATGCTCTGGTGTCTGGCTGACTGGCCTTGAATCCCTGCCCCACTATGCACCAGCTGTAGGACCTCAGGTAAGGTGCCTAACCTCTCTGGGTGAGAGAAGATAATAATAACAGTGCCTACTTCATAGAGTTGTTGTGAGAATTAAATAAGAAATTCATGCAAAGCTTAGCACAGTGCCTGGCAAATTATAAGAGCTCAGTAGATGTTAGCCATTATCATTGTCGCCTCAGTGTCCCTGTGAAGGTGGGGGAAGTTTGATGGGAAAACAAGAGGGGGTAAGGTACAGAGATGACTCAGAGGAAGGAAGAATGTAGGAAGGATTCTGGCAATGGTGGTGGGAGGGGCAATGTGATGGTTAATTTTATGTGTCAGCTAGGTCATAGTACCCAGATATTTGGTCAAACGCCTGTCTAAATGTCACTGTGATGTGTTTTCTTTTTTTTTTTTTAAAGATGTGATTAACATTTAAATCAGTAGACTTTGAGTAAAGCAAATTACCCTCCATAATGTGGGTGGGCCTCATCCAATCAGTTGAAGGCTTAAGAGAAAAAAGACTGACTTCCCTCCAGGAAGAGGGATTTCTACTTCCAGACTGCCTTGAACTTGAACTGCAACATCAACTCTTCTCTGATCTCCAGCCTGCCAGAGATTTTGGCCTTACCAGCCCTCATAATCATGTGAGCCAATTCCTAAAAATCTCTTTCAAAAAAAATGTATTTTTAATATAAAATAAATATATATTTATTTATATATTTTTATATTTTAATATAAAAATATTATATATATATATATACCCTTGAACATCACAGGTTTAAACTGTGCAGGTCCACTTATATGTGTATATTTTTCAACAGTAAATAATATGATATTACAAAAAACCAAGATTGGTTGAATCCGTGGCTGCAGAACCATGGATACAGAGGAACCTCATGCATGGAGGGCTGACTATATGTAATACATGGATTTTCGACTGTAGAGAGGATCGGTGTCCCTAACCCCTGCCTTGTTCAAAGGTCAACTATATATATATATACATACATATGCAGATATATATATCCTATTGATTCTTTTTCTCTGGAGAACCATAACTAATATAGGTTGTTATCTAAAGTGTAAGGAAAAATAGAGAAAGGTAAACAGAGGTGAATACTCAGATAAGATCGGTTGAAGAGTAAAGGGGGGTGGTTATTTGATATATTCAGAGCAGAAGCCATATCCTATTTATCTCTGTAGCCTTTACACAGTTCCTTGTATATAAGTACCAATAAAAGAAAGGAGAAAGAAGGGAAGGAAGAAGGGGAAGAGGGAGGGAGGAAGGAAGGAAGGAAAGGAGGAAGGAAGGGAGGGAGGGAGGGAGGAAGGAAGGAAGGAAGGAAAGGAAGGAAGGAAGGAAGGAAGGAAATGAAGGAAGGAAGGAAGGAAGGGAGGGAGGAAAGGAGGGGGGAGGAAGGGAGGAAGGGAGGGAGGGAGGGAGGAAGGAAGGAAGGAAGGAAGGAAATGAAGGAAGGAAGGAAGGAAGGGAGGGAGGAAGGGAGCAGAGAAGTGAGGGCAGACAGGAGAGAGGGATAGAGGGAGAAAATGAAGTCCCAAGGGAGGCTTGAGGCAAGACTGCTCTAGCTGCCCTTTTCTCTTTTTAATCCTTGAAATAATGCCTGAAGTATTCCTCTTCTGCATACTTTAGAATCAAGCAACAAGCACAAATCTCTTACCATGTCCCCAAAACTTCTGCTTCATCAGGCACCTCTCTCATTTATATCACTTGAAGTTCTGGCCAGCAATATCCCCTTTTTACCTTAAAGTATTTCGTCTGAAATCTGTCGTGGCACAGCCATAACGCTCTGCTTTGACTGGATTGGCTGGAGAGATGGCACAGGGAAGATGAATGCTCAGATTGCTGGGCAATCACACCCTGACCACCAGAATTCCCCCCTGTGGTTTCAGCTGGATACATGCATTGCTTTCTGTCCCTGGCATGCTCTGGAGTCACCCACGAAGCAGCCACATTCCTGTCTGGGGCACAGGGGCTGTGTCCTCTGAAAAACATCCCACCAGGCACAATACCTGGAGGATATTCTGGAATGGAAGTAGAAACAAAAGGTGATGGGTTATCATTTTATTATCTTCATTTTGTGGATCCTCAGGACTCCATTAAGAGTGGGTTTTCTCTTTTGTGGTGGTATTGCAAAGGTCTGGGGAGACTCTGATGCTCAGAGATCCTCCCCACCATAGCATCAGAGTCTTTTAGTTAAGGTTTGACTTGTATCAAGATAGAAACCTACCCCTGAAAAAAGAGCACTTTAAGGTGGAATCAGGCATGTCTTAGTGTAGTTTTCATAATAGAGGGAGAGGAGGCATTGAAACCCAAGACGCAAGAAAACACACCTGAAAATAAACTTTGTTTTTTTTCTAATTTGGCCTAGGATCATTCTCACTCACTCACTCACTCATGCAATTTATTCAAGGTTTTATCAAGAGTCTGTCACGTGCAAGGCACTCAGGTATATAGATCACAAGGGGTACAAACTGTGAGAGGAACTTTAAGCCCACCTTTTACATTGACACATCAAGTTCTGGAGATCTCCCAAAATTACTTCCAAGCAAGTCAACACAGGGAAGTAAGTGACATTTGTGTTCATTTTCCGCTCTCCCACTTTTTTTTTTTTTTTTTTTTTTTGCGGTACGCGGGCCTCTCACTGTTGTGGCCTCTCCCGTCGTGGAGTACAGGCTCCGGACGCGCAGGCTCAGTGGCCATGGCTCACGGGCCCAGCCGCTCCGCGGCATGTGGGATCTTCCCGGACCGGGGCACGAACCCGCATCCCCTGCATCAGCAGGCGGACTCTCAACCACTGCGCCACCAGGGAAGCCCCGCTCTCCCACTTTTTAGTCCTCATTCCCTGGGCACCCTGTAGACACACCTCTTTGGGAGTTCTATTGAATGCTCGCCTAGAGTCTACGCTGATTTGTTAATTTCCACTCCAATCCACACTTACCTGGCCTGGGTCCTGTTTCTTCTCACCTGGAAAATAACCATAGCACAGTTTCCTTTTAAGGGGTTCAGTTGACAATGTGGTTGGCTCCCCAACATCCAGTTGCCCCAGATGTGGAGAGGATGGTGAATGACAGACCGTGTATGTGACTGAGACCAGGGGCCTCCAGGAGATGCAGTAGTTCTCGGACTGTGTTCTGTGGAACATGAGTTTGGGGAGATATTTACAAGTACTCAATAAAGAATTTGTTTCTCAATTGAATGAGCATGAGAAATATGACATATGATATCCTCCCTTGGAAATTCCCAAGAAACATTAGTATAAGTAAATGCTCGATATTCTGCAGTAAAGAAACTCATTTAATTTAGTTTAACTTAATAATAATCCCGGGTGGAAAAATTACTTTTTTCCTATGGACTGATGATCCACAGAACACTAGTTTGGAAAAGGCACACCCCCAAGCTAATGAAGTGAAAAAAAGAAGTGGAGATGGAGGGATTTCAGATGACTCCAAACAGCAGAGAGAACTGCGAGGGCTTGTTCGGAGGAGAGGAAGAAGTTCCAGCTCCATGACACGGTTCTGCACAACCACAGAGATGGCGAGTCCCCGTCTTCCTACACGACTTGCTCCTCCTCTGGCAGGGTCTGTCCAGCCCTTTGGGTCCCTCCTCTGCCAGTCTCTGTCTGCTTCTCACTCAGAGAAGTTCTATGGAGAAGATCTTGCTGTGTTCAGGCTCCTCCTTCTCTCAGGCCATTTCTTCCTCTGCATCTCTGCGTGCTGGCACCAGCTGTGCTTTCATGTTTGCCTAAGGAGGGGAGGGGGCTTCATTTTCCTGATTGTTTGGCTCCGTTCCATTCCTGCATTGTCATATGTTATCCACGGAGCAAGCATATGCCTGCTTGCAAAGATTCCGTAAATGTAGAACTCTGGCTTCTTTTTAAAATATATACACTTCCACTATTTAAAAAAGAAACTATGACAATAAACACACACTCTAATTTGACATGCACCAGATTTTAGCATATTAGGGACCACCACTATTTGTACTGCTGGGTGAGCTTGGTTTAATTCAGACCTGGAAATAGCATTTCTCTTGGTGTCTCTGTGTATATATTGGAATGTTTTATGGATAGATGTTCCTCTGAACGGAGCTTGTAGCTCTGCTCTGCTCTGTTCCTGAATCCAGGCCTGTGCGTGTCCCCTTGGGTAAATTATTACAAGTGCATACCCTCCATTAACATGGGAGTGACCAAGCTCCATTAAATGCTGGGCAAGCCTTGGGTGCATGTGTTTAGCAAGTGTTCTCCTCATGGAGTGGAAATCAGTTGTACAATATCAAGTGGACATGCAATGCATTGCATTATGGTAGTATCATATTATTGTAGTTTTAATGAATTAATTTTTCTGTCTTTTCAATCTTCCTATTTACAGATATAATACATATATATGTATCTATCTCTGTGACAGAGTTTATGTTTATATTTATCCCCCCATAGTAAGATGAAATAATTATGTTTATAACAAGAAAAGGATCAAGCTGATCATGACAAGTCTGACCAGAATGAAGCATCCTTCCAGAAAACGAAGGCCACGTGTGGAAAAGTATCTCATAAAGTCATGCAAAGATAAGAAGAACAGTAATTATTATTTGTCACTGGGGTTCACCTTTTATGGTGCTGAGAGTTACTGGATGTACTTCATGCAGTAAAAATTTGCAAAATAGTTCTACAATGCCTGCCAAGTTACAGTGGTATTCTGAAACAGAATATAGTGAGAATGAAAAGAAGGCTATTGACATCTTACATCTTACAGTCTTGAGATTACTGTTCCTAGAAAACTGAATACGAACTAAAATTAAATCTGACAATGAAATTTCACACGCAGCATCATTCAAAGTAGATGGGCTCTGGGAGACAGGATGGAATGTTCCATCAGGGAAAACCTCGTTAAATGTTCCATTACTAACAAGGCAACTGGCTACTATAAAAATTCAACCACTACCATTGTCTGACAAGAGGATAGTGAAAAATTCAAGAATTATTACCCAATGCGCTTGGTGAATTAATTCAAAGGCTAAGATTTTCAAAACCTTCATGGATCCGGTGGCCAACACTCCGCTTTGCTTGCTTTTGTGTTATAAGTTCATGGAGACAAATATGAGAAAGATTTGCTACTTTTGAAAACTTTTGACATGTGCACAAAGAAGAAGAAATTTTAAGGTGTTTAGATCGGTTTTTAACAAGCCATCAAAGAAACTGGCAAAAATATAAGCTAGCTGTACAAACAGTACGAAAACAATGGCAGGGAAAAAACTCAGAAGGAACAGTTCAAAACCATTAACAGAATTCACTTCAGTGTTCACCGTGCGTTGAGCAGACGTGCACCAGCTATCGGTAAGATGGCAGTTTCAAAACCACATTGAATAGTGCCATACAAATTGTCAATTTTATTAAGAAACAATATTTACCTTGTATCTTTCCACGTTGGATGTAAACAATATGATTAATGAGTTCTAGAATTTACTATTTCATACCAAAGGCAGAGGCCAAATGAGATAAGACATTACTGGTGTTTGTTTGTTTGTGGCTATTTTTATTGGTCAAGAAACTCCATTACCACACTATCTCTCAAACAGAACAAGGTTGGACCACTGTAGGTTTTTTAAAAAATAGATATAATAGATTTTATTTTATTTTATTTTATTTTTGGCCGTGTGGCTTGTGGGATCTTAGTTCCCCGACCATGGATTGAACCCACGCCCTCGGCAGTGAAAGCACGGAGTCCTAAC
This sequence comes from Orcinus orca, assembly GCF_937001465.1. Classification (NCBI taxonomy): domain Eukaryota; kingdom Metazoa; phylum Chordata; class Mammalia; order Artiodactyla; family Delphinidae; genus Orcinus; species Orcinus orca. The sequence goes on along the minus strand of NC_064567.1, from coordinate 18,079,901 downwards.
CACTGGACCGCCAGGCAGTTCCCAGGCTTTATTTTTTTAGACCAGTTTTAGGTTTACAGAAAAACTGAGGAGTGAGTACAGAGTTCCCTGATACCTCTCTATTCCCCAACAGTTTCCCCTAGTATTAGCATGTTGCATGACTGTGGTAGACTTATTGGAAGTGATGACCCAATATTGATACAGTATTGTTAATTGAAGTCTATAGTTTACAGTCGGGTTCACTCCTTGTGTTGTACATTCTATGGATTTTGACAAGTGTGTAATATCCTGTGTCTGCCATCACAGTGTCAAACCGGATAGTGTCACCACCCCGAGGACCACCGTAGTTTTAATAAGCTGAAAGATCCCAACTGGGAAATCAGGGTAACCTTGTTACCTTGCTCACAACTGGAGAATAAAGCACCAGCAACTAAAATGAAACACATTTCGTTTCCATTCAATACATCTCATTCAACACATTTCATGCGATACGAACTAAATTTACCTGCTTTGATGCTGAGAATGAAGGAAGCATAAGGGGATAGAGTGGTGAGGCAGAAGGAGAGGTATGATGCAGAGCGTCAGACAGCACTGGAACCCAGCTCACAGCTTTGCCACTCCCTGACTGGGAACCATCTGCCTCAGCTGGCTGGGTTCCTGGTCCACAAAGCAAAGGGTTTGAAGCCATGATTGCAAAGGCCCTTCCAGCTGCAACTGAAAGAGGGCACAGATAATTATAACTAGGGTAGTATGTGTTTAGTGGATTGGAAAACATTTTCCTTGAGCCCCAGGATTTCTTGTGCTGATTGCCTTTGGAGAATTCAAGAATGAAAAAGACTAAGAAAACATAAATAGACAGATTCCTGCTTAGGATTTTACCAATTTAGTTGTTAAATAGAATGTTTGGGCTACAGCTAAAACAGAAAGACAATAATACTAACTCAGATTATTTCCAGATAAGAATCCATAAATGTTATTCTCTTCATCTCCCTTAAGTACATGAATAAAGTTTATTAAAGAACATTCTTCTTGGAATGGAAATAAAGCTTGAAACTAACTGTATGAATGCTCAGGGAGGGTGGACCTTTTCTTTGGTACCGATTTGTCTTTCTTCTTATTTACATAGAACCCTACTTAAGTAGGTTGGTGGTGAGGAGCAGAAAACAGGGAGAGCAGTTTTGGTTATAAGTGCTTGTGGATATATTCTGAAATCCTAGGCTCTAGATTGAATATGTTTTTTAAAGTCTGGCACTTGAGGAAGAACACTATACCCGAAGGATTGTGTGAATATTCACTGTTAAAAATAGCTAACATTTATTTAAGCATGTTCTAAGCATGTTACATGGATTATAACATTTTATCTGCTCATCAATCTTACAAAGAAAACACTTTATCTCCATTTTACAGAAGCAGAAATAAAGCAGTGAAGTTAAATAACTCTCCAGGTCCCTCTATGGTGGTTAAGCTGAATTTTGAGCCTGGGCAGGCTGACTCCTGAACTTGAGTTCTTACTACTGCTATAAATTACATAGTTATATCTGTTTATTTAATGGGAAAGTAAGGAAAGCTTAATATAATGATGTTATCTCAGATGGGAACTGAGATAAGTGGCCAAATAAAGATGGTCTGTAAGACTTTTTCTATATTTAGAAATGCATGAATCCTGGCCTTAGCTGTTTTTAAATTGTAGTAAATTACTGTTCAGATTTATGTCACAATTAGTAGTCTTCCATTGTTTAATATAGATTCTGTTGTAGTGCAGATAGACCTAGAAGACTTGAACTTACGTTCAAATTTCAAATATTCTGTCCATTTGTCACTAGGATTAGGCAAATGCTTGGCGAACAGTTTGCTTTTGTTTGGAGACGATTCTCCATGGGTCTCTTGCATTTCTGGATGTTCTATAAGCAGAGGCACTGACTTTCTTCTAGATGATCTTTTCAATGATATTTGTATAGTAAACAGCTTTGGAAGGTAGAGACGGTGTCACCTCCAGGAGCAAAGAGCAGGCATGATCTATGGACCTCTGTTATGGGTTCAGGTTCCCTTAGCTCAGGGTTCCTCTCCTGGAAAACAACCCATTGTGTGTGCAGGTGTCACCTGGCCTTCTTCATGTTGCCCAATGGAGATCGTGTTTCAGGAATCTGGCACAAGAAAAATGCCAAAACACAACTACTGTTACTGTTGTGAATAACAAAGGCCTTTGTCTCTGAGCCAGTAGTCTTGTGTCTTCTGCCAGCCCTTAAACAACGGCACCAGGTTAACTTGCTAGCTTATAAGAAGGGTAAAATCTCAGACTCTTCATAGTTCTTGACAACTGTATCTGGATTTTTTTTTTTTTTTTTTTTTTTGCGGTACGCAGGCCTCTCACTGCTGCGGCCTCTCCCGTTGCGGAGCACAGACTTCGGATGCACAGGCTCAGCGGCCATGGCTCACGGGCCCAGCCGCTCCGCGGCATGTGGAATCCTCCCGGACCGGGGCACGAACCCGTGTCCCCTGCATCGGCAGGCGGACTCTCAACCAGTGTGCCACCAGGGAAGCCCTGGATTTTTTTACTTTCTGAAAATATCATCACCATTACCTAGATGTCATACCTAGATGAATAATACTTGCCAAATGAATCTTTGAGTTCAGTTGAATGAATGAATCACCTTTTAGTGAGACCCTACCAGGGGTTTTCTTCCATGCTAGCTTCACAGTTCTGTGTAGTGTAGACTATTATTCTCATTTTTCAAATGAGGAAACCTAGGTTTAGGAACATTAAGTACGTTCCCAATATCCTACAGCTAGTAAATGTGAGAACTAACGCCTTAAACTAGCCCAGTGTTCTTTCTGCCACTATTGCCTCTTTTAATGTTTTAGCTATAGATGTGTTAATTTTCATACCAAATTACAAAAGCTACTGGGAAAGGAAAAATGATTGTTTAAAGAGAAAATGTGAGCTTCAAACAAGAAGGAAAGGGAGAGGTGGAGAAGGAGTGAGGGTGAAAGAAAAAAAGAAAGAGGAGAGATAGAAAGGACGAAAAAATATGTCCAAATATTTTTAGAGGGTAAGTGTTGAACTGGGGTCCCTAAAACAAGGGTTGGAAGCAGGAGGAGGTTATGGGGCAGGTTAAGGGGACTTGGTGCAAATCAGTGGAAAATCCCAAGCACAGTGCCCAGGTAAAGCCTGCAGGGAGCCAAAAAGTCAAGTAGCAAGAGTCCAAGAAAATGGAGCAGTCATCAGAGTCCCATAGAAAAAGTGAGAGAAGGGGATCAAGGGAGAGGTCTTGGTAGTTGGAGAGGGCAACTAGGAGTGATTGCTTGACGCCCTGGAATATTATAAAGTGGGGACAGTCTTTTGCCATTATTGTGTTTATCTCCTTTGTTTTCTTTAGACATAAGTGGTCTTTCCTGTGTGCAGAAGGGAACTGTTAAGGACCCCAATCTGGTTTGGACAGAGAGACGATAACCGCCATTTACCTCCGGTGGCCCTTAGGAGAATGAACACTATAAGGTACTTGTTTAAAAGCTAAAATGTTTGGGCTCAGTCTCCAAAGATCTCACCTGCAGTGATTTTTTGTGTCCTTATTTTTATCTTTAGTTCAATTCAGTTGTACTCTGAGCTCCGCAGAGCCTTGAAAATAATAAAGTTTGCTGTTACTACCGCCACTCTGGGTAGTAACTAAGCAGTGTGGCTTTAGCATGTAGCCTTGTAAGTATTGCCCACCATAGTTTATTTTGTTCAGACTCACACTTTGTTCACTGATATTCTGCAAACATCCATCAGTGATGATGGCAGCATCCTGGTGAGCCCCCCGGTTCTTTGTTTCCTGGCAGAGCATGGTTGAAATAAATTGGGACAGTTTCTCTTCTTGGGGGGCTGGGAAAGAATGATGAATGGGTCCCTTGTTCTGATGCATCATACTGTTTCCTACAAGGGGAAAAACAGACAGCTGCTCATCTCTGTATTGTCAAGAACCACACCTCGCACTCTAAGAAGATCACTCCCTGTTGTGCGGTGGAGGTGAAGGAGAGTTTCGGATTATTCATTACGCTTGAGTCCTCATTAGTAACTTCTTTACAAAATAAACACTTGGCTCTGCAGAAACAGGGAACAAGAGCCCACTTCATCCAAAGTACAGTGATAAATGTCTCCTGTGGCCCTAGATTCCAGCTCTGAACATCTGTGATCTCCCCATCTCCATGGCAACATAAAGTAAATAATAAAAATAGTCCAAATCCAGGAAAAGCACAGCGGGGAATGTCTGTCCTGAAAGAAAACAAGCGCTTAACATGCATTCACATACCAGCAAGAGGACCCAGGCGAAACTTAAGAGTTGATCGATAGGAAAACAACAGTGAGTGGATAATGCAGAATGTGAAAGCAAAGAGGCAAAAAATGTCAGATTGTTTGAAGAAGTATTGTCGGCTTTCAATAGGAGGCCCGAAGGGAACATTGCTTCTTGTATTCATGGGCTTGTAGAGTACGTCTTTTACATTTTGTACAAATGTGTTTTGAATTATAAGCCTGTTATGTTACACGATATTTAAAGGGAACCATAGATTATAAAAGTAATAGTATCAAGCAGGGAGCTGGGAACTGCTGATTTTGTTTTTGCCGCATAGCTTCTGAGCAAAGCTGTGGTCTGCCAAGAGACCTCGGGGCTCCTCCCAACCTGCACAGCAGCAACCCCGGGGGCTGCTCCTACTGTAGCCCCACCCACCCTGCAGGGACGCAAGATGGTGCATCTGGGAGGCTCCAGAGCGCCCACAGTAGGTGTGAGAGCAGCAAAGCAGCCCTCTGGGAGAGAAGAATGTGCCCTGAGGGGCACAAGAAAACTCTCAGGAATAGGATATTTTTAAAGAATGGGGAATTCGACTTAATTTTCTAGTTAGCTGTAGTGCCTTTGGACCTTTCAATTCACTGAGCCTGGTTTGGCTCATCTGCAAAAAAAGAGAGGGGGACTTCATGACCTGGTGTCCCTGCCAGCCCTGGAATTCTACAATTCTATGAATTGAGCACAAAGCATGATTTTGTTTCAGCCTCTGTGGATAAAAATTTCTGAGTTTACTGGTCTACTCTAGCAAAAACTGTGCATTGACTATAACCAGATGGCAGTGTTGCGGGGAGGGGAAGTTGGAAGGGGGAGGGGTAGACCCAGCTTAGGGGAAAGACTGAGGGGTCTAGAGCCAACCCCAGTGACTAGCTGTGTGACCTTGTGCAAGTTACTCAACATTTCTTGGCCATTATGTCTTCGTCCCTGTCAATGGGGATGATGGCCCTCACCTTACAGCATTGCTGTAGGAATAACTGTAAGTGATCAATAAATGGTAACTATTATATATTTATGGATTTTGAGTCAGTGGTTTGAAGATTAGTTTGATCATGGAAGTAGGATTTTATAGTAGTGGGACCACTCGTCTGGTGTGGTTTATGGAAAGCAACCTCAATACTTTGTGATGGGGGTTCCATTTGGCACTACCTATGGGTGAATCTATACTGAAGATCCACCAGGGCATTTTTCTTTGAATCCCTAACAGTAGCTTTTTACTCTGTGTGCATCTTTCTCCTAAAATGAGAGTATAGCTAAACCATTCTGGCTAATTTAATAATCTAGAAAGGTCGGGTTCTAATAAGTGGAAGTTTTTACTATATGAGTTGTGCACAGACGTCTTGCCATTTATTCACAGGTAAATGCTCAAATTAAAAGCTAACCATTTTCATGGCAGCATTATTTATAATAGCCTAGATATGGAAACAACCTAAGTGTTCATCGATGGACGAGTGCACAAAGATGTGGTGGATATATACAATGGAATACTACACTGCCTGAAAAAGGATGAGATCTCGCCATTTGCAACAACATGGATAGACCTTGAGGGTATTAAATAAGTGAAATAAGGCAGACTGAGAAAGACAAATGTGGTATGATCTCATTTTTATGTGGAATCTAAAAGAAGAAAACAAACCAAAACAAACAATCAAAACAGAAACTCATAGACATGGAAAGACAGATTGGTGATGACCAGAGGGGAAGAGGGTGGGGGGGGGAGGTGAAATGCGTGAAGGGGGTCCATTGTATGGTGATGGCTGGTTACTAGATTTTTGCTGGTAATCACTTTACAATGTATACAGGTGTCGAATTATAATGGTGTACACCTGAAATTTATATAATGTTATATACCAATTTTATCTCAATTAAAAAAAAGTCACATGAAACTAACACAATATTGTAAATCAACTACACTTCAATTGAAGGGGAAAAAAAAGAAAGCTAACCAGAAATCAACAGTCAAGAAGATGGCTTTGGGGCAGATTCTCTTTATACTATTCCTTTCTTCTGGCTCAGTTTCTCTCATCTCTTTCTTTCCCATCTTTTGACCACTCTCCCTCTCTTTGCTTTCCTTCTCCTGATCTTCTGATTTTAGTGTTCCCCTCTGTCCAGTTTTGTGTTGTGTAATCTTCAGTATTTTGCATTCCTTACTGCATTACCACTTCTTATTCCATCCCTGCCTTCCTTTCCTTTTTATTGTCTAAAATTTTACTTCCATTGATCCACAGTACCTTCTGGAGGGGCGGGGCTTTTTCAATAAGTACGAGAAGGGCAGATGGACTTCTCTGTGAATGTAGGAAATGGGACTTGCAGTTAACTCCTAGGACTGAATTTCCAGAGGATGGCTCACGTCAGAGAACCTAGCTACTCTGGATGTAGAGACATCAGGCCGAGAACTAGCAACTGTCTGGGGTCGTAGTGACTCCAGGAGCACTAGATGCTAACCAGTCAAGGGAAGAGGGAGTCAGAGTGACTGCGGTTAGAAGAGTAAGGCGTGTTTGATCCAAAAGACAAATCCAGCATCTGGGCTGCCCGACCCGAAAGGATGGGAAAAATCGCTAAATGAGAAAGGCCAAATTGACCGCTGTCCCAATATTACAATAAGAGTAACCCAAACAATATGGTTAAAAGAATTGATGTGTTCAAATCCTTGGCCAAACATGAGCCCTCGTTGATCTCTAATATTAACTATCATCCCGTCCAGCTCTGAGTATTAAGCCCCTCCCTGCCAGTTATCAGCCGACTGACCTTGGATAAATTACTTAACCTTTTCGAGTTTTGGTTCCCTCTAAAAAAGATATGACACCTATATCTTTTATTACTAACAGGGATTAAATGAGATCTCAGGTGAAGTGCATTCAGGGTACACTGAAGTTCCTATGCAGTTTCTGTATCTTGGCCTGGGATTTTAATATTTCAGAAAAGCTTTGTTCATCTGATGTGTAGTTTAGGGTCCATTTGGTTCAGTGCCCTACCCTGGTCCTCTTGTCCTGACATTAAGTGCGTTAGAGATAAGAAGATGGTGAACATCTCTGTAGTATGCTATGCATCACTGTTTCTCAGCACCCTGAAATTCATTCATACTTGGCATCCCCCCAAATTCCCATTTGGCTCACTAATGACTTGAGGTTGTCCAGTGCGGAAGGAAGGGTTAAAAACCAGAGTCTTCAAACCCATTTTAAATGTCATACCAGGTCTGTTAGAGCAGTGGTTCCCAGGTTGGGGGTGATTTTAACTCTCCGGGGACATTTGACAATGTCTGGAGACATGTTTGATTGTCACAACTTGGGAGGATAGGATGGAGCAGTGTTACTGGCAGGTAATAGGTAGAGGCCAGGGATGCTGCTGAACGTTCCACAGTGCCAAGAAAAGCCTCATCCAAAATTTCAATAGTGCTGAGGTGGAAAGACCCTAGTTTAGAAGTAGCCAGTTGGACAAATCATTTCTGTAAATAGGGGGACCCTTTTTAGCTTCAGCCTCTTACTATTTATTAAGTTCGAGAAATGTCTGGATAGAGGAGGCATTCAACGGGATTGGAAAACCTTTAAGACTGAGCTGCTGTTATGAATTCAGAGAAACATGTTTGCCTTTTGGACAAAAAGATCTGTAGCCTTGTGCGTGCCAAAACAATTTGCTCAGGGTTTGCTATGCAGCAGCAGGAGAATCTGTCCATAAAAGGGATGGACTTTGCTGCTCAAAGGGATTCCCTTCAAGGGTTTCCCTTGCGAGCTCAAAACAATCACTGGGAAAGGCAAGGCTGGCCAGCCTTCTGAGTTCCAGCCCCTCACCAAGGAGTGTTTATACTTCCCCAGAGGTAAGAGTGAAGAGGTTGTGGGAAGAATAGCATTCTAGCCCTAAAAAGGGGTTGTTTGGGAACCATCTTATTTCTTAGATGTGAAGATGAACCAGCTTAACTGGGAAAGGTCTTTTAAAGGGGAACCTGGGTATACTCTCGCAGGAAGCTGAGAGGAAGTCATCACCGAGGGCAGGATGCCTGGGGTTCCGGATCCGGAAGACCAGGGTATCGAGCCCAGCTCCTGTAGCTGCTTACTGACCCTGTGACCTTGGATGAAGAAAAAAATTACTAAAATTACCGCACACTACCATACGCCAGACTTAATGCTACTCTTGCCCATGCAATATGATTTCACTTTATTTTTACATAAACACTTCAAAGTAGCTTGGTTACATAATATAGTCAGTAGCTGGCTAAGTCACCTAGGTTTGTTTGACTCCAAAGCCTATGATTTTTCCACTATGCCCCATTGTCTCCCCAAATCCTTAGCCTTTTTAATCTCAGTTTCCTTGCTTAAATGGACACAGTTAGACCACCTCAAAGGAGTGTTGTTAAGGTCAGCTCGAAACAACCTTGGATGCCTCTGGTCTGCAGTTGGCTGTGGCCTCCAGCAGGGGCTCAACACTCCTCCTGTCTATCCCCCCTTCTCCTCCCCCGCACCCCTCTGCCCCCAGCCGTGGTTGGTCAGCTTTAAGGACATTTATCAGCCTTTGTGCCTGTGGGGAACATCAGTGAGCTGAGATAAAGGCCCCGTGCCTGTCCAGGAATCTGGCTCCCCCGCCTCTTTCTCTCTTCTGAAGCCGCAGTCAGCTCCTTCTGACTAAGGAGTCTCAGAGGTGGAGGCAGTCAACTCCCTCTGCCGACCTTTTCTCTTCCACTTCTGAGGATGCTGAGGTTAGGTGGTCCACATCTTGCTCCTCAGAACTGGGAAGACCTGTCTTCTCTTCCTCACTCCTCAGACACCCTCCTCCAGGGCCACTGGCCTGACCCGGTCACCTGTGTGGAGACCCCAGGTCAGCTCCTCTCTAAGCCTCAAAGCAAGTCTTGCTTCTGCTGGGTGGAGCCTTCCCTCAATCCAGTATTTTTGACCCTTGATGCAGAGATTGACAGATACACCTCCTCAGGCCTCTCTTCCGTGGAACAAAAGGATTCCCTGGGTTCAGCCTGGCTCCCTGGCTCCTACATTGCATACGGGATCCAAACTCTGCTGAGAACATAGTGCTTTATCTGGTTTCGTAATCAGTACTCCTATCTCTCTCAGGGAGGTCTTCAAAAGTGGGAGATTTAGGGTAAGATTCCACTATTCCTCAATTTCCTGACCACAGGATATTAACGTCACCCTCTGAGTTGGCCGTGTTCCTATATCCAACAGTTAGTGCTTGACAAATGTTACTTCTCCCTTAGACATGAACAGAGCCTGAGAGATCATACGGTTTAGGGGTTTTTAACTTAGAATCCTACTAGAATCAGTAATAAAGTGAGCATTCCCTCTCTCATTACTCCACAGTTCTCTGAAACTTTTGACCCGTGCATGAGACAGAAGAAAGACCCTTCTCTATGTCAAAGAGAGAGGCACATATATCATCACAGTATGGTTGCATTGTCGGTCAATTTGAATTCTGAAGATTTGAAATATTCCAATACACAATTTATAAACAAAATTTTAAAAAATATGAATCTCCTTTTTCTTTCTGGAGGTAGGTGTGAGAGAAAACCTCCAGATCTGGTGGGCTGAGTGAGTAGAAAGCCTTGGTTAGGCTGTGTGCTCCACGGTGATTTGAAATGCCTGGGGAACAGCAATGCCCAACAGCTATTGACTGTGATGTGTGGACGCACTATTGCTTACATGCCCCGGAACTGAGTGAACTTGCGCCTACTATTTGCTGTTGCTCTACATGAGGGTCCTCTTTATATCACATACCAATGCCATCCGAATGCCTATTAAGCGGTAGAGCTAAAGCTTAAAAAAGTGTTCTTTGGACTAAAATAGGGGTCAGGATTCTTTCTCGGCAAGGGCCATATAGTATATACCTTAGCCTTTGCTGGCCACACAGTCTTGGCCACAACTACTCAACTCTGCCATTGAAGCATAAAAGCCACTGTAGACAAGTATAAATGAATGAGCATGCCTGTGTTCTAATACAACTTCATATATGGACACTGAAATGTGAATTTCATAGAATTTTCACATGTCAAAAAAATCTTTTGAGTTTTTCTACTCTTTAAAAAAATGTGAAAACCATTCTTAGCTTGTGGGTTGTGCAAAACCAAGTGAAGGGCCAGATTTAGGCCACAGGTCATAGTTTCATGCACCTAGACTAGAAGTTAGACGTCATAATGCTATTAAGTGTTATTTATTGTGCTCAGAAACTTTGTTAAAAAAAAATAAGTTACAATGGCTGTTGATCTATGCAACACACACACGCACACACACAAAGGTATGCACTGATTCCCATTAGAAATTACTTTTGAATTGTTGAGGAGGGTTTATCTGTAGACTGCTGATGTGGCCCAGAGGATCATTTTTCAAGTCTCTCAGCCAGAAAGGACAAAAAGAGATGATACTACGATGTTTTGTAAATACTTCTATTAATTGGGTACCAGTTAAGCCAGAGAAACAGAGAGATCTAAAAGCACAATGGTTTGAACAAGATAAAAATGTATCTGTCTGTATGTAAGAGTCTGGGCAGGCAGTGCAGGGCTGTACCTCATAGTCCAAGATGGCTGCTCCACCTCCCACCATCATACCCATATTCCAGTGAGCAAGAAAGGAGAAAGGGGAAGGGGAGGGCACACTTGGTCATGATTATTATTTTTAAAAAACAGTGCTTTCTCCTTCCAGCCAAGATGGGGTAACAGGGACTGGTTTTATCCTCTTACTCCAAACAACAAGAAGACAAAACACGAGGCAATGGTTTTCAAGATGTAGGACATCAGGCAACAAAGGACAACAATCCTTGAGAGAAAGGAAACAAATGAGGTGAGCCCTGAAGGTGTCCTAGAGTGTGGTGCAAGATGGGGAAATCCAGAGTTGAGGGAGTGGGGCTGGGAGTCCCAGGAAGCCCAGGTAGTTAGGGTTTGCAGGGCAGAGTACCGGGAAAGAGAATGCTTCACAGAGAGAACTCTGGAGATCAGCAGAGTCCTCCTAACCCTACCCTCGGGTCTCATCTGAGCATTGATCACCGCATGTGTGTGAAGAAACTAGCCGAGGCCTGGGAAAACATCACCTGTGAGTACTAGAAAGAAAATTCTCTAGAGCTCACACAGCGGCAAGAATAGGTCCTCTTCTACTAGCCAGAGTAGAAAACCTCCTAATTCATGGGATGTCAAGTAGAATTCTCAGAGGGTTCTGCCTCAATAGTGGGGAAAAATGAATTCTAGCTTGAACACTACTCTGGTCCCACCTAACAGAGCTTAAAACAAGACATAAAAAGATTAAATCGTTTCCAAGTGTGATGGGATGAACGGTGGCCCAAAGATAAAAGTCCTAATCCCTGGAACCTATAAATGTTACCTGATTTGAAAAAACGGATTTTTACAGATGTGACTATGTTAGGGATCTTGAGATGAAGAGGTCATCCTGGATTATCCAGGTGGGCCCCAAATGCCATCACAAGTGTCCTTGTAAGAAGGAGGCAGAGGCAAAGCAGACCCACAGAGAGGAGAAGGCACTGGGAAAATAATTGGCAGAGATTGGAGTGTTGTAGTCAAGGGATGCTGGGTGCCACCAGAAGCTGGAAGAGGCAAGAAATGGATTTTTCCCTGGAGCCTCTGGAAATGCCCTGCTGACATCTTCTGGCCTAAAGAATAAATTTCTGTTGTTTCGAGCCACTACATTTGAGGTAATTTGTTACAGCAGCCTCAGGAGACTAATATACCAAAGTAACTTAATCGCATTCCATAACAAAACCCAAGTATGTTTACAGGAATACAAAATTATTCAGCACCTAACAACAGTGTTTAACATCCAACAGAAAATTACCAGGCATGCAAAATAGCTGGAAAATACAACACATAATGAGGGGGAAAAAAAATCAATCAATTGAACTGACCCTGAAAAGACACAGATGATAGAATTAGCATATACCCTTTCTTTTTAAGATCAGGACCTAAGATCAGGACCTGATGCTGCTGTGGATGAAGCTAAAATCTGGAGTTCTACTACCAAAAGATGAAAGGGAGAAAATTGGCAGATGGCTGGTGGTCCCAGCCATCATAGTAAAAACTTGTCTCACCAGTTGTATTAGCCAGGGTTTTATAGTTGCAAACAACTGAAAGAGATGTGGTTGATTTAAGTGAGAAAAAAATTTAATAAAAGGATATTGTGCCTTTCACAGACTTCAGAACCAGGCTTAGAAACTGAGCAGGAACAAATGAGGCGTGGCAGCAGCCAGGACCACAGCCAAAATCTTGCTCCAGAGCTCAACTAGTGAAGGTAACATTTGCTGGATGGACATCACAACTTGCCCTCTGAAGTCACCTAGCACATGTGCAGCTGGGGCTCCCCAGCCACTGCTGCTGCTAGAAAGTCCCCATTGTTGACACTGCTGTAGCCAACTGCCAACAGGGCTCCTCCTTGCCTTTGCTTCCTTGTACCACTAGCTAAAGGCTACAATGGGTGCATTGGACAGCAGAGCCTCAGTCATAGTCTGAGTCCCAGCTGCTAGGAAGACTGGGAGAGGGAGTTTTCAGCTTCTGCCCCAGAAAACATCAAGAGGAAAACAAATCTTCTCAAAACTGGAAAAGGGTGCAGAAACTGAACAGCCAAATAATCATGATAGTAGTAATAATAATAGTAGTAATAGTAATAATAGTAATCACCGACAAATTGAGTTCAGATTCTACTGATGTTGGTGAGCCACGAGTGCAGGGCAAAGGGGAGACCTTAACATTAGTGACTCAGCTTCTACTCTTCAGAACCCAGCTTTCTCCCGTCTAAGCCTGCCTTTGCTTTTTATTCCTAATGAATAAATTTTAGTCATATTTAGACATATTTGAGATGTGTGAGGGATCACTCGGAAGTAAATCATCTAAGTCAGTGTGATTAACGTCCCATTTTTTGTGATTTTCTTTACTAACATTTGTTACTTTATGGACATCCTATTGGCTACCAAACTTTGTATCGAGGATGGGAAAAATAAAATCTACAAATAGAATGGCAGGTAGTTAAATGCACTGTTCTTTCCTTTGTACTCTGGTATTTACTGTAGAGAATGACTGTAACCCTGGTTTAGCTCTGATCAACTTGCTTCCTGGATTAATTAAGTCTTTAATCTGTGATGATTCTTAAGCAGCCCTACCCGCCAACCCCCCAGCCTCCATTCTCCTTGCTTAAAAGGAAGTATCAATAGTAGGGAATATCTGACCGGAAGGACCAATGCTTTGGACAGCTGCATTAGTATGATTTAAGAGTGATGGGAGGATCTCTACCTTGCCCTTATTGTTCTGTCCTTTAAAGTTCATTCCTTGGACCCTTTCCATAAGGCTCTCATTAAAATACAAAAACAAACAAACAAAAAACAAACAAAAACACAGAAGGGGGCTTCCCTGGTGGCGCAGTGGTTGGGAATCCGCCTGCCAGTGCAGGCGGCACGGGTTCGGGCCCTGGTCCGGGAGGATCCCACATGCCGCGGAGCAGCTGGGCCCGTGTGCCACAACTACTGAGCCCGCGCTCTGGAGCCCGTGCTCCGCAACGGGAGAGGTCACCGCACTGAGAGGCCCGCACACTGCAACGAAGAGTGGCCCCCGCTCTCAGCAACTAGAGAAAGACCGCGTACAGCAACGAAGACCCAATGCAGCCAAAAATAAATTAATTAATTTAAAAAAAATAGAAAGGACAACACGTAAAACAATGACCACTTTTAACACCTTGAAGGTGTAAGTTTTTCAGGCACTAACACGCACATTTGGCACTACAGAGTGCTTCACTTGCAATTTAAGTCGCTATTCTTCATAAAGCCCTTTTCATAGGGGTATTATTACTGCTTTTCTACAGATGAAGAAAGGGGCAGAGAAGTCACATTACTTGCCCAAGGTCACTCAGTCAGTGAATGGCAGAGCTGTGATTCAAATCCCCAGAGTTGCTCTGTAACTGCTACCTGTCTAGCCTCTGTCACTGGGTGCTTCTCACCTAAGAGAGTGGTGACAGGAGCAGGACACGGGGCAGGTAAATGCTGCTAAAGGGAGAAGGGAGCCCGGGTCCAGGGCACAGCACATGGCCCATGCAGGGCAGTCCTGAGTCCAGGTGGGGACTCTGAGGGGCACACGTGAGAAAGATCTGGAGGCTGGCACAGCACAAATCGCCCCTTGGCCAAGGGTCTGCCTGCTTCGTGGCTGGGCGCCCTTAGCGCTCTTGTGCAAATGGCTCTGCCTTCTGAAGAAGTCCCCAGTTACTTTCATACCTGATGAAACTGGCAGACTCTGTCTGCCACCTTGAGGCCCAAGGACAAAGCGGGGGAGGGGGGATATTAAGCGGAGCTATGAGTGATGCTTAAGGAGATACGGAAAATGATTTGCTGCCTACTGGAAGCAAAGTCAGCAACATGCATAACAGTAAGGCAAGTTGCTGATGAGAGAAATGAAAGCTGCTGGGGCCATAATTAAATCGAGACATCTGAATGGAGAGTCCGACCGGAGACTTATGACCAGGATGGCAGGCTCTGTGGACTCTCCAGCATTTTCGCTGGACAGATTCACAAAGCGCCACGTAAGCAGAAATATTCACAGATGTGAAGACATGAAGTCGCTGTTGTTGTTTCTGCTGGGGACTTTACTACCCTTAAAGTAAATAGGGAGTTTTAGTTCTGGGGGACTGTCCCTTTCACAGAAAAGCCCAGAATCCAAACCCCATTCAAATCCCATCCTGATTCTCTCTTAGTCTCTTGGTCTCTTTCTCCCTCTGCATCCACCCCAGCATCCAAAGTGTCTGATTCTAAATATAAATCACACAACCAGAAACATCAGCAGATAAGTAAAGAGAACTAGAGCAAAAGAGCATCAAGCAATCCTTCCGTTTTCCCAACCAGGCCAGGCAATGGTGGAGAAAAACAGAAAAGCTTCTGCCAAAACCATCCTGCAATGGTTCCAACTTCCCAGTTCTTTCCTCATCAGCGGGAAAGTCAGGTATTCTCAGCAGAAATAGGCTTTACAAGTAGCAGCGCGAGCACCGCACCATGATCTAAGCTTCTTAGAAGACCCAGACTTTGGGCACTTAGACTGATAACAGATTATATCTCAAAAATGTCTTCTATCTGGCAAACTTTCTTTTGAGGAAACACAGAAACTAGCAATGCAGACTAGTCTATTTATATAGTTTTTGGACTTATCCATCTTTTAGAATTAAAAAAAGATGTTAAAACATTGACTGGTGGGCTTCCCTGGTGGCGCAGTGGTTGAGAGTCTGCCTGCCGGTACAGGGGACACGGGTTCGTGCCCCGGTCTGGGAGGATCCCACGTGCCGCGGAGCGGCTGGGCCCGTGAGCCATGGCCGCTGAGCCTGCGCGTCCAGAGCCTGTGCTCCGCAACGGGAGAGGCCACAGCATTGAGAGGCCCGTGTACCGCAAAATAATAATAATAATAATAATAATAATAAAAATAAAAAAAAACATTGACTGGTTAATACCATAATTAAGAACAACACAATTTACAAAGTAGCAATGTAGACGGTAATTTTAGGATTAAATTAGACATTTGGCTTTCATGATTCACAGGATTTTATATGTCAGACAGGCTGGCATTTATGTGGGGGAGGGACTGAGGGGGGTAGAGTGGGGAGATTTCCAGATGTAGATAGACCCAAAGGAAATCTGCTCTTACCCACTCCCCACCCGCCTATCCTACCCCCTGAGTCCCACTGCACTGTTGGTCCACTGTCACCTCCAGCATCTGGTCTATTTCCCTTGTCTCCCCATCGTTCCATCTGTCCACCTTAGGCTTCCCTGGTTCTGATGCTACCTCTCCAGCTCCTACCTGCCCCTTTGGCAGCCTCCTTCTAGGCTGACCTGCCATTGCCGTTTCTTGACTGGAGCTCCTCCACCTGCCCTAAAGCTTTGCCCCAGTTCACATGCTGTCTCTCTTACTTTCCTCTCTTTGGCTGCCACTGGATCTTGCTTCCTGACTGTGATCACATTCAAGTTTCTCTTGTCCAAAATCAGCCAACCAACCAAAAAATACATAAATAAAGAAAGAAACAGAAAAAACCAACCCCACAAACACAAACAAAACCACTGGCCCTCCAGTCTGCTGCTCACCCCTCTGGGGCAAGTGCCTTCACTCTCTCTCCAACATAAAACTTCTTTAAAAAGTCGTCTTTGTCGACTGTTTCATGCTGATACCACCAGCTCCCTTGCAAATCCTTGCAATTAGGCTCCAGCTCTTATCCCTCCATAATAATTTGTTAAAGGTCAATAGCCGGTTACCAAATGCAGTGTGTTTTGTTTTATTTTCATTTTGCTTAGTCACTTTATATGACTGGCCCTGTTCCCGCACCCCCAACTGTGTCCCCATGCCTGGGCAATTCTTACCTTTATACTTTTCTTATCCCCCCTTTTATCCCTGTGTCTCCTCCACTTCCTCTTCTTTTCCAGCTCCAAAGATAAGTGTTCCCTAAAAATCTGCCCTTGATCCTCTTCTGCATCCTCTCTTCTATATGTCCTCTTGGAAAACTCATTCAGTCTCATGGCTTTAATTCTACTGTCCCTATGACTCATTTCTGAAGCCTCCTCTCTCACCCTGACAACTCTCATGGTTCCCATCTGGATTCACCAGCTCCTGGCTGGAAGTTTCCACCCGTATGTTCTCCCAGTGTGTTGATCTTAATAGGTTCAAATCTGAATTTTTTCTTTTCCCTCCTGAACATTTACTTCTCCGTATTTCTGTTAATTAAGAGTTTTCTAATCACACCAGCTCAAAATGTTGGTAGAATCTTTAATTCTTCCCTCTTTTTTGTCCCACATTTGATTAGCAGTCAAGTTCTATCAATTTTGTTGAAAACATGTATCTTTTGTGTTTCTTCTTTCCTTTTTATACCGATACCCTCTAGTTCAAGATCTGACTTCCTCTCTCATTATTTAATGCCATAATCTCCTCATAGGTTTCCCTAGTTCCAGTCTCACCCCACTGGGCAGCACCTGATATTCTGACACAGCACTACCACATTAATCTTCCTGAAGCACACATCAAAGCTGGTTATTTTCCTGTTCAGACACTTTTAATGACTGCCCAATGCCTACAGCATAAATACCCAAACACCCACAATACATTTAGGATCCTTTGCCTCTATCCCCAAACTATATCTCTAGTTTTATTTCCCATCAGTTTTTTTTTTTTTTTCTCCACCAGTTCTTTACTCTGGTGACCACCACACAATCATATGCTAAATTTTTACAGCCAGTGGCAGGAAACAAAAAACTCTAACTCAATTTATTTATGTATAGATTTAGTTATTGATAATGAAATTTATTGATTAAATTATGTGCTATATGTATAAAATTATAAGAAGAAGTTCTGAAGCAGGAGGCCCCTGGCATGGATGTTCCCGCTCTGATTCTGATTCTTTGCAATCCTCTTGACAGAAGTGGCTGTTCTTTTGCTAAGGACTTCCTCCAAGTTGGAACTCACACTGCACTGATCACAGTGTGCTTTTTATTATAATTACCTGTTACCAGTCTTACCCTTGTTGAGATTGAAGGCAGCCCCAAGAAATTACACCCTTCTCCTCTCCACCTGAGTTCTGAACCAAAGGAGAGAGAGAGTGGCAGATAAGACCAAAACAACATTTTATTACTAATAAAACTGGTTCTGAAGAAAGGTGCTTTGCTGTGCTGCAACAACAGTCTTCCTAATACATGAAACCCCAGAATGTGACAGACTCCTCTCTAGTCACAGGCAGGGTTAGAAGACACAGGGCTTCTGAGTGGGCGAGAAGTAAGCGGCCCATCCCAGCCAGGGCTCTGTAAATTACATCGGGTAACTCACTCCTCTACAGGGAGGAATAAGGGATAGGACAAGAACCAAGTGGTGTTTAGGGGAAAACATCTCTCTCAGAAACCACAGAAGAACTCAAAATGCTCTCTCTGATAAAATTGTAGACTTCTTGAAGTCAAGGACTAGATTTTGTACATCTTTTAAGGTGATACATATATTGGGTGCTTAATAATGTCTGGTACATACTATTAAATTATATGACATAATTATTACATGTAAGTGACAGTAATTATATAATACTTTACATTATATAACTTATATATTATAAATTTGGTAGATTATAATATTATAAAATATCATATATAGAACATATTATATAAAATTATTTATTTTAAATTGTTAAAATTTAAAGGGCTACTAATACGCAACGGCGACATTACCAGAGACTTACAGAAGCAAAGCTGGTTATTACACAGGGAAACAAATTATTCTTGAGCCTGCATAGCATGAGGGGAGGCTCACAGAGAAAATGGACACACATAGCTTTCTGTGTTCAAAGGTAATCATCAGATAAAATAATGTCTCCTTTCATAGGAGTTATTTCTTAAAATCCTATCAAAGTGGCCAGATTTTTATTTCTTTCCAAAACTCATGAGGAAACTTACTCATTTTATTTTTTAAGAGTGAATCATTTTGTACCACCCAGACACTTCATATAATGCCAACCATCTGGATATGTAGAAAATTAGTGTTTGAGATTCACTGTTTTCAACTTTCATTAAGATATTTGGTGTCAAATAGATGCAGCACAAATGTGTCTCTTTGAAGTGCCTTAATATTGATATGTCACCTCGTCACAGCACATAATTCAAAATTTAGACACATTAGTCTATTTGGAGAGTCTTGATGGAAAAACTCATTGCACATTAACAAACACCATTCAGTATATTTGAATAACTGAGTTCAGAGGGGTGAAATATTGAAGTAAACCGTAGAACTTAAACTTGGGTGGTAATACCATATATGCATATAATCTGGTGAGTGTGTGCATATCATGTAGCTCACTTATTTAAATAACAGTCAAACAGGCCTAAAGGAATGGCTTCTCTCTCTCTCTTTTCCTCTCTCTCTTTCTCTCTGTGTGTGTGTGTGCGTGTGTGTCTAGGCGGAACTTGATTCTCTTAGCAGAAACAAGTTTATATACTTATTCCAAGTAGTAGGGGGTCCCTAGGATTGCTCCTGGGACTTAATTTACACAACATCCTATTGCCATAAGGGGCTTTAAAGTTGAATTTAAAACTTTTTGTAAAATTTCATGGCTGCTTGAGGTTGAGCACTGCTGGGAGGTAGGGATATATAACAAGCCCCTCAGAGGAAACCACTGAATAATAAGGAAATGTCACTTGAGATAAGACAGTGTTCTTGGGCATTGTGTTGCTTCCCTGGTCGCGGAGTGTGGTACCCAGGGGAGAGTGAGCTTCTAGGCTGGGGGAGTGCTGCATGTAAACCTGGAAGCTCTGTACAGTTCTCTGCAACCTGGCTCCTGAGAGCACAACTGGGGTCCATGTTATGAGGGGTCTGATGGAGTCCTTGAGCAGTAGCCTATGGAGAAATATTCTGGGGACACTGGTGAGTGCCATCTGGGAAACTCATGACAGTACCACTAAAAGGAAAAAAAAAATCCAGCAGAACACTGAGACTACAAGAGCTACTCATACTCAAAACCCCAGAATGGAGAGGAATGACCAGATGTGGTGTCATACTGTTACCGGCACTTTCAGGTTGAGCCCCAACAAGGGTCCTCCTGTCCTGTGTCCTCGGAGCCAATAGAACGAGGCAGAGTTCGGTTCAGAAGCAAAGGAAAGCTTTATTCTTTTTTTTTTTTCGCGGTACGCGGGCCTCTCGCTCTCCCGCCGCGGAGCGCAGGCTCCAGACGCCCAGGCTCAGTGGCCATGGCTCACGGGCCTAGCCGCTCTGCGGCATGTGGGATCTTCACAGACCGGGACGCGAACCCGTGTCCCTTATATTGGCAGGCGGACTCTCAACCACTGCGCCACCAGGGAAGCCCAGAAAAGCTTTCTTCTTTGATCAAAGAATGGAGAGGTGTGAGCTCACGCTCTAGAGCGCACACTCTCGGGATAGGCTGTGGGCGGGGCCGCTTTACAGGGATCTCGCGAGCCGGGGGAGGGGTGGAGCGCTCAGGGGCTGGCACAGCTGCACTGCTCACCTCCAGATTGCAGCGCCTGTGCAGCGTCTCTGCACACAGCCCGCCGCCCCCCGTCGCCGCCATCTTGAATTGCAGTGTCGAGCAGCAGAGCTTCGGCCCACGGCCCGTGAGCTGAGGTGTCCGGGCGGTCATTTTGCACTGGGAGTTCTGGTCTGAAGTGCCGGGTGTGAGGTCTCTGTACGAGGCATCCTATGAGCAAGTGAAGCTAGACAAAGCTCAAAGGAAAAGAAAGGAAAAAAAACGGTCAGACTCTATTACAAAGATTCTATTTTTACTTCCCGGGGAATTGTTAATGGGGTGTGTCGGTGATAGTACTTTTTAAAAAGTCCCTTTTCAGGGGGTTTTGGCCCTTGATTCTTCCTGCATATGGTGGTGCCTGCCATGGGAAATGGTAACGTAAATCCTTCTCCTTGACGTGCCTGTTAAAGGAAAAGGAGTGAAGGCAGAGGTCACTTTCTGCTTTAAAAACCGTCACCACCAACATCAAAAACCCAAACCAAACGTCTCCCTTAAATGCAGAGAATAATAACTGAAGTATATCTGAACAGATAGGATGAAGTCCAAAAATCTCTTAATGGAGGTGTAAGATCAGTGAAAGCCTGTGAAAAGAATCTCAAATTCCAGTTTAGGATGTGCTCCAGCAAAGAGGACAGCACATTTATGTATTTAAAATTGAATTGGGAGATTGGGATTGACATATATACACTAATATGTATAAAATAGATAACGAATAAGAACCTGCTGTATAAAAAAAAATTCAACCCCCCCCACCTCATTGTACATATACATATGTACGTGAGAGTGTAGAGCTACAGAAAATTGCACCCCGCTTCTGTCCACTCCCCTTGGGCTGCTCCGCGTGCTACACGCTCCCAGACTGATCCTGGAAAGTGGAGGTTCTGAGCAGCAAGACCCCTCCCTTCCCTTTTTTTTTTTTTTTTTTTTTGCGGTACGTGGGCCTCTCACTGTTGTGGCCTCTCCCGTTGCGGAGCACAGGCTCCGGACGCGCAGGCTCAGCGGCCATGGCTCACGGGCCCAGCTGCTCTGCGGCACGTGGGATCTTCCCGGACCGGGGCAGGCGGACTCTCAACCACTGCGCCACCAGGGAAGCCCCCCTCCCTTTCCTTTTATGTCTCAGACACTTCAAAGAGAAATCATGTGTTTCATACAGGGAGGCAAAATGAGTGCCGCTATCCATTCCTCAAACAGTAAAGTTAAACAATACGTCCTCCGGCCAAGGCCATCTGATTTGGCTAATGACAGCTCTGTCCAGATGGCCTTCAGTCCCCAGAGAACACTCACTGATGGCGCTTGATGGTAGGTAGGGTACATCACGAAGATGACGTCCTTGGCAAATTGTTATATGTGCTGCTTCACTGTGAGGATTCATGTTTTTTATCAAATTAGAAAATTCTCACTATTACCTTTTCCAGTGTTACCTTGGCTCCATTCTCTCTTCTTTTCTAGAAATCCTTTTAGACTTAATTGAACTTTCTCATGTTTGCTACCTTTTCTATCTTAACTTCCCTCCCAAATTTTCTATCGCATTATTTCCCTGGGCTGATTTCCGGTACGTTGCTTTAGCTTGGTCATCTCGTTTAGTAATTCTTCTTAAGGTATGTCTAATCTACTGTCCATTCATTGAGTTTTTAATTTCAATAACTATGTATTTTGTTTCTAGACTTTCTGCTTGATTCTTTAAACCTGCCTTTTTTTCCTTCCTTCCTCCCTCCCTCCCTTCCTTCCTTCCTGCCTTCCTGCCTTTCTTTCCTTCTTTCTTTCTTTCTTCCATAGATTTCTTTCCTTTTGTAATGTCTATAATCATTCTAAACAGGCTTATTTTATATTCTCTTTCAGATTGTTGTTTTAGTAGCTCAGTTCCTTGGGAAGTGGGAGGTGATGGAGGTGAATTCTGTTGTCTGTAATTTCTATTGACTCTTGCCCATGACGGATTTGTCCCTCCAGTGTCTTGTAATTTCTTTTATTGTGAGCTCATCTCGTGTGGGGATTGCTTATTTTTGTTAAACTACCTGTATTCTGGATTGTGGAATGTTTCTCTAGAGTGTTTTTGTAATTGCTTTTGCCAGACACTCCCAAAATATTACTAGTCAGGGACCAGTTTTTACATTAATTTCTTGGCTTGGAAGTTTCTGGGCCATTCCAGTAGGGCAATTTAAAAAAACAAATTCATGTGTAGACCAAGTCCAGGGTTTCAAATTCTCAGGAAGGACTTTTTTTCCACAAAGAGAGACAAATGAAGTTTCATGTAATCTTGCTGTCCTGGTTAGGAATTTTTTTTCTGGTCAATATTCTCCCGGATGGTTCAGGTCTACAAGGGTCTTGGCTTCCTGCGAGAGTCATTTCCACCCCATCTTGTGCACGTTTATCTCCTGTGGTCATTAAGACCCAAGTTCCAAGGGTTATGAAGATTTGTGACTCCAATTCTGAGGGCAAATGGAGCATCAGTTCATATGCTAACTTATTTGGTTTTATTCTTCCTCCTCTGTGATTTCCCCTTCTTTCCTATCATCTTAAGTTTGCTTTTAAAATTGTTTTTGTTATATTTTATCCTGAAATCCTATGTATACCTGAAGGAAGAGTTTTCAAGTTATGTTAGCCTGCCATATTATCATAATCAGAAGTCCTTTCATCTATGCTTCATTATTTCTTTCCCATACTCTTAAGTCCTCATGCTAAGATTGATGCAGTAGCCCTCTAATGCATTTCCCTCCAAGTGGTGTAAGATACCATCTCTCAGATGCAACTTTCTAAAACACCACTTTGACCACCTGATTTCCCGGCTTAACAACAGTCAATGGCCTTCATGAGACCTGTTGCATAAAGTTTAATTTCCTTGTCCTTGCATATAAGATCATCTGTAATCTGGCCTCCAATTAAATATAATTTCTACTGATTTCAGTGAAGTTTTTCATTTTTCTCTGTTGAACATTCTTAGTAATTAGGCAAGTACTCTCTGGTATATACAACTGTCAGATGGATCCCCAACTATAGGACTGGTGTTTTTATCTATTTTAGTATGGGTTGTATTAGTCCTTGTGTTACCCCAAATCTTAGCACATGTCCTGACCAACAGGAATCCAATGCCTCCTTCTTAAATTTAATTAGAGAAGGGACATTGGTGATTGGACTTCAAGTCATAGGAGAAATGTAAGTGGGCAGAGCTTTAGCTTAAATGGATTTTTGAGCTTGTCTACTTTCTACCATGTACAATAAGAGAAAACAATGCAGAGAAGGTCAGTCCATGGAATATGACACAAATGGCAGTCTTAATATGAGTAATAGTTATACTCTATATTTTTACAGTGTCTTAGTTTTTAAAGCATTTTTACAGCTACAGTACATTTGTTCTTTATGAAAACCTATAAGGTAGGTAGAGCAAATTTAGAAATAAGGAAAAGAGTCCAGAAAGGTTACTCATTAATTCACTCAACAATTGAACAAATCTTTATTGCACCAACTACATGCTAGGCACTGGGCTAGGGGTGGCGGTACAGCAATGGATAAAATGAGCTAAGACTGTGCTCTCATGGACCCAGAAATCTTACAGTTCTGTGTCTTGTCCAAGTCTATATTTACCCAATAAATGGTAGACTTCGTATTAGAACCCAGTTCTTATGACTCTTGATTCATCAAACTCCTCTACTGGCAGGTTTAGCCCCATACTTGGTCTGGAATAATATATGGGTCCCACCTAAATTATGTTTGCTGTCTGTTTTAGAGTTGGATTTACTGTTCATCTCACTCATTTCCTCTTTTTGGTGGGCACATAGTTAGACTGCATTTCCCAACTTCCCATGCAGGTAGAGGTGGTCATGTGACTGAATTCTAACCAGTGATATATGCAGAGGTTATGTGCACTACTTCCCAGCCTGGACCACAGAAACACGGCACCTGTCATCATCTCTCCTTTTTCTCCATTAGCTGCTGAATGCAGAGGACTCCAAAGACCAAGAAAAGGGTGAAGCCATAAGATGGAAGAAACAGTTCCTGAATGACACATGGAAAGCAGCCTGTTAACCAGGTACACTTAGTATGACTTCTTGTGAGTGAGAGATAAATTTCTATTGTCTTAAGTCACTGGGATTTGGGAGACATTTTTGTTTTGTTTTGTTTACAGTAGATAGCATACCCTAACAAATGCACCCTTCAAATTAAAGCCTAAAATGGGACTACAAGAGTGATAATTAAATGGCATAAATTTATTCTTAATCTATTAAACTATATCTCCATGTTCTTTTTTGATAATCTGGATATAGACATGATTATTCTCATCAAATTCAAAGGAGATAGCAGCACTTCAGGGAAGTTTAAAATGATATTCAACAATATTGTAGACCCAGTGTCTCTTGATATAAACAAGGCATTTTGAATAAAATGATGAAATAGGGATACCACTCAATGAGTTCAAAGCTGCTTAATCAGTCATACCCCAAGTGATTAGTGGACACATTTAAGTATGCAGAGGGTTCTGCAATTGAAATATTGGGCTATTCTCTTAGCCTTGTTTTGGTCGGCATTTTTATCAGTGTCTTGCATGAGGATGTAGTAGGTATGCTGGTCAAATGTGCTAGTGACACAAGTCTGGAGGGGATAGAAATAAGACATAAGATAGTTGACAGAATCAAGATTCATTATCTTGATGTGCTGCAGTGCTGAGCCAAAACCAGCAACATGAAATGTAATAAGGATAAATGCAAGGTCTTGTTTTTAGGTCCAAAAATGAATTATAAGAATACAGGATGGAGAACATGTAACTTGGCAGCAGTTGGTGTAAAAAGGCTCTGGGGGTCTTACTTAACCAAAAGCTCAGTTTGAGCCAACAGTGTGATATGGCTTCACAAACTGAACTGCTTTAATGGAAGAATTGTGTGACCATCATGAGACACATTAGGCTCTGTGCTCCTCAGATGAAATCTGGGGTATTATTTTTAATTATAATTTTAAAACTCTGTGTATGTTGGAACAGTGACAAACTAGAGATTCCATGGAGGAGGTGATGAGGATGGTGGATAAAGATGTCTCCTGCCTCTGCACCCATAGCATACCACTGGTGACCTATTTAGTGCTTGTGTCATTTCTCCAGCTTTGCACTATAGTCTGTCTCATGCACTAGACAAGCTCCATTAACAAAGGGATCTTAATAATTATAGCACCAACAATGGTTACAGGTAACATTGATTGAGTTTTCCCATGTGCAAGGCATTTCTCTAAATGTTTTACATATATTATCTTATTCAACCTTCATGGCAGCCCTATGAAATGGATCCTACTAGTGACTCCCCTTTATGGATGAACTAAGACATAGTAGGGTTAAGTTCCTTAGTAAATGATGCAATCAGGGCACAATTTCAGGCAATTTGACTCCAGGACTGCTACTCTTCACCCATATGCTATCTATCTGATCAAGCTCTGAGACTCTCCAACCTTAAGCACTCATGATCAATAATTTTAATGAGAGAGAGGAGAGTGGTACATAGAAACCAAGTTGTAGAAAGAACCAAGAGGGGCAGAGCTCTTCTCTGATAACTACTGGGAATTTGTCTAGTGCCCACTGCAAATAAGAAGAGAAATACACTCATGAGGTTGGTTTCTTAAAAAATTAATTAATTAATTTTTGGCTGCGTTGGGTCTTCGTTGCTGTGCATGGACTTTCTCTAGTTGCGGCGAGCGGGGCCTACTCTTCATTGTGGTGCGTGGGCTTCTCATCGCGGTGGCTTCTCTTGTTGTGGAGCACAGGCTCTCGGGACACGGGCTTCAGTAGTTGTGGCACCCGGGCTCTAGAGCACAGGCTCAGAAGTTGTGGCATACGGGCTTAGTTGCTCCATGGCATGTGGAATCTTCCGGACCAGGGCTCGAACCCGTGTCCCCTGCATTTGCAGGCAGATTCTTAACCACTGTGCCACCAGGGAAGTCCATTCATGAGGTTTTGATATACCTGGAAACCTATTCTAGTAGTCTCATGAATAATAATCTATATATTTTTAGTTTTCAAAACCATTTTATTCTTATTGAGGTATAACTGACATACAACATTACATTAGTTTCAGGTGTCAAAAGCATCTTGAGAACACTTGATGTTATTTAATCCTACAAATTGCTTTGTAAATTAACCATGACAAGTTTAAGGAAGCAAGCCCAGAAAGACTACATTTGTTCATCCATCCATGTATTTATCAACAAACACTTACTATCTATTATGTGCCAGGCAATACCACAAAATCATAAGAACTTTGTAAAGCAGGTGTTGTCTCCATCTCATAGATAAGGAAATGGAAGTCCTGAAGACTGCATCAACACTAGCACTAGGAGATACGCGCGCGCACACACACACACACACACACACACACACGATAATACGTGTGAAATATGTCTGGGCCCCACATTACCTATTCTTCTTTCAAAGGTTGGAATTGGAGGGGTCATTCTTCCTCATTGTTAAATGTCACAGCCCTGTGTGTTGGTGGAAAGGGGTTTCCGTATCTAATTAGTAGTTGAGCTCTTGGTTTCCAATATGATGTTCTTACCATGAGATAGGTTATGTGAAAAAATCGAAGTGACATTCGTGCAAAAGAGAGTCATCGCCATCATGGGGATGAACATTTTGAAATAAACACCTGTTAGAACATGAGATCACCCTTGGAAGGTGCTTTGGGATCTCTGGGCAAGTGTGGTTGGCGTGGGGACGCATGCTGGGACACCTTCTGCCTGTGGGTTCCAGACATCCCAGGCTCCCAGCCTCCCAGCTGTGGAATGTCCTGGAATGTGCTCCAATCAGCGTGGGCGGTGGAGCCTGGGAGCTGTAGGGCTCTGCTAGCAGGGGCTGGTCTGGAGCCACCTGGGATCTCTGGTGTGGTTCAGCAGCCCCCAGGGCTGGGAGGTGAAGAAGCTAATAGGAAATGCAGCACTTGTCACTGCAGGCCTCCCTGAAAGCAGACGTCAGCTGGAGCTGAAGGAAGATAGTGGTTCCTCTATCCCTTCTTACAAATATCCACCGTGTCAGCATAATTTCCAGCAGAGGTTATCCAAATGCCTCTCTCGCCCGTGTCCACGGAGAGTTAGAAATTCTGCATCACCTACTCTTCTTCCTTGTAAATGAGCAGTCTTCTTTAAGGTTAGGACTGAAGAGAAACTGTGGACCCAGGTAGCGAAAGGTAAGGAGTATTGGTAGTGAAAAGAGAGGCAAAGTATTTGGTCCTTCAGCCCTGGAAGTTCCTGGGAACTCTCCTGCCTTACCTCTGCATGTTGGTGCAGACACAAAGGCCAGCCCCTCTGCAGCAGCCTTTTAAAGTCCTGTCAATAAAAGATCTTTCAAGGAGAGTTGGAATGCTCATCAGGGGAAAGGTTTCTTTTTCTCTCCTAGAAGGCCTTAGAGACTTCTACATTTTCCAGGACTTCCAAGAAGAGAGTCGGGGGGAAGGAAAATTACTGCTTGGACTGCAGTTGGCAGTGGCTTGGGGATCAGCCCCCTAGGCCCTGGCTTGGCGCCTCTATGGAGAAGCATCTTTAACTTTCATTGCCCAAGGGTGTTTTTCTTCTAGTGAGTGGAGGAGGAGATAGGAGAGGAAATAAAAGCACAAAAATGAAAAACAAAGAATTCCTGAAGGTCTGATAAGCTGTTCAACTATGCACCAAAACATAAATATTTGGCCAAATTAGCTACTCCAAATGCTTCATATTTCTAAAATTGAGCCACAGTTTGTTATACTTTGAAGTTCTTCAACTCTTGACAATCCTGTGCAAATCTAAGAGGAGTGAGGATTGGAGTTCATTTCCCTCCCTGAGATCTCAGCAAATGCTTATCTTCTTTTCTCTGATGCCTGGTAAAATGATTTTATTGTTTTGTTGTTCATCTCTTTCCAAAAGGACATGTTCTGTGCTTGTGCAATCACTCAAGTCAGCATTTTATCAATGAACAAGCAACAAGCATGGGCTGGAAAATATTAACTTGGAACTGATCAGAAAGCTCTAATGGTTATTAAAATATCTGCATCCTAATGTAATCTGCAACAGTGCTGTAGCCTAATTTCTGCTTACCTTTTGTTGAATTCACCTTTTGAGATTTGCATGACTTCAGTCATACAGCATCTTGCAAATATAGGATTCAAATCTGATTTACTTATGCTATGGCATGGCAGAAATCACTGTTCCCTTGGGCAGAAGAATGAACACCCATAAATTGAGTGTTTATATGATCCTCAAGCAGTTGGTTAATTTCCTCAGTGCAGTCCTGTTACCTGAAAACTGGGCTCAACTTCTTGGTGGGTGTCGAGCCAAAAGACACAACCAAGCCAAAAATCGGGAGAAGAAAGGATTTCTTATTACCTGCAGCAAGTAAGAAGAACACCAGGGATCTTTCCTAAAGCTGTGTTTCCCCGAATAGCAAAACTGGGGAAGTTTAAGCTAAGGGTACACGCATATTCATGAAAAGGCTTGGGTAGTAGGCAGAGTCCAAGCTTTAGCTGATTGAAGTCAGGAGGGTCCGAAAAGGTCAACACCATCATCCCTTAGGTTGCAGTTGATCTGGTGGTTGAGCGCTTCAGGCTAGTCTTTACCACTGAAACAGAACTGGGAGTCTTTAAACATGATATATTATCTTTTCTAGTGTTACCTCTCTTGCCTTAACAGTCTTTGTTTCTGCATTCTTTTGTTCCCTTGAGATCATTAATTACTGAGACTTGTTCAAGGGCATGGCCAGGCTTGGATCACAAAGTGGCTTAGGCCAAAAATGGCTTCACTTATGTCAAGAAAGCTATGCCTGGTTTTCTTTCTCTGGGGACCCTTCCTTATCTGCTTACAGTCCTCTAATAAATTTAATGAAAAATAGCCAATCAGATCAGTTGTTTGCTATCATTTTAAAAAGCAGTAGGATGTTTTAAGGTCTAGAAAACAATGGGCCCCTCTTTTCCTGCAGCACCCATGTTTGAGGGAGTTAATTAAACAAGAAGTCTGTTAGACTAAGGTGGCTTTAATGCCTCAGTAGCCTAACCTAACCCAAACCTAAGCAAACCCAAACCTAAACCTGTAGACACCTCAAGGTTAAGAAATCAAATGTAAGGAGAGGCCATCACAAATAACCAAGTAAACTTTCCCAAATAAGGCAACTACTATAGCCAGTCAGATAATTTCCTTGCTCTGCTTCTGCCTTTTCTCTATCAAGTCTCTACCCAAGCTTCTATAAGTGGTGAAGCACTCCTAACCACATCTGGTTTGGTGCTGCCCAATTCAAATCGATTTTTGCTCAAATAAACTCTTAAAAATGTGATATGCCGCAGTTTATCTTTTAACAAGGGGAAGATCAAGACAGAAAGATGAAAGAACAAAGCCCCATGGTTAAGCCCTTGGCCCATGGGAAACTTTTTCTCTAGCAGCAGTTCATTATACTTCATAGCAATGAGAAGTATTTTTATTCAAGCAGACAAGGGTGGTGTTACCCAAAACTGCCACTTTTAGGCAAAGGGAAGTGCTGAAGAAGTATCAAGCTGCTCTCAGGCCCAAAATCTTTTGACCTCATTCCCAGGAAGCAAGACCAGGGACCTCCAGATGTTTCTGATGAGAATGAGTGTGTAGCTCAGAGTTCAGGTCAGTTATTTAATGGAGAAAATTAGAGGCCTTGCCTCTTTAGAGTTGGCTTTAAGTATTTATTCTATTCTCTTCTATCAGGAAATATTTGTATTCAGGGATGGGGAGGTATGAGAGGGAGAGAGCAAGACTGATTGCATAATTTTTTATAAGAAATTCTGGAGATATTGAAAGCACAGGAAGTTCACCTATATATGCAGACACTGACTGAATTACTCTGTAATTAGGCAAAATCAAAGTGAGCCAATCCCAGTAAGCTTGCCAGAACAAGATTCTTCAGAAGACGTTACCTCTGCATCTTCCTGGTCACTATCACTTCATTTCCCCAGAGAAGCCCCTTCCTTCCCCTGACAAGCCCCTCAGTTCCCGCCCTTCCTAAGCCTTGGAAGGCCCTTCTCTCTTTGCTCTTGAAAGGGCAGTTGAAATGCCTCTTCCTCCAGGAAGACTTCCTTGGAGAAAAGAAGTGACTCGCCTTTCTCTGGACCCTCGCAGAACTTTAATTACACCTCTTCATGGCACTTGTTTCATTGTGCCACATCATAGCAATGTATGTTCACATCTTATCCCTTCTGCTTATCTCATCTGATTTGTAAGCTCCTGGAAGGCAAGATCTCTGATATATAGACAGTCCCTGACTTATGACGGTTCAACTTGGGATTTTTCGACTTTACGGAAGTGGAAGCAACACGCATTCAGTAGAAACCATACGTTGAATTTTGAATTTTGAACTTTTCCCAGGCTAGTGATATACGGTCCAGTACTCTTTCCTGATGCTGGGCAGCGGCAGCGAGCACAGCTCCCAGTCAGCCATGCGATCATGAGGGTAAACAGCGGATACATTCTCAACCATTCTGTACCCACGCAACCATTCTGTTTTTCACTCTCAGTACAGTATTCAATAAATTACATGAGATATTCAACACCTTATTATAAAATAGGCTTTATGTTAGATGATTTTGCCCAACTGTAAGTTAATGTAAGTGTTCTGAGCGCATTTAACATAGGCTGTTTGGTAGGTTAGGTGTATTAAACACATTTTCAACTTATGATATCTGGACGTAACCCCGTGGTAAGTCAAGGAAGATCTGCATCATACTTTGTGTCTTCACACTATTTAGCACAGTACCTCGTACTTAAAAGGCACACAGTAAGTGTGTGTTTAGCAATAAAATAAATGCATCCAAAGCCAGCTCTACTGCACAGCAGTAACACAGCTGCAACCTAAATATTCTTACAAGTGAGGATAAAGAAAGTCAAATCTCCACTTTCTAAGTTTCAAATAAATACTTCTCTTATTTTCTCTAACTCAGTATCAAGCATCTTAAATTGGGTCAGAATCAATTGAGCAGTTTAGAGTGTAATAGTTTAAGTAAACATTTTTCTTTTTCTTTCTTCCTTCCTTGGGAACAGATGACACTTTGCTGGACAAAAAGGAAAAATATCTGGGTGGGAGAAATTGGGGGGGGGCCGTTAGGCCCGCATTCTGCTACTGGATTTAGTCGAAAATACCAAGCTGTTTTCAAGAATTCTGGATTAAACTGACTCCCTCACACTGTACTCAGGGGTGCCTTACTTGAAGAATTGAAAGCAGAAAGATTTGGGAGTTCAGAGTTAAGCTGAACAAAGGGTAATTATTTTAGATCAAAACATATGCATGAAGCGTGAACTTAAGCTAAATTCCAAGGGGCAATTGCCACTTAGCTTTCACTCCTCAGACCTATCTTCTCTGATAAATTTTCCCTGATTATATTTTTTTAAAAAGGGGTGGGGTGGGGTGGGGTGTCGCTTTGCCATTCCTTAAAATAGCACTTTAAAAATTTTTTTAATTAATTAATTTTTATTTCTGGCTGTGTTGGGTCTTTGTTGCTGCGCGCCGGCTTTCTCTAGTTGCGGCGAGCGGGGGCTACTTTTCGTTGTGGTGTGCGGGCTTCTCATTGGGTGGCTTCTGTTGCGGAGCACAGGCTCCAGGCGCTCGGGCTTTAGTAGTTGTGGCGCACAGGCTCAGTAGTTGTGGCGCGCGGGCTCAGTAGTTGTGGATCGCGGGCTCTAGAGCACAGGCTCAGTAGTTGTGGCGCACGGGCTTAGTTGCTCCGTGGCATGTGGGATCTTCCCGGACCAGGGCTCAAACTCGTGTCCCCTGCATTGGCAGGCGGGTTCCTAACCACTGTGCCACCAGGGAAGCCCAGCACTTTTAAATATACTGTCTCCTATTAGTGTCCTAGTGCCTTCCATCTCCTAATTGTTCCATACAATACCTGGTGTGATGTGTTCTTAATATGTAAGTAATGAAAAGATGAGGAGCAAGTGGTAGAATTATATGAAGAAAAAAAGAAAGTAGGTAAGATAATTCCTGTCCTTTTTCTCAGTGTCCAAGAGTTTGGGGAGACTTGGGAAGCCTTTTGGTGTGGTGATGGTGGAATTTATTTTTCAGTTTGTAACGTAGTGTTATCTGTCATGGTTGTGTGGATTTGATGAAGTAACTGCTCTTAGTTTGGGATGACTGGAGAGATTCTGTGGGCAGTCCGTGCGAAGATCCTAACTGGGCTGGAATCTCTAGCAATGGTACTTTTGGGGCTCAGAGCTTAGGTTCTGTATATTTGGACTTTGGGGAAGGAAGAAGCTGTTGATGAATAATATCTGAGGAATCGGAGATTAGTCTGATGAGGCCAGAGAAATGAAAAAATAGGCTTGTTTATTTTTCTTCACAAATACAGAGAAATGCCTGTCAGCCCTGGCACCAACCATGGAAGTGACACAAGAGTGCAGAGCAAGGAGTGGGACTTTCAAGGACAGGGACAAAAGAGTGAGATAACGGGTAGATGTGGGGTGGATCTAGCCTCAGGGGGCTTCTGTATGCAGAAGGGCATGATGCACCCACAGCCAGGGACCTAGGTGGTCATTCTAGCTTTATGAAGGGGCTTCTGTTTAGCCAACCCCAGAGGGGGTGCTTTTCAAAGTTCCAGAAGACAGCAGAAGTTTGAGTAGTGCCGAGGAAATACACAGATTTCTGAGGTGCCAGAGGTGCAAGAGTGGGTAACATTTCTGCAGTTTAATTTAGAGAACACATAAATTTCTAGAGCTCAGGGTTAGACCAAAGAAGTTCTTGATCTCACAGAAAGAGCAGATTCTCGGACCTCTTTAGGGAACGCAATTCATAGTAAAGAATAGCACTCTAGAAGGGAACCAATAGGTCCAGGTATCCCAGAACTAGAAAAGTAAGAGGAAGAAATAGAGAATGATCCCTTCAGAAACCCTGAGGAACTGTTCTGATAATGTGAGAACACTGGGAACTCTGGGTTGGGATGGGTACTGCCTCCCAGAATCCTGAGACCAACAGTCCTCTGAGTGAACACTTCTCCGATTGATGACTTCCTCTGGCACATTTCTACCCATTGATGATCCAGCCTAAGTTCTAAATCCTCCAATAAAATGACACCAACCACTTTACCATCCTCTCCAAACATCTGGCCTTCCTTTGATCTTCCTCTTGATCAGGAAATTCCTTTTAAAAACCCCACTGGTTGCCGTGAATATTTTTTGCTATTTTCTGCTCACTCAGGGCTTTGATATTCCCAATGCTTTCTCTACCAGTTAGAGTCCATGCAGGGGACAAAACCCCTACTAGTTATTTGAACAAAGAGAATTTAATATATTTTTAAAGCCTGTTAGTGAGATATAGAGTTGTTAGCAAAGTAACTAAAGGGTAAATAAGGTATCAGGGAAGAAGCAACAGCAGGAAGAACTCCTAAAATAGAAGGAACAAAGAGAGGAGGTTGGGTTATTAAAATTTGGAAACTAAAGGGAGGGCTTCCACAGAGATGAAATTCAGATTTCTGAGGAGAAGAGGCTGCTTGGCTGGTGTTGGTATCTCTGAACTTGGAGGAGAGGAGGCTTCAGGAAATCTAGATTTCTGAGGAGGAAGTACGGATCAGATGTCTTGGGGGGACTGGGTGGAGGGTTGATATGGTGAGTGTTTGGAGAAACTGCAAATTAGATTCAACTGCCGCTTCAGGAAGAAACTGCTATTGCTGAGGTGACACAACATTGCTGGGGTGACCTAAAGACCTGCTAGCATACAGGAACAGGCAACACCCTTCCCTTCCTCCGTTCAGCCCTGTAGTCTCCCTGTGGCGCCCCCTATTGGCAGAGTCCAACAGGGCACCTGCTGTCAAAGCAGAAATGTGCTGTGCAGAGTCCCAGCATCACAAAGCAGAATAGAGGAGGGTGGATCTGGAGTTGAGAGGTAGCACCTTAATAACTCGCACACTCTCCTCATAGATCCTCGGGAAAACACCTGGTTCTTTCCTATTATAATCATGTATTATTAATTACTCTGGAATCATATTTGAGGCCTTTCCAAGTACCTTTTCTTGGAAGGGAGAACCATGCCTTTCTTACCTAGACTTAAAAAAGTTCTATCTTCCTAAAGTCTAAGGCATATGCTTGATTATTGCTTATTCTTTTACTCCTAGCAATTAAAAGTAAAAAAACAACAAAAAAATTACTTCCACTTTCTTCTGAAAGGTGAAGACAAGTTCAAGGATGGGTCTACCACCATACATAATATATATTCAGTGATCAATTCTAGATCTCACTCCTCTACTACTAGTTCTTCTTTTTTGTTTTTCCACATGGCATGCTTGGGGGATCTTAGTTCCCCAAGTGCCCCAACCAGGGATCGAAACCAGGCCCTCGGCTGTGAAAGCACAGAGTCCTAACCACTGAACCACCAGGGAATTCCCACTGCTATACTAGTTTTATCTGTCAGAAATGTGTAATTAATTTTCTCCTTCTGTTCCAAAACAAGCCGTATATTTTCTTCTCTAACTCATCCTCACTCTGCAGTGTTTCCATTCATAGGTTATTCATGTGAATAGCTCCTTGACATATAGTATCATTCAGTCTCCCCTTATTAGAGGCCTATCGTTCAGGAATAGGACTTGCTCTTCCATCAGTGCATTTCAATATGGAATCTCTTTCCACCATGTCTCAAAAATCACAGTATGGTATAATCTCAAGCTCACTTTGCTTACACTAGACACTTGGCAGGTTAGGGAGACAGTATGATGTAGTGTGGGCTCTCGACCAGATTGCCCATGTCTAAATCCTTCTTTTCCCACAAGAACCAGCTGTGCATGTCCTTGTGAACATGGCTTCTTAAGCGTGTATAAGTTTAGCTCCTATAAGCTTTATTTTCTCCATCTGTAGAATGGAAGTAATAATGGTACTTACTTTATAGGATTGTTCCTAAGTTTAATAGTGATATGAAGATAGTAAATAATCAGTGACAGATATTATTAGTATAAAGATGTTGAGGCTATAAGTTATTCTTTCCTTCTTCCATTTGCTCTCTAATATTTTGGGGGTACAAAACACCAAGTCCCATACTCTTGTTCATCTTCTCATCTTATCCTTGTTGTCCTCGATAGGTACCACTTTCATAGGCTTATCAAGGCGACTCTCCCTCTCCTTCTTTATTTAATTTAGTTTTTCAATCAGGTCAGACTCCGGTTATATATACTTCCCTGGCCAAGAATCCATCATTCATCCCAGTACCTAAGGCCATAGTTTTGTCTTTTAAATCTCATTTCTCGTTATCTTCTCTTTATTGGGACATTCAACTTCCACATCTTCCTTTCTATTCCAAGCCTTTACTGTTGGTAGAGAAAACTATAAGCCCATCATCTAAGCCAGCGGTCCCCAACCTTTTTGGCACCAGGGACCAGTTTTGCGGAAGACAATTTTTCCATGGTGGTGGGGGGATGGTTCAGGCAGTAATTCGAGAAATGGGGAGCAATGGGGAGCGATAGGGAGCGGCAGATGAAGCTTCGCGTGTTTGCCTCCTGCTCACCTACTGCTGTGCAGCCCGGTTCCTAGCAGGCCGCAGACCAGTAATGGCCCACGGCCCAGCGGTTGGGGACTCCTGATCTATGCTATAGAGTCCTTTGATTCCTTGTCCAAGGCCTCGTAGTTTCTTTTCAGTTAATGTCATTTATGCAGCATTTTAAACTTAAGATGTGCCGGGAGGAGATTTCCAGGAGCAAGTTAATAGGAATCTTTAAGTGGCAGAGGAATCGTGAGAGCAGACCTGAGAGCTTAAGGGAGTAGATTTCAAGAACTTGGTGATCCATCTTAGGTATTCAACTTGGACAGAATGCTTATTTCATACAGGTTAAGTAGGGCATCTTGAGACTGTCAGAAAATGAGTCTATCTGCATAATGCCAAAGAAATCTGTTATCTAGTCAAAACAACCAAATAATTTCCATGTTAATTTATTTTTCATTTTGTGTTTGTATTTGTACATCCAGCCCCAAACTCTCAAAGGAATAAATTATTACTTCAGCATATAAAATGGTTTAGTTACTTCTCTTGGCTACCACAAACCATCCAAATTATAAAAGTAAAACTATATATTGTACAGTGATACCTTCATAAATCTACTTCCAAGAGCCAGAGAAGAGGCATCAGGAGTGGAGAATTTCATATGTGTCCATGCATGTACAGAGTTCAGGCTCTAGAAATAAATGTGTCAAGTATGTGTAACTGCTGCCGAGTAATTATGCAACTTACGTTTCTGCCAATAAGTTTTGAGCCTGACATGTAAGACTGGACTATAAATCCAACCTTCACACCAATCATCAAAAATACACTTTGCAATCTTGAATATATTATTTTCAGAGAGAAAATAAAGAATGGAACGTTATGTTGAGTCCATGATGCAAACTCTGTTGGAGGCTGGGGTTGGG
The DNA here is from genome assembly GCF_937001465.1 of Orcinus orca. NCBI lineage: Eukaryota > Metazoa > Chordata > Mammalia > Artiodactyla > Delphinidae > Orcinus > Orcinus orca. The sequence continues at coordinate 18,043,312 of NC_064567.1, read as the reverse complement.
TGTGGAGTGTGTCCAGAGTAGCCTCAGCTCTGAAAAGGGAACTTTTAGTCTTAGAATCTTGAAATTATGATGATGTTATGAACCTTGGGCCTGAACTCTCATGTGAGAAAATAATGAGAGAAGGCATCTTAATGCAAAAAATGGGTATATCATCTCATTTACTAAAGTAATGAAATAATTGTTCTGTAGGGAATGGATTCCCAGGAATCTCCACCCCCACCTGTGCCAGATGCCACCAATTACCCACTCCAAGTTTGTAGGGCCTGGGCAATGCATTTCAGTCCTGCAGAATCACCTGGAGAGATTTGAAAACTGCTGATGTCTGACTCTACCCAAGAAATGTTAATGCAGCCCAGGCATTGCTAGTTTTTTTTTTTTTTTTTTTAAAGCAAACCAGGTGAGAAACATTGGCTCAGGTCAACTGCCCAGAGTGCCTCCTGCCTCATGAGAGCTACGGCATGGTCCACTGGCAACGATGTGAACTAGGGTCATAGTGGGAGGCTCTTCCCCATTGTTGCTGCCTTGTTTCCTCTCACACTGTTTATTCTCCAGCCTTGTAGCATTAGCCCCTGACTATAAATTGTCTTGAATCTATAGCCTCTAATTTCATGCTTCTAACTGCCAAGTTAGAAGCCTGCTAGTCTCTCCCCAGCCTGCTCTGACTCTAGAAATGTGTATTTTCCTTCTGAGTGCTTATCCCCTCTATTGCAAACTCTAGCCTCCTGATTTCCCAGCTGCCTTTGCAAGCTGCTCTAGCTGCACTGACTTGAGGCAGGCGTCTGACTCAGCTTTCTCAGTTGGGGCAGGAGGCTGGGACCTCTCCACAGGTATTAAGTCCTGAATAAATTTGTTCAGCCTGTGACTTCTGTGGGATGGGATGGGATGAGGTCAAGCCTATCCATGTAGATAGTAGTCTTCTTGTTGTAGGAGGCATCAGTGGTGCAATTGTGAATCAGACCAGCTTGGATTTGAATCCTGGCCAGGAAAGTCACAACAAAGGGAGCGGGAACCCCAGGTGGCCAGGAGCCAGGTTCCTGAGTGAGGGCCTGAGATGTGGTAAGGAGGAACATTGTGAAGGGAAGAGGGGAAGAAAAATGAATGACAGGTAATACAGTCTTCTTTAGGTAAATCTGGGAGTTCACAGGAAATGTTAGTGTTGGTTACTCTAGCTTGTATAACTGCCACTGTCATTTTTTAAGTACTGCCACATGTCTTGTTTCATGACTTTTTAATAGTACCATTGTCTCAAGATACAAGCACAGAATGGAAGTGTAAATTTTTTATTTTAATTTTTTGTTCTTGTTTTGCATTCTTTACTAGTATACTTTTTACATTTACAAACATGGCACTAGTATCAGTCACAGATGTTGCTGGGTAGGATATTATGATAACCTTTGCTAAAATGCCACCAATAAAGGCATCACTGTTAATTTCTCCTGACTTCTCTCCATCTATTCAGGTTACCCCACTAAAGTACATTTGCTATCTTCTATTTTTGATATATATCCTTACTCAGTGTTGGTCTCACAACTTGCTGGAGAACATGAGGCAATTACTCAAACTTTGTTGGAAGTGTAAATTTTTAAAAATGTCAATAAAATAACACAAATATCCTCCTTTTCAACAATTCAGACATTAAAAATAAACTAAAACCCACTATTGACTTCCATGCCTAATCCCAGTTGGCTCCCAGAAGTACCTCTGTTAACTGAGGTATAGTCCTTCTAGTGCATTCACATACAAAAACATGTATATATTATATAATACATACAATTATATAACATAATATTATAAAGTTGATTAATGTGTGTTTTATATATCTGGTGTCATACCATACGTATCACTATGAAAATTACTTCTTTCACCCAACAGTATATAATGGAGATCTTTGATTTCACTGTATATAGATCTATCTCATTCTACTCAACTATTAAACTCTATCTGCGTACAAATGAGATGTTTCTAATTTATGTGATTACAAAAAATTCTGCAATGAATAGCTTGTATGTGTGAGTGAAGCTTTCTTTAGATCAGGAGAAGTAAAATTGTTAAGTCATAGAGTATATGCATTTTTAATTTAAATGGGTATTGTCACATTCATACTTCACATTCATACTAGAAATGCAAGAGAATACCGTTTCACTATGTCCTAGCCAACAATGATATTTTACATCTTGTCAATCTGAAATGGTATTTCTTTATTGGTGTGAAATGTTTTTTCATTATTGATATGGTGAAAGTATGCTTCATTATTGTTCCAATTTACGTTTCTTTGACTGCAAGTGAGATTTAACATCTTTGTATATGTTTACTATTACTTGTGTTTCTTCTTCTATGAATTCACTTTTCATATCCTTTGCCCACGTTTCCATTGGTTGACTTATTGATTTTTTTCTCCTTATTGATAAGGAGTGCTTTAAATATTATGGATTTTGATCAAGGCAACTTCAGGGACACCACTCGCATTGTAGTCTACATGAATGGCTTCCCCTGGTGGTGTGCAGTGTACAGCTTACACAGTCATACTTGGCAGTTCTTAGTCTTTTGTTTGTGATGAATTATGTAAACATTTTATCCTTAATCTGTCTCCTGTCTTTTAAAATTGCTTGTGTTATTTTCATAATAGCAAATTTATTTTTTTAGTCATATCTATCAATCTTTTCCTTTGTGTTGTTTGCCTTCTCAGTCTTGTTTAAAATGCTCTTTCCTACCAAAGGTAATAAAACATTTTCCTGTATTTCCTCTGATTGTTTTCATAGCTTTTTATGCTTGTATCTTTAATGTATCTGAAAATTATTAGTAAATGGCATGAAATAGGGACCTAAACATTATTTCTTCTTAATGGATAACCATAACCAATAGTCCCAACAAATTATTTATAGTTATCCTGTCCCCTTATCTAAAATACTACCTTTATTATATACTGTTTTTTTCCTATACTCCTGAGTCCACCTAGGGGCTCTGCATTCTGTTCTTATGATTAAAATAATATTTGGAGAAAGTATTCATTTAGCTACACTAGGGTTATCATTATCTATTCATAACTGAGAAGTTGAGATTAAAATAAAAATCCACTCAATACTGGCTTTAATTCATAGTATACAACTTGATGTCATAGTAAACTATGTATTATAAATTATATGGAGTTCTCACTTCTGAAAGGAGGGTCAATCAATCTCAATAATTTGTTTGTCATCTTTATAAAGCCCCTACCTTGAAGACCCCTGTCTAGATACGCTTATAAATGTATAGTTAGAACTGGTAGATCTTACATGATGCTTATACACAAGATCCTGGTGCCCAGCTAAGCAGCCAACCTGTTTTTTTCTTCCTGAATACTGTGCTTGACTTGAAAACTCTTAACTTGATTTAACCACATACATAGTAAATTAGTAAAAATGAATAAATATATCTTTTAACTTTAAATTGATCACTTGGGACAAAAGTGCAAAGATAAAAACATTTGAGTTTTCCATGGGGCTGTGAGAACCTTAAATGCAGGATGCATCTGATAGCACAGTCTGACAAATAGTAGGCACGAAATACACATTTGCAGGATGAATGAAGCTAATACCAGGCTTAACTTTAAAAAGCATTATTATGATTACTTTTTTCCAGGCACTTTACTGATTTGCTTCATTCAGAGTTGCTGTTTTGCTCTCATTGCTTTACAATGTATGATATTAGAACTTGGCTTGAATCTGGCTTTCTTAGCCAGAAAACTTTGAATCAATTCAATTCTTTTCTTTGGGATTTATTTAAATCCAAGACTTAGTTATTTGGTTATTTGTTAAAAGAATAAACAACCTGAAGTATAAATCTTATTGGCCATATTTGCTTTCCATATGGACCAATGGAATGAAAACTGTACTTATTCTCCCTTCTCTCCAGATAGCACTATCTACATGAAATAGAGTGGGGATGACTCCCTCTGGAGTTGTGCAGTACACAGTACTGTCCTCCTTCCACCCCAACCCCCATTCTCTTATAGTTTTCTAATTAGAAAGAGCTGCTTGGCTCTGACTACCTTGCTATCTGCTATATACTGATTTGTAGATGCCTAGACTCTGCAGCTCTGTGGCCCTTGAAGACCTGCTCCCACATACTGCAAACGTTATTCATTAAATTAGCCTAGAGACTTCTAGCAGTTTCCAGATCTGAGTTCTTATCAGGACTTTTCTTAAAAGGGTTCAAATAGTCTCCTTTGTAACTACTTTTACAATATGGAGTATAGTTAAAGCTCTTTTAGAAAGGCCATATAGGATGATAGCCTGCTCACTCACACAAGGCTTAGGACTGTTGGCAATGCATGATCATCTGCTTGATGACAATGGAAAGTTCGCTTCTGGAGTCAAATTTGTGGCACAGAGATTCTGTTCAGTGTGCAAGCATAGCCTACATTTACCCAACCAGAAACTGCCCTATGGGCTATTGCATATGCTGTTGTGTTTGAGTGATACTGGCTTATTCAGACTGTCATGTGCAACTCTGTTCTTCTTTCTTAAAGCATGTGTAAGATAATGCAAGGTCAAAGTCAAAAATCCTGGATTCATAGATTCTTAGAACTGAAAATGCCTTGAGATCTTCTAGTCTAACCATCTCATTTTAGAACTGGGATGACTGCCGTATTGACGTGACTTGATTTTATATATATATATATATATATAAATGAATATATATAAATGAAAATTAACATAAATTTAAACTTTAAATGAACTGATCATTTGGGATAAGAGTCCACATGAAGTTAGCTCTCCTTTCTTTAAAATATCCATAGCACCTATTGAGTGTGTGTGCGTGTGTGTATGTGTATGTGCAGTTGTAAGAATGTGAGGGTGGAAAGGTTGCTGATTGCCACCCATTAGACTGACAGGAATGGTTAAAATGTGGAACAGTTTCCAGCTACGTGTGGAATTCTGGCTGGCTGCCTTTTTACTTCAAAGTCTGTTTTATTTTGTGAAACAGTTTCTTATCACATTTATTTATTATTTCTCAAAGGGATGCTGGGAAGGATTCTGCCTTTATTGCTATTCTCATGTTGACATGTGAGAAAATCGAGTTCACATAGAGCTTGGCATTCTCTTCCTGGAAATATATGCTTAAAATAACCCACAAGACAGTCAGCTATCTGTCACTCAGCTCAGCACCCTCTTCTAGTCCCTTCTCTTCCAGCCTGAGGGCCTTTCACACAGATGAAACTGATGTTAATAGAAATTCCCCAAATCAAGGGCTGTTTAAAAATCCCCCTGGGACACTGGACTAGGCATATCCCCATGTGGCTGGAAGTACATGCACACAAAATGATACTTATAAACTTTGGAAGAAGGCATGTAATACAAAAAATGCACAATTAACAGAAGAGGATGGTTGCCTTCAGTGGGGAGAAGTGAAATGATAGGATGTTGTGAGAACAACACCAACTTTTATTTTTGGTTCTCCTCACCCCCACCCCTCTCCCCAACCCAGTTTTCCAAAAGATATCTTATTCCGACATTTAAGAAAAACTTTAGTGTTTTTCTCTCTGCACACAGTGGAATTTCACCAATTTCTTTGGAATGACAAGTATCAGAAAAAGTTCTGCGGCTGCTAAAATCACTGTTCCATAGTCTATCACGAGTCAAGATCTCATAGGAAGAAAATTTGCAGTAGATTAACTCAAAGTTAAAAAAAAATAAAACTGACAACCAGGAGGCCACTTGGGTTTTAATCTCAGTTTTGTGCTGATAATGATAATCACTCCTAGCTAAGTACTTTTTTAACAGTTTATAAAGCACGTTCACATTTATTAGTCTATTTGATCTTCATATCAACTCTTCAAGGCAGTTATTTTACAAATGAGAAAACTAAAACTCAGCTTAAATGCCTTATTAAGATGGCTTAATTTGTGATTCGTACTCTTTCTGTGTTCTGAGGGCAGGTTCTTCACCTGTCTTTGCTTCCCATAAGTAAATGTAACATTTGCCAATTAGCTTTGTGGGGATGTATAAAAGTGATGATAACATGGGTGGAATGGTTATTTGGAATAAAAGTGCTAAATAAATTAATACGGAATAATAAATAATTTGTTTTATAAATTAATATATTTAATGTATTAAAATGTCTTTAATTATAATATTCAAGCATTAACTATATTAACACATAATAGATGTATTAAATTGAGTAATATCATATTGTATTAAATTAGTACATACATTATATGTAAATAAATTAATACATTATTTATGTGTAAATAAATTAATACATAATATATGTTTATAGATAGATAGATACAGTTAGTTACCATTATTTGTATCTTTGGTTTATTATTACTTTTGAAATATTTGCAACCAGGTCTTTGCAGCTTATACACTATCTTAAAGGGATGGTATTTTGCAGGTGGCTGGGAACACCCAAACTGGACCCCCAGCATCAGGCAGCCATCTCTGAGCTTCTCAAAGGAAATGATGTACAGAATCCAGGGTCGGGTGAAGTATCATTTCACCTATTAGCTGGAGACCTGGCCCCAAATTCAGGATAACTGCCAAGTGAGATTGGCTGGATTACAATTGAATCTACAATTGAATCTTGTATTTTATCACTCCATTGAGGAAAAAAGGCTAGCCTGAAGCCCACCAGCCAGAAAAATGGAGAGGAAGATATGTAAAGAGGGAGTAGAGGTGATGAATGGCTGGGTGTTCTCCTGAGGACAGCCCCAGCTCTCCTTAATATTCTGGTCTGGGAAAGCCGGAGCATCTGACCCCAAATAGATATACTCTAAGGCTTTAGCTCCTAGTGCCTAGAAAATTAGCCCAATCAGTCTCCTTGAACTTGACCAATCCCTAACGTGGCTTTTCTTCAAGGGAAGGGAAGAGTGTTAGAGTGCTGGCTTGGGAGAGTTGCTGAAATCTCTCCTAGCTAACAGTTTCCAAAGTAAGAAGCATCCCAAAACTTGGGAATGATAATAGGAAGTTGAATTCTCTAAAATTCATTCATTCACTCCATAACATTTTGTGTTAGGTATTATACTATGTACTGGGATACAGAGATGAGTACTTGCTTGTGTGTGCGTGTATAAATATATATGTATATATAGAGAGAGAGACAGAGACAGAGAAAGAGAAAGAGAAGGAGACAGACTGTGAATAATCAATTTAAATGAAAACTTTCCAGAAATTTTCCATTCAACAGAGTGATTAACAGATATAGAGGTGGTCCTTTTCTGGAGATAATTTCTAAGAACATAGATTCCTATAGAATATGAGGAGATAGTCAATTAAAAATAATACATAAACTTGAGATCTATAAGTTGAAAGAATGCAATGTAGATGGTAGGACAGGCAAAGAGAAGCCTGGTGTTTTAGAGCTTTGGAAAGAAGAATATGCCAGTATTCCTCCAGTACCGTTTCAGGAGAAGTTCTCCCAGCAATGGCAATGGGGTCTTATTCTTCAGACAGAAATATTCCTCTTTAGTAATATTTATCAGCCAACAGAGATGAAGTGAGATCATCCCTCCAAATTGGCCAGCCTCTGGGCTTTGGGTCAAAACTTTCCCTAATACCTCCCTTCTGTGTCCTGAGGTGAGCTGCCCATTGGAAAGGAGTCTTGGTTCAAATGGCCACCTCAGTTTTCTGTCTCAGGATATATTTTAACTTGAAGATAGTAAGTTGGTACTCTAGTTTCTAAATCAACTCTAGTCATATGCATTTATCTGTAATTTTTATTATGACTATTACTTCCCTGCCTTCCAGAAGAACCATGAGAACCAAGTGTCCCCAAAATTCTGTACATGGATAGTTCTGTTTGAGGTATGCCTGGTATTCATGTACCTGTGGGAGTTCCCCTCCCCCAGCCACCTGCTTTTAATCAGGATTGCCCCAACAAGACTCCAGGGTTCCTGGCCTGGACCCAGTCACACTCACCGCGCCCCAAGCACTGACTTGAATTCTCAGTTTTTTTGTTTGTTTGTTTTTGCTGTACGCGGGCCTCTCACTGTTGTGGCCTCTCCCATTGCGGAGCACAGGCTCCGGACGCGCAGGCTCAGTGGCCATGGCTCACAGGCCCAGCCGCTCCACGGCATGTAGGATCATCCCGGATCGGGGCACGAACCCGTGTGCCCTGCATCCGCAGACGGACTCTCAACCACTGCGCCATCAGGGAAGCCCGAATTCTCAGTTTTGATCCTGAGTTTGTATACAGTTGAACATAAATAGTTTTTGTCAAGATATCTTACTGTTTGGTTTGCTTGTAATTCCAAATTCTGGCCCCCAAAGTCAGCATGGGAGGGGGATAAAAATGAGCATAATATATGGCCCATAATTTTATGTATGGCCCCTGTTTTTAAAGGTTCTGTGCCTTGTTCACCACTACATCACTAGGACCTAATAGAGTTGACAAGGCATAGCAGGCACTCTAGAAATATTTGTTCATTATTAATTAATTAACTATTAATTAAATAACTAATTGATTAATCAGTCACTGACTAATTAATATAGGATGTAAAAATCCAAATCAAATCAAATAAGTCAGTAATGGATAAACAGAAAATGAGTGGGTCTGACAGCAGGTTCTGTAGTTCATTTAAGGAGGGCTGTTGACTGAGGGCTGAGATTTTAGGGATGGCTTTCCGGTGGGTCTGGGGCTCAGGTAAGTGTGAAGGGGGAGAAGCAAGATGACTGAAGTCCTTGAGACAGGAGGTGCAGGTCAGCCTGGGAGGGGGCGTGGTTTGTGTCAGAATCAGCAGAGAGGCAAGAAGAGGGTGATTATGGATCACTGTAAAATGCCAAGCCAAGTTTAGACTCTATCCTTTTAGTGGTAAGATGATATCGAAGATTTCTGAGCAAGGAAATTCATGATGAAAGTTCAGGGCTAAATATGTATTTTTATTTTTCATATCAGAAGAGGTAATTGTTGAAAACATGAGAACAAGTGAGATTTAAAAAAAAAAAAAAACCACTAAGATAAAAATGACCTCTCCCTCTCTGGTAGCTCAGTGTGACCCTCACCGTACAGAATTTTTTTGACAATACCTGCCCACTTTACTTTGTTTCTTTGAGAACGTGTGTCTGCCAGCTAAAGGCAAACCCCTTCACAGGAAGAGGCCGTACAGTGCCTTATACAGGACTGAGAAAAGTTTCAGTATGGGGAAGGTACTTCATGAATAAATAAATGAGCGTTTAGTTCACAAAGCAACTTCATAAACATTTTATCTCATTTAATTCTTACATCTGCCCTGTGAAGTAGATATTATTATTCTCTAAGAGAGAGATCAGGCCGGGGTATGTCCGCACTGTAGGAAAAGAAAGACCTAGTGGGAAAATCAGAGAGGCCGGAGAGGTAAGACACCAGTCAGGACACCAGTGGCAGGGGCTATCAGAGACAGCCAAGAGGGCTCGGGGGCTGAGGGGCGGGCTGCGCAGGATTCAGCTCCTTAGGGATCACAGACAGGACTGCTCAGAAGAGGGGGGGCTGAAGTCAAAATGTCCAGGGGCCAAGAAGAAGGGAAGTCATGGAAGAAGAGTCGGGGCGGAGGGAGACTGCATCATAAATTAATTATTTGGAGAAATTTGACATCAAAAGAAAAGACAGGAGTGAAGCTAAAAGAAACAAGACCCAAAGGTGATTTTCCCCCAAGCCTTGGACATGTTTTTAGACAGAGGGCACTGACCAGTGGAGAAAGAGGAGAGCACGAGAGAGCATGAGGTGAGGTGCGGCTGGACAACCTGTGTGAAGGAGGCATGTGAGGCTGCAAAGACATCTCAGGTCTCACACACCTCTCTCGGTGGTACAATGAGATCAAACCCCAGCAGAGCTTGATCAGTGATTAGATGCATCTAAGTTACATAGCTAGTTTGCTTGTTCCAAACAGCCATCTTTCCCCATGTAGTACCAGACTCAACTATCTCTTTGAAAATATGTTTTCTCTTTTTTTTGGATCTTAAAAATAGTCTGCCCCCCAAGAGAAATCACTGCCTCTCAGATGACATTCTGTCAGGCCAAAGCTACAAAACCTCACCCAAAATAGATCAAATATTTTAAATATTTTCTTATTTGCACCCCTCACAAGTATGTCTGCAATGCAAAGCCAGTTATGAGATTGGCTTTTATTTTTTTCCTGATATGAGAGAAGACATGTTTTCTGGTTAAAAGGGGACACCAGGTCTCACCACACAGTGTTGGTTGGATTTCAGACAGTCTTCGGTAAGCCTGGGACAGGAAGAGGAAACACATACAGCTGAATAAACACATGTGGAGCAAGGGGGTCTCTCTTAGAACTTGCCTTCTGGGAGTCCGTCTCATGTACTTTGAGCTTCCCCATCAGAACGGTGGTTCTTTAAATGCAGGTGCAGGGTTTTTACAAAACTATAGAAGGCACAGAACATAACACTAAGCCTTGCAGGTAATAGGTGTGCAGGAGTTGGTTGAATGAATGAAGAACTATCTGAGAAGAATCCAGTTGCAGCTCTGAGTGACAGGAGGAATTTCTCTTGAATGTAACCTTTTTACTTTTCTTTGAGGGTAGAGCAAATCCAATAGAAATGACTGAGGGAAGAGTGGAAACCAGAGAGCCATCAGTTATCCTCCCTAACTCAAGAAATAGGGAGACAAGAGATTTCTTGTGGGAGACTGAGGGAATTGTCCAGTCCTGTTGGGTAGAAGTAGGGAAAGATGACATTTGTCTCAGATGGTCCTTCTTCCGTCCACACTGGATCTTCTCTGATCACACACTCTTTCCATTTTGTCAGGTCCTCACCCTTATCCCAGACAACCATGCCCCTTTTCTTCCACCTGGTGCCCTGAGAGACCAGCGCCTCTTTCTTCTTTGCCCCAGCACTGCAGGCTCTCACTTCAGCCACACCCTGTTCATAAAAAAATTGGCATTAAGGCACTAAGGCAGGCTATGGCTTAAGGTGTTAGCCCTTTAAGGGTAACTATTGCTTCTATAGTGTCAAAGCCTTCATACAAATGTGTGACTAAGTTGAGGACTTCACATTCAGGGCAGGTCCCCTCTCCCTGCTAGTCAGGCTGACCCTGGTGAAGGGCACCACTGGTCTGAGGACAAAGAGGGGCAGTAACCTTTCCCAGTGTCCCATAGGTGACCAGATACTAGTGCCCTGGGGAGAGAGTTCTCATCTGTACAGCAGTTTCTTAGAAAAAAAAGTTTAAGGATAGTACAAAACCTGTGTACATGCTTTGCAGAATTAACAAATGTAATCGTTTTGTCATAATTGCTTCAGATCTTCTTTTATATATTGTCAATAAATTTCAAGTTCTTTATTTTGTGGCTAGTACCATTTTCTCTCCCTTCTTATGGGCAACCACTGTGTTGAATTTGGTGTGGTTCTAGTCTACCATTTCATGTATTCATATATGATTCATACGAATAGAATCATTCCAACTGCAACTTGCTTTTTTTTTCATACAATTTGTTTTTGAGATCAAATACACCTAGTTCATTCATTTTAGCTGCTATGTAGTATTCCACGCTACACTATAGTTTATATAGCCTCTCCCCCACTAATTGCTGCTGGGATTTTTGCCAATGATATTACTATTACAGACAATACTGTATAAAGAGCTGCCTTTTATGTGTCTCCTTGCTAAATAATACGAAAGCTTCCCAAGAGGATATACCTAAAAATGGCATTGCCAGGCAGGGAATGCATATGCTAAACATCACTAGATATTGCCAAATCACTCTGCAAAGTGGATGTACCAATTTACTTTCTCATCCAAATGTATACACATTATCAACAACATTTAGTTTTTCAAAGTTAAATGTCTTTTTCTTTACCAGTTTGCCGGCTGCAAACTGGTGTCAAAGTTTTCATTTTCATTTTCCTGGTTACTAATGAGTTTGAGCGTTGTTTCACGGTTTTTGGCCTTTGCATTTTTTCTTCTGTGGATTGTTATATCCTATTCCCATTTTTCACTGGTTTTCTGTGTGTGTGTGTGTGTGTGTTTCTTTCTCTCTCTCTCTCCCTTCCACACCCACCTCCATTGATTTTCAGGCATTCTTTGATATTCTAGATTCTAATCCTTTGTTTTATACATTGCCCATCTTCTCTTGGCTTGTCTTTGTATATGGTGGCTTTTGTTGAACAGAAATTTTTATATCTTGAAGTAACCAAATTTTCCTTAGTTTAAATTTCTTTAGTTTAATTCTTACTCTATAGAAATATTACTTGGCTTTTTCTTGGTAAAAAAAAAAAAAAAAATGCTCCAAAATCTCAGTGGCTTATAACAAACGTTTATTTCTTACTCCTTAGTCAGTAGCAACTCTGCTGGTCCTGGCTGGGCTCACTGGCCCAACATAGCCCTTTGTGTCTCCTCTTCTGGGACTCAAGCTAAAGAGCCGCCTCGATCTGGGCTGTATTGGATTCCTACGCTGCTGTAACAAATTACCACAAACTGGGTGGCTTAAAACAACAGAAATTTATTCTTTCACAGTTCTGGAGGCCAGGAGTCCAAAATCAAGGTGTTGACAGGGTTGTTGGCTTTTTCTGGAGGTGCTGAGGGAGACTCTGTTCCATGCCTCTCTCCTAGCTCCTGGTGGTCACTGGCAATCCTTAGCATTCCTTGGCTCGTACAAGGATCACGCCAGTCTCTGCCTCTGCTTTCACAGCCCCTTTTCTCTTGTCACTTGTACATCTCAAGTCTTCCTCTGCCTTTTTCTTATAAGGGCACTTGCCATTGGATTTAAGGCCCGCCTAGATAATCCAGTATGATTTCATCAAGAGATTCTTAACTTAACTGCATCTGCAAAGATCCCATTTCCAAATAAGGTGACATTTCCAGGTTCTGGATGAACATATCTTTGGGAGGAGGGTGGACACCATTCAACCCATTCCACGGGACCTGTTGTTATCCTGGCAAAGGGCAGACACTCCAGGGTAAAACCAAATGTGATGCCTCTTAAAGCCTCCACTTGGGATGGACCCATCATCACTTTCAGCCACATCCCATGGTTCACAGCAAATCCCAGGTCAAGTCCTCCTACTGAGAGCACTGCAACAACACAAGGCAAAGGACATGAGTATTTAATCCCAGTCAAAGAGGAAGTGAATGCTTGGCTACAACAATCCAATCTATTACAAACTACATTATTTTTGAAGTCAAATAATACACGTGGCTTTTAACAAAAAGCAGTCATCATCCACCTCACGCACTCCTGCAACTAACTGATCCTCCCACTAAGCAATGACTCTCAATGACTCCTTCTCAGTCTCCTTTTCTGGGCTTTAAATGGGGTGTCAGTTTCCGCACCTCTTGTTTTCACTGTTTGCTTCATTTTTTCAGGTAACTTATTCCTGGTTTAAAAATACTATTTATAAACGGATGGATCTCATGGGTATATATCAAGCCTCATCCTCTCCCCTAAACACCAGATTTGTACATCCCATGACCTATCTGTACTTCCACTTGGAAGCCTCTGTTCATCTTAATATGCCTAACATATGTCTAGTGTGATTCCCACCCCTCCTTGAAATTTGTAACTCCCTCAGTGGTCCCCATTTCATTAAACAGCACTACCACTCAGTTATTCAGACCATGAAAGGAGATATCCTTGATTTCTCTCTTTTTCTCACATCCCTCATCCAAACCATCCGTGAGTCCTGATGTGTCCAAAGTTCAGTGCTTTCTCAGTCCCCCAACCACAACTCCCCTAGTCCAAGGAAGCACCTCTTGCCTATGAGAAGGCAACAACTCCCTCTTGCTTCTGCCCTTGCAGTCTCTCTGCCTAGTCTGCACAGGGCAGCCAGAGTGACTTTTTTCTGTCTGCTCAACATCTTCCAATGACTTTCCATCTGACTTAGAGCAAAACCCAAAGTCCTTACCGTGGCTATGAGGCTCTGGATGATCTGACCTGCCATTGGTGGTCACTTCTCCCCAGTTACTCTGAAATCTTTCTTATTTCTTTAGTACGCCCCTGCTATGCTTGCAGTTGGGCATGCCCTTCCTTAACATATTCTCACTGCTTGCTCCTTCATTTTATTCACCTCTCTATTGAAAAACTTCTTCAAAGAGGACTTCCTGATTTCCTCTCTTCCTCTACACTTTATTTTTCCTGTACAGCACTTTCCACCTCCTGATATTACATATTTATGTATTAGCTAATGCGTTTATCTGTCTCCCTTTATCAAAATGTATTTTGTTCACAATGAATGCCTAGAACATGCCCTGACATGTGGGTGACACTCAGTAACTATTTGTTCAGTGAATGAATGAACTATTGTGGGGGGGAGTTGGTATTTACTTTCATATTCCTAACAATATACTAATTCTACTATTAAAATTTCAATAGTAGACATTTATTATTGATTTTCTGCTAAACAAAATGAAGATTTAGCTCTCTTATCTACCATCATCCATCCTACTAACATGTTCTTGCTTATTCTCCTCTGAAACTAATTACATCATCATTGTTTTGGTGAAATCAATATGCAGTGTTTACATAATTATGACTGTGTAATTTTTTTCTCACAGTTGAACTATATAGTATACAATAACCACTTTTCCTTTCTCATACAAATATTTTATTTTTCCTGAAATTATAATGACCTCACTCTTATATTTATTTATTTCCTATGTACCTATCATAAATGCTTTCCCCAAGAATATGTAACCTATCTACTTGTCTTTTTCTTAAAATATCCTTCCTGGAGTCCTCTGCTCCAACCTCTACTGATTGTTTTCTTGACCAGCTATTGTCCTGGAATTTTCTTTCACCATCATCATGGGACCACTTGCCCCTGTGTCATGGGTTTGCATCCTGTATTTTCTGATCCTTGTCTTCGAAGCTTCTTGGTTTCTAGTTTCGACCCCAACGTTTTTCCCCCTTTGAAGCATATAATCTCAAGAACGTAATAACTTCAGAATGAGATATGTTTTCATTCATTGTACTGGATGCCCAGTGGGCCCTTTGAATCTGGAAACTTTTGCCCTTCAGTTTGAGGAAATTTTAACGTATTATTTCTTTCATAGTGTCATTCCTACAATTTTCTGCAACACTCAGATGTTGGATATTTGATTGATTCTCTAACGTTCTTATCTTTTCTCTCCTTTTTTCCATCTTGTCTTTTTCTTCTACTTTTCTGCACGATTATTCTAAACTTTATCCTCCATTTCTTGAATTGAATTTTTATAAATTTCTGTCATAGTATTTTTCATTTACAACAGTTCTTTCCTGTTCCCTGCAAATACCTTTTTACAGCCCATTTCTCTTGTTTCGTGGCTACAGCATCTTCTCTTATCTCTCTGAGAATGGTAATTATAGTTTTCTTGAAGTTATATGGTAATTATAGTCTTCTTGAAGCTTTTTCTCTGTTTCTCACCCTGCCTCTTTTTCCTCTGAGTTTCTTTTTTCTGTTGTCCTAATCTCTCTTTCAGAGCCTTTCCTTAACTTGATGTTCGTATTTAAGAGTGAGATGCTAAACAGCCAGTTGAAAGTTCCTGTGCACAGTTCACAAAAGGGCCTTGGGTGTTAAGACAGACATTTCCGGAGTTCCTCAGATGTTGTGCCTTTAGATTTTTTTCCGTGAGCATGCCAGTTTCCCTGGAGTGGAATCCCCCAGTTTCCTTTCTGTGGAGTACAAACCTGACTGTGAGAGTCCTGGAGCCCCGCAGAGTGAGGGGTCGGGGCTTAGTGTTCCTTGAGCAGACGTTCATTTCAAAGTCTGTTTTCAGCACATGGCATCTTTTCTGTCCACTGCTTTGCCTGACATTCTGAGGCCAGCCTTTCTCTTCAGAAAATAAACTTCCAGTTTCTGTCTGGTTCAGGGAGGGGTGTGCATCTGGCTGGTGGGGTGGGGAGAGGAGTATCTGGGTTTCTAACTGTTCCTTACACAGATTTTCAACCAAACCTGTTTTCTGCTCCATCCCTCACCCTCAGAGTTTCCCAGAGCTTCCAAATCCTGAGTTTTTCCTGGTTTTGAGGCTTGAATCGGCTTCTTTCTTGTCCATCGGCCTTCCGCTCTCCAGGGCCAGAGTTCAGTTTCTCATCTCTGGTAAGTCAATTATCAACCATGCATCCATTTTCCGTATTTCAGAATTTGGCTGACATCGGATTATGTTGATTCCTTTCCAGCACTCTTTGCCCTGTAGGATTTATTTATGACTTTTTCTTTCTTTATTATTATTTTGATGAGGTTTGGGAAGGAGGCAGAAGTAAATGAAGGTTGTGCATTTGATCTGAGGAGTTTAACGGTATCCTCAAAATTTTTCAGTCTTTTCGTTTGTACATTTTGTTTTTTATGATTTAAGAATCCTGCCATACTCTATCTTAAAAGTATTCTCCTACAATTTTTCCTAATCATTTTCAAGTTTCGTTTTTCACATAGTCTAGTTTCTTTGGGTGTGGGTGGGAATTCTGAATCTAATTTTATTATTTTCACATAATCAATTGTAATCTTACCATGGATAGAACAGTCCACCATTTTCCCCCTGATCTGTGATGCCTTCACTGTTATTTTTAAAAGTTTCCGTAAATGCTTGGGACTGTTTTTAGGCTTTCTACTTTATTCTATTGGTCTATTTGTCTTATGTTAATTAGAATTGCCCAATAAATATATTAGTCCTTTTTTTTAGACCTTTACTTTTCCATATGACTTTTAGGATTGTTTTGTCAAGTTCTACAAAATATATCATTTAGGGATTTTTGCTGGAATAATAAATTCATAGGTTAATTTGAGGAGAGTTTACATCTTTATAGTTTTTAGGTTTGCCATTTATAAAAGTGATATATTTCACCATTTAGGCGGGCCTTTTATGTCCTTAAATCCAGGAAATAAAAATTTTGTAATTTTCTTGCACGTGTTTTGTTACATTTATTCCCAGCTAGTGCACACTTTTGTTAGTAATATGAATAGCATATTTTCCCACTATATTTTAAAATGAAAGATGGCTGGTTACAGGAACTCTGGATTTTTGCATACTGAACTTGATTCCAATTATCTTGTGAAATTCTTTTATTAGTTCTAATATATTTGATGATTCTCTTGAAATATCTACGTAGATAATCATGTCATAGAAAATACAGACATTTGTTTTTCTTTCTAATTCCAATAGCTCCTATTTCCTTTTTTTCTATTTCTTTGTCTTGGTTAGGACTTCCAGCCCATTTTTTAATTGTAAAAGAGATAATATTCCTTCTTGTCTTTTCATTGATTGTACCGGGAATACTTTTAATATCATCATTAAGCGTGATGTTTGCTCTATATTTCTGGTAAATGTCTCTCATTATGTTTATAAAGATTCTATTGCTAGTTTTTTAAGAGCTTTTTTTTCTATAAGTGATTACTAATTTTACCAAGTATTATTTTTCATCTATTGAGATGATCTTTTTCTTTTCTTTTTTCTATTTTTTTTAAAACTTTTAAACTGCTAGTAGTGTATAATATGTCAATAGATTTTCAGATTTTGACCATCACAGCATTGGCCTTGTCTTCTTTTTCTTTGCACAGTTAGATTCAATATGCTCATTTTTTCGTCTATGTTTGTAAGTACACTTAGTCTAATTTTCTTTTCTTTTCTCTTTTTTTACTGTTTTTGTTGTCCAATTTTGGTATCAACAGTCTACCAGTCTGATCTGAGTGTTTTATAAACTTGAGTCTCTGGACTTAACTTCATTTGAGGAACAGAAGGTTGTGTGGGTTGGTGGTGGGGGCGATGTTCTACTGTCTTTTAAAATGTTTGAAATATCTGTTCAATTCAATAAAGTAGATATTTTAAGCTGGAAGAATGTATATTTTCCATGGAACTCAATGAAGGGATTTTAATTTTGAATGAAAAAAGTATGGCCTGCTTTTACTTTCCCAAATTGACACACTAGCAAAATAAAACTGCTTACTACTGATCTACATGATCGCAAATACTCAGTTGGAACTGAAAAAATACAGTGAATCATCCAGATGTTTCCAAATGTCTTTTTAGATTTGTTATGGTTTGATCAGGTAGATATATCCTACGCTAGGCAAGCTGTTCTTTATCTGAGATGATCCAAGTGGGAAATAAATTCCAGAGAAATTTCCTATATAAATCCTGTGTTTTTAGTGTCATTTACAAATGACTTTCTGGAAAAAGTGAATACTATTCGAGTAAAGTTTCCCATGGCAGAGATTGGCAACATATATCTCTTTTCTCTCTTTTTATTCCCTTTCATTTCTTTTTTATTCCTGCTTATTTTTTAAAAAGTAAAAGTTAAAAAAAAATGAAAAAAGAATTTTTCTGTATCATGGTGTATATTACATGCAGTTTGTTAAATTATTCTTCCAACTATAGAGTTCCTGTACAATAAGTCTATTTTCAAATACACAAAATAGGCTGAATGATTGCTCATCCACAAAACCCCGTATTCAGAATTTATCTAGGGAAACATATGTCTCTTTTCTAAAGACATAATCCAAAAATATTTAGCCATTTATCTCCTAAAAACCATGCAAAATGCATGTCCTTTCCATGTTTCCTGCTGATAATATTTTCCCCATTCATAGCACAACTTTTCTTTCCTCTGGAAAGCTGGTACTTATTTTATTCATCAATGGCAAATTATGCCCTGATGCTGCTCAACCAAAGGGTATTACTCAAACAAGCAGGGAGAATGCTGCTTAGGATGTAATCAGCAGTGGCCATGGAAAGCAGCACATTAAAACAGGCCTCTTTGAGTTACGGTCCATACTGCCTAGAGATCACAGGCGCCAAACATCTCTGGACACAGGTCATATCTTCACACAGATTTCACCAGCTGAGTTGTTTTCAGAACTCACTGATGTCTGCCCTACAATGTCTTCAAGCTCAGCAGTTTACCGGACTGCGAAGTGTTATTCTATCCTTACAACCCGTCCCCAGCAGCCCAAATGGGTTGTGTTCCCGAAGTTTATTTCCAAATCATTTATTTGGGATCAGAAAACATTTTCCCATAGGAACAATTTTATAAACAGTGGTGTTCCACACATGCCTGGTTGAACCACAGCGTACTTGAAATGTAGCATTGACTGTTCTATACCCACAAGCCATTATTTATTCTGCTTCCCTGGGAAAGTGCATTCTGAGTTTTAACTTGGGATGCCTGAAGCTCACCTCTCCCTCTGCCTGGCAGCCTTTGCTGTAGCTTTTTTTAGTCTGTGCTGCAGTAGCAGTTGGGAAGAGGGGACAGAGTAGCCTTTCCCCCAAAAAGATGAGTGTGGGTTGATATAGATGTCTCTGGGTAACTTGTTAGTGCTTCAGGGCTGAGGAAGGAAGCCACCATAGGGATCAATCACTTCCCAAGCCTTCTGAGTGAGGCACAAAGGGCAGGGACTTTTTCCTAAGTAGAGATCATTTCTAATTTGGATCTTCATAAATAGGGAAAGGCTTATACGGCAAAACCTAAGATTTTTGAAGACCATGCTTCTGGACTTGTAATTAGCCAGGGAAAATATTTTAACTCCTCTTAGCCAGTGATGAAACAGTCTCCAAACACAGAGCAATAGTGAATGAGGTAGAGCACCTAGAGCACCTAGACCCAGGCCTGACAAACAGGAAGTGCTCATAGTCTCTTGCTGTTGAATTAAGCACTGATCAACTAATTGAGTGAATTCTATATTGAGAAGTATAAGACCCCAGAGTATATATACACACGGGCTAGTTAATTTCATTGCAATTCAGCATCTCCTAATTCTGACCCTCTCATAGCACACATCCCACCCAAGGAAGAGTTGGTTGGAGTCCTTTCAAGAAGTCACTATAGCATCAGTGTCATCTCTGTGGGCATATGCATCCGTCTACACCAGCTCCAAAGCAGGTGCTGGGTTCCTTCATACCCCCTCTGTTGCGTTTAGTTTCTAGCAATATCTCTCTGTTGCCAAATCTGAATAAACAAAGAGGAGGGGGAGGGAGAGAGAAAGGTGATTTGGAAAACCAATGAGGATAGCCAAGCCCATAGGATCCTGCCTAGCTGAGTTTCTGGCAGCACACTTGTTCTGGCAAACATTACCTACTAAAAAAGACCTAAGTTTTTTTTTATTAGTTGTTTTTATAACACACGTAGACATATTTTAGGAGGCTGTGCCTCTTTCAGGTTGAAATCTAGCCTGTACATCAGACCTGAGTCCTAGCCATTTCAGGCTTTACAGTTACATACACAATTTAACTTCATTTTGTATGTACAACTACTTTTAAAAGAAATACGCTATCAAGGATCCCTCAATTAAAAAGCCTTCCCCACCTCCACCCCAGTAAACTTACGGACTGTTAAGTTTCATGGACCATGCTTTCTTTTTTAAAGTTCCATTTGTGTTCTACAAGACAGCCTCTTTCTCCAAGATTAACATTTCTTATGATTGTTCCTGACAATGGATTCACTTCCAGAGGCCCTGCTAAGGATAACCAAAAAAGGGCATGTAGCAGGCTGGTTTTGGCAGCCAGCACGCAGCTTCAGAGCTTTTTAGGTCTTGGTTTTTCTGATGAGTGATTTCCTGAGCATGCCTAGGGAATGACAGGCATCTCCACAGGCAGGCTGCATCCACCTCGGCTGGGGTGTCGTCATTGGCTGCCTATTAGAAAAACTACAGGACAATGCATACCACCGATGCCGACTGTAAACATAGGGGATATGTGTTCACTTAGCATGGACTTCTGGGAGGGGCTAAGGAAGGGCGGTCTGGAGTTTTATTGAATAGAGCAGTGTGTATTAGGCTGCCTGCCTGCCTGCACTCTTGCTGTGCTTCTGCTTAAAGAAATCAGTCCTTGCTTTCTGACTTAGTCCCTGGGAAGAAGTTTCAGCCTGAGAGGTAAGGCACAGAGGGCTTTCTTATAATCTCCTCTAGAGAGTATGGGGACTTTCTCCGGGTTTCAGTCAACATTCCTGGCCAAGGTAGCTGGAGATGCAAGATTGTAAACGCCAGTAAACCATGCAAATTCTCAGAGCCAGACCGGGCTTTGCTGCCCTGCAGATGTTCCCGGAAGACAAACAGGATGAGATCTCAAGTTTTGTTCTTAGAGTTGGGACGAGAGGAGCGATTATATAGAGACGTATATTCAGGGACCACTGGCAACTTTGATAAGATCGCCTTTTGTTCAGGAGTGTCATGGGGGTTATACCTGATAGCCGTAGGTCAGTGTCAGTAGCCGTTCTGTGCATGTCTGCTCACACCAGAAGTCTCTCCTGCATCTTTTATTATCAGAGATTTAAAGAGGTTCTGCTTTAAAAAGAACAATAACTTTTTAGGTTGATGAGAAACCAAAAAGTGATAATTTGTAACCAAAGTCATTTACATTTTATTCTGCTACCAGTGTTTAAGACTAAACTTCTAGAGCTGCAAGGAAATCAGGTCAGAGCGGGGAAGAGCACTGGCATTTAGCACCGGCTGGGTTAATGTAACTGATCTGATATTTGCTGAGACAGAAGATGCCTCCCATGATCTGTTTCCTATAAAACCTAATAATGAGAGAATGCATGTGCTAGAGGGTGTGTTTTTAGAAATCGCATTTAACATCCGACCAAACTATTTCTTAAGAAATCTTATTTTCTGTTTGAAAGCATGCCTGAGTGTCACTAGAGAATTTGAAAAAGGTGTAGGTTGCAAGTGTGTTCTGAAAAGGGAGGAAACAGCCTTTCATTTCAAGATAGTCCGACATATTGGGGCATCTTAAACAGTAGTACAAGGCAGCTAGTTGGTAGTAGCCTGGAATTCCTTTTAGAGAGAGCTGATTGTACAGGGTGGGGGAATTTTAGTGCTGTAGCAATGAAATGCATGGTCAAAAAAATGGGT
The DNA here is from genome assembly GCF_937001465.1 of Orcinus orca. Lineage (NCBI taxonomy): Eukaryota > Metazoa > Chordata > Mammalia > Artiodactyla > Delphinidae > Orcinus > Orcinus orca. The sequence continues at coordinate 18,021,587 of NC_064567.1, read as the reverse complement.
GAGAACAAAGTACTTGGTATTCATGGATCCCTTCGATTAATAGGGCTATGCAGATGGACTTGTAAACTGAAATAGTAAAATCCTTCTAATGTGTTTGGCAAAACCAGACATGGATGTCTAGAACTTAAGTGAAGACTAGGTGGTATGTAGCAAGAAGGGCAAATCTGATCTTTTTAAAAAAATAAACCTGGATGTTAAAGGTTTCCAGCTCCAAATGACTGCCTCAGTTTGATTTTATTCCATGGATAGAGGTGGTTTTGTGTTGCGACTCATTAATCTTCTCTCTCTGTATTTAAAAGTTTGGGGATAATTTTCTTGAGAATGCCTCCCTCTCCTTCTAGAAGTGATATATGAGTACAAAATTCCCTGTGAATTTCTTTTCCTGGAACAGTTCTGAGTAAGTGTGAAAGAAAGGCTGCAGGCAAAAGCTATAGTTTGATTATTGTCCTTCCCTCGAAGAGATCAAGTTCCAGACCATTTTCACAGTGTTTTTAATGTCAATCAAAATATGGAGAGCAATTTCTTTTTCAACTGTTCTCTAAGCCGTGTTGGGAATGCAATTTGGAAGGAAATCTATAATCTTGGGATTTGAGGATAAATTCCGTTTTGAAACCAACATCTCCGAATCCCTGAGAGTTCAAACTTTGCTACCACCGCTCTCTCCCGGCCTCCTCGTGTGGTCTGTCACCCCCAACAACCAGAAAAACACATTTTTTTGAAATAATGCTTTAAGCGTTCTGCGCTACATAGTGACGGAACAGGGGGATTTGGATATTTTACTTTACGTAGGACTTTAGGCCACTCTTTGTGCTACTTTCCTCTTGTTGAATATTAGCTAGGACACATCTCCCCAAATAGGGAGGTAAACGGAGCACAGTGAAACCACAGTGCAAAAATTTTCATTTTATTAAAATCATTCAATAAAGAGAAGTACAATGGCAAAAGGCTGGAATAAAAAGTCACTAATAAAAAGTTGATCTTAGCACACACAAGGAATGTACTATGAATTGATCCACAGGTAACAGGCTGGGTTGTTTCCATTGTTCAAAACCAGTAGAATGCACAATTTAAATAATTAGGATCAAAAGATTGCTTTAAATAAATACACAATTCTTACATTAAAGTTAAGAGAAGGTTCAAACTGAAGTTTAAAGGATTTAAGCGAGATACGTATAAGTATGCCCTGACAGTGAGGCTATTAGCAATTCTAATTGGCTCCTGTGATTGGCCTGAGTATCTCCGGCTCTGGGGCAGATGGTATAGGGTGGTCCTGTGCTCAGCCATGGAAAGTTCCAGAGTCCAGCCTACATATTTTCTGTTCTGATAAGTAAAATGTACCTTAGGAGGCCTTTTCTTAGAAACACATGCAGTTGTCTCCATTTGTCATTTTCGTGGTAGGATGGTTACTAGTTAGTCATTCTTTAGCAAGACAAAAAAGTGACTTAGACATGGGCATGAGGAGGGAGTAGCTGGTTGCCCACCTGCCTGCAGTCTGTCACATGTCTCAGAAACGCGGTAGGGTGAGGCCCCGGTGGGAGACAGGGGAAAATGCTGACGAAGTGGTATGCAAATAGCATGGTAGGACTAAGGAGGAGGTTAGAAAGATGCTGCCAAAGAATTTTCAGACTTTAAAAAAGAGTTTTCTGGGTAGATTCTCTCAAAGCCCCAAAATAGAACCATTTGCTCCTTACTGAAAGTCCTTCATCCATCAAGTTAATCAAAGTTTATTATTGGAGAGAGGCTTATAGGTTCTGAGTAGTTGGTTAATTTAAAGAGATACTTGTAGCTCTGGCTCCACTCAGGAGAGGTCAGTCCCAGTACTGGTTCCCCTATATAAAAAGCCCAAACCTTTGAGGGGAGTCATCAACTCTTTGACCTCATCTGTAGAATGGGCATTCTAATGTTTCTCGCACCTCCCACAGTGGTTAAGATGTGTAAATGGGATGGAGCTGTTCGCCCCCTCTTCTCTATAGGCTGTATACTCCACTGCCTGCAGTTTGAGTCCTCTGGACATTATGCTCATTTTGGCTGGTATCTCTACTTCTTATCTATTTTCCCTAATTATCTGCTCCTTCCTTCCTCATATTTGAGGACCCTTGAGTGACACCTTCTAGATCCTACTTCTTTCTAAAACCCTGAACCCAGAGTTAGGGAATACTGGTCCACCCCAGTGTCGTCTAAATTTTGGCTTTGGTAATCCGAGACCAGGAGGACACAGGTATCAGGGGGCCAATAAGACGGGTTGTCAATGGTGTAAGGCTGTATCCAGGAACCTGAAGATCTAGTTGAATGGAAGACCAATGACAAGGTTCTGACAACAGAAAGGCCTTAGTAAATGAGGCAGCTTCTCTGCCTCCAGCCAAAAGCATGGAACTAATCCCAGCATGTCAAGCCTGGGCCTTGTAAGGAGGCTGAGGTAATCAGGAGCACCTGGCTGTGGTTCCTGTTGGTATTGAGACCAGACTGCTCCCTGGATCTGCCCTCTCGTCTCTGTTTGCCTCAGTCTTTAGTACCCCCAACTGGGTCCCCTGTAATTGACCCTGGGTGGCATCCCTAACTTCCCTCCCCCAGGCCTCCGCCTCTACCAGATTCTCTAGTTCTTCCACCCCCAGTCCAAACAGGGGGTTTTCCTGATCCAACACTGACAACTTGCAGTGGCCTGGCTCTAGGAGGAAGTCCAGACAAAAGCAGAAGAGTCAAGCCCAGATATGTTCGAGGCAGGGAAACGCGTCATCATGTTTTTAGGCCAAGGGAGAAAGGTTAGAGCGGACAGAGGAGATGGTAGAACCATTTCTGTGGTAAAGAGCCACTCTGCTTCTCACCCCCAACTCACAGCTGGCTGGTGGTGGGTGAGTGCTGTGAGCGGAGGGGAGAAGGAAAGGGTGACCGGGGGCTGTGAGGCAGAGGTGACGGGGCTGCCTGGTCAGCTGTTCTTCCCTGTGTTGTTGTTGTTTTTCTCCTGGACATCTTCGAGAACCTGATAAAAACTCTAACCCCTCAAGGTCCTTTGCGAACCCGCCTTTCTGACCGACTTGTGAGAAACCCTTGAGCGGGGTGGGGGGTGGGGGGCGGGGGGGGGGCGGTTGGGGGCGGGGGGGAGGCGGTCGGGGGTGGGGAGTGAGGTAAAGTCTTGATCCCCAGTGGAGACAAGGATGGATGGGACCAAAACATGACCAAAACAATCTTGTTTCCCAGATTCTTTGGAAGGAAGACAGGAAGGTGTAAATACACACAAATATAGAGGGAGATTACCTCATATGGCCTCCATTTCAAAGAAAAGGAGATCATCTCTAGAGAAGCAGTTTTCTGTGGGGAGCTTAAGGACTGGAGAATTCAGGAATGGCTGCTGTTAAGTGTATGCTAAGAGCTTAATAACAGGATTGCTAAACAGCAGTGAGGGAATGGCTGAAGGAAAATGAATATTTGGGGGAATATTTTAGGTGAATAAGGTGTTCTTATTAAGCACTCATTTTAGTATACGGCTTTCCTTTTAAAAAATATATATGTACCAACGATGGCTAACTTGATGATAAATTACTTTTTAATCATTTCCTGAGGCTTCTATCATTGTTTTGTGAATACGTGGATGAAAGCACTTGACTGTAAGGAAGTCATCTCACTTGGAGAAAGACATAGTAAGTAGGAACGTGCCATTAGTTCCTTTTACACCCACATGTAACATTCCCTCTCCCTTGTCTCAAGCTGGGGAACTAGGCAGATTTCACCTGAGTGCTAAAGAGGGGCAGGACCAGAGCAAGCCTGGAACCCCCAGCCAGGGACCCAAGGGCCAGAAATATCAAGGACTTTAGTTCCACTGGTGTCAGGAGGGTCTAAGCCAGAATGGACATAAAATACACCCATGGGCTAACATGTGAATCATAGCCAGGTAAGAAAAAGAGAAACAGCAAATCAGAAGTCAGGAGGTTAAAGACCAAGAGCTTGCTTAGCAAGGTAGTGTACAGACAGGTACGGTGACATGTGTGAGAGCTCTTGACACTGGGTTCGGAACAAAGAGACCCTTATATTAATAAGCTTCAGTAGCTTGAGTAATGGCGCAGAACTATAAGATACATGTGGAATAATAAAGGGATGGAATCACAAGGAAATCCAAGAATAGAAGCCAAGATAGGACCAGAGTCCAAAGAGAATGGGGCTGGAATCAAGGTGGGTCAAACAATCTCAGCAGAGGTCTATGTGCTGCCATTAATGTAACTCAGCTGCAGCACATGTGGCTGCTGCTTTTTGTCGTTCTGCAGACTGGAAAATTCCTTCTGTGCTTCCTGGTTAAATTCTGAGAGAGGAAATCTGATTGGTTCAGCTAGTAACTATTGTCTTTGGCAAATCCCTTAGCGGAGGGAACATCAAGGGTTACTGGCATGCCTATGGATGAATTACCAGTGTGTCTGGCTGCAGTAGTCACCCCTGGGGGAAAAAAAGCCCAGTGGGCAATTTTAGTTAGAAGAGAAAGTTAGGCATGGAAAGCAAATTAGCTGAAATATCCAACAGCTATCAATGAATATCATTTGAATTTTTATGTGACTGAATTCCTAGAGAGGCAAACACCCACTGTCAGGGTCATACAGTTCCTGATTATCACTTTGGCATGGCCTGATGAGCCGATCTTGAAGGAGTTGGCCTGGAAGCTTGTACCACCGATAATTGAAAAGATAAGAATTATCCATTTTAGAAAGATTCTAAAGAAAAACACTTGAGTATTTTCATATGAGTCATAGGTGTGATATGGCTTCCCACAAAGTAAGGCAATCTTTAAAATTAAATATGTAATGACTTAATAATGTTAATAAATGAAAAGAACTACATCTCAATGTAAATCACAGTACTTAATAAGTTTAATGCATAAAAGCTAGTATACTCTCAATCAAGGACATTTCAGTTCTCGGCAATGTTTGCAATGTAATTTTCAGTCACTGAACGCATGTCTCAATGTCTATCAAGGGGAGTGAGAGAAGTTCTGGGCTGTTCTTCAGGGAAATATTGACAAATATGCAAACAGGGGTGAGCGTCAAAGGCCAGAGGTGGTCGAGACAACAGAATATGAGGAACAGATAAGGGATCTGGAGCTGTTTATCCCAAAGGAAAGAAAATGTAGGGGCCACATGGATGTCTTTCAAACATTTGAAGAACTTTTACGTAGAGAGGGGAGAAGGCATTTGTGTTTCTCAAGACAGCAAAACTGAATACATAAGATTCATAGATTTTTTAAAGCTGTGCAGGGCCTTAGGAGTCATTTAGCCCAGGGAGTGCCAATAATTTTTCCTCTGTTTGCCAGCTTTAAACAGTTGGTAGTGACCATCTGGAATACTGTGTTGAGAAGGATTCTGAGGCTGAGTTTAAACTCTCTGTGGGCAAAAAAACGCTGTCATTGATAGTGATGTCTGTTGTGGAAGAAAAGGGCCATTGCTACTCAAGTATCTTGTATTTCATGTGATTGATATGGTCTGTAGGTTCCTAACCTCTGCACCTTGGACCCCTGGGAGGCCACTAAATTATTGCAATAGGTAAACAAGTCCATATATGCAGCAAATGATTTTGACAAACTGAGTAAACAACGTGTGCTACTATTTTTCTAATTATATAGATGCATTATGATGACACAAATGTCAATTTATTTTAAATAGTTATTGAATTCATAGTAGCTTTTGGTATTGTATTTTCTCAATCAGTGGACCTAAAACATGTAATTATATTGTGTGTGGGAAGTTTGGGGCAAGAAATCTGGGATCTTGAGAAGAAACTCTGAAAAAGAAAATGAACCAGTAATCTATTTTTCATTTTCCAGATGAGAAACTAAAGCTTAGCCACACCGAGTAAAATTATACACGTATTTGTAGGTTTCTTTGATTCATGTCAGTAAGATTCGTAAAAAACATTTATTTTTTTCATTAATATATACCAAGTGTCTGGCACATCACAGAAGCCCAGTAAATATCTGTTGAATGAAAGAACAAACCAAGTGACTTGACCAAGGTCGCCCAGTTAATTAGTGGCAAAGGTGGTTCCAGCACACATCTCCCGAGTCCCACACTGTTAACCTCTCAGGACACCAGGTTGTTTCTCCTGATAGCACGAATGTGCCATTTTAACAGTTTACGGATTTGGATTGTACAACGCAGCCTGATTTGCCTATAATCCAGGAGATCTTAACCGGCGTCTTAATTGGAGTCAACTGTAGGGTTTTCTGAAAACATACATCCCTGAGACCCATCCACTGGGGTCCAGTTTGTGAAGACTCCCTGATGATTCTGCTAAAACACTCTGCCTGAGAAACAGTTCTGCACATCTATGCTTAAAATAACTTAGAGTAGATGCATGGAGTCACTTATTCCTCAGAAGCCTACTTGTTTAGTTTCAAATAATTTCTTTGTAAAAGTTACAGCTGTCTATTCCAAATAATCAGTTTTGATGAAGAGTCCCTCCAGAAGCGCTAGAATATTTATCTGAAAATTCCTCCAGTTTCCAGTACTCTGGGTTTGGCTGCAGAGTTATCAACCCGGCAAGGTCAAGCTTTCTGATGAGATTTCCAGTGTTTGCTTTTGTAAAGCATTGAAAATGTGGCAAGAATAAAATTTCTCATGGTATTTCCACTTCCTGTTCCAGCCACCATTACTAAGTGAAATTTAGGCTTCGGGGGAGGGGTAACTTGAGGAAAAATTGTCTCTTTAAGTATTCCTGTCCTTAGGATGTTTTGAAGATTGGTTACTTTTGATATTTAACTTACCAAGAAAAAACAGAAAATGTTTTTCTGTCTTCTCCACTTTGTGGTAAGGAATGTACAAATCCTTAGTGGGAATAGGGGAGAAGCTTCCTCCACTCCCGCCGTCCATCTCCTCTGAGGCTGGGGCCTTAGGTGCTTCCCTGGGTGGCCCTTTCAGAAGCCTGTGAGCCCTAAGAGACAAGAGGCCTCAGGTTCATGGAAAGGGGGAATAATTTACTTTTGCAGGACAGAAAATCCATCTCTAGGGTCTTCCTTTACTCAACAGTCAGGAGTTAATCCTCTGTATTGCGCACAAGAATCTACCATATTCAGAGCACCGAGTACATAAATTATATTCACTAAGGATTGTAGGGCTAAAACTATCTCTGCATGAGCAAACTGGTCCAATAAGAATGCCAGAATTGTTGCTATATTTGTACCGACGGTATTTGGTTTACAGAGCAGCGCTTCCACTGTGTACGGGAAAGCAGAGCTTGCTGGAAAAGAGCAGCTAAAAAGGAGTTAGATTAGGACCCGCATCTGCATAATGACGCGACAGTGACTCAGTCTCCTTTTCCCCTGAACTGTCTCCCTCTCCATGCTCCCTAAACAGTGGTGTGTGGAGCCAGCTCATGCAAGCTCCCAAAAGCCAACTGTTAAATTTTTAAGATTTTGAGAACTAGTTGTTATGCACTGTCATCATTAAAAATTAAATTATATAGACTTTGGGTTAAATACATTGTATCGAAACCATGGTAATAAATACTCAAAACTCATCCCTTCCTAATTATTTTACATTTTACTATTATCTGTGCTCTCAAGGTTAGTTACATCTATTGTGTCCATATGATGGAAATACTACCAAATGCTGTGCAAGAGAACTTCTTCTCCCAGTTCTTCATTCACGGATGTCATGTTGGGAGCTTGAGATCAACCACGATGGAAGTATTTACACCCTGGAAATTAGCAAATACTACAAATCAGACTCTCCTCACCTGCCAACCCCCAAGGCTTGTTATCAAACATTTACTAGCACAGCACTGACCCTAAGGTATCAAGTCAGTAAAATTAGCCTCTACCCTGAAGAGCCAATCAGGATACCTTTGTTGTTTAGTTACATGCATATTCATAACGTATGCTTACGACTGCCTGTTTATTTCTTCACTCGTTTATTATTTCCTATGCTCCTAGAACATAAGCACCATGAAATCAGAGACTTTGTCTGTGTTTTTCAGGTGCTGTGACTTGAGCCTAAAAAAGTGCCTTGACCCACATATAGTGGGTGCTTCATATGTGAGCTAAATGAGTAAAGGAATAAATGTCCATAATTTCTTCTTGATAAGAAAGCTGAAGCCAATATTCATGTTTGAATTCACTGACTCCTCTCTAATTGTATCAGTACTGAGTGCTTACAGCAGCGCCTGACGCAGGCCAAGTAGCGAATCAAATAAATAATCTTCATAACAATCAGATTTACAGATGAGGAAACTGAGTTACAGTCAGGCTAAGTAACACATCTAACGTCTCACAGCTAGTAAGTGGCAGAGTCAGGATTCAAACCTAGATGATCTGGCTCCCTAGTCCACTCGACCACCACACCGTGCTGCCTAATTGCTCCATCTGATTTTGTGCGAGGCTCTGGGGATGTGATTTACTTGAGAACACACTTTGAAATCAGGAAGACTTGAGTTTGAATCTCAAATTTACCATTTTCTAGCCTGTTTCTCCACCTATAAAAAGGAGATAATTGTTCCTCCATTTGGTAGTTGTTATAAGGACTATAAATAATACCCCTAAACTGCTTTGCACACGATAGGCACTAAGTTAAAAATCGTCAGCTGTCAGCCATGGCTTCCTGTGGGGGCTATCTGCAGGCATGGGGCTCTTTTTAGTCCCCATGCCCTTAGCCACCCACTCTCCCCAGTTGCCTACTCTACCGCCATCATGTAGATGGAGCAAAAGGAGCCCCATGACATGAAGTCATGTCAAGTTCTTTAATGTCAGGTTCTCCAGGAAGTAGAACTAGGACCAATAGATACAGTTACAGGAAACCCTGTTTCAGGTCAGCATAAGCACTTTCTAAACTAGATCAGTCTCTGGAACTTGGACAACCCTGCTCTGCAGAGGCAGACAACCTCCACCATCCCTTTCAACCGCAGAGTTTTCTCCCCTACCCTTATCATTGGAGCTGTGCTGCTTTTATTTTTTTTAGTAAATTTGTTTATTTATTTATTTTTGGCTGCGTTGGGTCTTCATTGCTGCGCGTGGGCATTTTCTAGTTGTGGTGAGTGAGGGCTACTCTTTGTTGCGGTGCGCGAGCTTCTCATTGCGGTGGCTTCTCTTGTTGCGGAGCACAGGCTCTAGGCGTGCCGGCTTCAGTAGTTGTGGCATGAGGGCTCAGTAGTTGTGGCTCACGGGCTCTAGAGCGCAGGCTCAGTAGTTGTGGCACATGGGCTTAGTTGCTGCACAGCGTGTGGGATCTTCCCGGCCCAGGGCTCCAACCCGTGTCCCCTGCATTGGCAGGTGAATTCTTAACCACTGCGCCACCAGGGAAGTCCCTGTGCTGCTTTTAATATTCCAAATCATCTTTATCTAGTATGGCTAAAGGGTTTTATTATTCCCGAGGCTGGGTTGTTTTGTAGGTTTTCAGTGTTTTAGACATGGAGTGAGAGAGGGAGGGAGGAAAGAAGAGAGAATGAGAGAGGGGAGAAGACTGAGACTTATCTAGGGAAAAACGTACTGAACTTAGGAGGGAGAGCAAATAGAAATGATTGGTAGTTATCCCAAGCCTTTTAGGTTAGAGATGGTTGAGAAGGTAAGCTAACTCATTCAACTACCTTGCTGGCATACTTGTTAGATGACAAGCACTGTTCTGGTTGAAGGTAACTACCTCAGGGCAGTAAAGTAAATTAAATAAGTTGCCCAAGGTCACACAACTGGCAAAGAGCAGAGCTAAATTCGACACTGTTCCCTGTCTCCAACCCTTTCCATTTCCCTACAGCTGTCTGTTCTGTGTCTGTCCTGGGGAGAGCGATGGAAACCAGAACAGGAGGTTTCCATAACCAGTCATTATAATTTGTCAGAGAGCCACACTGCAGTTCAAGTAGACAAGCACATTGTCTTTCCCTGCCGTATAAGGAAGTGGGGCTAAACACCATTGCTTTCACTACTGACTCAAGAGGTTATTCAAGTGAGTGTTCGACAGAATGAGAACCTAGGCCTACAGCAGCTTTTAAAAAGAAGGAAAGAAAAGAAACGTGCAGAAATATTTTTGTGTTTTCTTTTTCTGGGAGCAGAGATAGACAAGCAGGTTACACCCTTTTCTCTAACTCAACTCAAGGGGAGATAGTCTGGAACTACGTACTGAAGGATTAAACCCTTTGTCCGAATACGGCAAGCCGTTTTGGTGTTTGATTATGTCAAATTTAGGTACTCGAAAGGCCAAGACAGAGCTGATTCTATGAGGATCATGTGGGAAGTCCTCCACTTCAGTGACTGACTAAAGAAGTTAGGATCTACTTCCGTGCCAGCCATTCTCAGTGTATTTATTAATAAGGCTCCACAGTTTAAGTTTGATCTTCCTGCCCAAAACTCAGAATATTTCCGTGATCACCCTTCGCCATACCAATCAGTCCTAGTGGGGATTTCAGACCACAGGCCCTATAACCAACTCCATGGAGGGAGAAACTTGAGGCATGAGCAGTAGAGATCCTTTCCTCAGGATCGTCCAGTCCCATCTTGCCATAGGGAGTGCCCATTCTTTCAGATACACCAAAGAAGCATTACTTAGTCTTCTTAGGGAAATGGAAAAGCTATAATTAGTCTGGTCAGCTTCTCGTAACTCCCATCTGTGACCAGACTGCATCTGGGATATGAGTTTCCTAGGACAGACTGCTGTAACAAAGTACCACAAACTAGGTGGCTTAAACAACGGAAACCTATTGTCTCACAGTTCTGGAGACTGGAAATCCAACATCAAGGTGTCAGCAGGGTTGGTTCCTGCTGAGGGCTGTGAGGTAAGGATCTGTTCCAGGCCTCTCCCCTTGGCTTATAGATGGCCGTCTTCATGTTTACATACCGTCCTCTCTGTATGCAAATTTCTTCTTCTTATAAAGATACCAGTCGTATTGAATTAGGGCTTGCCCTAATGACCTCACTGTAAGTTGATTGCCCCTGTGAAGACCCTATTTCCGAAAAAGGTCACGTTCTGAGGTACTAGGAGTTAGGACTTCAACATAAGAATTTTGAGGGAGACAAAATTCAACCCATAGTATGCCCCAATTCAAAATGGTGGTAGAAATCTATAAGACGTATTTTCTGAAACTCTAAGTGCGAAAGACCCACTTGCCGGTGGTAGTCCGTCTTCCCTCTGGGTATAGGGAATGCTTAGCTAGAAATCACTTAGCCTTTTGAACTTGCCCTTGACATTTACTTTCTGCCTTTCGCAATACAAAATTCTGATCCAGGAAAAAGTCAAAAGAGGTCTCTGAAATGACGCAGTGAAATGCAGCTTCACATACCGTGGCCTATCTGTGGAAGCCTGTGAAACCACAGTGGCAGACAGTCTGGTATGCGGCCATCAGAAGTGGGGGAGGGGGCTTGGTGGGAAGGCTTGGTCGAGGCAGCCTGCAGGGCTCAGAGGCAGAGCGCTAGGAGGAGGTGAGCAGCTTTGGAGCAGCAGGCTGGGAGGCAGCAACAGATGGGACTTTGTGTGTGCCTACGCTGGGTGGAAAGCCAGGATGGCCATTTTAAGTCATTTTTATACATGCTGATCATAACCACTAATCCCCAAATACAGGGGAAAATATAGGAGCCTACACATATTTGTGTTCTGAATCATTTGTCTTTTGTCTTTGTTTTCTTCTATCTTTTCCCCATCCAGCCTTAGGTTTTTATACACTTTTTCCTCTAAATGGCCTTTCTGACTTTAACTGTGTTTGGCATAATTGGTTACAAATTGTCCATATATTATACCTGGTCTCCTTTTTTCCTTTTTTCTTTAGCCAGTGTTTCCCTTTACCCCTTCCTTAAAGCTCTTCTTGGTGTCCATTTCCCAGCTTTAGTCCCGCTTACAGCTACTCTCTGTCTTGGGCCAGATGTGGTCTAGAGAGAGGGTGATTCTATCATTTATTATCTAAACCAGGACACTTTTGAGAGGGAAAGGAGGAGCTATTAATAATTTTCCTAAAAAAGCGGTTCTAAATGGAGACTATCGGGGTAATTTGGGATGGACAGTTATCCTCCCCATGGCTGTTCTCTGTCTCCCATAGATCCTACTTCACCTAGCAACAACTCCCTCTGTTTCTGGATCTTAAAGAGACAGCAACACCATTTATGTTCTGATTCTTCTCTTTGTTTCCACCCCAAGAACCTTTTTGCGTTTTTGTCATTGTGAGTTTCAATTTTCCCTTATCCCCTTCTCAATTCTTCTCTTTCCTCCACTCTACTCCAGGTATTGTCTCACCACTTGAGTTCCTCTTTTTCCCTTTGTTTTGGTACAATCTTGACTGCATCTCAGGGAGGCCACATTTGTCTGCCATAATACATGCAGGACAGATTGCCTACATATTTGAAAACACACACACACACGCACAACCATCACCACCATTATCAAATGTTACACAACCACCACGACCATCACATGGGTCTCAGATGAGCCCTTTATTGGACTGTCCACCAATTCAGCACCTCTGCTCAGAGACTACAACAATCTCTATACTACATAAGCAGCCATACCTAGAACTATCACACAGACATGTTCTGTGTATGTGTCTGGGAACTTACAGGACATGTTTTCAATGTGTGTACGTGTATACCCTTTTAGAGTTGAAAATATATAGCCTGAAAAAAAAAATTAGTCAAAGCTGACTGTGCGTTGCCTTCATTATGACTTCAGTAATCTGGATTATTTTAGCCTCTAAAGTAATATATACCAAAAGCCTAGTAATGGCTGCTATAGGCTTAACATATGTAGAAATAAACTTTGAGGTAACAAGATAGAATAAACATTGACTTAGAACACTTTCAAATGTAGTTCTTTTTATGATTCAGTCATAATTTATGGTTCATTCTGAAAAACAGCTTCAGTTATCAATCAGGGTCATGCAAGGAAGCTCCTTGTCAACTCTAAAATGAGAAAGACAGAATAGTTTTCTCTTGCGAATTACTGGAAACCAAGCTCTAGATGTCTGAAATACTTGACAGTATAGCGCTGTGTCAGCTGGAAAAAGCTGTTCTTGTCCTTTTATTTATTTACTTATTTAAGAGTTTTGATCGTAATTTTCTCTCCTTTTTTTAAGTACTCTAACAATTAATAAATGAGGGGAACACCGGTGAAAGGAGATACTTGATGGGAGGGTCTGCTTCCCTCCTTCCTGCCTTTCTCCTCCCACTCCTAGTTCTCCTTCCCTTTTCCCCTCCCCCCTCCTTCTTCTTTTTTTTTTTCTTTTTTGAAGATGATAGGGGGTAACTTATTCGAAAATGAGATTTCATTATAGCAAAAGTAGAGAATTTCCACTAAATCCTTCTGGTTTGATTTTGGAGCCTATGGGAAAGGCTGACTCAGGATGAACTGTTACATCCTTCACTTGTTTGGAGGTGTAATGTACACACAGTTGTAATATACATACAATGAAGTGCACTAATCTTAAGGGTACAGCTGGAAGAATTTTTACTTGTGTATACACCCATATAACTATTCCCCAGATCAAGATGGAGACGAATTCCGTCCACAAGGCTCCCTGGAGCCCCTCTCCCCATCAACGTACCCAGGCCTAGGGAACCACTGCTCTGGCCTCTGTCGCCTCCATCACTTGTTCCTGGACTTCATGAAGTGGCACCCTGTGTGTCTGTGAAAGATCCCCCGTTCACCCATGACCCTGGCTGCCGTGTCGTTCGATCTTTCCCTTGCTTTAATGACAGTCCATTGAACGATTATATGCCAGTTTGCCTGTTGGCGAACAATTTGGGTCATTTCTGGCCTTTGGCGATTATGAGTAGAGCGGCTAGTCATGTCGCACTCCTCCTGGTGGATCACAGGGTGGGCTACACCTTCAGCACTCAATTCTGTGGCTTTTTTCGCGGGAAGCACGGGCGCAACACCGACAAGGCAGCGCTCAGCCCCTCCCTGATTTCCTTCTTCTATTTTTTGTTGTTGTTGTTTCTTCTCCCATTGAGATTTATTCAGTTGGAATAAATCCGTTATTCCGTTGGGTAGCCATATGCTTTAGCCATGATGTCGTTATGTCTCTCTTGCTTAGATATATCTTCTTTAAAAGATTGAGGATAACAAAAGGAAAAATAAAATTTTCAAACACACTCTGCAGGATAAGTATATAGTTATGGCAATGACGGAATGGAAATATCTACCAAGGAGCTCTCTAGTGCCCCCAAATTGCGTAGAGTGATTATATCAGCCAGCCTGGAGCTGCTGACCCACCTGTGTTTGCGGAAGTAGGGAATGAGAAGTATAGGAGTTTGAGAATTTTAAAAAATTTTTCATGCCTTTCCATATTTCTGCTCTTAGATATGCTGTTAAAACAAAACAATTACTCTTTCCACTGGGAGTAGTTTCTAGCTTGCTAATTCTTTTTCCTGAGAGCATTTGCAGTGAGGTTTAAATTTTTGATATCTTGGTTCTTCTATTTTGTGGGTACCTCAGATTACAGGTGGGTGGTCTAATAGGAAAGTGGCCCCAGTTCCTGCTTCATGTCTCTGGCTGATAACCTGTGTGACTTTGAACAGACTTCTGTGCCTCAGGCTTCTTAATTAGAAACAGACAATAGCCTTTTTCCTTCTCTATAACACCCAGGTAGGGAGCAATGAGATCTTAAATATAAAGGCTCTTTAGGTGGTAAAGTATCTTTAGTACATAGTTTTCTTTTATTTTTCCTTTGAAATATGAAGAATTTGCTGGTTGGTTTTCTGAGAAGATGTTAAGTCATACATTCATAAAGGAAACTCTCTAGATTCAAAGTTCAGAATTTGAAGTTTTCCAAAAATTATTCTGTGCTGGACAGCTTCAGCTTACTCCTTCTTCTGGAGAAGCTGCCCGAACCCCAGTTTCAGCCTTTTCTTCTTTTCCCTTTTTTTTAAGGCTTCTGGGACAAGCACATTCCTTTACCCTTGCCTTTAAAAGCAATATTGACAATCATCTTGTTTGGAGACACTCTGAAACCCCAAGGTGCTGAAGAAGGATGGTTAAGACAAATTAACATCCAATTTGAGCCTTTTCTCTACTGTAATCAGAAAAGGTTTTTACAAGCTTTTCTGAAACCAAAGTACATAGTGAACAATTGCAGATCTTAGAATCTTGTCACCCTCAGATTCACTAAAATTGTCTTCATCAGCATTTAAATTTCTAACACGTGAGATCACATATGTGAAAGTGCTGTGCTTTATCATGTCTGTGATTATAATATCTATAGCCAAATATGTTAAAGTTTAAAAATGCTCCAGGAACCTAAGGGGAAGGGTAGAAGAAGAGCATGTTTGATCCTAGCAAGTGTGCTTGGGCCAAGCTTGTACAAGCAATCATATGGGTGGGTCAAACTGTTTATTTTTATTATTTTTAAAATAAAATTTGATTTTAGAATAGTAATTTTTACGTTTACAGAAGAGTTGCAAGAACATAACAGAGTTCTCATATACCCATACTCCAGTTTCCTCTGTCAGTAACATTGCTATGCAGATTTTCCACAACAGATGAAACATTGTGTATAACATTATTATTAATAAAACTCCATACTTTATTTGGATCACCTTAGGTTTTGCCTAATGTCCTTTACTTATTTTTTAAGCCCCTTAAAACAGAATAATGTTTTATATAGTGAAACTTTTATATGTACATAATTAGAGATATTGACGGAACTCTATTGTATGTGTGAAGACTGTGTTATCCCCTGAGGACTTTCCACCTGAAATACCCAAGGCCTCCTCTGGTCTCTGGTTTGTTTCCCTTGAGGCTGATAGCAGATTCCTCAGCCTGCTCCACCCTGATGCCAGGTGCTGGAACCCTATCTCTGCTTCACTGAGATTGGTCATCCCAAACAAATGGTAACATCCAGCAGCACCTCCCACTCCCACTTTACAGTTTTAAGCAGAAGCATTAGAGTGAAAGGATTTACCTGGCTGTTCAGCTCCTGACTCTCTGCTCTTTAGCTGTGTCATATCACAGTTATTTGTAAGAGCTTTGACACTAACAAAGGAAAAAAAGACCTGATCCAAGATCCCCGAAATCTTGAAATCTATAGGTTTTGGCCAGTTTAAAAACACCACAATTGTGGCTTCCCTGGTGGCGCAGTGGTTGAGAGTTCGCCTGCCGACGCAGGGGACACGGGTTTGTGCCCCAGTCTGGGAAGATCCCACATGCCGCGGAGCGGCTGGGCCCGTGAGCCATGGCTGCTGAGCCTGTGCATCTGGAGCCTGTGCTCCACCACGGGAGAGGCCACAGCAGTGAGGGGCCCGCGTACCGCAAAAAAAAAAAAAAAAAAAAAAAAAACACAAAAAACACCACAATTTATGAAAAATACCTATTACTAAAACATAAATTATTGGAGGGGCTGAGCTTCCAAACTCTCTCTGAAATATGAGTTAGCAGCAGATAATAGCAGAAAGAATCCGTTTAATTCAGCTTCTGCCTTTGATTCACTTGATGATGTCAGGCAGGGAACTCAACGTTTTGGGGCATCAATTCTTGTAATGAAGGGGTTGGACTAGATGTGTTCTCTCCCAGCTCTAACGTTGTTTAGATCTTTGGCTTTATAACTTCCCTTCATAAGGCTTGTTATTGTCCTTTCTATCAAGGTTACTTCTTTAATGTTGTTATACTTTTACTGGCAAATCACTTTAAAGGGGGAATAAAAGCTAAATTTAGGTCAAACACTAATTACAAATGAGTTGCTTTCAAGGTAACCAGTTTTTTGATTTATAACAGTTGGTTTGTCTTTTAAAGTTGATTTTGTGTGGAGATATAACACTTACATGCAATGGAAACAATAAAAATGAAAATACATAGGGACTTCCCTGGCGGTCCAGTGGTTAAGACTTTGCCTTCCAATGCAGGGGGTGCAGGTACAATCCCTGGTCGGGGAGTTAACATCCCATATGCCTCATGGCCAAAAAAACCAAAACATAAAACAGAAGCAATATTGTAACAAATTCAAAAAAGACTTTAAAAATGGTCCACATCAAAAAAATCTTAAAAAAAACTTTTAAAAAGATAATGATGAGGAAATGTAGGTATCTTCTTGTTATCTTCATATCAAAAAATTAATTGAAGGAATCTACTTATCAGTGAGTGAAACTAATATTCTTGACTCAGAGGTAGCCCTTAAAACTTCTTAATAGCAACATTATCAGCACACTGTGAGTTTGTTATCTACATATAAATAAAGCTGGTAGGAGACACCTTCCATAAAAGGAAAGATTGAACTGACTTCTCAAATAGGAAGACATCAAAATCAAGGAAGAGAGTAAGAGCTCAAGCCATGGGGTGGAAATGGTTACTGGGTTTAGCCATCTGCTTTGGTCTTTCCTGTTCCACATGTAGCTATATAGTTTACATAAAAGTATCTCTCCAGAGGATCAGAAAGAAGAGATTTATGGAGCCAGATGTGAGTTAGCATTTCTACAGGTGTGGCTCTGCAGCTGAAAGAACATGTTGTACCAGGGATGGAGTTTCTTATTATGTAATCAATATAAATTACCACTAGACTTTTACAGAGGTTGATAAAGCAAACATGCATCATTTGGATTGGCCTTCTGGTATATAAAGAGAACCTGCTTCACTTGGGGCACAACGTGAAAAAATGCACCATTTAGTATTTATAAAAGACTTGGTAGCAAATACCATCACAGTGATCAGGCAAAGTCATTCCAGTTTGCACACAGAGGGAATAGCTGGTGAATAGATGGAAATGGTGTATATGTGTTTTTCTTCATCAGGAAAGACAAGGGACAGGTCATAAATATTTGTAAAGCTTTCAGCATCTGATAGGAAAGGGCCAAAGGATGAAAATGATTAGAGGACTGGGAAAAAAAATAGAACACAAGAGAATTGATGAAAATGAGTAGAATTAGTTAAACTAAAGAGGCATATATCCTATTTAAATGGTACAGAAAGTCAGAGCTATTAAAAAAACATTAATTTGGTAAATTGCAGAGCACTTTAATAATTATACACAAAAAGAGGATTTGAAAATTCTAGACAGTGAGAGTGAAAATGTTGCTGGTTAGTTAACTTTGTGTCAATAGATTAGCACAAATGTTTTGATTTTTTTAAAAACTGGGTGCTTTTATGCTAGATTATCTAATGAAGCAAAAATGAACACTAACACTTCTCACATGCTTAAAGCTTTTTTGATTGAGTTTAACTGTATTTTTCAACTATCTTATATCTTATTAATTTTTAAAAGTTTCTTAATCTATTAATTACCAAGAGAGCTATGATTGTGAATTTGTCTACTTCTACTTGTAAAATTTGTCATTGTTATTGTTGATATGTTTTAAGGCTGTGTTATTTGATACACATACATTCATAATTTTTAAATCTTCCTGATGGAATATTCCTTTCATTAATTCACCTTAAATTCTATTTTGCCTGCTATTAATATTGCTACAATGTCTTTCTTTCTATGGTTATTCACTTATTACATGTTTTAAACCTTTCATTTTTCAATATTCCAGTGTAATTATTTTAAAGTGGATCTTTCATAAATAGCATACAGATAAATGTCTAATATAGTCAGAGATTTTTATCATTTGATGTATGAGATAAATCCATTATATTTGTTATTATTGATGATATATAGGATGTTTGAAAATTCTGAAAACATAGGACAAACTTAATTTTAAATAATAAATTAGGTACATTTTAAAGTAATTTGCTCAATATGTTTTTGTTCTTCAAGCTTCAGACAACATTTCAAGTGAAGTATCTCTAAATTTAAAGTAATGGGTCCAATTATTAATCTTAAAAAAGCACAGTATATACATTATTTTCCTTGGCTTTCAAGAATTTTTAGACCCTATGTGGTGTATTTATTATATAAGATATATTGCACCTATTATTTGAAAATGTAACTAACCTGCAGGTTAGTTATCTCCTTATCTCCTATAGTAGAAAGTTAACAAGTAATGTCTAACATTAATAAAGCCACCATAATCAAAACAGTTTGGTATTGGTGTAAGAATAAACAAATAGATCTATGAGACACAAGAGAAACTACAGAAGTAGACATCATATTCCCCATGTTTCCAATATTATTGTTATATGAATATTGCTCTTAGCTGATGGTATATACTATGATTACTTTTTATTTCATATACTAGTACCTTTCTTCCCCCACTCCTCATAATTTAATAATTACTCTATTTCTTTTACCTGCTTAGTTTTCTATCATTAAAGCAAACATCAGACTCTTTTCAATACAGTCAGATACATCAGGTAATTTGTCAGTTTTTTTTCCTTTAAAGGTATCCTTCTTGGAAACTGCTTGGAATTTTCTAGGTTTGTTGCACAGCTAGCTGTTCTAAATCTTCACTTCACAGTCACCTTAGGAATTTCCTTCCTAGGATTGAAAGGAATTTCCTTTGCATGTGGGTTGAAATTTGAATCCTGTTTCCTACATCCCATTCTTCCTCTTTCTTTATACCCCTATTTTGATGAAGAAGATCATCTAGGATCTTCCTGAACATGGATGCAGAAGAGACAAAACTTTTTTAGTGTCTTTCATTTATCTCATACTTGGTTGATTATTTGACTGGACATAGAATTCTAGGCTGGAAATCATTTTCCCCAAAACTTCTCACAGTGTGCCTGCATTATCTTCTAGATTCCAATATTGATTTTTTACATCTGATGCCATTTTGAATCCCGAATATTTGTATGTTGCCTGATTTATTTCCTCTGTGGAAGTATTTAAGATTTTCATTTTATCTTTAATATTCTGAAATTTTATGCCAATGTGCCCTGGTATTATTTGGATTTTTATTTATTCTGTTGACTACTTAGTGGGCCTGTTCAATCTAGAAAACACATCTTTTAGCTTTGGGAAATTTTCTTATATCATTTTGGTGATAATTTCCTTCTCATCATTTTCCATGTTCTCTCTGTCTCTCCTGGATATCTTACACTGATCCTCTGATTTTATATTTTCCCAAATATTTTCTACTTCTCTGTATCTTATTCTAATATCTGGGAGGCTTCCTTAATTTTGGCTTTATATTCCTTGTTTTTAACTGTGATACTTTGTGAATTTCCAAGAGTTCTTTTCTTGTTGTTTTGGATGTTCCTTTCTATAACATCCTGATCTATTTTCAGAGATACACTAGTTCTTCTATCTCCTTGGAAATGTCATTTATACTTTTAAGTGCTTTTCTGTTCCATCTCATCTATGTTTTCTCTGTGTTCCTATTTTTTTGTTGTTTGTGCTGGTCTCTGTCTTTAATTCTTTCCTAAAAATACTGGTGATCCTTGGCTGGCTGTCCATATATAGGAGTGAGACAATAAGAAACTGATTGGAAGCTCTGAGTACAGGGGCACTGATGGGCCCACTGGCAGATAATGGACCAGTTGTTTTCACTGGGCAATCATCAAATGCCAATATCTCTAGATCTTTTTTTTTTTTTAAAGCACATGTTGGGGTAGGAGTTTATTAATTTATTAGTTTATTTTTGCTGTGTTGCATCTTCGTTTCTGTGCAAGGGCTTTCTCTAGTTGTGGCAAGCGGGGGCCACTCTTCATCGCAGTGCGCGGGCCTCTCACTATCGCGGCCTCTCTTGTTGTGGAGCACAGGCTCCAGACGCGCAGGCTCAGTAGTGTGGCTCACGGGCCTAGTTGCTCCGTGGCATGTGGGATCCTCCCAGACCAGGGCTCGAACCCGTGTCCCCTGCATTAGCAGGCAGATTCTCAAGCACTGCGCCACCAGGGAAGCCCTAGATCTTTCTCTTGAACAAGTTTATCCAAAGAAGACTTTCACAATCTCCTCCTGGTAGTTGTAAGCACAGTTCCAGCATTTTGAGAAGTTTTAGGGCATTGACTGGATCATGGAGGCATCTGCATGGGATAGTTTCCCATTTGCCTTCACTGGTCCCTGTCAGTTTCACTGGTTTTAGATCATGTTTCACTTCAGTTTCTTGGCTGGAAGTTTTAAGCAGGTAGTTCAGGTTTGGATCCCATTCCTTCATACAGAAAGGGGTCTTCCCCCTTTCAGTCCAGGGTTTGCCTCTTGCTGATAGATTGCTTCCCCATTAGTAGGTTACCGTGGGTAGAGTATTCCTATTCCTGTTCATAGATGGAGCACCATCTTCCTAGTTCTCAGCTTTCTCCAGGAGCTTTGTTATAGCTTTTCTGTCATGTTAGCAATGAAATCTGTCATACCTTCGGTCCAGGCTAACCTCTTTGTCTTTGAATTCCCTCTACTGGCTCCCAAACAGTAGATCTGATAGATGAAACTGAATGCTTTGGAATATCTTAATAATCATTGTCACTTTTTTTTAACTTTCAAATTTTCACCTATTTCTTCATTCAGTCTGCATTATTAATTGAGTAAAATTAAATTAACCTATTGGAGATTTAGCCTTGAATATATTTTAAAAGGAAATTTGTGCCTCCTCTGAGATAGCTATGATGGGAGGAAGATAACTTAGAATGGCAACATTCTGTGTTTGTGGGCAGGTAGAGAACAGTCATGATGGTTAGATGAGCTAGCCCCTACTCTTTATTTCTGTTTTTCCATGCTCAACCTCTTAAACAGAGGTGATTCTCCTAAAGGGAGAAATATAAATCTTGCACCTAGAGGATTATGAGGAATATGAAATCTGGAGACGTTAAATTGTACATACTTTAAAGCATTAGCCCAACTATACAAAATTCTTTTCATGATAGAATGACTGGTTTATTAAAAGGTCTCAAGTCATTGCAGGTATAAAGACAACATGGTTTTATGTTTTTTTCTACTAGTACCCCTAACTGTTCTGTTTCAAACTTCCTTTCATCACAGAGTAAAGGGGTCCCTTAAATACATCTCTGCCCAGCATCCAAACTCAAGAAAGATAAATGTTTATTTTAAAATTTAAATCTCATATCTTAACTGATTCAAAGCTCTGCTCCCACCTCTACTCCCAGGATAGAGTCTAGTGGCTTAGAGTTGTATCGCTGAGGCTCTTGAACAACTTCTCCTCCTTCATCCTGGTGAATAACTCTGGAATACTGGCGGGTGGGGAGGTGAGAGAAGGAGGAAGAGGTCTCTACTGGACTTGCCACAATAACTGGTTGTTGTAAAAAGACCTGAGTTAATTTGCCTGACTCTTTATGGTTAATGTCAGTAGTCTCCAATTATTAGATGTAGGCACTGCTTGCTCCCAGATAACCTCCCAGATAACCAGGTATGTTACAATGGAAACAAGTCTCAGAGACTAAATTCTGCACACGTGTAAACATTCATTAGACAGTAGGCATAAAAACAATTACAGAATCTGTTCTGCAGACTTGAAGAAGTTCTCTTTCTGTCCTCTTAGTTGCTCTGACAAGCACCTTATACGAAAGGTTTACTCACTGGCAAATGTTACAACATTCTGATGACAGGATCAGTTTCCTTTCTAGCCAGGCCCAGATTTTTAAATGGTCACAAGCCTGAACAGAATCCTAAATTTATGGCACTTCTGCAAATGCAGGGCTTGCCAGATTCCTAATACCTGTACACACTAGGATGAGATCCCTGTATAAGTCTTTCTACGCAACCCAATCACATGTATTGAACACCCACTCATTTGCCAAATGAAAAACTATGTTTATTCAATACTTCCTTTATGCTAATTTACAGGCCTTTAGGTATGAATTTAGATAGTGGTATTTAAAACATCAGTCTTATATGCTTTCTGGTGTGTATACTCCTGACTAGGGTCATTCATATACTAACAAACAACAGTTCCTAGGGTACAGGTTAGAGTTAACTTCCACACACGTATAGATTACACTGTATACACTGAAGTATTTAAATATAAAATTTCAACATTGGAACGTTGGTCATAACTCTGAGCAAACTCTTTGAAAATAAGTGATTAAAGACTCATTCCCAAGGGATGAAAAAAAAGTACTTAAAGAGTTTAGGATGGTAAGAAAATAGTACAACTACGGGAAAGACTAACTTGTAGAACATCTGTGTTTACTAAGGAAATGATATTAAGGCTAAAATCCATGAGGATAATATATTCCTCAAGCCCCTACTTTCAAGCTAAAATTACCAATACAATATATGTATAATATTCAGGGTGCAAGTAATACACCTGATGCCAATCTTGCTCCTGGCCTTTGACTGACATTGCTAATTAAACCTAGCATTCTTTCTCATGGCTTCAGAATTCTTTTCAATGCAGTATTCTAGGCAGCTGAAGCTGATAGATTAGAATTGACAGACAAGAGAGAACCTGGTGTAGTACAATAGGCATGGGGTCTCTACTAGCTGTAAAACCTATAGGTAAAATTTTGAACCCTTTCAAGCTTTCATTTACTCATCTGTAAAAAAGCAGGGCTGGGAGTTATGAGAACTAAATGAAATAATATAAATAACGTAGCACAGAGCCTGTAGAGGTTCAATAAATATTAGTTCCCTCCTCTTATAGCCATGATTTTTTTTTTTTACCAAGCTGATATATGTTACTTTCAGCTCATGTCTTTTCTATGAGAACAACACTTCATCTAGAACAAAATGTACATTCAGCATGGTACAGTTGTCTATATTTTGACTGTCAGTTTTAGTCATGTCTGTCATTTTTTATTTTCCAACATGAAAAGAGAGTTTTAGGGTAGTCACATTGGAAAACAAAGACAATAAGATTAAAATTCCCTCAAATCAACTTTGGAGCCATGAAAATACTAATGCCTTGACAGCTTACTCACAATTGCAAGAGGCTGTGAGCCAACATCTTGCTTTGTATTGTAGAGGTGATGAGAACATATTTTCATTGCTAGAAAAAAATTAAGCTATACAGACAGAAATGGGACATGGGAGCCAAATTCCACAAGAACACCCTTAAGTTTAAAGATTTTTCCCCATCTCTTGACAATATTTAGAAAACCAAAGGCTATAAACTTTTAAAAGGAATCTTGGATAGCTTACAGACATAGTAAGGTCACCAAAACACTTAGCAGATATGGAATTTTTATAAAAGTATTTAAATTGATTAATATTATTCTCAGAAGTAGCATAAACTTAATCAGAAATGCTTACTAAAAGTGAACATATTGTGACTAATTGCCAACTGCTATATAATCAACTCAATTGGCCTAATCCTGCATTTTCAGCAAACAGACAGATCCTGCCCTTATGAAGTGAATCAAATGGTTGGAGATGGCAAATCATCCAATGGGTTATCCTCAGCTGTCTTAATCAGTGTTTTCTAGATTTTTCCAGTTTCTGATACATCCTTGAACTGCCAGGTTATGCCTAGTGAGGGTCTATTCTCCTTCTCTCCAGTTGGTTGTAATTATACCATGATTTATTTATAAGAATATGTACTATGAACACACTATTGGTAGGATATTTGCATGTTGTTTTTCCAGTAGTCAATATATTCTTGTCCAGCACTGTGGGTCAAAACTGTGCCCCCTGCAATGGCTCCATGGGGTGAGAGCTACAGTCTGCAAGCATTGAATTGGCCATTGAGAGGACCAAACCACTGACTTCTTCATTCTTGTTCCTCTTTGTGGTGGCAGAAGGCCTTCTCTTTCCCTGCACCCAAGTGTGTGCCAGTTTTTGAATTGAGTAGCAGTTTAATGAAAGCCGAAGTTTATCTGTGAGGTTTGCTCAGGCCTTCATTCTGTTCTCAGCCTTTGCATTCTGTCTGAGAGTACCTCCTATCCCCCTTCAGCTGACAGTGCAGTTGCTAGCTGTGTGTGGGCAAGCCTCCTGGCAGCTCCTGGGCCAAAGAGGAATGACTAACCACCCAGATTACATACAGAATTTTTCAGGAACATGTCTATCAACACAAGCCATCAGCTAAGAAGAATGTTTCCTTGGTCCTTGGGTGGTTTTCCATTTGCTGTCTACTGATTGAAAGTCAGTCCATAATCCAAAGTTCAACTCCTATACCGCCACCTCCTTCTTGCCCCAGAGTGGAAGGAGAAGGTTCCCACGACTTAAACCACTGTGTATTATATCTGACCCAAAGAGTTTACTGTTCTTTTCTCTCTACTTCACCATCAGGCAGGAACAATGTTCATTGATCTTTGTATATCCTACCCTCAATTCCACTGCAAATCGTCAAGCCCAAAGTAAAGGATCAACAAATGCTGAATTGAATTCAGTTAATTGAAGACAGGAATGTTCACGGACACTATTAATACTTCTGATATTATCCTGTCTCCCTGGGGACTCATAACTGGGGAGAGGGGTTGCCAAGTACAATCAGAATTGGCTGGAGAGTTTTTTCAAACTACACAGGCTGATAGCGTGGATTGTTCTGCTACTCAGGACGTTCTGAAATTATCCCTGCCCATTCCTCTCCGACCCTCGTCCTGGCTGAGAACCTTCAAAGAACCTTTCTGTCTAAGACACACCATTCAGAACTTTCTATTTACTCGTATTCATTTTAATGAAAACCTCATAAAACTAGCCATGGATGTGTTTTCATCATATTCGAAGTTTAATTGACTGATAGCTTGGGCACGATGGAAATGCTTAGATAGATTATCTTAAGTTACATTTAAACAAAACTATTTACAAAAAATCTACTTCTTGGTTGGGCTATTTTTAATGTTTCCTAAACAAGTTATTGTAGGTGGGCCAATTTTCCCTCTTTGCTTGTCATTTTAGAAACCCATTTGGACATGTTCTATCCCTGATCTAATTCTCTCACCCCACTGGCTACAGAGTAGTGCGTTCTTGTTTGAAAGGGTCAAAAGATTCAGAATCTGACATCCAAAATATGTGCTCTTTTCCCTTTTTTTTTTTTCTGGAGTCAAAACCCCTGAAGTATAAATCCTTTTTAAATGAAGAAAACAGTGCCAAAAGGAATGAAACATTTTTGGTCCTTCTCCAAAACAGAGAGATAGCACTGAAACAGGAAGTGGATGATTTAAATATCCACTCGGCATCTTGGCAACATATTTATGTTTAAGGGACTTAAGGTTAAAAGGTTTTAGTCTGGCCTGGGAACACTCTATCTTCCCCTAGGGTTTGGAGCTTTGGGGAAAACTTTTAAGCACTTATCAAATATTTGCAATTAGCCATTTTTCTGAGACCAGACTGTTACTGGGAATGTCACAGGACGGTGTTCCTGGTAAGTAGCATGCCACCATTGCTCTCCTGCTTCTTATGATTATCTCTTTAGCAATCTAGGTTGGTATAGTAGAAAGTTGTTTCATTTTCTATTAAAAAAAGAATGCAGTCTCCAGTTCTGCTTCTCCCAAATCTGGAACTACACAGAATGACTGAACAAGCAGAATGCAAAATCGGGGCTCAATTACTTGTGTATCCCAGGTGCCACTTAAGGGCTCCATCCTCCAGGAAAATTCACCTCACCCCTATCTAAGTTATGTACCTCTCTGCTCTCACAGCACCACCTGTTCATACCACTATCATTTATTTTCTTTTTCTTCCTTTCCTTCCTTCCTTTCTTCTACCTCTCTTCCATTCCTCTTCTTTCTTCCATTTTTCCCCCATTCTTTCAGGTAGTGCCGTGTAGATCATTTGTGGAACTTTGGATTTTATTCTGTATAAAACAGGAAGCAATTAGAAAGTTGTAATCAAAAGAGTGATGTGAACTGACTTAGAGTTTACATCTGACTCCTGTGTTGAGAACAGAATGGCATGGGGAGAGTGGGGTAGTGGGGAAGCTGAGGTAACTGAAAGACAATGATGGCTTGAGCTAGAGTGGCAGTGATGGAGATAGTGAAAAGTGATCAGCTTCTAGATATTTATTCTGAATGTAGAGCCATCAGGATGTGCTAAGGAATTTGAGAGTGAAAGAGAAACAGGCAGTGGTATTCTGGAGCCAGCTCATTAGAGCTCATGAGAGCCAATGCTAAGTTTTTAGGACTTTTGTAAGACAGTTATTAAATACAAGCCATATAACAAATTAATTATATAAACTTCTAATTAAATGTTATATTAAAATAAAAGTAATGAATACTAAAAAACTCCTCATTTCCTAATTATCTTATTACATTTTACAATTACCTATGCTCTTGAAGTTATTTATATATTTCGTGTCTATATGGTGGAAACACTACATAATGGAGAGCCACTATACATCTCCTACCAACTTAGTATTCAATGATGTGACATTTGTAGCTAGAAATGGATAATGATGGGAGTATTTATACAGAGAAGTTGGACCTTCCTCTACCTCCCACCCTTCAGAGCTGAGAACCTGCTGTTACATGTTTACCAGCAAATCACTGGAAAAAAGGAGTCAAAATGAGCTTAAGGGTTTTGGTTTAAGAAACTGGAAGAATGGAATTTCATTTACCAAGTTCAGGAAAGATGTAGAAGGAGTTGTGAGGGTGGAAATCAGTAGTTCGGTTTTGAACATTTTGAATTTGACATAACAGTTATGCATCTGATTGGAACTGTTAAATAAGCAGTTGGATATACAAGTCTGGGTTTCAGGGAGGAGGTCCTGGGTGAAGATATGTATTTGAGAGTCATCAGCATTTGCATGAGATTTAATGCCAAGAAGCAAGATGAGATCAAGGCAGTGAGTTAGATAGAGGAACACAGTCTTAGGACAATTTCTGGGGTCCTCCGACAATTAAAGATCAGAGTGAAGACCAGGAGCCATCCAAGGAGAATAAGAAGAATGGCTAATGGGAGTAGAACGAGAACCAGGAGGGTGTGATGTGCTAAAAGCCAAGTGAAGAAAGAACTTCCAAAGGGAGGAAGTGATTGTGTCAAATACTAATAGGCTAAGTAAGACAGTGACTGAGAACTGATCAATGAATTTAGCAATGTAGAAGTATTGATGACCCTGAAAAAAAAATGCAGAAAAAGTCGGATCGGCATGGATTCAAGAGAGGAGGGGAGGAAAAGAAGTAGGAACAGTGAGCAGAGGCAACTCTTTTCAGCATTTTTGTTGAAAGAGGAGCAGAGGATTGGAATAGTTACTGAAGAGACATGTGAGTTTAATAAAGATTCTCTTTTCTTAATTTAAGATGAGATATATTTAGGCATGTTTGATGATGGAAATAATCCAGTGGAGAAGGAAATATTGATGATGCAGAAGAGAAGTAACAGTTGCTAGAAAAATGCTCTTGGGTAGGTGAAAAAAGGTGGAACCCAGAGTGCAAGTGGAAGGTTTGGCCTTAGATAGGAACATGAACAAATAAGGCATCATTGCAGGAGGAAAGGTAGACTATCTGGATTCAGCTATAGGTAGATTGGGAAATGTGGTGGGAGCCTGTGAAGTTTCCATCTGATTACCTCCATGTTTTCAGTGAAATAGTAAGCAAGTTTATCAGCTAAGCATTAGAAAGGAAGAGGAGGTTTGAGGGGTTTTAATAGAAGAGAGGATGTTTAGACTTGGGAAACATAGTAGAACTGCCAGGTAGCACTAAGGATCCACTCAACATTAGTAGTAATCCATTTTAAGTAAAACCAGTCAGCTTAGCTGTGAGTTTCCTCCAGCTGGGTTCAGCTGCCTGCCTGCTAAATGGAAAGTAGTGTTTAGAGTGATGAATCAGGGGCTGTCATCTGTGAAAGAAGGTGGGAGACTGAGATATGTTGGAGGAAAAGACCATTGGAGGAGAGGAGCTCAAGGAACTAAGAGGCCAGGGTATTAGAAGGATCACATACATGAAATTTGAAATTTCTGAGAATTATGGCAGGCATCATATTGAAAAGAGTTACAACCAGGAGCTAAAATCTTCTAGAAATAGAGGGGAGTAATGCAGGAATCAGTAGATGACTGCAACAAGGAGGGGTAGTGGGTAGTATTTTTAGGGAGAAACGAGGCAAAATGGCAAAGAGGAGTAAGGAGGATACTTCCTTCACCTCCAGGCTCTGTGATACGAGGGTATGGATGTCAGAAGGACTGTAAATTGTAAGGGGATATATGAAGCATGAAGTTGGAGGGAATAATCAAAGAGTTTTCAATATAGAGTCTTGGTTGATGACTGATCCTGAGTTCTAGAGAAATCAGGTAGGGAGATGATAGGGGATCAGAACAGGAGATGTACGGAGCCAGTTGGACATGGAATATGGGTAATGTAGGAGGATCTGAAAGTCTTGGGAGCCTTGAAGAATGTAGGGCATGATACAATCAGTCCTGTTGATCTCATATTCAGACTATAATAGTAAGTCTGGGACTGTTGCTGAGGAGGGAGGGGTTTCTTTCCAGGAACATGCAGAATTCTGGGGCTTCTTTTTCAATCCAACTGAGAGTTCAGTGGAGGCTTGTGGAGGGGTTGTTGTGGAGGAGCACACAAAGCTCTAGAGACCACGTTTACTCCTGCATAATATCTGTTCCTTCTTTTCAGCCCTTAGCTCACCAAGGCTTAATAACATGTTTACTTCACAGTCTTCTGCAAACTTGAACTTCACCTTGCTCATGTCTGTGTCCCTAGTCCTAGCATTCTCCTGTAATAAGCTCAGGAATATGAACAAATGAATGAATGAATGGGGGTTTGAGTGAATGATAATTCTTTAAAGGTTTAGCATTGGAAAAAATAAACAAGCAAACAAAGTGAGAAGCAGCTTCTGCTCCCACCCAAGATCTTTCCTCAACTGACTTCTCCCTCCTGAGTTTTGAACTCACTAGACTCTTGACTCTCACCTGCAATCTTAGCCCAGCCCTTCATGCTCCATCTTTCTGACTGGACTTCATCATCATCTATAACTGGGTATAACTCCAGTACATGAATAGAGTGACCAAGCCCCAACTCTCCTGACCCACCTCACTGCTTGCCAAATTCTGAGAGAGCACTTTGAGCCCAAGTTTTGACCCTTCACTGGCGTGTATAGGATGACCTGGTGAGCTACCTGGTCTAACTTTAGTGGCCTTCAAAAACAGTATCTAGCTGCATCCGCTCAACCTGAATCAGTCATTATTCATGGTTGCTCTTGGTCCTTTAGTATACTTAGCTAATGGTGCCATCTTGTTTTGTAAGGAAGTAGTAATTCTAACCAGCTTCAGCAGGCTTCAACTTGAGACCTCTTTAGGGAATAAGATGGGTGGGTTAGGGAATTTGATGTGTCTGAGATTTACTTATAAGATTTAAAATCTCCATTTAGAATTGTCTGTCTTTCTAAGAATGATATTTATTTTCAATTAACCGTATTTCTTGTCACACTGTGGTGAGCCCTAAGATTATAGAGAAGGGTAAAGTCAGGGACTCTGAGATTGTTAGAACCTGGATAAAAGCTAAATGATCACACGTAAAACCACAGAGAACAGGATAAAATGGGATGTAGTTAAATGATAGAAAGTAGAGGTCAGACCCCAGCCAGAGAAGGAGGGGTTAAATGGAAGTCGTAATGATCTAGTAAGATTTCTTGGAGGAGATGGGGTTTCAACTGGGCCTTGAAGATTAAGTAGGATTAAGACAGAGAAAAAAATATGTCATATGGAGGTATTTATATTAAAATGCAATAATACAGACATTATTGTAAGACTTTATGGAGAATGTACTGACCTGATGATAGTGGACAGTGAATGTATAGGAATAATGAAAGGTAAAGTTGAGTCCACAGCAGTGGCTATGAAATGACCTCTCAGCTCTTCTACTGCTGGGAGTGTAATTGCCCGATGCCTCAGCAGCTGCACTTTAAAATCTGTGTTCTCGCTGAAGCTACAGGTCCCATGGAGCTTGACAGGGGTATGTCAGGCTTGTTCCTGGGAGATGTGGGACTCCTCTGATGGACGGCTTTGTTCTGAGGATTCCCCTGGGTCTTGCCTGACTTTCTTAGAACTGCGCTCTAGTATAAAACTCTTCTTACCTACCTGCTTGCCTTCTCTCCCTCCTTCAAGAAGGCCAGCCCTGCATTCCACTCTGTGGTTCTCCTAGCTTCTCCTGGCTCTTCATGATCACCAGCAGTGTTCCTCAAGTCAGCTGCTGTGATATCTTCACTAGCTCCTTCAGGGTCATCAGTGTTGTATCCTAATCATTGGTTTGGAGGGGTGACCCTCACCATTTTTTATGGTTTTTAAGGTTGAGGGAATGTTTAGGACTATGAGATCCCAGTCCAGGGTTTTATTTTAGCTTCTGGAAGCTGACAGTGTCTAGGGTTTTGACTATGCTGAACAACTTTAGTGAACTAGTTGGATTGAAAAATCTGGTGTTTGGGGCTTCCCTGGTGGCACAGTGGTTAAGAATCCACCTGCGAATCCAGGGGACATGGGTTTGAGCCCTGGTCCAGGAAGATCCCACATGCTGTATAGCAGCTAAGCCTGTGCACCACAAGTACTGAGCCTGAGCTCTAGAGCCCGTGAGCCACAACTACTGAAGCCCGCGCGCCTAGAGTCCGTGCTTCGCAACAAGAGAAGCCACTGCAATGAGAAGCCCATCCACTGCAAGAAAGAGTAGCCCCCTTTCACCGCAACTAGAGAAAGTCCATGCTCAGCAACAAAGACCCAATGCAGCCAAAAATAAATAAATTAATTAATTTTTCAAAAAGATTATATCATGTTTTAAAAAAAAAGAAATCTGGTGTTTGAACCAAATGCGTAGAAAGAATGAAAGTAGAGATAGAATACTTAATATGATTAACATATGACATTCTCAAAAGAACTTTTTATCAAATAAAACATTTAAAAACTATCTTGGGCTCCCCTGGTGGCGCAGTGGTTGAGGGTCCGCCTGCCGATGCAGGGGACTCGGGTTTGTGCCCCGGTCCCGGAGGATCCCACATGCTGCGGAGCGGCTGGGCCCATGAGCCATGGCTGCTGAGCCTGCGCGTCCGGAGCCTGTGCTCCGCAACGGGAGAGGCCACAAACAGTGAGAGACCCGCATACCGCAAAAAAAAAAAAACTATCTTTCCTCTAAAAAACAAAGTCTATTAATATTTTTTTAAATCTCTGTAATTGGAGTATATTCCTTTTGTGAAATATCAGTTGCTTAAGAATCTGTCTTTTAATTGTAGTTGTGCTAACCAGGGTCATTCAGCTGTGAATTCATCTAGTCTTCTCTTGACCGATCTAACATACTAGTTTTGCCTAGTGCTGTCCTGTTTTCTCCCAGCATAGCTAAGGGTTTGATAATTTTGTTCAGATAGATAATTTCCTTCCAGTGACAATCTTCCTTCAGTCCTAATATTTAATTTTTCTGGAAAAGTGCAAAAGCTTATATGCACAAACATAAACTGTAGAGTTTTAAAGTAAAACAAAATGTTCTCTCAAGTCCGATGTGGCAGCATCTGGTTATGTGTGTACGTCAGATCTGCAGTTGTGTTTCCAGCACAGCTAGATGAGGTTGCGGAACAGGAGGATCCTGCCATCGTTTTCGGTCTAAGAGTCTCACGGTTTATCACAGTTAACAGCCATTTATTGAAGGAAATTACTGGAGTTCCTGCATTTTCCACTTAGTAATTTTCATATACTAGGGAAAATGGAACTTGATTAATTATATTTAGTTTGCATTTGAAAAGCTACTCCAAAATATTTAAAACCATTTAGGATGTCATTCTTAGATCACGTGTATATTCGCAGCAACAAAACCATTCCTGAACTCTCTATTCAGCCAGTTTAAGCTAGCTGTGGGCTGTTTTGTATATACAACATCAATGAGTTTGGAAGATCTATGTTTATGTTGCTGCTTTGACTGAACTGGCATTTCGGACGATTTTTGGAGTCTCCAAATGAATGGGTAAAATTTACAGAGTAAGGACACTTTGAAATGAACTGTGCAGTCATATGATCAGTGTTTTCCGCCAAATACAGGAGAATATAATTCCAGTTGTTCCAATGCAAGTCACATTTCATTGACAATCCCATGGCTTTAGTAGGTGACGTTTTGCTGAGTCAGAAGGTAGAACAATGAACTTAAGTTTCCTTACACTTCCCTGACGAAATCTGTTTTCTTCCTGGCTTTAAAAATAGTCATTTACTTTTTGTTTTAAAAGAGTGGCTGTTAGAGGAGTAGAAACAGGATTCAACGAGTTGGATTATTTGTTGTAGAGAATGTTAGTGTTATAACCAGAGCAATGAAGTGCTGTTTACATTTGCTAGGGAATTGTGATTGTTTCAGTTTTATTTTTATTTTCATTTTTTATCACTAGTCTTATGTAGGGTCAGAATTTTCAAGAGTGTACCTTTAGAGGAGTACAAGGTAGACAAGTTTGCTGGAGGACTCCTACAGGACTATGTCAAAGGAAGGGTTCCATTTAACAAACAGTTGTTGTCTCAACAGATGCGTACCTGGCTAGAAAGGACAATTTTCTTTGTTTGCTCTTTTGACCACTGACATTTATTTTCATTTTTTAACTTTCTATTTTGAGATAATTATAGATTAGCAGGAAGTTACAAAAATAGTGCAGGGAGGTCCTAAGAACCCTTCACTCAGTTTTCCCCAATGGTAACATCTTACATAACTACAGTATAATATCAAAATCCAGGAAATCGACATTGGTACAACCCACAGACTTTATTCATGTAGGAAGGACTTTTTAAAACAAGAAATAATTCAGAACAACCACAGTCTTCCTCTAGAACCTGACCTTCTTACTGGGAAGTACCTGAGTGTTGTTTATTGAGCACTTCTCCACACTTTTCAGGGCAAACTCACCTGGAACTGAGCTTTTTTTAAAAAAAAAATAAATTTATGGGGTTTCCCTGGTGGCAAAGTGGTTGGGGGTCCGCCTGCCGATGCAGGGGACATGGGTTCGTGCCCCGGTCTGGGAGGATCCCACATGCCGTGGAGCGGCTGGGCCCGTGAGCCATGGCTGCTGAGCCTGTGCGTCCGGAGCCTGTGCTCCGCAACGGGAGAGACCACAACAGTGAGAGGCCTGCGTACAGCAAAAATAAATGAACAAACAAATAAATAAATAAATAAATTTATTTATTTATGGCTGTGTTGGGTCTTTGTTGCTGCGCGTGGGCTTTCTCTAGTTGTGGCGAGCGGGAGCTACTCTTCGTTGTGGTGCACGGGCTTCTCGTGGTGGCTTCTCTTGTTGCGGGAGCAGGGGCTCTAGGCATGAGGGCCTCAGTAGTTGTGGCTCATGGTCTCTAGAGCGCACGCTCAGTAGTTGTGGCACATGGGCTTAGTTGCTCCACGGCATGTGGGATCTTCCCGGACCAGGGCTCAGACCCGTGTCCCCTGCATTGGCAGGTAGATTCTTAACCACTGTACCACCAGGGAAGCCCAAACTGAGCTCTTTTTAAAAATTACATTTCTTCTAAAAGATTATCTTCATAAAGTCCAACCTGTTAAGGACAGAACAGAGTTATTGTTTCATTTTATGAAGTATACAAAAACTAAATGGTAAAACCTTATGGGAAGGCAGAACTCAGTTGGCACAAATTATTTAGAAAGCTAAGTGAGGCAGGAGTTCTCTTACTCATTTCATTATTTAAGAGGCATTTTAAGAAAGAAGATATTGTTTTTTATTTCCTCATATAAGATTTGCCTGAAAAGTCACAGGTATGTGGCAGCAAGACTGGAATTTTCAAACAATGTTTTTCCTCAGAGTAACCTTCAACCCATTGAGCTATAACCTCATCTTAATGAAGCCACAGGAGTTTTCCCTTTTCCCCTTTGTCCTGGTTAACTGTTTTCAAGTTGTACATATATGGATCACAATTTTTTTAGAAGGAGGCAAGACACACACATACTTACATGAATTGTTTTGCTTTGTTTTTTTCTCACGGTGTACTTATGCTATTTTGAGTGTAAAGACCAAAATATTCTTCTTAAAAAAATTTATTTATTTTTGGCTGCTTTGGGTCTTCCTTGCTGTGCGCGGGCTTTCTCTAGTTGCGGCGAGCGGGAGCTACTCTTCGTTGTGGTGTATGAGCTTCTCATCGCGGTGGCTTCTCTTGCGGAGCACGGGCTCTAGGTACAGAGACATGGAACCTTCCTCTGAAGTAGACCATACATTCCAAAATATCTCTGGCAGAGTCCGGGGTCTGCTTCTGATTAGATAATTGATATAAACCTCCCTCCAATAAACACTGACTCCTTCAAAAACAGAGGAACCCAAGAATAAAACGTATCTACGTTTTGAGTAGAAAGCCTTCTGTGACAATTAGTTATCAGAAAGCAGTTTACTTTTCCTTTTAACAACCAGCATTAAGACCTAAGAAGCAAAAAGTATGCTGGCTGAAATTCTAGTTGAAACTTCGATCAGTCTTGGATCTATTCTAGACAGTATCGGGTTTACTATTAACCTTAAGGTAGTACTTCCACATTTATGGTGTTCCATCCTTATCCCACAAAGCTAAATTCATTGCTAATTATAAGTAATATACTTATAATTAATACTTATAATTATAAGTAATATAATTATAAGTAATACTTATAAGTAATATAAGTATTTACTTATCTTCCAGTTGTAAGACAAGTAAATACTAGGGATATAACATAGCTAACGCTGCTGTATGATATATAGGGATGTTAAGAGAGTAAATCCTATAAGTTCTCATCACAAGGAGAAAATTTTTTTCCCTTTATTCTTTTCTTCTTTCTTTTCTTTTCTTTCGTTTTTTTTCTTTGCGGTACGCGGGTCTCTCACTGCTGTGGCCTCTCCCGTTGCGGAGCACAGGCTCCGGATGCGCAGGCTCAGCGGCCATGGCTCACGGGCCTAGCCGCTCCGCGGCATGTGGGATCTTCCTGGACCGGGGCACGAACCCGTGTCCCCTGCATTGGCAGGCGGACTCCCAACCACTGCACCACCAGGGAAGCCCCTTTCTTTTCTTTTTATTGTATGTGTAAGAGAAGATGGATGTTAGCTGAACCTACTGTGGTAATCATTTCACAATATACACATGTAAATGAAACCATCGTGCTGTACGCCTTAAACTTATACAGAGTTGTAGGTCACTTATATCTCAATAATTTCTTGTTGCTAATAAAATATAAATTGTGGAAAGTAAAGCACTGTTTTCACCTCAGAATATTTTGGTCTTGGGACTTCCCTGGTGGGGCAGTGGTTAAGAATCCGCCTGCCAATGCAGGGGACACAGGTTCGAGCCCTGGTCCGGGAATATCCCACATGCCACAGAGCAACTAAGCCCGTGGGCCACAACTACTGAGCCTGTGCTCTAGAGCCCTCAAGCCACAACTACTGAGCCCACACGCCACAACTACTGAAGCCCGGGGGCCTAGAGCTATGTTAGCTATGTTATATCCCTAGTATTTACTTATCTTACAACTGGAAGATAAGTAAATACTTATATTACTTATAAGTATTACTTATAATTATATTACTTATAATTATAAGTATTAATTATAAGTATATTACTTATAATTAGCAATGAATTTAGCTTTGTGGGATAAGGATGGAACACCATAAATGTGGAAGTACTACTACCTTAAGGTTAATAGTAAACCGGATACTGTCTAGAATAGATCCAAGACTGATCTGAAGTTTCAACTAGAATTTCAGCCAGCATACTTTTTGCTTCTTAGGTCTTAATGCTGGTTGTTAAAAGGAAAAGTAAACTGCTTTCTGATAACTAATTGTCACAGAAGGCTTTCTACTCAAAATGTAGATACGTTTTATTCTTGGGTTCCTCTGTTTTTGAAGGAGTCAGTGTTTATTGGAGGGAGGTTTATATCAATTATCTAATCAGAAGCAGACCCCGGACTCTGCCAGAGATATTTTGGAATGTATGGTCTACTTCAGAGGAAGGTTCCATGTCTCTGTACCCAGATGAACCCAGTTTTTCATAGTGAAGAGCAAAGTAATTAGATTTTCTTTTTCAGAGCAAAAATTATTTTTAGGCTGAATCTAATGGGTCATATTTCTCCACTCAGTAAATCTTGCAATTATCACTCCTCTCTGGAAAATGTAACTGAATGATCCACCGCTGTGCCAGAGCTTCTGTGGGTCACCACAGAAGCAGGTCAGATCACAGCCATGCTCCGGGAGGCTGCTGGATGCAGTGCAAGGTTGGTGTCTGTGACACACTCCAAGATCGAAACCAAGCAGTCAACCAGTGGCAGTAGTCCACATGCCAACATTTTTGTTTATTTGTAATGGAAAACTTTAGGAGGGAAAAACAGGAGACTGGGTGCCAGAGGTATGTGGTAGAGATTTCTATCATGTTCAATCACTGAGGAAAATCTGAACTGGCCACTCTAAAGAGGGCCTTTCTTTGAAAGGAAAGGCAGTAGATCCAGATCCAAATCCTAGACAAATGTCTTCTTCCCCCTCTCCTCTGTGAGCTCTCCGGATGTTGCTAAAAGAAAGAGGAGCTGAGGACAAGGAATCTGACCAGAGCGAGGAGGGCCCCAGATGAGGCCCGGGAGAAAGAAGCAAGGGCCTAGCATGGAGAACACATTTGAGGCGTAAGTGGCTCTCTGGGAAATTACGGAGGATTCTCCCCGCCATTCTGTGCCCTCTCACTCCGCTACCTTAAGTCTCAGCTTAGATGTCACTTCCTCAGGAAAGCTTAACAGACTCCAGTTTGGCTAATAACCTCTTTCTGTGCTATGACAATGCCCGATTCTTCCTCCAGAGCAAGATTATCACACTGCATTGTGATATTTGATTTTCATATCCCTACCAGACGGCAAACTTAATAGAACTGGGACAATGTCTTTCGTGTTTATAATTTTATTCTCTTTGCTTAGCACTGTGTCTAGCACATAGTGAATACTATAAATGTGTTGTTTTGAGCTGGTGTCATGAGGCCCAAATGATATCCACACCCTTAGTGTTTGGGATACTACAGATTGCTTAACGAAAGTGTTTACCTTCAGGACCTGAACCCAGCCCAGTAGTGTTGAAACCATCTCTGTCAAGTTTTGTAAAATTCAGTAAACAGCTAAGAAGCTATTGTGTAGAATCATTGTGGAACCCCACGATGACTACACATGAAACACATGCTTTTAAAGAAAAGATTAAGATAGCCATGAAAATATACCCTAAAAGAGAACAGGAACTGAAATAATGGACCTAGTGAAAATCAGACATGGTCTTATAGTTTTGTTAATGTGCTTATGTTTCACCCTTCTACTCAGTTCAGTTTGATTTTCATGAGAATTTGGATCTCAAAAGGGAATTTTGAGTCCATGTCTGTATATATGGTAACCAGAAACTTCTAAGACATAGTCTAAGTGTAACTTCAGTCCATACTGATAAGGGTGGTCTTTCTACACTACAGTAAGGTTAAACTGACTGATCTGATGATTTCAACACTGTGCAGATGGACAATAATCTGAAAGCTATGAATAGAGCTGCCCTTTTAGCCATTTTACTCCCAAGTCTGTTGGTTTCCACAGGAAAGTATTGTTCTGTTTTTTTTTTTTTTGGACTGTGTTGGGTCTTCATTGCTGCCTGCAGTCTCTCTCTAGTTTCAGCGAGTGAGGGTGTGTGGGCTTCTCATTGCAGTGGCTTCTCTTGCTGCGGAGCATGGGCTCTAGGCACGCGGGCTTCAGTAGTTGTGGCACGTGGGCTTAGTAGTTGTGGTGCACAGACTTAGTTGCTCCATGGCATGTGGGATCTTCTGGACCAGGACTCGAACCCGTGTCCCCTGCATTGGCAGGCGGATTCTTAACCACTGCGCCACCAGGGAAGTCCTCAGTTCTGTTTTTGCAAAGAAGAGCAATACAATCTAGGAGAAATCTGTCACAGTAAAGATAGGTAGAGCACATTTAATATTCCAGATAAAATACTTCTGGGACTAAAAGACTGCTGAAAGATATATGAAAGTCTAGATGTTGGATGATCCTATTCAGTTACCATTATGGGATATACAGAATATTGGAGGAAATGTTATATAGTACAAAGTATATAGAAAGTAGTATATAGTATAGAGAAAAATCATCTTCTCAGTTACTGGAAGAAGACTTTTTGACTGTATTATCCATTAGAAATATTTAGATGATCTGAAGGTCTACCTTGCTCCTTTAGTGATTAATATAATTTAAAATGAGATTCTCTGTAAACACTAGATGTCCACAGTTACCCAATTAAAAAAAAAATTCTATGTGTTACTTTGCAATATTGGCCAAATATTTTTTTCCTGGAAGGTGGGGTAGCAAGAAGCAGGGGGTGGTGGAGAACTGTAGAAGTTTTGACTTTAAAATATATGTGAGCATACCCATTATTTTGAAAAATTTAAAAGAAGACTAATAATGTAACATGTTGTTTTACATTAATCTTAGACTACATTTATAATTAATTTAAATACAAAACTAAGGCTAAACAGCTGTTAGTATTATGGTTAAAAATTATACCTTAACAACTAAAAATAATAATGATATTATTTTAAAATAGGGAAAGGAGGGACAGTTAAAAAAAAGTGTTAAGTGTACAAATTTCCCTATGTCTTATAGTAGAGAGTCAGGTAATGTCTAAAGATGACATCTGTAGTTCAAACAACAATAATTATAACCCCAGTCTGTCTGTCTATCCATCCATTCATCCATCCATCCATCTTCCATCATTTCCTTGTTTCCTTCAAAGATTTAGCAAGTAAGTCTTATAAAAATGGGTAAACTACAGCACACCAAATTCTCCTATTGGCCAGACACTTATATTATAGGGGAAAGTCCTAAACTAGTTAAGACTAAAATCACAAAACAACTGACAACTTTGTAACTTTTCACCAAATTCTTGCTCAAGATGGTGCCCATCCTTGGGCAACTCTGGATTATTTTAGGTAGAGTACTGCTTACCAAGTTGAAGTTATACTTTGAAGGGAAATCAGAAATGTTCATTTTTAGAATTTTCTGTTTAATGAGATGCCAATAGCTGTCTTTTACTATGCTAATGTCTGGGCCCAAAATGAGGTTTGCCAGGTATGTGGGAAAATGTTATACCTCCTTGCTTTGTTCTGACAATTTGTCTGGTGAATGACAATGGGTAAATGGAATGAAGAGAGACTTTCTAGAATTTCTAGAATCACGTGTCTAAACAGGACATAAGGTTGATCAGTTCACTTGTCAAACTTGTTCCGCAGCATGGTACAAACAAGACATTTAGTAGACTGATGGAGATTTTATTCTTCAGTTGAATGTCATAATGTGGTGATTTTCATAAGAAATTTGACAAAATTTAATGTTATCATTTTTTAAAAGAAAAATACTAACTAGCATACTCTTGGAATGTTGTAGGTGTTCGATAATTGTCATATGAATGAAAGCTAACACTATAAATAATTTATGACATTGATACCTCCTTGTATAAAAGTATTTCAAATTTCTAAAACAGGGCCTCTTACCATCACTTTTTCAAACATCCTCCCCAGACCTTAAAGCAACTTGTGCTACTTCATTTGAAGAGAATTAGGTATGTTTTATTGCATTTTTTATACTCAGCTTTCTATTTTGTGATACAGTTGGTCGTGTCTATCTCCCTGACAAGATTGTAAGTACTTTGAAGGCAAAAACTATGCCTTCATTTACCTTTGTTTCCCTCCCTCTCCAGTGTGACTAGTACAGTACTTTACACATGGAAGCTCTGGACTCAGGTCAATAACTGTTGAGTTGCCTTGAGATGAAATTGTCGGGTAGATTTATAGAAAACTTCCTATGTAGTAGGCTTGTGATAAGGATCAAATGTGATCATGACAGTGAAAGTTTTGACACTATAAAGTTTTAAACTGGTGTTAGTGGTTATTATCGCACCCATCCATAGGTTGGAAATTTTAACTTGGAGCCCTTAAGCAAAAATTCTACAGTCTCCATTTATCTCATTTACCCATTATCTTTCACCAAATAAACTAATCTCCTCTGTGGATCATTCTACCCACCCCAACTGTCTCCTCATCTATGTTCCTTGAAATGCCAGAGTTGCTGAAGGCTTGGGGAAAATTTATTTTTCACATTATCCTCCTATGTATACACTGACATAATCTCAAAAGAAAAATTTGCATAATTTTTACATAAAAGGTGTTTGTGAGGACAAAATCAAACAGGTAACTAAGGCCTTAAGCACTCAATAGAATGAATACAGTACCTAGATATTTGCATGTCTCACTGTTTACAGGGCAGCAAATATCTGCATGAAAAGTAAAACATTCAGCCCCTTAGATAACTGATTCCAAATTGCCAAACATTAGGTATCTTGTCATCCACATCTGGTTGATAGAATGTGAATTTTTCCCCTTTTTTTGCCAGAAGGCTTCAGCCTTAGGTAAAGCATGGACTTTTCCACATTTTACATGGTACTTGGTGTTGTAGAATTCAGCTTTTGTGCTGTTCTTTTTTCCCTTTCTTGCTATTGCCTGGATCTCATTAGAAACCATTAGTGATGTAATACTAAACCTATGGAATCTTAAACATGCTTTTAAAATCCTGTGGAATAAAGATGTCTCCTACCAAACCAAAAATGCAGTGGGAATAGACAAAGTTACATTTCTTTAAGAAAAAATGACTCATTTCATAGTTTCCAAACTGTTTTGACTGAAGCTTCTCAAAATAAACTTTCTGCAATATGCAGCCTTTGATGTCTGACTTTGAAAAAAGAAATCATTTCTCAAAGATACAATTCAATCCTTTTTGGGTGTTCATGTATTTTTGCAGATTAACCTACTTTTATTTCAACCAGTGAATGACACAATATTAAATAGCCATCAGAATAAAAATGAAAAGTTTGTTTGAAGTGGTCTTAACTCCTACATAAACCAAATATAAAGAACATGCCATATGATTTTTTAAATTACCACAAAAATAGAATTTCCAGAACATTACCAGAAAGGGGATTTGGTCCATTAAGAATAACAAAACAGTTTAGATGTCATGAAAGCAGAAGATTAGGAGTACAGTTAAGCTTAGTAATGATATTTTTGATTCATATGCTATTTCCGAGGCTAGGCAACATTTTTAATTTTTCACAGTCCTGAACTTTAATCCTTGAAGGGTAATTCAAGTTTCAGAGCTTACATGCTGCAATTTGTTTGGGGTGGCAAATTGCCATTGATTTGCCTCCGGGTTCTTTCGTACTCTTCCAGCTGGGGGACTCAAAGGTGGTCATTTATTAAGTCCAGGTCTACATATGGCCACTGAAACAACTGGTTTTCAATCAAATCTTTAAAAAAAATCCAAACAACCTGTTTTTGTGCAGTTGATCAGATTGATTTAAGACATCAATTGCTTCTGTTCAAACAACAGTGAATGAAATAACTGGGTAACTGAACAGCCTTTTCTTTCTTTCCTTCTTCTTTCGAGTGTTTCCCTTTGGAGTGGTAGCAAGAGGCTAGATTAAGATGTGCATTCTAGTTCCAACTCTTCCACTTCTATCTGATGCTTGGCAAATTCCTTAACCTCTCAAGCCTGTATTTTCTCATCTATAAATGGAGAGAAAAAACACTCTCCTCATGGGTTTGTTTGAAACATTAAAAAAGAGATGTGTGGCATTTGACACACACTTAGTATATAATAAATATAAATTTCTTCCCAGTTGTCATTCAGTTGCTCACATGGAGTCTTCTGCTTTTTCCATCTTCCCTTGTAATGATAACTTCTCAACAAAAAAATGAGGAGACTATTTGATATACAAGTCATTAGACTATTATAAGTATTAGAATCTAAGATATATCTCACTTAGTCAAATTTGAATTCTAGACCCCAATGTCTCTGATGATGGCAAGAAGGGACCATTGTTGGAATTTGTACCTTGAAACTTTTAAAACCTCTAGAACTTAATTTTATCTTAAAGCCTTCTTTTCCTTTCCTTTCCTTCAGAGGCCCTTTTAAGTCTATTATCTGATAATGTCTCTAAACTCCTTGAACCTATATTCCCAGTACCAGCACGGCAAATAATGTTTTCCAAGCGTTTACTACCCATAATGTGAAGAGATTCTTCTATTATTTGGCCTGAAACTGTCATTTCAAAGTATCAAGACTGAGATAAAGGAGGGAATGGGAGATGGGAAAAGAGCAAGGCAACTAACATTTGTAAGATGAGAGCAAAGTTGAATAGAAAAATGAATGGGGTCGGGACTTCCCTGGTGGTGCAGTGGTTAAGAATCCTCCTGCCAGTGCAGGGGACACGGTTCGAGCCCTGGTCCAGGAAGATCCCACATGCCACAGAGCAACTAGGCCTGTGTGCCACAACTGCTGAGCCTGCACTCTAGAGCCTGCAAGCCACAACTACTGAGCCCGTGTGCTGCAAGTACTGAAGCCCATGTGCCGAGAGCCTATGC
The DNA here is from genome assembly GCF_937001465.1 of Orcinus orca. Classification (NCBI taxonomy): domain Eukaryota; kingdom Metazoa; phylum Chordata; class Mammalia; order Artiodactyla; family Delphinidae; genus Orcinus; species Orcinus orca. Next base: position 17,978,626 of record NC_064567.1, on the reverse strand, counting down.
TCCCGCAACAAGAGAAGCCACCTCAGTGAGAAGCCTGCGCACCACAAGGAAGAGTAGCCCCCACTCACCGCAAGTAGAGAAAGCCCGCGCGCAGCAATGAAGACCCAACGCAGCCAAGAAAGAAAGAAAGGAAGAAAGAAAGAAAAAGAAAATGATGTACCAGTCATACATTCTGGTAGACTTGGACTTCGATTCCAGCTGTCTCATTCTAGTTCATAGAGCTGTTAAGAGGATGTTGTGTACCCAGCTAAAGCACATCTGCTTTGCCAAATTCGTTAATGCTACTAGAAAATTAATTTTGGATTTATTCTTTTAAATCATTTATATTAATGAGTAATTAGGATAGTTCTAGGTCTTTAAATTGCTATAAAATATATAAGTATTGGGCTTCCCTGGTGACGCAGTGGTTGAGAGTCCGCCTGCCAATGCAGGGGACACGGGTTTGTGCCCCGGTCCGGGAAGATCCCACATGCCTGCAGAGCAGCTGGGCCCGTGAGCCATGGCCGCTGAGCCTGCGCATCTGGAGCCTGTGCTCCGCAACAGGAGAGGCCACAACAGTGAGAGGCCCGCGTACTGCCAAAAAAAAAAAAAAATCTAAGTATTAAAGAGGGAGATAAATTAGTATACTTTTTCTCTGTGTAAGGATAATTTCATAATGTAACTTTCAGATTTGTAGAAGTCTTATAATATGTATATTCTTGGTTTTTTCCCTGTAGCTTTTACTTATTGCTAACCATTTTTATTGCTGAGGGCACCTGCTATACTACTTTAACACAGTGAGTCTCAAACTTTAGCATTGGAATCATCAGGGGAACTTGTAAAACACAGATTGCCAGGCCCCTTCCCCTGTGTCTAATTCAGTAGTTGTGGGAAGGGGCCCCAAAGTTTCACAATTTCTAATAAATTTCTATATGACACTGATGCTGCTGGTCTGGGGACTACATCTTGAGGACCACTAGGGTGGTATGACATTCTAGATAAGCATCAAACCCCAAGAGCTAGGTTTCAAGTTGTGCACAAGTGTTGTAAACCTTCCCATGTCAAAGAAAAGGGAAAGGTGATTGGGAGCATCAAGGTTTTCTACCTTGCAGGGCTTCCTCAGGGTGAAATTTCTCATTCTTTCTGAGCTAACCTCTTGCTTTTAGCTGGATTTCAAGAAAAATGTAAGAAGCAGGAAATGAATCTTTATAAGACAGAGGCAGGCCTAAGTTTGCTTAGTGTATAATATGTCTATTCTTTCAGAATAATATGGAGATTTCTCCTTTAGTGAAGTCAATTGGAGTTGATTGTTTGTTTGTGAGACTTACAAAATTATATTCAGTTATACAATTAATGCAAAGACCTCTACTTGCAAAATAACCCAAGGTCATTTTATACTTACAACAAAAAATGATCTTGGCCCTTCCTGTAGATTAATCTCCCAATTAATTAATTAATCTCCCAAATCTCCCAATCTAAGTACTGAGTCATTAATAGCTCAGTATTTAGACCCAGGGGTCAGAGTTAAGTGCTGCATCTGAGAGGGGATACCTCTACAGCCTAACCAGAGGAGATGAGACATGTTGGGGGAAATACATGCATATTTCTTGATTCTTTATTGACTGTCTTTTCCTCTATAGTTTCATTATCACCATTTTAATTCAGGTTTCAAGAATCTCCAAACTTATTTCCATACTAGCTGGTCCCCTCAATCTTCCCAAACTATCATTTATATAAAAAAATCCTAACCCCCACTGTCTACTCCAAAGAATAAAGTATGAAATGGACATCCAAGGACATAATCAATACAACCCACTTCCCCAAACCCTCCCAGCCAGGCTTTTGAACATGCTCACTCATGAATTCAACTCGTGTGTTTCTGCTCAAACGGCTTTCCTCTTTCCCTGAGCAAGAGTGAGATGTCCTCACTCCTTTCTTTTGCTGGTTATCCGAATATTAACTCCTCTGAGAGCCAGTCTTCTCTGTGAAGCCTTTCCTGAGTACTGCAGCCCATCTAATCCACAAAGAGCAGAGCTCCTCCAGTCCACCCTTCATCCTTTCACCCTTGAGGAGACAGAGGTCTGCAGAGTTCGTGACTTGCCCAAAGTCACATGGCTAGTTAGGAGTGTCACCAGAACCTAAAATTGAGGTCTTTTCATTATGCAGCAACAGTTGTCTGAATTACTTAAACTAATCATGATAACAGACATTTTACTTATAATTTTTTTTGGATTGTTGATTAATTGTTCATAAGTATGTAACCTGCAAATGACAAAGTTCTTCCTGGGTTACTCTTTCCTTTCCAAGTAAAATTATTAGGGCCTCCACCTCCATATTTCTGGGAATCCCCAAGAAAGAGACAGAGTGGTGGGAATACCTATGTTTTTCCGTCACCTCTTGCTCCAAATTCCTGTCACCCTCTCACAGCTTTCCATCCCTTCCTGTCTTTCTCGGCTTCACCCTGAGCATGGAAAAATTCCTTTTTTCCTCATTCCTCAAAGCTATGTTGTTTAAAACAGACTCTGATGAATGGTTTGAAGCGGTAGAGGGACCTTACAGTATAGTCCAGACTGGATCACAGTTTAAAATGAAATATTTTAAATGAGAAGTTACATGAGACTCTGGTATATGAGAAAGAAATCAGCCTTTTAGCTCTTTGCCTTAATTCTCTCCCAAGCAACTTAGGGGTGGAGGTGTTGTTCACCTTTTACAGAAACAAAGAAAGGTCAAAGTACTTACATAAACAAAACAAAACAGTTTACAAGCAGCTCATGCAGCTCAATATCAAAAAACAAACAAACAACCCAATCCAGAAATGGGCAGAAGACCTAAATAGACATTTCTCCAAAGAAGATAAACGAATTGCCAACAAACACATGAAAGCATGCTCAACATCACTAATCATTAGAGAAATGCAAATCAAAACTACAATGAGGTATCACCTCATGTCATTCAGAATGGGCATCATCAAAAAATCTACAAACAACAAATGCTGGAGAAGGTGTGGAGAAAAGGGAACCCTCTTGCACTGTTGGGAGTGAAGTAAGTCGGAAAGAGAAAGACAAATACCGTATGCTAGCACATATATATGGAATAAAGAAAAAAAGGTCATGAAGAACCTAGGGGCAAGACGGGAATAAAGACGCAGACCTACTAGAGAATGGACTTGAGGACATGGGGAGGAGGAAGGGTAAGCAGTAACAAAGCAAGAGAGTGGCATGGACATATATACACTACCAAATGTAAGATAGATAGCTAGTGGGAAGCAGCCACAGGGCACAGGGAGATCAGCTCAGTGCTTTGTGACCACCTAGAGGGGTGGGATAGGGAGGGTGGGAGCGAGGGAGACGCAAGAGGGAGGAGATATGGGGATATATGTATATGTATAGCTGATTCACTTTGTTATAAAGCAGAAACTAACACACCATTATAAAGCAATTATACTCCAATAAAGATGTTAAAAAAAAAAGATTTGTAAGAGGAAAAGGGATGAGGGTGTCCTGTTAGCTGCAGGGTTTTTGTAAACAAACAAACAAACAAAAACAAAAAAACAGTCATCTGCCCTAGACTTATGCCCCTAGTAACTCTAAGGCACAGCAAACATTTTGACATTAGTTTTTCTTTAACTTGGTCCAGGTTGAATTTTTAGGCAGTGCTCCCTTCCTCAACGACCAAGGCAAATTTCAGGGGTCAATGGGTATATTTTTCACCTTCAATTTCTGCATACATCGTTAGGAAAATAATCCAGCACTAGTATACAGAATGCAATGAGATTAGGAAGAGGATAGAAGCAGAACATGGGAGTTTGCTGACATTTACTGAGTGTTTTCTTCATGTCAGGTGCCATACTATTGCATGGTACCTCATTTAATTCCCACAACAGCCGTACAAAGTAGATGCTTTCCATTTTAACAGAGAAATTAAACAAACCGCAAAAGTCATCCAGCAAATAAGTGGCAGATCTGAAATTCAGACCCAGATCTGTCTGACTTTATACATTTGCTCACACCTCAAAACAACTAAAGAAATTGCAGTGCCTGGCCAGATGACAATAGTAACGGTCTAGGCACAAAAGTATATGAACGAAAAAAACAATAGTGGGAATGGAAGCAAGGAAGCCCTCATGACTGAAACTGCCCAAGTAGAATCCTCAGATTTGATGACTATTCATTGTATTTGTGTTGAGAGAAGGGGTGAAATTTAAGATAATATTGGTATCTATATCTGAGTACCAGAAGTAAGAAGAAGCAAGAATGTCAGTCAGAGATGTTACTTGAGGAAGATGTTGGTAAATCCACGATAGGAGATGGTGGAGGTGAATTTTCTTTCATCCTTTTTTCTGTTTGAAGCTACTTGATTTTACACACACTCAGAGGACCTTCTGCAGAATCTGAATTGGGTGTACCCAGTCACTGGGCCTTTATAACCCAAGAAGGGCAACGTGTTCAATATGCTATCATCCAGAGCCTTTTGGGGCAGCTTTTTCTCATTCATTTTGCCTTTGAGTGGGCAAAAGGGGCAGGTGTCTGATTTTTGTTACTGCATAAAAGTTGTTACAGTTTTGTTGATGTGAATGGATAAGCATTAGCATCTGAACGGCAACTACACGATGTCTAAACAGAGAACTCTGTGGCAATTTTCCTACTAAAAAGTTGTTAAGTTTGGCAATCCTCACTCTGTTCCAGTCAAACATTTTCTTAGCCATATTAGGTTATATGGAAATAAGCCAATATCACAGCTGGTGTATGAGTAGGTTTCTGTACCAAGACAGTTTTCTTGGGAGCCTTTTCTCCTGGTTTAAAAGGAATAGAGACAAACGTGACTCAGAGTATATTTTGAAATATGACTGGAAAGGAAAATAAAATCTTGCCAATCTCAAAATTATTAGGAATAGTAGTTGAGACCAAAATCAGGTTTTTAAGCTGGAAGACTTGGGAAGATTTGGGTATTTTTTTGTTTCTTATTGAAAGTCTGTATCAATTTATTAAAAGCCCAACCAAACTTATCACCGATGCAGAGGAGGATGTCAGAACAAAATCACATTAGCTATCTCATGATTTTCCACTCTTGTGCTTATTACTCAGTCTCTAGAGTTAGAAATTCAGTTTGGGGCTTCCTTGGTGGCGCAGTGGTTAAGAATCCGCCTGCCAGTGCAGGTGACATGGGTTTGATCCCTGGTCCGGGAAGATCCCACATGCCGTGGAGCAACTAAGCCCATGCGCCACAACTACTGAGCCCGCATGCCACACCTGCTGAGCCCATGTGCCACAACTACTGAAGCCCATGCACCTAGAGCCCGTGCTCCGCAACAAGAGAAGCCACCACAATGAGAAGCCTACGCACCACAATGAAGAGTAGCCCCCGCTTGCTGCAACTAGAGAAGGCCCGTGCGCAGCAATGAAGACCCAATGCAGCCAAAAAATAAATAAATAAATTTAAAAAAAAGAAAAGAAATTCAGTGTTTGAGTTCTGGACCCGCTGCATTACGAGTAATCGTAGACATTGGACTTAATTTCATTTTTGTCAAATGGAGATGGTATACTCTCTATCTCACAGCGTCCTTATGAGAATCAAATAAGATAATGCATGATTCAACTATTATGATGGGAAGCATATTCGTGTGCTTTCCATGCTTTCTCTTTCAAACCACTTTTAGAGGAAAGTGGTAGCAGCAGGTTATTTAACTGGTTGCTTTGGTATAGGTATCTGCCTTTCATTCAGAACTTACCATATTCTGCTTGACAGCTAATAAAAATTCACCCATATATTCTTTCATTTATTCAATTAATTGAGCAGTTAGCCGATGACAAGCTCTTAATGAATATCCTCTCTGCAAATAGGTGATAAACCTGTAAAGTTTCCCTGACTATCTTGTCACTAGTTATTCCTTTGAAATATTTTGACTGTTTCTTGTCCATTTGTTCATTTTATACATATTTGTTGAGTGATTACTATATCTTAGGTAATTGCAAAGTGCTAGGGCATCAGTGGTTTAAAAAATAAAGGCAGGGCTTCCCTGGTGGTGTAGTGGTTGAGAGTCCGCCTGCCGATGCAGGGGACATGGGTTCGTGCCCCGATCCAGGAAGATCCCACATGCCGCGGAGCGGCTGGGCCCGTGAGCCATGCATGGCCGCTGAGCCTGCGCATCCGGAGCCTGTGCTCCGCAACGGGAGAGGCCACAACAGTGAGAGGCCCGCGTACCACAAAAATAAATAAATAAATAAATAAAGGCAGACATGCGTTCATGGAGCTTTCAACCTGGTAGGAAAGACAAACATTAAATAAACAGATATCCAAACATAAATGTCATTACAAATTGTAATTGTACATGAAGATAAATAACAGAGCCATGAAAGAGAATAACACAAAGGAAAACAATCTTAAAAATCTGTATATCTAATACAATAATTTTAATTTGCTATATCTTGGCAATAAATGGATAGGATACTTAAAGCTTTTAACATGTATCTTGTGCTTGTGCTATAACACAAAAATCAGTGTTTTGTGAGTATTGCAAGACCTTTGACTTTGAGGGTTTAAGGAAAACTAAGGATTATCCAAGTGAGAAATGTGCTGGTATTACTAAGGAAGGGTAGGGGAATCATTTTAGTCTTAGAAAACAGCATGACCCAAGGCTCTATGGCCTGCAAGATTTGGATCTATGCAAGATATTGAAAGAACGCTAGTGTGACCAGATCGCAAAAATTGTGGTACCAGAGGAAACTGGAGATGTATGTTGGACCAGATCACAAACAAAAGTGTGGGTTGTGATAAATAATTGAATATATAATCTAACTGCACTATGAAGATATAGAGGTATTGTAAGCAGGGCAGTTATCTGATCAGATTAACGTTTTTAAAAAGATCATTATTTACAGAAGGCCAGAAGATTCGAATAAAGAGACCAGTACGGCATCTCCTGAATGGCCCAGATGAGATAAAGTGGCTTGGATTAGAGTGGTAGCAACAATGGTGAAGATGAATGGACTGTTTCTAGTAAATATTCTGGAGGGAGGATCACTAGACTTAGTAATTTATTGCATGGGGAGTGGCAGAGAATAGATGGTGAGGAAGAAATGTCTGGAGAGGCTCCCAAGTCAGGGCTCAAGCGGCCCAGTGAACACTGGTGCCATTTTTGAAGATGGGAACAATTCAGGGATTATCGACTATGTTCAATTATATTCTTTTTCCAAAAGAAAAAGGAGCAGTTCTTGAATATTTTGTGAGTTGTAGAGAGGAAACAAAAGTGTAAAGTATAAACCCCACCTTCAGAGTACTTGCACCCTAAGCATTAAGCCCACTGTTGACACTTCCTTACCAGACTTTCTCAAACCACCAGTGGCTCTCCTATGATGCTATGGCTTACCTCACTACTAGGACTTATTCCTTCTCTTCCCTTCCACTGTGTGTATCTACATCTAATGTGTTTGTTATAATAGTTTAATTTGCTACACTTTTGAATTATCTCATCTCTCAAGGCCCACACTGGTTAATCTTGAAAATTAGGTTCTTAAAGACAACTTTTAGGGGGAGTTTTTCTATAATCTTGGCAGTGAATGGATGATACCAGAGGCCTTTACAATTTTGTCTTGCTATACTATTTGCTGTAACTCATCTACAAATATTTTGGTGACACTGTAATTACTGTCCCAACTTCTCCAGTTGGTGATTTGAAAACAAGAATTCACATAAAGAAAATGTGATCAATTTGATCCCTTGGAATCACCCTCTACATTACTTAGTAGTTAAAAACCAAGTGATCGAGATTTAGGGATAAAGATTTATGTACAAGAATGTCCATTACAGCATTATTTATAATAGCCCAAACTTGAAATATATGTCCAGTGATAGGGGAATGATTATGTAAACCATGACATTATTAATCATGTTAAATGAATGGTGTAGGAAAATATGTATAAGTGAAAAAGCTGAACACATAACATAATAAATTTGTTTTTAAAATAGGATCATATGTGTTAGTGAAGAAAACCAGAAGGAGATATATTTAAACTTTAAAGTAATCTTAGGGCGGGAGGGATTAAGAGACTTTAAGATTGTTTTCTACATATACTTCTATTTTTTCTAAATTTTCTATAATATAATGAAATTCATATTTGTATATTCTCCATAATAAGATGTATAACTATATAGCTTTCAGAGATAGGTCTGACTTTACAGATTTAATGATCTGGAACCTTTTGCAATAGAGTAGAATAGAAACAAAAGTAGTCTTGAAAAGCATCAGTATTTCAGCCTGCCACTAAATAATTGACGAGTACTGCATGAGTTGCTATGGGGATGTAAATGGTATAAAAATGTGATTGCGGGCTTCCCTGGTGGCGCAGTTGTTGAGAGTCTGCCTGCCGATGCAGGAGACACGGGTTCGTGCCCCGGTCCGGGAAGATCCCACATGCCGCGGAGCGGCTGGGCCCTGGCTGCTGAGCCTGCGCGTCCAGAGCCTGTGCTCCGCAACGGGAGAGGCCACAAAAGTGAGAGGCCTGCGTACCGCAAAAAAAAAAAAAAAAAAAGTGATTGCTCACTCAGGGATCTTATGATCAAGTGCCTGCACTGCTGGATTTCCCTGTGGATTCAAACAGCCTAAAAACATACTAAGGACAGCTTTTACTTTCATCTCTGAGCTTTTCCCTTTGAGGCACATCAGGAAATGAAAGGGCTCAGAGAGAGAGAAGAAAAAAAACACTGCCCAAACAACCGAAGTATCTGTGCAGCCTTGATACCATTTAAATTCTGGCTAAATTTAATGTTTTCCTCTCTCACACTTGTAGTATATTTCACATAATGTATTTATAGTTCTATCCAAGATTCTAGGATGGCATTTGTATGTAAGCTTAGTTGTTTTGAGTTACAGTCGTTATTTGTTTTTCATTCTTTAGCAGTGATTTGTCACAATCACATTTTATGTTCCAAACATGGAAGGATTGTTGTCTTGTCTCTGAAAAGTACATTTTCCTATGTTTTGCAGTTATATGTATGTCAGCTCTATTCAGCTTATATGTGCCTTCGTAATGCCAGAATTGCCATTTCAAAACACAGAGAGCTGCCCGATGTGAAATTATTTGGTGGCAGTTGCCCAAAAGGTTTTGTTGAACTAATTTATCTTTTTCATTTAATTCAATCAACTCAGCTATAAATGTTGTCCCTGATGAGGCTTCTGTTGGTATTTTTGTTGGCATATGAATAAAGACAGATGCTATGTTTAAAAAATGCTGTTCTTTAAAGATAAATTTATTGTAGGATGTTAAATTTGAAATGTATTAATGTGAAAATGGGTTTTATTGATCCATCTGTATCTTCACCCCATGCTCCGTTTGTTTAACCACACACAGGTTTTTAAAAGATAGCAGCCTGGGTTTAAGTTTGTGGCTATGACAGATTGATGCTGGGATATTGTCCACATTACCATCAACCATCGAATATAATTGCCAATAAAATTGTTAGTACCAGGCTTCAGCAAGATTCTGATTGTCCTCTTTGTATCCACTTTCAGTCTGGTCCCAGAAAGAATGACACTGGATAATGAATCAAGATTTAGAAATGGAAAAGTTTGGACATCTGGAGACTTCATTTATTTATTCACTAACACATATTTACCGAGAAACTAATATGTGCTCAGAACTGCGCAAGGCACTGGGGATACAGAAGTAAGGAAGATGTTAAGAGAGTAGATCACATGTTAACAGTTCTTACCACAAAAAAAAAATTGTAAGAAAAGAACTCAAGCCAAAAAACAACAAAAAAGTGAATAAGATATAAATAGATTAATATTTATTAATTTTCTCACTAGGGAGTTAGCTCTGTGAGGGCAGAAATCTTGTCGCTGTCTGTCTCTGCTACATCCTTAGCAACTTCCACTTCTTAACTGGAAATAGAATCTCAAACTGGGCCTGATGTTTTGTCTCATGATATAGAAATAGAAGAAGAGCAGATCTCAAAATTTTTTTCTCCACGTGTCATGCCTGCGGAATGATATTCACAGGGAAGCCTCACTCATGGGAACACACATAGGAAAGCCTTTTCTTCCACTCAAGAAAGATTCCAGGAATAAAGCTGAGTGAGAGGCAAGTTTATAGAAATAAGCTTGAATCCTTCCTAATGTTTTTAAAAAGAATAAATCACGTGAAACCTCAAATATCTGATGGTGCACTTCACAGGTAATGACGCTGTGATCGACACTTCAAGTGGAAGGCCACTGTGGTGGGCCACCATACCTTGACAGATCTATTTTGATGTTCAAATGCTTTGGGGTTAGGATGGTTAATTGAAGGATTTATCAGTTGTAACACTCCCCCCACTATGTCATTACTGCAAAGACAGTGCAAATTGCAAGGGTCACAAAGAATCAGTTCTCAGGATTGTCACTTTGAACATTTTTATCCCATGATAGCAGTTGGGAATCAAATCAGTGGATTCATCTGTCTTCTAAAACTAAATATAGTGATTGATTTGTCTTAAAATAAAAAATAACCGGCTCCTGCTGAATGAACTTGGTTGTTAAGTAACCAACAAGAGGCAGAATGGTGTTCTGCAAAGAGAACAGATTTGGGGACCTGGATCTACTCCACTAGCTGAGAGGCCTTGGGTAAACCATTTAACCTCTCCAGGACTCTCTAGGTCCCATTTATAAAATGTTGCCAATAATATTTGTCTTACTGATCTCCGGGCTTGACATGAAAATCATTTGGGAAAAGGAATGTGAAAGTTCTGTTCACTGTAAAATTGCTATCATTTGTATTCTTAACCCACTGGTGATACCACTAGTCACTTGGAAATCAGTCCACAAATGGCTGATCTCATTGATGATAGTAGCATAATTGCCCTGTGACCAACCCACTTCGTCCCTACCAAGCATTCCAGACATTTCAGTGCAGAAACAAGGTCTCTGGGAAAAAGTCAAAAGGAGACTGATCAGAGGAATTCCACTGGCCCTTCCCAGGGCCCTGTGCACAAAATGGTCCCCTGTGCATTGTTATTTTGCTGTGTTTGCCGATGTCCAGTTTCCAAGACCACAAACATTCTGATAACTGGGTGATGATGAGCAGAGACAGAGTGAGTGTGATGTTTTACCAGTTTTCTAGTGTAAAGGCCTCTGTATCTCATTACAGCCTTCAGTGGCTACTCTTTGAGTTAAATATGCAAATAAATTATGCAGAGACTGATTTTTTTTAAATGCTGAGGAATGACATCAACCAGCAAATTTTTTTTCAGGGCTACACGCATTGATGGTTTTGCCTTTGTTACATGGGTAAGACAAGGTGATTCTAGGTTCTGACCTGAGCCCACAGCCCTACCACTGTTCAGATTCCGTGTCAGAGTTTTGTGCTTCACAGTGACTGGATTAGGTCTCGGCACACAGCCCTGGCATGGAAGAGAAAGTTGGGCAGTGCTAGCTGGTTAGAAGGTAGAGAAGAGGGACAGGATCATTCCACTTTCAGTGTTTGTGTTTTTGCTCATCTTAGGCAACTGGCCATAAAAAATATATAGTATACAGCCCTGTTCTCAGGTACTTAAATTTTAATCAGTAGTCAAAGCTAACACTAGAAAAAGTTTTAGGAATACTTTAAACAAAGTACATATTATATAACAGAAACAAGAAAATCAATTCACTAAATCAATAAAGTGTGCTCAAATTTTCCACTGAGTTGACTGAACTGAATAAATAATCCAATTGCTTTGATTACCTGTAGTCTCAACCAGAAAGTACTGAATTAGGACATTGCTTCTTTGTGAATATCCAAAACTCCTGAGTACTGAGATTGTTGAAAAAAAACTGAGAGTCTATTGGAACTAATGGGTTCAATTTATTTAAACTTACAATTATCAAACTTATTCTATATGCCTGAAGTTTACTGCACAGGAGATATATTTATAAGTTATTCCTCTTGCATAGCAAGGATGTAGGAAAATCAGAGCCCTCATACACTGCTGGTGGGAATATAAAATGGTGCACCCACTTTGGAAAAATGTCTCATAGTCTCTCAAACAATTAAACATAGAATAATTACCATATGACCCTGCAATTCCACTCCTAGGTATATACCGAAGAGAAATGAGAACATATGTCTGCACAAAAACTTGTACACAAATGTTTATAGCAGCATTATTCACAATAGCCAAAAGATGGAAACAACCCAAATGCCCATCAACAAACGAAATGGATAAACAACAAACAAAATGTATGGATGTATGTGATATATCCATACAATGGAATATTATTTGGCCATAAAAAGGAATGAAATACTGATACATGCTACCATATGGATGAAGCTTGAAAACATTGTTCTAAGTGAAAGAACTCAGTCACAAAAGACCACATATCATATGATTCTATTCATATGAAATGTCCACAACAGGGAACTCTATAGAAATAAAATATAGATTTGTAGTTCCTCAGGGCTGGGAGATATAGGGGCTCTTTCAGCAGTGGAGGGAGGTGGCTAAAGGGTATAGGGATTTTTGGGGGGTGATGGAAAATGTTCTAAGATTGTGGTGATGATTGCACAACTCTGAATATACTAAAAACTATTGAATTATACACTTAAATAGATGAATTGTGTAGTAAGTGAACTATATCTTTATAACACTGTTATTTAAAAATAAAATAATATGTGGTAAATAATATATATTCAATTAAAAAATAAAGAAGCCATACATAGCCACATAGGCAAAAGAGTGCCATGAAGACAATATCCTTAGGAAAATTTAATATACATAAAAATTAATTGTACCATTTATTATCACTCATTGGAACCCTAGCATTTAACAGTGCCTTACAAATAATACAAACAAACATCAGTGCTTGTTGATAATGATAATGATGGTGGTGGTGGTGATGTTGACTTTCATGATGATGATGATGGTGACAGAGACAATTACGACTGCGTCTCCACAAGCTTCGGACATTTAAAAATATCTCCATTAGGTTTTTCCTGATGCGAGGCAGTTAAACCAAATTCCAGCTGCAGGCGCACCATGATTCTGTAACGAGAAATGTTACATTTTTCTTAGGAGTCAATGGCTTGTATGTTTGTAGCCACAGGAAGCTTATCAAACACTGAGGTCAGCCACTTTCCCATGAGAAGTCCAGAAATTTCATAATACCATGAATTACTTTCACTTTCTGACTTGCTTTAGAGAAGTAGAGAACTTTTCATACAGCTTAAAAATAAACATCTGACCCTCACCCTGCCATGGACACATTCTTAATGCTTCTCTGATCAGAAAATATCTTACCTCTAAAAATCTATTCTGATTCTTTTATTAACAATTGAAAAATCTTGGCCAATGCAAACAGCATCATGGATTATTCTTAATTCAAAAACTGTCCAAGAAAAAATAGGAAAGGCTGCAGCAAATAGGCACGGTTTTAAGATATCAAAGCCCTTCTTTTGTACTATTATGTGATCTTGTTCTGTTCTAATAAGAATGTTTTTTCATCTTCATACTTGTGCAAAATTGGCTCCTCTGTGAACAAAAATATAAGCTATATCCTTGGCTTCCCATGAAATTTTAAGGGGAATTCAGAAAAATTTCCTTGGCTACCTTTGCTAGTCCTGGCCACCTACTAGAAATAAGCTAAGGGTTGATTCATTCTGCTTTCCAGATAGAGAATAATAAAGGAGGAGAAAAAGAGAAGAGTAATGTTCATTGGGGGCCTATAGCATTCTAGGTTATATGTTATCTCATTTATTCATTCATTCACTCACCAATAAACTTTTATGGAGCGTGTTATATGTCATGGAATTTGCTAAATGCTTGGGATAGAATTATGGGTAAGACCATGTCCTTGCCATCAAGAAGCCCATGCTCATACAATGACAGCCCGCTGTGGCAATGCCTCCATAGAGGCATTAACAAAAAACTACCTAGGCACAGAGGAGTAAAAACCCTTCAAGGCAGTTATTATTATCCTCATTTTTATTTTATTTTTATTTTTTTTTGCGGTACGCGGGCCTCTCACTACTGTGGCCTCTCCCGTTGCGGAGCACAGGCTCCGGACGCGCAGGCCCAGCGGCCATGGCTCACGGGCCCAGCCGCTCCGCGGCATGTGGGATCCTCCCGGACCGGGGCACGAACCTGTGTCCCCTGCATCGGCAGGCGGACTCCCAACCACTGCACCACCAGGGAAGCCCCTATTATCCTCATTTTTAAATAAGCAGCTGACATCACACAAAGAACTTCCCTGAGGTCATACCTCTGTTATGACCCCACAGCCTGTCTTCTTTCACAATTCCATGCTGCTTTCAAGGGAAAGACCTATGTCCACCCAACTGAATAGTGTAAAGCTTTGTTAGCAACCCAGTGAATCTGTTTGTTGCAGAATGCCAAGAGAATTCTTACTTTCATTGGATAATTGACTTTTTCTTGAATTATAAGAGCAGTTTCTTTAGTCCCTCGCTTTATTTAGTCTGCCTGGTAGCTAAATTCCTAACATAGTATCCTATTAATACACCTTGTCTCTCTTATCTACTAGTTTATACAAATATCTGTGTATGGCCGTATGCATAATTCCATGATAATATGAAAAAATGCATCCTATGAAAATCAAAAGATTCTCCCACAGCTGTAAAAATTCACACTGAAATACAAGCAAACTATAGACAAGTGTTGCTCAAGATACACAGGTAAAAGCTTAAATGGAAACATACAGTTGAAACAAGTGAAGAGGAAACTTTGTGCAGTGCAAGCACTTAATGCACATGTGAGGCACTGGAGATAGATTTGGGAAGAGTGGTGTTTGAAAGTGAGGAGGGGAAATTGTGGTTAGTAAGCAAGGGGCTGAATGCACTGCGAGGTTTCACAACATCTTAAGATGATAAGTAGTCCCTGTATTTGAATAGCTTTGGTATGGGCCACTTGCAAAAACATTCAATATTTCCCTTCTAAGATATAGTAAGCCAAAATATATATGTGGAAAGTTCACTAAGTCATTGGTAAATAATCCAGTGTTGACTTTTAATTTAGAAATAACTGGCCAAATTGATCCCAGCCTTCCCGACTACAATTTTCCCCCTGCAGAGTACATTGATTTGTATTACCTTTTTGTTTTCTCTCATTGTTTGTCTTTCTTTTTATTATTTTATTTTCCTACTAGTGTAATATATGACTGGGAATATTGAATTTTCATGATTTTATGTATTTCGAGCCCATAAATTCCCTTTTGTTGTCATCTTTCCAGATTGAGGCTTCATCTTTTTCTGTTCACATTATTAACATAATCGTTTTATTGATGTGTAACATACAGAAAAGTGCACAAATCCCAGCTGTACAGCATGATGAATTTTCACAAAATGACCACAGTGATGTCGTCAGCACCCAGATCCAGAAACAGAACATTGCTTAGCACCCCAGGAGCCCCCCTCATGCCCCTTTCCACAGTCATGCCTCCTCCCCGCCACCCCTGGCCACTGCCCCAGGAGAACCATCATTCTGCTTCCTAACACCAAGTATTAGTTTTGTCTGTTTTTAAATTTAATATTAGTGTAATCCTATAGAATTTTTGTTTGGTGTCCGACTTCTGTTGTTTAAAATTGTGTTTCTGAGATTCATTGCCTGAGTGATACTTAGATTATCCTAATCTGCAATACAGTATTTCGTCGTGTGCCTACCACAGTTTATCCATTTTACTATTGATAGACACTGAGTTGATTTCCAGTATGTGGCTGTTGTGAATAGTTCTGGTATGAGCATTCCAGTTCAGTTCACGTCTTCTGATGAATATATGCATGGATCTTTGCCGTGTATACACCGAGGAGTAAGATTTTGAGGTCTCCAGATCTGCAAATATTCAGCTTCAGCAAATACTGCCAAATAGCGCTATTTTACCCAAGTGATTGTACGAATTTACATTCCCGCAGCAGCGCATAAGAGTTATAGTTTCTCATCAAAACGTTGAATTGTCAGTCTTTTAAATTTTAGTTATTCTAGTGCTGTGGAATTTGAATTTGAATTTTTCTAATGATTAATGAGATTGAGCACTTTTTCATATGTCTGTTTGGCCATTTTAATATCCTCTTTTTTGAAGTACCTGTTAAAGTCTTTACTTATTTTCCTGTTGAGTCATCTATCTTTTTTATTGATTTGTGGGAATTCTTTGTATATTAGGTACAAATCCTTTGTCAGATACATGTTTTACTAATATATACTTTCTCAGTCTGTGACTTGCCTTTTCACTCTCTTTATGGTCCTTAATTTTAATGCAATACAGTTTATCAATTTTATTCCTTTATGGTTAATAATTTATACATCTTGTTTACAAAATCTTTGCGTATCCCAAGATCATGGAGGTACCTTCTTTTTTCTGAGAGCTTTAATGTGTAAGTTTTCACATTTAGATCTACAGTCAATCTGGAACTGGGGGAGGGGAGAGTATGATGTTAAATAAAAGTCAAGATTTGGTTTTCTGTTTGTCCATGTGGATGTCCAACTGAGGTGCTAGGTGACGTTACTTTCCTCCAAATTGAGTTACTCTATCTTCTGGTAGTTTGATAGAGTTGGGGAAGTTCACTTTAGTTGAATTAGGGCTGAGGTGATTTGAAACTCATCTGCCATTTTGTACAACTCCATCGACCTTAGTTTGCCCCTTCCCAACGGATGAACTCTACAAAGGTCTAACTGAGACTGTATCCCAAGACCCTTTCCTCTTTTCTTTCCTTGCTTCCATTTTTTATCAAAGTGTAATTTATATACAGTAAAATTTACTCTTTTTAGTATACAGTTCTGTAAGTTTTGACAATACAGATAGTTGTGTAACTTCCATCACAATTAAGATATTGATATATCAACTCCAGAATGGTTCTTCCTTCTTGAACTTTGAGTTTTCCCTACTTAGTTCCATGAGACTGCAGAAAACTCTGCTGTGCTTTTCAGCAACATTCTGCTTAGTTTCCTATTCTCTTATATACTCTTCTCCTTTCTACTTCAAGTGTTCACTCATGGAAAGAGCTTTGGAGTCAAACAAATCTGGGCTGCAATGTCAACTCTGCTACCTGTTAACTATGTAACAGTGAATCTGAATCCGTCTCCTTACTTTCAAATAGGACACTAAGAACAACTATTTTCACAGTTTTCTTTTTAATTAGATAACAGATATCAAGTACCTTGCACATAGTAGGTATTCAACAGATTATAGATATCATTATGTGATACATTATCCTTTCTCTCAGAGCTATAAAATATACTCATCTCTTAGAAATAATGGAGAAGAGGTAGGGTAGGTGGTCCCTGGAAAGCAGTACCTTTCTCTGGGAAACCCATTAGATGCTGAAAAGGGTGAACATGATTGAACTTATTTTATTCACAACCATAACAAGGTCATTCACAGATACTGAGACATATACAATACATTTTTTCCCTTAAAAGGCCATAGAATTCTACATAAACCATCTGAATTGGAGGGATCTTAAAAATCTATTCCAAATGCTTCATGTTACAGATGAAAAAATTGAGGGGCCAAGAGTGCTTAAATGACTTGGTCAAGGTCAATTCACTCATTAGTATTTACTTAAATTACCCAAATTCCCTGAGATCACATATTTATTCTCTTCTAAAATACTCCTAGCTCCCATATTCAGCTATAAATGCAAAACAGAGACAATTCACAAGAGACAATTATTAATGTTTTATTGTTACTGACACATTTTGACTAAAACCCATAGATCTATTTTTAAATATTTTATTTCAATTACCCCTACACAAGTTATGTGACTTCCTGCCAACTAAGACTGAAATAGCTTCTTACCATTCCTTTCCCATTCCAAGGATTATATCCTGTAGTGTTTCATTCTTCTATTATTAAGAAATATTCTGCCTTATCCTCCAATGCACAAGACTGAAAGGAACTCATGTAAACCCACAGAAGGCAGCTCTCTTCAGGTTTACCAAGTGAACAGGAGCACAGGGGGACCTCTATCGTTCTGGACACTGGATGTACAGGTGACCAGGTATATCCCTGGCACTCTGCCCTATGGGTAGGGACAGATTACCAGCACCTCTACCACCCTCATGCTTTCTGGCAAAGGTGGTACTTTGAGAATAATTTTTTGGTAAGTCCCTTTGTTCAGCACATCTTTCAGCATTGTGTGTTCTGCTAATACACAGATAAGCTTGAATCCCATATGGACTGAACAACTTGGAAGAGTTTCATGATCACAGAGCACACGGTCATCTCATAAAACCCTCTACCTCACACTAGGGTTCTCAAGGGCTCCTCCAGGAACACTCTTCACATGAGTGACTCTTTCTTAGAAATATATTTTCAGCCTAGATATCTCCTCTTCAGAGACACCATCCCTCACCATTCAGTGGCCCTCCAGTGGCCCTCTATCACATCACGCTCTTTTATTTACTCACTATTGGAAACATGTATGCTATCTGTACTTCATCAAAATGTAAGCTCCATGAAAGCAGAGTCCTTGCTCCTCCCTGTGTGTCCCATCCTGGCTTAGAGAACTCACTCAATGAATAAATGAATGTGGACATGTATCCTTCCCATACACCCATCAGGCTGGGTCAGCCCCTGGATTTGAATACTGGCTTCATTACTTACTAGCTGGGTGAATTTAGGCAAATGTCTTAAACACAACAAACTTCTCAGTGCTTCTCCTAAGTTAAGAACATGTATCTCACTAGGTTGTAGTAATAAATGAGATAGATGTGTGCAAGGAGCTTAGCACAGGGCCTGGCACTAAAAGCCCTTATTACACAGTAGTTATTAATATCTCCATAATGAGAGCAGGGCATGTTATAGAAGAGTCATGGGGGATTTTTTAGTATAAATATTCATGTTCAAATCAAAGGATCCTAGCTCGACTGTACAAGGCAAAATTATAAATTAATGAAAACCTGGTTCTTCTTGCTGACTCCATAAAGTTATTCATTTTTATAAAGGATCCCTAATTTAACCTTTGCAATAACTCCCTGTTATAATAAGTTATCATTTGAGACCCTCCCCTTTATCCAATGCCTTGGTGCCCATTTGAAAAATGGCATCTTTCTGTGAACGCTTGTGTTAAGTTTTTTTTTTTTTTTTTTGCGGTACGTGGGCCTCTCACTGCTGGGGCCCCTCCCGCCACGGAGCACAGGCTGCGGACGTGCAGGCTCAGCGGCCATGGCTCACGGGCCCAGCCACTCCGCGGCATGTGGGATCTTCCCGGACCTGGGCACAAACCCGTGTCCCCTGCATCGGCAGGCGGACTCTCAACCACCGCGCCACCAGGGAAGCCCTGGTAGGAATTTTAAAGTAGAATTGTCACCACTTTTTTCAAGTATGTACTGTCAATATTTTTCCATTTGTGTAACCTAGGAAGGGGCTAGTTTCTGTTTGTCATGCTACTGAATGGCTTTAGGTAGATGTTTCCTAAGGGTTTTAAGAAAATCCCTCCTCTTGGAGGACTAGAAAGCTTATTGAAAGGAGAGAAATTCCTCCTTCCTTTTTTATTACACCTTGATTCTCCCATAGTGAATGCTTTCATATAAAACCCAAATTTCCCCACATGCCTGAGAAGATAGTTCAATCAAAGGAGCAATAAATAGCACCTGGCTGTTTGCCACTGGCTGGGAAGGGGACTGCGGTAGGGAAACGGGCTCATTTACCTCACACCGTCCAGCTGTCTCTCCCAGCCCCTCTTCCTTCATCTCGGGTCATTCCTTTCCTAACTATGTCTGGTCTAGACTTAGCTTTGCCTGCAGAGAATTTCAGCAACTGCCTCTGAGCCAGGTCAGTCAGAATCTATGTGTTGGGTACTGAATAAAAAGCTTAAAGGGATCCAGTGAGTAATGGTTCGCCCAGGCATCTATTTGAAGTTGCAAGGTCGCTGACAGTAGAGAAAAATCTTAAAACAAGGAGTGAGAGCTTCATCACCTTTCTGTCCTTCCATTGTAAATCTGAAAATAGAAAGTATATCTGAAGACAAACTCTACACTTAGTCACTTTGCTATTCACTTTATGGTTTCTCTCAGAAGCCTTTTTATCTCTTTCTCACTAACAAGGTAGTTCATAAACATATGCAGAGACTCTACAGACCAAACAAAAAATTTTCCCCTGATCCCTGATTTCTTTATTTTTTCTTTATTCATTCCCAATTTTAAAAATAAAAACACTGAGGGAATTGGGACCAGGGAAAGGGAAACCAGGCAGATAAACACTGACTCTGCCAGAGGGTTTGAGGAAGGTACTGTGAATTCTTTTCCCTGCAAGTTTAAATCTCTTGGTTTGTTCGTTTACAATCCAGGCGAATAACTCCTTGCTTTCTTCTAGTCTATGCCTTAGTTGAAGCCTGAGAGTCAAGAATGGGAGGCCTGTGTGGGATAGGTACTATAATCTACATCAGCAACTGAATGTAGGGAACTTCTTTGAAGGTGCAAATTCCTGGGCACCTCTCTGGAGGTCATGTCATATTTTTTAAAACAGCTCTCCCAGAAGATTTTGATAGGTGGCCAGCCTAAGAACCTCTGTTCTAGGGGGACAGTACACCATAAGTGCCATGAAGCCAGGTACGATGGTTATTTGTTCATTGGCATATCCCCAATATGTTCCTGGCACATAGAGAGGAGCAGGGCTTGGAGCGGAGCCCTCTCACTTGACCCTCACATGTGCCCAGGGCTCAGTGATTTGGAAAAGAATGCTGCATCCTTATCTCAGTGACTCTCAACCTGGCAGCACTGTAGATTCACCAGGGACAGTTGAGAAACACATATGCCTGGGTCCCAGCCCCCCAGATCCTGATTAGGTTGAGCTAGGTACTCTAGATGCATGACAATACAACAGTTGTTTGGACGAGTGCATTTGGGGCAAGTAGGAAGAGGTGGTTGAGGTTGGTGGAGGGGAGCTGAAGATAGCCTGAGTGAGTGCTCAGGAATAAGGAAATGGATGGCACCTTGGCTTGCTGACCAATTTACAGGCCCTCAAGGTTCCCCAATCCCTAGTTTGCAAACCAGCCTTCGTCAGATGGATACAAACCATAGATAACATGCTAGGCAGGTTTTTGTTTTGTTTTTTACCTGTGAAAACTGAAATGAGAATCTAGGAATCCAGGATCAATTTCCAGCAGTGTGATTCCAAGCCAGTCCCTTAAACTCTATGAACTTCTATTTTCTTCCAATGCGAAATGGCAAAGGGTGGGGTGGGGGAAAGCAAGGTATGTTCTTAAGGTCCACTTGAGCCCATTATTCTACTAAATGAAAGGCAAACGTTAAAACCCAGAGTTGCATTTTCCATTAGCATCCCTTGTTACATCGTGTTGGGGCAGGTTTAGGGGTGTGATGGTGATTTACTGTCCCAGGTAATTATTTCTTTGGCCCTTCTTATATTTAATATTTATTGCTGTTTCAAGTGCAAGAGAGTTAACTCTAGATTATCTACCAATACTTTTCTATAATTATTTGTAATCCTCCAGAACCTCCTCTTCTACCTGTTAGCCAAGTTCCTGACAATCAACAGCAGAAAACTTTGGACAAATGTTCCAAAAAGACTTTGAGAGTCTGAGGCTTAGAAGGTTTTGAGCGTGAGCTTAGAGAAGGCAGTGTCTCTGACTATGTTCTGAAGCCTGTTGTCTTTGATCGTTGGCATTGGTAGTACTCCCTGCTTTGTACTAACTATACCACCTTCTCCCCTCCATTATTTAGAAGAATTCAGGGACTGACTCTGTAATAATTGTATTTGTTTTCTTTAAAATGCAAATGCACAATATCTATTTATATCTGTGCTTTATTTCCCCTTTACGGTCCTAACCAACAACAGTACCTGAGGAAGAAATTGTATTTTAAAATATGTAGTTCCGCGTTAACTAAAATGTATTCCACTTATGTTTCCTTCCTCCTTTTATACCAGGTATCATTAAAAAGTTTCAAGATCATCCAATCGAATTCATAGGGATTGGTGATCAACCAGAGGTTCACAGGTGGACATCTGATTGCTTAGCTGTGAGTAGAGTTTATGTGCTCTTACTGGGGAGGGGCTCTGATCTTAGCAGTTACATGGCCTCTCCGCCTGATTTTCTAAATTCTTACACCTAAAGATGCATTGTGCAGAACCAAGCTTTCCGCTATGCTCCTCAGAGTTTACTTACCAAGTAATCCAACAAGTTTGGAAGGAATTGTTTTCCTGCTTTGTAATCTGATTTTTTGCTTTATTTTAAATTTTTTCCTGCATATATAATGTCTTAAGCAAAACTGTCCCCAATCAATAATGAAGTTCTCACTTCCCAAGAAGAATGTTGCTGACTTGAGAGAATAGAGAGATGATGAGTCAGTCTTCAGGGTGAGGAAGCTCACCTTTGAACAGACACCGATGATTTCAGGAGGAAATACCCCTCACTCTCAGCAAATCCTGCCTACCTGGGAGAACTTCCACCAGCAGAAGGTCTACCTGGGGAACAGAAAGAGGGGATTTCAGAAGGTAGATGGAGAAGCTAAAGGAAACTTCACTCATTCGCAATTTTTCCGAGGTTGGCTCTAGTAGGGAGAAAAGTTTTGCTATGGCTGCCGTAGCAAAATACCACAGACTGGGTATATAGCAGATTTATTTTCTCACAGTTCTGGAGGCTGGAAGTTCAAGATCAAGGTGTCAGCAGGTTTGGTTTCTTCTAAGGCCTCTCTTCTTGGTCATCTTTTCCTGTGTCTTCACATGGGCATCCCACTGCCAGCACACATGTTTGGTGCCTCTCTCTCTCTCTCCAACATTTCCTGTTCTTAGAAGGGCAACAATCATATCAGACTAAGACCTACCCTAATGACTTCATCTTAACTTCATCACCTCTTTAATGATCTGGTCTTCAAATTTAGTTATATTCTAAGGTACTAGGGGTTAGGACTTCAACATATGCATTTGGGGGGAACACAATTCAGTCCATAATACCCCATCATCTTTTTTTCTCAGTATGCTGATTTTTAGTTTGTTGCACATGGACTGTTCTCCGATTCTCCTCTCCTGAACTCCCTTAGCATTTATATCACTCTTAAAATATTTGGTTTTCCTACAGTGTGTTGTAGCCCTTTGTGCACATCTCTCATTTCCCTATTACATTATATAATTTTTGAAGTTGAAGAGTGTGCCTTTTACATCTTTGGCAGCACTAGAGGAGGCTTTGTAAATGGTAAGCATTTAATAGTACTTATTAAATGACTGAATGAATACATGAATGGATAGATGAGAAGATGCAGTCTCTGAATCTATAATTTATTTGCTTTAAGACTACCTCCAAATGATGATTATTAGTGGTGCATTCTCCTCACTTGCTGCCTGCCCCCCGGCCCCCCAGAGGTGGAAATAAGTCAGAGCTGGAGAGAGGGACTGAAAGAAAGATATGATTAACTGATGGCAGGAGACTTACCTCGCTCCTCAAAGAGTTAGGAGACAGTAAATAGCATGAACCTGCTCCACATACAGTCACTCTTCTGTGAGAACACTGTTTGGGGAGCCAAGAGGGAAGGACAAGGAGTTTAGATTGGGACTTGCTAATTTAAGGGCCTGTGAGACAGCCAAGGGTGTGTGTCTAGAAAACAAGGGATATGCAAGTCTGAAGCCCAGGTGAGAACTAGAGATAGAGATTTTCACAGTCATAACCTATACATAGGAATTAAAACCGTGAGAGTGGATGACGCCACCCAGAAAGATTGTGGAGGGAGAGGAGCAGTGGTTTAAAAATGCACCAGAAATTTCATGTAGAAAGTTTTCCTGCTAAATAACAGGAGAGGAACCCTCCCAAGAGGAAGAAATCTAAATGCTACTTCTAATGAGGGTTTGTAAGAACATGTGTATTAGCTAATGTGGATATCTATCTATTTCTCTCTCCACTTATTCCTTTGGTCCTATTTTATTCCTCCTTCTGTCCTCTCCTTTAGGGGCTATGCTCCAAACCATTCCTGTGGGGCTTGCCCTACCCAGCTTTGCTCCCCTCTAGCTAACTTCACGCATGAGCATGTGTTTGACTCCCCAGCTGCATGCCCAGGGATGTCATACATCAACACTTTCCTTTAGGACCATTTTCTTCATCACAGTCAGAGCTGATCAGACTGCACAGTGGGGGAACCCCAGTATTAGACTCCTTAATGTCCAAAGAGACAGAAGGCCGGTCCTTTTTAGGGTCAGGAGGCTGGGACTCCGTTGCCATGGAACATCATCTCGTCCAGACAGTCAGTAAAGGACTTAGTCGGGGGGAGCGTACCTCCTTTGCACTGAACGCCCTCCTTAGTCCATTGTTCCCTGCTGGTCACCCCATACCTCCTGTGCCCTCAAGAAGGCATTGGTGGTATTTTCGTGTTTCATGCCCAGGCCAGAATGGGGGCTAATGAGGCATGGAGGGCCAGTCCATGAGTTGTGGTGGCCATAACAAACTTCTCCTCTCTGGGCCCCACTATCAAATATCATTTCTAATCGGGCCATGTTTACCCCAGCACTGAATTTCCCAATTTTTTCCTGCTGAGTTTGATGCAAACAAAATGGGGAAAGCTATTCATTCATTTCTCTTTTATTTTCTAAAGTGTCATTTCTTTTCCTTGCTTGTTTTTCTTTCTCCATTGGTTCTCTTTCTTTAGCAGAAACCCTTGATCTTTCTTTGGATTGTCTGATTATTAGCGGAAGAGGCCATCAGAGGCCTGTAAGTTTCCTCCTCCTCTGCATACTCCCTTCCATTTCTTAAAAATGAACTTTGAGATATCAGATTTTTTCAAGTACCCCTCACTTCCATACTTTCCTCTTGATATTCTTCAAGTTGCCAGGAAAAAGATGCCATTTTTCGCTCAGTTACCTAAAATGCCAATGACACCTGTGTCAGTGATTTTTACATAAATTGCTGTTTGTATAAAATGAGAAAGGAGAAATTCTGAAGTCAAGAGAAAACAGCGCTGCAATCCATGAATGGCCTAGTGAGGTGTTCCAAGTGAATGGTGGCCAGTGGCCAGCAGAGGTGCCTCCCGACTGTGTTTCATTAATTTCAGTCAGCCATAGAATTTGGAGAGAAAGATAATTTTCCTATGAGCATGTAAAAGAAGTGCTTTGAGTTGTAAGGACCTAGCAGGCTTTGCCCTGTTTTAGAACAGTATAAATGGGTGTTTTTATAACCACTGTGGGCCAATATTTTTGGAGTCAGTGGAAGCTCCAGATAGAATGGAAAGAGAAGGGTTTTTTCTCTTCCTCTTTTCTTGAGTTTTGCAGAGCAATCCTCCCTGGACACCCTTGACAAAGTGTTCGGTCTCTTGTTTAGTTCAATGTGCCCATACTTGTTATAGCAGGATCTGAAGGGGGTCTTTCTTACACTAATAGTCTTTTCTACAGATTTCTGGTAGTGACTGTAGAATGAGGCTCATATGTGAAAAGATCTTGAATCCGCCTCATCTCACCCTGAGAAGACTGCTCTCAGGTCCTTGTCATGGGGTATAAAGAGGAAAATACACCGTGAGCCCAAGTGTGGTTAGGAATTGAGGGGACACAAGGAACATGGATTCTCATGGTCTTCCCAATTCTGGAAACTTTCATGATAAGGAAGGTAAGAGGACATTCCAGCATCACCACGTGCAGATTTTGTAATTTTGGCCAAGTGATGGTGTTTCCTTGGCCAGGGAATTGCACCTGGCGTTAAGGCCTTAACTGCACCATGGAGAACACCTTCCTGCCTAGCACAGCTATTGATGGAAAGAGGTTGTGTCAGGGTGGGCAAGCCAAGATCAGGGCACAGATAGCAGGGAGAAAAACCAACAGTGGTGCCAGGAGCTCTTGTC
This sequence comes from Orcinus orca, assembly GCF_937001465.1. NCBI lineage: Eukaryota > Metazoa > Chordata > Mammalia > Artiodactyla > Delphinidae > Orcinus > Orcinus orca. The sequence goes on along the minus strand of NC_064567.1, from coordinate 17,952,913 downwards.
TAGAACTCCTTTCCAGACTTTGATTTCAAAAAGCATGAGTGAGTACGCAGTAAAGAGGAAGAACTGATCCTGCTAATTAGCATTCAAACAAAACTATCAAAAGCCTGAGGTTCTAACTGTGACACGGTTTGTACAGTTCAAGGACACAGACTCAGCTACGTCCAAACTTTGCTTTGGGATGTTCAACAAAACAAAGCTGTAAACATCTTGCACTAGTCCACGCAGCAGTCCTCCAATAGGATTTAAAGGCTCAATCTGGGGGGAAAAGACTGAGACGTTTTCCTTCCTACTATTCTCTGTATCCCAAATCCAACTTAATGCCAAATTAAATCTAGGTTTTTTTTTTAAATCGACTTTTACTGGAGGAAAAGGCAGAGCTGCATTCCCTGAAACAGATATTTTAAGGCCCAACTTATTATTTGGGGGTTTTTCTCCTTCTTTTTGCTAATTCAAAACAAAATGTCTATCATTCATGCTAACACCAGCCTTTAAGAGCTGGAGACAAATGGAGTCTGAATATTCACGCCAGCATGGTACAAATGAGCTGTGATTTCAGGATACTGGCTGTTTCTCTGACGGGGGAAAAGAGCGGTTGACTAGTTTAATATCTTTGGCTGAAAACGCTTTGTTCAAGAGGGATGGAGACGGCCAACATTAATATCGAGTCCTGTTATTTAATGACCAAGAATGACATACTGTGGAATGGGGCATCCTGAGTTTGGGGAAAAGTGTGTTTATCATATCCAGAGGATGCAGAGAAGGAGTGAATACGAACATGTGGTGGTCCTGATGGAAGGAGCTCTTCTAAAAGCATTTTCTCCAAGTTCTTCAAAGAATTCCTCCAATAAGTGTATTATACCCATGATTGTGAATCTGATTCCATCACAGACTCACAAGATTTATAAACATAAAGACATTTGTTATAATGAGAGACTCTGGGGACATATCTTCTGCCTCCCCCAGATTGCTGGCTAATGGTTTAGAAGTAAAACGTGCGGTTGTTAAGTTGGGGTTGATGGAGAGGCTTGTGACCCCTTTAGCACCATCTGTCCTTTCTCTTGTTCCTCAAACACACATATTCAGGTCACTTATTAATTTATTCACTCTACAGCTATATATTGAATTGGAACTTCTCCATCCAGGGCTGTATTAGATCTGGGCTGCATTAACAATTCTGGTGTTCCTCCATTCCTTCCTATAAAATGGACTCTTTTTTTTTTTTTTTTTATTCAATGCAATGAAAATTTAGTGACTCAGATAATATATTCATTGACGTAAATTGTGATTTCTGATACTTTATTTTTCATTGTCCTCATCTTGACAAAGAGTCATAATATTTTACATTTCTCTGCCCTCTCATCCACCCATCATTCTAATTATGTGGTTTATAGGCAAAGCACTGCAGTGTTTTGTAATTCTACTTTTCTGAAAATCTTTTTGAAGAATGATGCTTAATCGCTCCCTTCCTTATTGGTTTCCTAAATTCTGGTTTTCATGAAGAACTTTTTAGGGGGTGAACGTAACTGTAGTATCAAAATAATTGAAAATTAAGAGCAAAGTAAGGGTTTGTGGCATTTTTATTGGAATGCTCATAAGAATCAAAGGTGAGAGACCCAAGGAGAGTCACCATGAAACCAGTGGCCCTTAAGCCACAGGGCCCCTCACTTGAACAGACCTCTGCCACACCCCTGCCTAATTTTTTACATTTAACATTGCATTCTCTTTCTTAAAGGCCTCCCAAGTAATTTTCAGGTCCTACAATATCTGAGTCTGCCCTAAGATTGACACAAACATATAATCTTGGATGATTTTGCTTCCTGTCTAAAACTAATTAAATGAAAAAGCAAAGAAATAGTCAAAGTGTGAAGTGATGTAATTTATTTTTTTAAGGTTTTAGGACAAATTCAGCTTATTTTCTAAAGTGAACCTCGCTTAAATGAAATAATAGATCAGTTTGCCAAAGCCCAAATGAATATAAACAGGAGATTGATTTTTATTTCACTAATAAACGTCAAATATGGACTCACCCTAACATCAAGCAAGCCAGATCCTCCTGGCAGGAAACAGCTTCTAGTCAGGGGCATTTGTAGAGGAGCATAGATCCTTCAGGGAGTCACATGATCATTTCATCAACGGGGTTCTCGCCATAAGCTACCTCGTAAATATTATGCATTTACAGGTCTTGTGAGACGTAGCATAGGTTTGTGATTAAAAGCACAGACTCTAGGGCTAGGCTGCCTGGATGTAAATCCTAGCTCTACTATTTGCTAGCTCTGTGACCTTGGGCAAATGACACACCTGCTCTGGGCCTTAGTCTTTCTATCTGTAAACTGGAGACAATAAGGATTGTTATAAAGATTTAAACTGATATTTATAAAGTTCTTAGAACTGTGCTGGGTACGTAGTGCGTGCTCTATAACCATTGGCTAACTAAATAAGCTCCATCTAGAGTGCACTAATATGAACTCACTTGTAAGTTTATTCTTGTAAGTCCTCACAGCGCCTAGCCTGACACATGATAGCCATTAAGGAAGGACTGTATAAATCAGGGGTCACAAACCAGCAGCCTGAGGCCCACACTGACCTGCAAATGTGCTTCCTTTGCCCAGCATGGTTTTCTTAAAATTTTGAATTTGAATTCTTTTAGGGATGCATGCATCCTCCATTTCTCCGTAGGCCACCACTCCCCAAGTTTGTCATCCCTGGTGTAAATGAGTGAACACGTAATACACGAGCACTGCTACAGTTAGCAGCAGCTTTATGGCTCATTGGAGTAGGCAGGTGGAACCAATGAGCCATTTCCACTCCCTGAGGCCCTACCTGATTAGTCTACCCATTCCTATTTATATACTAGATGTCACAGAACAGAAATAGAAAATGGGATAATTTGAATAAGTACCTTCATGAAGCAGAGATGTGCACTGCCTAATATCACAAGATCATTTTCATCACGGACGGAGTTAACAAAGGCAATGTCAGCCATGGCCAGCTAGGTTATGCTGGGGTCAGGGACAACTCAAAATTTCAGTGACTTAAACAACAAAGGTTGGTCACACATGCTTTCTCTGTAACCCTGGATAGGCTGGAGTCTCTGGTCCACATCATTGCCATCCTTACTTGGGGACCCTGGCTGAGAGCTGCTATCTGGAAATATTGCTGGCTACCATGGTAGAGAGAAAAAAAGCTCTGACGGGTCTAATATCAACAATTAAATGGTCTGCCCCAGAAGTGACATGACACTTCTGCTCACGACTCATTGGCCAGAACTAGTCACTTGGCCCCAGCTGACCACAAGGAGGCCCAAAGTACAGTTCTGTAAGGTGCCCAGAAGGGGCAAAACAGGAACACGGGGCAAACAGCACTAATGGCCAGAGCTGTGGAATTTTGGAACTTGGGTTTTTAGGCCAGAAGCTTTTCAATAAGTTCAACTCAGCAGCCATTCCCATGCACCTATAAAGGCGGAGCAAAGCACCCGGCACTGTGAGGGGATGTAAGAGGAGATGGTTCAACTCAGCAGCCATTCCCATGCACCTATAAAGGCAGAGCGAAGCACCCGGCACTGTGAGGGGATGTAAGAGGAGATGGCAGACCCTGACATTAGGCAGCTTCACACTTGCTCAAGAGAAAGAGAGGTTATAAAGCATTTGAATAACAAAGTCATATAGTATTGACCGTCAAAAAGAGCAGTGCCAACAATGCTGCAGAAGTTGAAAGCGAGGATGATTCTGGAATAAAGATAGGACTGAGCTACACTCTAGAAGGATATATGGGATTTGCAGGAGGAGTGGAGGGCACTTCAGGTTACAGGAGAGAGGAAACAGGGACAGAGGCCCAGAGGCAGAAATACCAGCTGGATTGTAGCAGAACTAAGGAGTTGGCCTGGCTGTGAGTTGTGTTTGCACGTGAGTGTGAGTCAGGAGAGGCATTGGGTACAGTGGAGCCATTCCATGGAGGGCCTCCGAGGTCGACAGGAAGACAGGATGGTGGTGTGTGGGAGAAGATCATCCCTCCTCACTAACCCGCTTCGTAACCTAGGCACCTAAACCTTCCAGGCATCAGCTTATTCCCCAAACCAAGAGTCATGGATGCCCAACCTTCCCAGATCCCCAGGGCAGTCATTGAATGGAGACAGTAGTAAACCTCGGGTCGCTCCTGTTTCCAGTTTCAGGCATATTTGATCGCTCATCCTGCTAACAAAGAATATTCAAGTTCAAGTGAAACAGCCTCTCATTGCTGGGGTCAGTTCAGCCCTTTTGCTATGGAACATCTGTTTTTGAAATTCGGCTGAGACCCTGACTTAAATCTGATTAACTTAAAAAGCAGCAAGAGAACATCTTGTTTTCATGAATGTCCAGGGGCTGTGTGTCAACAAATTAAAGGTCTGTTTGCGGTATTCAAAGTAGAAAAGCTGGTCGTGAGATATTCTGCCACTGGAGTAAATTTATTACGGGCTGTTCATTTCTTGGAATCATGAACCAAAATTTGAAAAAACAAAGTGGACCAGCTACATTTAAATCAGCAAATTTCTGCTTGATGGCGGGTGAGAAACATGCTTTTGTTGTCAGAAGGTCACTGAGCTGGATGATTTCTAGAAAGATGCCCTCCACTTTAGCCGTGTGAAGTTAATATCTTAAGTGGCTTCCCTGTGTCTATATCAATTCCAGCAGATAGTATCTCATAGGTCATTATTTGTACATTACTTACACAGGATCTGGGGTTGGAGAGAAAGGGTGAGAATAGTTCACCATCCCTCAAACCTGACTAGCTACTTTACTCTTCATTCCCTTCTTTAGGACAGAAAAGTAGAGAAGAGTTCGATTTATCAGCACCTAGAAGAGCATGTGCCTGGCAAATAATAGATGTTGATATATATTTAATAAATACAAACTCCAGTCTCATACATTTATGTTCCCTTTATGAATGCATGTCTGTAGTGTATTAATATCATTCTTGTTTGAAAAAGCTATTACTGCTTATATCATATTTTAACCCAAAGAAAACCATTAGTCACTCCTGTAGTTCTCTCATAGCAGCTTGTATTTTTCGTTCCTAACCCTTGTCGCAGTTTGTATTTTATTTATTCATTGCCTGTCTCCACCATCAGACTATAAGCATGGTGAGGGCAGGGTAGTTGCATTCGCAACTTATTTGCTACACCCAGTAAGGTAGCAAATGGCACTTCATAAATGTTTGTTGAATGTTTTTATTGAAGTTATCATTGTGATGATGGTTGTAGAGCCTTTACCACTCTTGAATATATATGAATTTAAACACAGTGAAGAAGACATTAGGGCTTAAAATGCAGTTGAATGTGGAGAGGCTTTTTGTGTGATGACACACTCCCATTCATTTGGCCATACACTCTCTCTCTTTTTTTTTTAAACATCTTTATGGGAGTATAATTGCTTTACAATGGTGTGTTAATTTCTGCTGTATAACGAAGTGAATCAGCTATACATATACATATATCTCCTCCCTCTTGCATCTCCCTCCCCCCGTCCCTATCCCACCCCTCTAGGTGGTCACAAAGCACCGAGCTGATCTCCCTGTGCTGGGCAGCTGCTTCCCACTAGCTATCTATTTTACATTTGGTAGTGTATGCCACTCTCTCACTTTGTCCCAGCTTACCCTTCCCCCTCCCCATGTCCTCAAGTCCATTCTCTAGTAGGTCTGCATCTTTATTCCCATCTTGCCCCTAGGTTCTTCATGACCTTTTTTTTTTTTAGATTCCATATATATGTGTTAGCATACAATATTTGTTTTTCTCTTTCTGACTTACTTCACTCTGTATGACAGACTCTAGGTCCCATACACTCTCTTGAAGGTCATGGTGGGATGGGTTGGTCTAACCATCTCTATGTTCTCAACTGAAAGTTGTCAGCCCACATCTGCCATGTAGCTGGCCAAGATTAATGTCAAAAGTTTAGGATTTTTTTTTTTTCTCTCAAATAGTTAACTCATTCCTGGTAGAATTAAACCTATGACATTAGCCTTATTAGTAATAAATTTTGATCCAGCAAGCTACGTGGTAGAGGCAGTACAAGGATCTACAGTCAGAAAGATATTTCAGGTGTCTGATAGGCATATAACTTAATGTGCTTGTCTGGTGGTCACTGTTGACCTTTCTGATGGTCAAGCAAAATACCAACACTTTAGCTTGAGTGGGAGCAAAGTGGATTCACTTGCTCTATTTTGCTTTGGCTGCCTGTGTAGACAGCGTTGAAATGGGACTGACTTGTGGGTTCTAAAGAATCTCAAGAGAAATGCTCATTCATTTAGAAGAGGTGCAATTCCACATTACTTTCTTGCTTTGTATACTTGAAAACATTCCCAAAGAAACAAAGTTGGATGCAGCAAAAATAATGGGAGAAAAGAAAAATAATACTCTGAATTCTGAACAATTCTACTTTAATAGGTTGATCTGTCTGCCAGCTGGCCTCAGTGTTGACTACTTGTAATATATACTTTTGGTAGGCCGCAAGTAGTTCTTGGAACTGTTTATATTAGATTGCAGAAACTTAATTATTCTAAAATTGGCAGGACTCGCTTCGGTTACTTAATACAAAGTTGCTTAGTCATCTCTATACATGGTGTGGACAGCATTGTTTAAGTGTGAAAAATTGGGAAATGCAAATGTGCTCCAAAGAGATTACAGGTCAGGTAGAAAAATAAGAAGGTATAGTTGTTTCAAGATGCTTGGCAGGTGTTTGCCACATGTTTTAATTTGACAAGTTAGGTGACTGTTGAGTTGAAGTCCTTGATTACAAGTATTTTTCCATTTTCTTTGTGGATTTTGTCAGAAGTAAAAAGCTGCTGCTGCTGCTTGTTAAATCATATTCTAATCCTACATTTTGCAAAGTACATGTTTCCCAGCAAGTGTGTGAGGGACTCTAGAATCAACCATTGGAATAGCTTTTCTGTTTTCCAAAACAAACAAAGATGTCATTTCAAGCCGGTCATCACAAAGATCCTTCTTTTGAATCTTCTGATTTGAACACTTTTCTTACTGTACTTTAACTACTGCCTTCCAAGTGCAATACAGATTTATAGAGCTTCAGCAAGGAAAGAGGCAGGCAAAATGAGTTTCTTCCATGTATTTTAGAGTCTGAGGTGGCGCCAGAGGTCTCCAGTTTTTCCAGGAATGCCCATGGCAACCTCACACTCTTCCTGTGACCTGGGCAGGGGCTCCTAAGAGAGATGGTGAGAAAAGATAAAGGTCCTGTAGCCAATGGGTAGTGACACCAGGCCTGGGAGGGTAGGTTCCCAAGAAAACATCCAGAACAGGGCCTTATGTTTCTAATTACTGAGCATGGTTACAGAGTAAAATCAGGCAACACTTTTTTAGACTGATGGAAGCATTTAAATCAGCTCTGAATGTCAGTGTTTCCTAATTATGATGGAGGAGTGGCAAGGCATCTCCAAAGGCCTTGGAAATTTGGGGCGTTTCAGTTCAACCCTAATTCTCTTCTTTTCTTATTCAACATATGTCTTCTTTGTCCTTCTTTTTCTTTGAAGGTCCCAGAACAGACTGATTCCCTCAGTTACAAATATCTAATACCCCTCTTTCCTGAAACTAGAATGTCTTTCTAAGACAAGTTTCTTTTCCACTAGAAGAAAACAACTACAACTACAAATCACAGTATAAAATAGAGCTTCCTAGTGAACCACCATCCCCAAGGTTACTAAGAGCTCAACTGGAGGCATGGCCTTTTGATCATGTCTTAGCCAAGTTCATCTGTTTACCAATGAAATCCAAAAATAAGCAATGCCCCGGAATCCATTTTAATTCAAGTGTGAACTTAGTGCTGACTATAAGAAAAAATAGTCAAGAACTTTGAGGGATCACAAAAATGAGTAATAACCTCAAGGAGATTATAATCTTCTAGGGAAGACAGATACATACTTAGTCATTAAAATACCAGCTCCAATAATATAGGTATCAGTACAAACTCTTATCAGTGAGTACAAGGTTCAGAGATCCTGTAGTCTCATGCTAGTCTTAAGCAGGCCTGCACTATGAGCCATTTCTTACTTGAAGGAAAGTCCAGAAATTCCCAAACTAACAAATGGGTGAAACTACCATGTAAATGATTCATGTGAAAGGAAGGAGGAAGCAGTCTAGGCACTTTTCAATTTATTATTTAACTTCTTTGCAGAGTTACATGTTTAAATTGTGTATTATGTCCAAAGACATAAGGGATGATGTCCCTTGGTTTGGTTTCAAAGCTTATCGTCTTAGATTATTAACTCCCAGAAGATAGTCTCTAACTCGCTTCCTAATTCCAGAACACAATAAATGCATTTGATGATCATGATGAATAGATGTTTAGTAACTTACTAGGGAATAAATAGTCCCTGATCGTAATAGCATGTCCTCCATGTGCAAAAATGTTGCCAGTAACAGAGTACCTCTAAGACATACCTTTGAATCGTTCCCAGCAGTGTAAATGGATTTGCATCCTGCCGTCTAAACTCTGTCACCTTGCTAATGTCTTATATTAGCAGAATATCTGGCTAAGGCTCTGGATCATCTTGTTGATCACTAAATTGGAAATATTAGATGAAAAACCAATCACAAGGAGCAGAGTCATGGGTTGCTGATATTTTTATAGCCAAGTAGACCAGAAAGGCCAGAGTCATGCACAAGTAAAACTACTGTTATGTAAAATATAATGACCTCTGTACCATGTCTATAACTGGTACAGACCCATGGCCTCCGATCTTTTGTTCCAAATAAGCCACTCTTAGGCCTTGTTATGCAATTCGAAGTGTGATCTCTCCTCAGACAGTATCTCAGCTTCTTTTGCATTCACTGAGCATTCATTTCACTTTCTCAGTTGCAAGTGTGCTCAGAACAGCAAGATTGCAGATCCAAAAGACCCTCCATAGGAGAACAAAGAAGTTACTAATGAGAGGATTAAAAAAGCACATCCGTGCTTTGGAAGGCTGACCCTACCATACCCCTCATTGTATTCCATCTTCTGTAGGAGATTGTAAGGTCTTTGAAGACAGACACCATGTCTGACACATCTTCATGTCTCTGAACTGCATAACATTACTTTCCGTGGTAAAGTCATTTTGTATTAGGAGTTGGAAGGCTTCACAGGGGGGCTGTCCAATAGAGCTTTCTGTGATGACAAAAATGTTCTCTGCATGGTCTTGCATGGAAGCCACTAGACACATGTGGCCACAGAGCACTTGCAACGGGGCTGGTGAAGCGGAGGCACTGAATTTCTAATTTAATTTTGATTAATTTAAATTTAAACTGCCTCATGTGACAACTGACAACCATATTGGGCAGCACAGCCTTAGGATCTCAAAAAATATCTTTTCTCTACAGCCCTAAACAGATGGCTATTTCACCTCTACCTGACTATTTCCAGTAATAGGGGTTTACATTTTCTCAGCAGCCCTACCCATTGTCGAATAGTTCCATTGGGGTCAGGATCCCACCCTGATGTGACATCAGAATTAACCTCTGTTATCAGGCATGCACTTAGAAAGCACATTTATGAATTCTTTAAGCATAGCTATGCATTTATTTTCTTACCTGGGTGTAAGAAATTTCTTACAGATTGGTGTAGAATTTCTGTCTGTGGTAGGATTCGCTCCCACGCCTTTTGATGCTTTTTCTCTTCCTTAGGAACCAAGAGAGCAGCAGTGACCACATGCCTTTTCTGATTTGATATGTTCTGTGTCTTTCGGCCTAATTCTCCTGGAATTTGCCAAAGAAAAGAATTTCAGACTCTCGAAAAGGGTGCCAAAGGAACCGTGTTCCAAATTTTCACTTCTCTTGCTCTTCTAAGAAAACTTTTCAGGTTGGCTTAGAGATTGGCCTAAATATCAATCCTGCTTTTCCACTGATTGGTCATGGTTAAGGAACTGATACCAAAGCCCTATTTGTCTCAGTCTCCTTTCTTTAAATAGAGGTGAATCTGCTTTTCTTACTTGGGAGGGTCAGTGATAGCCATGGGGTTTTGAACAACTTAAAGTGTTCCAAATGGGTGGTAACACTTGGAGATGACACATAAAATCCCTAAGTGTGTGGTCTTCCCCAGTGTGGAAACCAGTGTAGACAAACACCATTCCTTCACAAATCTAACATGCCCAGTACCTGCTCCTCCTAAGGTGGAAGAGAGGCCACAAAGACATTGACTTTTGTTACATTAAGTCTTTCCATTCTCCTGTTTGGCAAATGGAGAAATACAAGTAGAGAGAAAGTAATGATAAAAGACTGAGCAGGGGAGGAAAGAAAGAACAAGCCATAACCTGTTAACCTGCTCTCAGTAGGGCGTTGAGTTCTAGATTCCAGTGATGAGAGAAAAGAAACAACTTGAGAAGGCAGAGCTCCTCAGGTTGATCCCATTCATTCTTATTTCTGTGTTGCTGGTCTTGACACATGTGTCTCGGTGATTGCATTTTTTTTAAGTAGCACAGATTTTTGGAACAAAGTGGCGAAGGTTGAGCTAAAGTTAAGTCCAAATGGTATGTTAGAATCCATGTGTTTATTTGGTTTTTGATTCCCAAATGAACAATTTAGCTGAGAAAAGAGCAAAGCAGGTTGATAAATTGATTTTTTTTTGAAAAAGACAAAAGTTCATTTTCTATAGTCAGAAAGAAAACACTGCCAGATTTACTGCCACTACTGCAAATGTGGGTTTATATAACTTTTGAGATTCATATATAGTCTATTACCAAGGTCTTTAATTAACTTTGTAAACACTGATCAGTCAGTAAAGTACAGAGATGAATCAGCTTGAGTTACATTTTCCACTCTCAGAATGGTAAAATCGAGAATAAAAATCCAACGGTTCAAATCAGCTGCAATTCCTGAGTGCCTGCTATGTCACAAGAGTGAAAAGATTTTTTAAAAGACTATATCTATTCATAAGATACAGAATCTTAAGAATGAAAGCATGTGGAAAGTAAAATCTAGGTAACATATTTAAGTAGTAGTTAGAACAACTAATAAGCAGTGGCAAGGCAGTAGGTTATTAATTACCAAAATGGATGATGGATATTCAAGTAGTGAGATATCACTACCAAACTAGAGTCCTCAGGAAAGGCATGAAGGCAGTGAAATCTGAGCCAGAAATGCACAACTGAATAGAATATGGACAATGAAGAGGATAGGGGCTCTCACTCCAGATGGATGGAATGGTATGAATAAAGGAGCAGAGGTAGAAAATTATATGACACATTTGAGAGGTAATAAAATAATTTTATCTGGGGCGCCATGGGATGATCAGCTTGAAAGGAAGGTTAATGCTTTCTAAATCAGAAAATTAGAAGAGAAGGCACAGAGGTATCCAAACATTCAAATGTGGAAAGAAGGAAACATGTATATCCCATGTGTGATGAATCCATCTTTGCTGGATTGGAGAGCAGATACAGAACCGTAGTATTACATGGAGTAGGATGGAACCTTGGACGTTATCTGTCCAACCACTTCATTTTACAGAGAAGAAAGGCTCAGAGAGGGTCATCCTGTGTCTCCTAAGTCTGAATCCAGGTCACTGTTTGTGGAGTGGGCAATTTAAGGATTGAGGTGAGTGAAGATAATTTGAAGAGCAGAGGTGGAGAATCTGCTGGCATGTGTTATACGCAGAAATCACCCGGTACATACAGGATGAAGAGAGGCATCACTGAGTTGCAGTGATGGCCCAACTGAAGTTAACATAAACCTTTAGGATAGACAAAACATGGTCCCTGACTTTCTCCCACAAAGCCTTGAATCTCAAGAACAAAAAACAGAAAGCAAATGATGGGTGTGATCCAAGGTCGAAGATGGCTATGATCTGCTTGGTGGAAGTTTAAAAGAGCAAGAAAGTCTGAAATAAAAGTTCCTGGAAGGCAGGAACCTTTTCAGTCTTCTTCACCATTATATCTCCAGTGCCTAGAGAGAACCTGGCACATAGTAAATGCTCATCGAAAATTGATGGTATAAATGTTTTTGTGGGGGGCTTCATGGAAGTAGTTGGACCATGTAATTTTACAGTGGGTATACAATGATAACTAGTCAAACGGGGATCTAATAACAGTTATCAGTGTTGAAAGACTAGAGTTCCTTGCAATAACAGAGAAATTCTTATGCTGGAGATGAGGGCACAGTGGATAAGAGGAGGAAAGTATAAAATGAAGAAGCACTAAAATTTCAAAGAAAAGTATGCAATGAAGCGGTCCAGATATGATCATCCTAGTTTAAGAATCTTACAAGAAGTAACAATAAAATAACAGAAGTTTAATAAACATTTGCAAGGTTTAATTTAGTTATCTCCCAGACATGATAATTCTCTGAACTAAACCAAATAGGTTTGAAATTGAAGAGGATTGAATAATTTTTAAGATCACTTCTTACCTGAGTTTAAATGATCCAATGAATTAAACTGGAGATCACTGACAGTAGCCTTCTCAGAATTTCTCAGTAGGAGGTGGGGGAGGGAGGCACCCTTACCTACTTCCTGAAAGGGAAAACAATTCCTAGAGGGGAATAGTGGGTTAGTTCAAGAATATTATTGTGGTTAAGAGCACACACTTTGAAATTCTTTAAAATGGGGATTATAATAGCTACCTCACAGATTTATTATAAAATAGATAGATAAAATAAGAACACATATTTTTAAATGGCCCAGCAGAGCTACCAAGCCACAAAATGACATGGAGGAAACTTAAATGCATATTGCTAAGTGAAAGAAACCAGTCTGAAAAGACTGCATGCTCTGTGATTCCAACTACACAACATTCTGGAAAAAGCAGAGCTATAGAAACAGTTTTAAAAAAGGCAATGGTTGCCAAGGGCTGGAGTGGGGGAGGGAGGAAAGGATGCCTCGAAGGAGAACAGGGACTGTTTAGGGCAGTGAAACTATTCTGTCTGTTGCTGTAATGGTGGATACGTGACATTTTGCGTTTAGCAAAACCCATAGAATGTACAATACAAAGTGTGAAACTTAATGTGATCCATGGACTTTAATTAATAATAATGTATTGATATTGGTTCATTAATTGTAACAAATGTACCACTGCAAGATTTTAATAATAGGCTGTATTAGTTTGCCAGGGCTGCTGTAACAAAGTACCACAAACTGGGTGGCTTAGAACAGAAACTTATTTTCTCACAGTTCCAGAGGCTAGAAATCAAAGTGTCAGCAGGGTCCCTCTGAAGACCCCAGGGAAGGGTCTGTTCAACAACTCTCCCCCAGCTTCTGGTAGCCTCCGGTGTTCCTGGCTCTCCATATTCTCATGGCATTCTCCCTGTGTTTCCACATTATCTTCCCTTTGTGTATATCTGTCTCTATGTCCAAATTTCCCCTTTTTATAAGGGCACCAGTCATACAGGATTAGGGCTATCCTAATAACCTCATCTTAACTTGACCACATTGCAAAGACACTATTTCTAAATAAGGTAACATTCTGAGGTGCTGGGGATTAGGACTTCAACATATCTTTTGGTGGGGAATACACATTTCAGTGCAAACACAGAAAAAGCTGGGCGGGGGTGAAGGAGAGGGAATATATGGGTACTCTGTACTTTATGTTCAATATTTCCTTAAACTTAAAACTAAGAAATAAACCCCATTAATTTTTTAAAATGGTTTAAAAAAATGCCTCAGCACATAGCACATATTCAATTAATGTCGGTTACTTTTGGAAGTTGCATTAACTTATTCAGGGTCCCTGACAGAATAGATTTTATTCTTGATGCATTCCAAGACCAATACTGGCACTGCCCTGAAATCCCAAGGACTTCCTCCAACCCATTCACCATTCAGTTTATGATGATTTGAAGATAGATAGAGCTTAGCTTTCTCTACAAATTTCTCCCGCCAATAACAGAGTACTGGCCTGCATGCCACCACTTCCTGCCTCGACTGTATTTACACCTGTGTGCGTGTGCGTGCCCACACATACATGCACATACACACATGCACACACAGACACACCCACACACACACATGCACACCCACATACACACCTAAGAGGGCTTCTTACCTGCCACCAACCCTGTCCCAAACAAAAGCAGAAACAGTAGGTCTCCTTATAACGTTGTCACAGAAAATAACTCTAGTGAGGGCCACATGCCCATAAAGGAAAAAGAAAAAAGCTTTGCAAATATAAAACATAGTAATAGTTAGAATTCTTGATTGAAAGATGCACATCAGAAATTAAACTCAATTTTTTTTAAGAATCCTAGATTGGATTTAATAAATAGATTTTAATTCCCAATAGAGGGAGGGAAAGGGAGAAGGAAAAAAAAAAGTATCAGAGAATGAGACAAATAAAAAGGGAAATGACAGAAGAAATATTGATAAATATCTCCCCCTCCCCCCAAAAGAAGCTGAGAGGGAAAAGTAGCAAGAAGGATAGGGAAGGGAGGAAGCTTCAGGATGTCCTGGCGTGGAGGTGAGACCCAGGAGGTCCACTCACGGCACCATTCAGCTGGGCCACGGGCTTGGTGGTGTCATTACCCAAAGGAAGGGCAGCGTGTTAAGTGATTTGAAGTCTCTAACATCGACTTATTACTTAGTTGCAGTAGCATAGGCATGCCCTATTTCAAGAAAATCTGATATTTGAGAACCCATATTGAAAAGACAGGTATATCAGAAGGTAATTGTTCAACTGCCTTTGTAAAGCGCCTCTCTTCCTTTGACAAAAGGAGTCACATCAGGGTTCTTTCAATAGCATGTCTACAATCACCCCAGCCCCAAAATTTGGGTTTTCATAAAACTTTTCAAGAACCCATCTGTCACATTCATTGGTACATACATCCCTTTGCCTGCGTTTCTCTTTCAGGCTACTCTGTCCACTTGTGACACTCGTGAGCTTTACTGTTTACGGAAGCTCTCTGCCTTGACATTTCATCACTTCGTTGATGGAGAGTTTGTTTCCTATCCAATGTTAGTGGAAGGAATTCAGCATTGACTGGGGGTCGGGGAAGAAATGAGAGATTACTAGCTGAGGCCATGGAAGCTGCTGCTCCCAAAAGAGGGGGAAAATCACTTACAATTCTCCCCAGACATGGCTTGCCTCACTTAGGAACAGTGCCAGAGAGGTTCAGAGAAGCTCTGTGATATAAAGGGTGTGAGGATTAAGGAAGACCTCTGCTCCATCCTGGTGTGAGACCAACAAAGAGCCATTTTCACAAGCACACACATCTTCCCACCCACAGACACAACACACACACCCCAGCAGAGAGTCATCCCACACCGCACGGTACACAGACGTGCTTTCTCTTCTGCCTCAGGTACACCTGCCACATGTCCACCAAGCAGAACCCAGAAAGGCACCGTCTGTGTAGATGCTTCATATAGCGCTCACTCCCTCTCTCCCTCCCCGTCAGTGCCTCACGTACACACTCAGCAGCATTCCATGAGTAGATAACTGGTTGGGTAGAGTTTCTTTTTTTTTTTTTTTTTTTTTTTTTTGCCGTACGCGGGCCCTCACTGCTGTGGCCTCTCCCGTTGCGGAGCACAGGCTCCGGACGCGCAGGCTCAGCGGCCATGGCTCACGGGCCCTGCTGCTCCGCGGCATGTGGGATCCTCCCGGACCGGGGCACGAACACGTGTCCCCTGCATTGGCAGGCGGACTCTCAACCACTGCGCCTCCAGGGAAGCCCGGGTAGCGTTTCTTTATGGTTGAGGAAAAAACACCCGAGTAAGTAATAAAAGCTGAGGAGTAGGAGGAGGGAACGGGGGGGGGGGGGGGCGGGGGAAGTTGCGTGGGTGGAGAGCCAGTGAGCGTGGCCGGCCACAGTGGCCACACGGTGTTAGTCAGCATCACCTCCCCTGAGTGCTCCAAGGTGCTGCTGGGCTCGGCCAGCCGTGTGCATCTTCGGCCTGCTTGCGGATATTCGTTTCACCGCTCATTGGCACCTGCACCAGAGGTACAGGCTGAGCAGCAGCTGCCACTGCTACCAAGCAGCCAGCATGACTCCTCGGCTTAATGAGGTTGGAGCGAGACCCAGAGGCTTAGAGGCTGCTCTTTAAGCTGCTTGGATAAATTAAGAAAAGTGAAATTGTTTGCTTATAGACAGACCTCTTTCTCCCATTTCTGTTTGCTGTTGCTATAGTTATTCCAGAAGTGGTTTATATACAACAAAAGACTTTACTGAAGAAAGGAACGAGAAGCCTTTGCTCTCACTGCACCCAGGGTTCAAGTCATCGAGGTTTGGTCCCACTGCCCCCAGGGCTGTCCTCATGCACCCTGCACTGCGCTCAGAACAGGAACCCACCCCAGGGAGACAAACAGCCTCTCAGGAGACCCTCAAATCACTTTTTTTTTTCATTCTGATAACTATGGAGAAATCAGACTAGAAAATAGAAAGAAATTTTTTCAGGGTTGATGGAATAATTTTTAAAAAAGGAAAACTGATTCTTTCCTTCATAACTAACAAAGTACTTGGAAAGTACTCTTTCTAAGAGTTAGATAGAAAAACACTGTAAAATAAAAAAACCCCAAATAAACACCCAAATTTGAATTTGTAAAGGATTTATAAGCAGTATAAATAATACCCTAGGGAATAAGAAGGGGGGAAACATTCAAACGTTGTATAATTCTGTTTTGGTTGGCTGAGATTTTATTTTTGTTTTTGTGGGTTTTTTAAGGGGAAAAATGCTTGAAAAATAAAAGAATCTGACAATTTAAGAAGGTTTCTTAACTAGGCTTCAAAGTCTAAGTTTTGCTTTTCATTCCCTCACACAAAGATGCCATTAGGGGATGGCTTCAGGTTTTGCACGTCTCCCTATTTTCTTACGCAGGGCAAATGGCTCGTCTCATGTGCACAGAAAGGGCTGGAAAATATTTTTTGTGATCTGAGTGCAGCAGAGAGTCTAGGATTCCAGAGGAAGTGGAGGCCTCCCGCTCCACACAGGAAACAATCTTCAAGCAGGCCTTAAATGCCAGATTCCAGGCCGAGTTTAACTAACCACTGACAGCTCTGTAAACAAAGCAAGGACAAAAAGAGCCCGCTTCCCCTTTTCTGGTAGTCATTTTGGGTTTGGGGGCTGCAGGGGAATTCTGGAATACTTGACTCCATGGCACAGAAACGCAGGAAAAGCGGAATCCTCAGTTGAAGAGCTGGAAAGGGAAGATCTTTCTGGGATTAAAACTATCACGGAGGAGGTAGGAAAGGATAAAATGGTTGCGTTACAAAGAGCTGCTACTTTTGAGCTCTGAAAACAGTTTGATCATATGTAACTGCTCTTAAAAATGCTGCTGCATTATGTTTATTCGTGGTATTACTGCTGTGGTCTTTATTATCATTCTGATATTAATATTCTTTTAGGATATGCAAATTGTGCCTGGATACTTATATTATTTCTTTCTTTTACTTTTCTCTTAGTTCCTACAGATTCCTTTTCTTGCCACTTTTCTTTTTTTTCACTTTTTCTCCTTTCCTCTTTCTTTGTTCACTTTTTTATAACTTTTGTCTGTAGTTCAGCAGGTTACAAAGAACAAAACCATTCAGTAGCTCTCAAGTGATCCCAGCAATATTTCAAGTCTTCAAACCTCTCTGTCT
Source organism: Orcinus orca (assembly GCF_937001465.1). Classification (NCBI taxonomy): domain Eukaryota; kingdom Metazoa; phylum Chordata; class Mammalia; order Artiodactyla; family Delphinidae; genus Orcinus; species Orcinus orca. The sequence goes on along the minus strand of NC_064567.1, from coordinate 17,935,398 downwards.
CCCCCCCCTTTTTTTTAAACTGTGATCCTGGAATTTTACTTATTTGTCTCTAATAGTTACATGAATGAGACTGAATTTAACACATAAAGGACAAGGCTTGGCTTGGGAGGCAGAAATTGATCACTGGCTACCTCACTCATCTTCTAAGGTGTTTTTCTTAAGAGTAAAGGAAAAGGGGATAAAAAAAATGGTGAAGGGCTGAGGCGACTCATGGGAAATAATCCTCCAACTCATCTATGATATTGATTCTACTTCTTCCCCTTTAGATCCAGATATTACCTGGTCTCCCTAAATCTGAACCCATACCATGGACGATTTTGAACGTCGCAGAGAACTTAGGAGGCAAAAGCGGGAAGAGATGCGTCTGGAAGCAGAAAGGTAAGGATCTGGGTTCAAAGGTATCTCTATTCTGTTATCCACAATATTGGTTTCAGGCCTCAAAGATCATCAGCCTCAAGGGCCGAATGTATTGCACACTGAACTGTTTGCGAAAGCAGTTATAGAAAATGTTCCTAACCGTTAAGACTCTAAGTTCTGCACAAACAAACATCAAGAGAAAGAGAGATTGGAGACGAAACAAATAGTTGCACTGAATCATTGTCTTTCATATTAGAATTTTTAAATGACAAAAGCAATGTATGGATAAAAGTTTTAAAAGCACTTACAATATTGAAATGACAAATATTGAATGTTGAAACCATTCTGGAAATGGAAGTCTTCACTCTAAAAGAATAAAGGCAATAAGACCCAGATGGATCTTATGACAAAGTTTTATTCTTATTAGAAAAGCCGCCAAATCCAGTAATTCACATATGATGGGTTAATAGCCAGTGGAGTGTGGTACTGTGGAGATTCTGAGTCTAGTTGGAAGCTGCTATGTTGTGTGAGGCCTCTGTTGTGGTGACTTACAAGGGCAGGTTGGGGAAATAAAGCAGTAACATGTGGGGCAAGGGGTATAAATGCATATTTTAAAATTTTAGGCCTCAGAGCAAAAGACAGTGGCATTTAATGTGACTTAACTCAGATGTTCTTTTGAGAAAGCAGAGTAGGCATTCACAGGAAGAAAAATGTTAAACAATGATCTTAAAAGCAAACCAATTTTGCCTCAGTAATTCCAGTGCACAAGTGAAAAGATGGTAGTAAGATGACCCCTTAGTGATCCTGCAGCAGAAAACTAGAAACTTACACTTACAAAAAATATATATATATTTTTTTTAATTTAAAAAAATTTTATTTATTTATTTTTGGCTGCGTTGGGTCTTCGTTGCTGCGCGTGGGCTTTCTCTAGTTGCGGCGAGTGGGGACTACTCCTTGTTGTGGTGTGCAGGCTTCTCATTGCAGTGGCTTCTCTTGTTGTGGAGCACGGGCTCTAGGCATGGGCTTCAGTAGTTGTGGCACACGGGCTCAGTAGTTGTGGTGCATGGGCTTAGCTGCTCCGCGGCATGTGGGATCTTCCCGGACGAGGGCTTGAAGCCGTATCCCCTGTATTGGCAGGCGGATTCTTAACCCCTAAGCCACCAGGGAAGCCCAACAAAAAGTATTTGAAGCATAGGATCTACCTATTGGTATGGAGAATTCAAAAGAAGAAGGTAAAATTACTGCCTTTGATTAACTTGGTCGGAGTAGGCTGCTATATGACACATGGTACCCTGAACAGTACCTGGGCTCTGTAGGTTCAAATCCCAACTGTCACTTATGAGCTGTGTGGCCACGCACAAGTGACTTCTTGCTACGCCACAGCTGCCTTATTTTTAAAATAGGCATAATATCTATGTAGCTTCTGTGGTTGTTGTGAAGATTATTGAACTTCATAAACGGCCTAGTCTAGTACCTGACACATAAATGGTATGCTACTATTTTTTTAACCATTATCATTAGCTAAACAAGTAAGAAACAACAGAGCAATATAGTCAGAACTAAAAGTTAATACCAAGAAAAGAAAAGGCAGTTATCATCCTGTGATGAAACCAGTCAGGAAAAGCTCCCTGGAAGTGGAGAGCCATAGAGGGAGTAACAATGGTGATGACAAAGAGTAAAAGGGGAGCCGTGTACAGGAGGGAGTAACATCTGCAAAACTCAGAGGTGGAAATAAGAATCCCGGTGCAAGAAACCTGTTAAGTGCTTAAGGAAGAATGAGTTAGACTCGTACATCTTGGGTGTTTCTATTTCATATAAAAGGTAACAGACAGAGACTTAGTGGGGGAGCTATGCGTACTGGGAAGCGTTATCTACAGTGGGCTAGAGTGTGGGCGTACTGGAAGAGTTAGTATTGAGCACACGGTGATGAGGACTGAGTCAGGGCAGCAGATATGGAAGTGAAGATCAAACATGAGCGTCTTTAGAGGGAGAATTAGCAAATCTTTCAGGAGATGGAGAAACTCAGACTGTCCCACAGAATGTAAGTCTGAGGAGCTGGAAAGGGAAACTGTGAAGTATTCCATTCTTGGGTGGGCATGGGGAGAGTGTTCAATTTCAGGTAGAAACCACATCCAATTGGAGATTTCCTCCAGGCATTGGGAGATAGAAATTGTCAATCTTTGTTCAAAAGGGGAGAAAAATTATTATTAGAGGAGTCAGTTTGGGCACACTCAGTGTGGCAGTGGTAGCACAAAAGCAGAAAATGGATGGTAGTGATAGTGGTGTGAAAGCAAGTGGAGAGAGAGAGTGAGAGGTCATAAAGACATAATGGAAACCGTCGAAGGAGACACAAACTCAGCGAGTGGGGAGAACCAGGGAGAGTATGGGGCGCCCATTGTTGAGCGTACATTGACGCCTTGTAGGTGGTGTCGGCCCACTGGAGCATACCTCTTATCCTTTCCAATGATGTGTTATGTGACCTCAGTTTCTCCTGAAAGTCTATAAATACTGTTCCCAACAAATGTTTATTCAGCATCAGCACTGTGCTAGGAACAGTGAGAAAAAATGGGGAAATATAAATAGACATAGTTTCTGTCTTTATGTCCCTCATGGTGTGCTAGAAAACCAAAGTATAGTGGGATCAGAAAACAGACCAGGCCAGAGTGTAGGGGCAGGCCTAACAGAATTGGGGCTTGGGGGACTCAGGAATAGGGACAGGAAATTGGGCATCAGGCTAGATCGGTATCTTCAGCTTCTTTGTTTGCTATGTGAATTGGGAAACAGGGACTCAACGTGAGAGGAATAATAGAACTAACCTACTGTGGTTATACTCATACTGTAATTACAGGGAATAAACTAGGTTCTTTTAGAACCAGGATTTTGCCTAAGAATTTTCCACACATCTACATGGTTCATTCCTTCCAGTTTTTTGTTTTGTGTGGGGGGATATGTCTCTCTTTAAAGTCAATCTTAAAAAAAAAATGTACCCAGTGAAGCTTAGTTAGGTACCCTTAATAACCTAAAATAAATTTATAATACACTTATTTAACTTACATTTCTGTCTGTATTAATCCTTTGGGGATATTGTATTTCATTTGATTCCTTTTCTTTCTTTTCTTTTTTTTTAAGAGAAATACTTAAGTACTTCCTTATATTTGTACTAAGTTCACCTTTTCATGTTTCAAGGTGAACACTTTAGTTCTGTTATTCTGGAATTTGTTAAGCAAGTCCATGTTCACCCTTTAGGATTTTGTAAAATCTGATCATTTATGGGAATAGTGAAGGTCAGGCTTTATGGTCCAGCCAACTTTGATGGGAAATTTCAGGGTGTGTACAGGAAACAGATGTCCAGAACCAGAAATTAAACGCCATCTAAAATTTTGGCTTTGATCTGAAGATAAAGGGCATATAAGACCCTGGGCAAGTCCCTCTTCCTTTAGCTTTAGAACTTGGCTTCTTCATCTGTGACAGGAGTGGGGGATTGGTGATAATTTTTATTTTCCTTTTGCTTTTAGTATTGTCTAATTTTTTACAATGATCATGTATTGCTTTATTTAAAAACAAATAAAACAATAAGGCAGATTTCCATTTTGAAAAATGAGATTCTGTGACCTTATGCCTAATACCTGGGGCCAAAATGGACTCTCCTTTGGATTTATGCAACTAAAAGAAAAAGCTCAGCCTTGGTCTGGAGTGGCCCCAAAGCTCAGAGCTGCAGGCTCATTCATTCAGTCACTCATTCAACAAAATTTTATTGGGCTTCTACTCTGCTTCAAACTTTATTTTGGGGCACCAAGGACAGAGAAGCAGAATGAGAGAATTGGGAAAAGCGTGCTTAATGCTTTTCAACCTGTATAAAAGCAACTACACTGTATCAAGCAGCTATACTTTTACATCCTTAAATGTAATATGTACTCTGATACTCACTGATAATTTTTAAAGATGGCTTATGCCCTTTGTATGTTGTACCCCTGCAGAGAGCATGGGGGAAATGGTAACACAGAGAAGAGACTGTTGACTTGTCCACTTCTTACCCACAAAGCCTTTCCAAATAAAAATACCCTGTTATTTTAATTAGTTGTTATTGAGTTTGACGAGCAGGTGCTGTTCTACTTTGCAATGATAAATAACTTAAAACCTGTACTCTCACCAGATGTTATAGCCACAAATTAAAATAAACTAGATTCTTACACATTTTATTCCTCAGAAATAGAGCTTTTAAAAAGATTATTGAAAAAGCTCACTGTACATTTTGGGCCATGCTAGCTTTCCTGGGTTTGGGACTGACAATCATTCACTGCATCACAGCTGCCTTGAGACTCTTGTGCACACACCTCATTCTAAGGGTTTGCAGTCCAGTCCATTTCACATCACCTAGCCCACCGTAACCTAGCCTGGGAACCTGCTTAAATCAAAAATATACTTCCCTTCTTTGTCCTGCTCTTCATCCTATGCATCTTTTATTCAGTCATCCAAAAAATGTATTGAATAGGTACAAGATAGTAAACTGAACCATAGGGATGAGTTCTCACCAGTCCAGGCAGTGTCCCAACAGGCACAAAGCTTATATCATAGATGAATTAGTAACTTTAGAGCCAACTTGACAAAAAGGGGAAGAAAAAAATTTCAGCAGGCAGAACGGATGGAGCAGGTAGTCAGTGAAAATCCTAAATGCTTTGTTTCTAGGCAAAAGAGACTATTTGTACACATCTCAAATTAAATTGTATTTCTGAATCAATTACTTATTTGAACAAACAAATAATTTGTTTTGCTGTCTATTATTCTTCACCTGTCTCATGGGAATACAAAATGAATGGGTATATTCAGCTTCCCTTTCTGTTTCTTTTATTTCAATCCCTTTCTACCTTTGTCTCTGTATTTCTTAGTGCATCTTAACGTGTTTTCCCCTGGTCCATGTGCATCTTCATCAACACTTGATACACTTGTTTCCATTCCAATCTCTTCCTGATCATCTACCCTGGATTATGCATGCATGTCCTTTTATATCATCGGGGAATACAACATTTTCAAAGGGGAAAATGTAGTGGAAAGGGATGCATTTTCAAAGAGGTCATATTCAGCTCTCTTCCTTTTCAACAAGTACCCCAAAAATGCTTTCTTTCTACACTTCTCAGAGGATACAGGAGCCTTAGGAAGGTGACCTTAGGAAGGTGAGAAGCAGGAATTTGCTGTTGAGTGAAGAGTTTTGAGGATGTGATTGGTAACAAGTTCTGAGGGAGGATCACACTGTCTCAGCAAGAAGAATTCACACCAATTCAAATTGAGCTCTTCTATTATATTTGGCCCAAAGGATTTTGAGCTTTGGTGTATCTGCTGAGAAACCTGCAGTGATGGTTTATCCATGAAGAGATCTTCAGTGAGACGTACTTTTCCCCACGTTGGGCTTGTTTTCACGAGCAGCTCTCTCACTTTTCAAGATGTGAACTCATTACATTCCCAGCTCCTGCTTTCCACACCCAAATGTAAGTTCCTCTTTCTGATCAGAAGAAAGGACCCTATTGTACAGTTGTTATCAGATTCAGAGGCTCATAGACATAAATAAAGGGAATGAAAGCACTCTTGCTGTTGTCATCGTTCATACATTTTTACGGGCCTCTGAAATATACTGAGGATTAGACATTTGAAAGTAAATATTTTTACTTCACTAAAAAAGCAAACAATTTTTTAAAGTCCTCTGAGTCTAAGTAGTTGCCTCCCAGGAGTCTATTACTGAAACTTTTTACATGATTTAACAGCATGGCCAATCAACGATTACACAAAAACACTTCTGTTTAAAATACTTAGCATTGTGACCTTGAAATTTCAAATCAAAATCTTTTCAAATGCAGTTTTTTGCTACTCTGTAATCAGAAAATTATTTTCCATTCGGAAGTTAAATAAAATATTCCTTGGAAACAGTCTAAATTATTAGAGGAGCTAAATTTGCTCAAAACTTCCCTTTAGGTCTCTCAGAAAATTCATCACTCCAGGGGGGCAAAAAAAAAAATGTTAGGATTTGCATCTACATTTCTACTTTTAAGTTAAAAGATTTTTTTCAAGTAATTCATTTGAAAGAGACTTAAAAATATTGCTGTAAGGTTTCTATGTTTATTTGATACTGTTTAGGGTCAGCCTAACTTGAACGGAGGGGCACTGAGAAAATGAGGTAGATAATCTTCACCTAAGGGATTTTTAATTATTTATTTGTGTCCAGCCACATGAAGAATCAATATATATACATATTCATATGCTCCCTCTCTTGTTCTCTCTCTCACTCTAAATAGACATTATTTATTACCTCTGTCAATTTATAAACGGTCAAATTATAAACAGTGGAAATGGCATATTTGGACCAATTTCCACTTACCTAACAATTCCTCTGGTCCTAAAAGTATCCCACTTTATGATGATCAGTAGAACATCAAGAGTCCAGGATCTACCCAATGTGACACTTGTTCAATAAAAATTAAAAATCTAGATTCTTAAGGACCTCACATGCTGACCCATAACTTCATTCTTTTTTATTTTTTTAACATCTTTATTGGGGTATAATTGCTTTACAATGGTGTGTTAGTTTCTGCTTTATAACAAAGTGAATCAGTTATACATATACATATGTTCCCATATCTCTTCCCTCTTGCGTCTCCCTCCCTCCCACCCTCCCTATCCCACCCCTCCAGGCGGTCACAAAGCACCGAGCCGATATCCCTGTGCCATGCGGCTGCTTCCCACTAGCTATCTACCTTACATTTGTTAATGTATATATGTCCATGCCTCTCTCTCGCCCTGTCACAGCCCACCCTTCCCCCTCCCCATATCCTCAAGTCCGTTCTTCAGTAGGTCTGTGTCTTTATTCCTGTCTTACCCCTAGGTTTAACTTCATTCTTAGCTGGAAAAAATGTGGCATATATATGAGTCAATACACTTATAGTTTAAAATGGTGCTGAATTTTTTTTTTACAGTCTGTATATGTGACTCATAATTTACCAGTCTTCGCTCACCTGGGGAGAGGCAGGACAATGTTGTAGTTAAGTATGTGGGTGATGAAGTGTGACAGACCTGAGTTCGAATCCTTACTTTGACAGCTACCAGTTGGGTAACCTCATTACAAATTACTTAAACATCTTGTGCTTCAATTTATTTATGTATAAAAATGGGGATAATTATTCTACCTCACAGAATCATTGTAACAATTAAGCTAACTGGGCTTCCCTGGTGGTGCAGTGGTTGAGAGTCCGCCTGCCGATGCAGGGGACACACGTTTGTGCCCCTGTCCGGGAAGATCCCACGTGCCACGGAGTGGCTGGGCCCGTGAGCCATGGCCGCTGAGCCTGCGCGTCCGGAGCCTGTGCTCCACAACAGCAGAGGCCACAACAGTGAGAGGCCTGTGTACCAAAAAAAAAAAAAAAAAAAAAAAGAATTAAGCTAACTAACTGATGTAGGGAAATTAACACAACTACAGGCACACAGTATATACTCAATAAATGTTAGATGTTATTATTAAAATCATATTAATGTTTTGGCAGGTCTTTGGTACAAAATAATATTTTACTGAATTTGAATTTTCATTCATCTGTCAGCTCAGTCATTATGATTTGTTGCATCCTTTCTGCAAAGCTTCTTTCCTATACTGACCTGAATATTTGCTAAGATGGTTCTATTAAAGTTGGGAAAGAAATAAAACTTGTAGTCACAAATAAGTCTACCACACAAATATAATTGCTATATGAGGATTTTAAAATCACATATTGTAGCTATGAAGTTAATTTTCTAATTCATTAATTATATGTCTTTATTTTAAATATAGCATATAAAACATAGCTTAGAATTTTACCTAAAAAGTTCAATTCAGCAAAAATAGTTCTCAAGTAGAAAAAAGTTTCAGCCAAATTTTCCATCCAGTGTTAGACAGGAAAAAGAACCAAGTGATGCTTGGTTTAGCATCAGCCAAGTGCCAGGCTAGGTGATGCACTTTACATACCTTATGTCATTTAATTATCAGAACAACCCTATGACCTTATCTTAGTCTGTTCATGCTGTTATAACAGAACACCATAGATTGGGTGGCTTATAAACAATAGAAATTTATTTCTCACAGTTCTGGAGGCTGAAAAGTCCAAGATCAAGGCACCAGCAGATTCAGTATCTGGTGAGGGTCCACTTCCTGGTTCATAGACAGCTGTCTTCTTGCAGTGTCCTCACATGGCAGAAACAGTGAGGGAACTCTCTGGGTCTGTTTTAAAAAGGGCACTTATCTCATTCATGAGGGTTCCACCTTCATGACCTAATTACCTCTCAGTGTCCTCAACTCTAAATACCATCACATTGGGGATTAGGTTTCAACATATGAATTTACCGCTGGGGGGACCCATTCAGTCTATAGCAGACCTGGATATTATTATCCCTGTTTTGTAGTTGAGGAAACTGTAGGTCTGAAAGGTTAAGTTCCATGTCCAACTTCATACAGCTGTGGAGTACAATCCGGTTCTGCCTGCCCCAAATCTCAAAACCTTTTCCCTGTAACAAATTGATCAATAGAATTTTTCATGTTTCAACTGGTTATCTTGGCTGAAGGTCCATTGTCTCTACAATGCCAAAATAACTCCCTAAGATGGGGAGAAACCATTCAAAGCAGTTATGTGGCAACAGACAAAATGAGGCTATTGGACTTAATTGAACTGTTCTTTATGCTTATTCAGGTAAATTGCTTACATGTGTAGACAAAGTCATTGTTTTGTTTGCCCTCAAAAAATCTCCCTTGTTATTCCCATTTCACAGGAAAATAGAAACAGAGGAGATCAAGTTTTCTCCCTGAAGCCAAAGGAGGCTGTTGGCATAACCCCTCTTGACTTTTCTCTGGATTTTTTTCAATAAGATTGTATTCACCATTAGAACAGGGACTTAGTCACATCATCACTCATGAAATCTTAAGGCTGTCACTAACCTTATAGATATTCTGCTGTAGTGGAATGTTACTTTTCCATTTTTGGACCACACACTACTTTGAGCCTCTGATGAAAGCTGTAGACGCTCCTCCAAGAAAAATGTACATATGCACCCACAAAACTTGGCACTTTCTTTCAGTGGCGTCATGGACCTCCATCCACAGACCTCCACGGGGCCCATGAACACCGGGCCAAGAATCCCTGATCTACTGAATTTTAAAAGTTCGTTTTACATATGAAGAGACTTAAGTCTAGGGATGCTGACCTCCTCAAGATCACCCTGCTAAGCTGAGGCAGAGCCTGCTGGCACAGTGTAGACCCCTGAATAAATGGAGTTGTCTGTAGAAAATTCTATGGCTATTGATTAGGAAAGTAGAGCATGTTTTGGGGAAAATAGTGTATACTGCACTGTATTGCATGCAGGGTGTTTTTTATTTAAAAAACGTTTTATGGATAATATTACAAAATAAAAGGAGACTTGGTCAGATCACTTCCTGGTGAGTAAGATGAAAAGCAAAGAAAGATAAGTAGATATACAGAATGAAAACCGTTAATTGTTAGGAACTAGGAATCGAACTTTGCCATCTTAGTCAAGAAGGAAAAGAAAACTGTGGTGATTTTCCAGAGAGAACCCCATTTGCCATCAATTTTTGAAGTCTTTTATTTGGCATATGTTGTCTAGGCAAGATTTCTTTACACCAACCTTAATTATGATACTAAGTTATTATGTAGGATTTCTCCATCCTTACCAGGTTCATTTTAGCAATTCAGATTCATCAAAGGAGTTTCTTCTCTAAATATGAGAGAGATAGGAACTGATACGATTCCTTAAAGAGGATTTCATGTTTCATCTTTATAACTACTATCTTTTGGGAGATTGGGGAAGATTGGAGTGGGACACAGACATGATGATATCTCCCAGAAAGCAGAATCATGCAGACTTGGGTGTGATTCCTGGCTGGGTTAGCAAGGATAACTCTACTTAGCCTCACTGAGCCCATTTCCTCATCAGGAAAATGGCCTCATAACAGTTCTTCCTCATAAGGTTCATATAGATTACAAAGCACTAGGTACATAGATGACTGATAATAGATAGATAGACAGATAGATAGATGACAGATAGAATATATATATGATATATATGGTATGTATATATGATTAGTGCATGGTGAATGTTCCCTGTCGTTGCTACTTTTTGGCTGGCTGGAGGACACGGTAAGGAAGGAGCTATCAGGAAAGTCCTCTCCAGAGTCATCTCCCAAGAAACTCGGCACCTCTCCAGCTGCCTTCTGGGGTTTCTGAATCACTGAGCATGTGCACAGTCCCCACATCTTCAGACAGTTTGGTGTTCAGTCTCCACTCTCTTTCATATCTGTTTTAGCCATCACCTTGAAAGTGATGGGAGAATTATGGATATGAAGTCTCCATGCTGAAAAGAAAATCTACCTCCTTATTTTAAAGAGTCTTTTTTTAAATCTTCCATACTGGTTTGAAATCAAGATAAAGATATAGGGTAGTCTGGTATCTAACATATCAAGGTTTTGATCGCAATAATTTACGTATCTAATATTCAATTAATCATATATTCTAAATAGTTTTTTTTTGCCTTGTGGAATTACAGGGTTTTTTCATATTACATAATTATGGTTTCAACACAAATAAAGAAGGAACCTAAAGCCTCTTAACAGCATACATAAAGACTGTACTAATAATATAAAGGAAGTTATGTGCCTAAATTGTACAGAATAACTTCTAATCATTTTATTCTAAATTAGTGATTTTATTCATTTTAATTATGAAAAAGTCAATACACACAAAATAATATTATGTAATGTATATAGAGGTTATAAATCATCGTAATGCCTGCACTATAAACTTATCACTCATCTTAAGACCTAGGACATTTCCAGTATCACTGAAACTCCCGGCAGACCCCTCTCCTATCCCACCCCCTTGCCTCCCCATCCTCAGGGGTAACCAGAACTCTGAAAAATTCATTTATTTTTTTAAAAAATTCTAAATAAGATAATATGAGTTTAGATGAGAGTTTTTCCAGGATCCTGTGATCCAAAGCTTTCCAAAGATTCTCTCCAGACTCAGGTGAAAGTGTTAATGAGAGCCCACTGTTCTCTGAGAGGGCAACAAATTTGCCTTTCTAAACATACGGGACCAAAGGAGTCCTTCTATGTCCACAGCTGGGAACCCTGGAGAAGTATTATAAACAAAAAATTCTCTACCAGCAAAGAATGCTCATCAAAATCAAAGTGTAATGAAGGCTATCAAATATGTATGTTGAGTATATCTATTCTGCCCGTTGGTTTTCTCACTGACCAGCCAAGTATAAGAGATCTGCATTTGTAGCTATCATTTGGCCAGGTGGGAATGCAGACAGGATTGATTACAGACTATTCCAAATTCCTATTCAAGGGAAATCTATCTCAATTGCTTTGAAGTCTTCTAGGGAAATAGTTAACCTTTATTATCCCAAAGGTTCTTAACATTGTTATGAGAAAGTACTACTGGACATGAAACATGAGCATGTTGGAACGATACAGAGGCTGTATAAATGGATTCTCTTTCATCCATGAATGAGGTTAAAGAGGAATAATGTGCATACCTTGTGAATAAAATCAGTTCTTTTACTAGTTTGCCACGTAATAAGTAATGTTCATCAGGAGCTGGAAAATCAGTTTTTAGTCTATCATAAATCTTCATTAATTCAGATTCTTCCATTTTTAAATCTTTATGAAACTATAGAAGAGTATTAATTTGAACGATTTATAAGTAAAGGATTTGATTAATACGTTAAATATGCAAGCTACATTCCATGGCTTAGTTATTAAACACTTGAGAGCACAACTTTTTAAAACTTTTTAAAAAACTGGAAACATTCACCTGCATTTAAAAGCTTAATTTGCTAATTATAAATCATTTTTATTCATGCAATTTTTAAACAAGTTTCTAATTTTTTTAGTTCGATTGAAGTCACCAGATATACGTGAACATATTTTCAAAACTGAATTTCTTTAAAAATATTGCATAATTTGTAAAGACCTTCCTTTCAGTTAGTCTAGATTAGTGAGATTTGACATTACATTTGAGATTAGTACCAATTAACTAAGTTAAAATATGAGGGTTTATTTTCCATTTTAGTAACCCCCTACATCACATACAGTTCCTTTGGTGGAATAAAAATCTTGGTAAAGTACACATCAGCCACTATAAATAGCAGTCATTCAGGAGAGTCTCCAGAGAGTGTACTTTAAATTGCACATTGTTTAAAATAGGAAATTCTTCCGATGTTCATATTTTCCATTATGGGTGAAATGGTCTACCCCGTGTCACATCTTCACTGGCTTCCATCTTCCTGTACCATTTAGGGATCCAACTGTTAGATTCCAGAAGATTGCTCAATGTGTGCTTTTTATTTTCTTAAGTAACCTGGGTCTTATTGTCCAGCAGGAATTTTGCAAAATTAGGGGCTCTCCAAATGAAAACTAGATAACTTCCAGAGCTGGCCCCAGCAACTAGGTAATGAAACAGTCCTTTATTTCTGGAGCTAGTAGCTCTACTGTGCCTGTTTAGCATAACAGAGTCAAACCATTTTTGATTCCCACAGAAAACCTTGCACTGTTGGCAGGTCTTTCTGGGGAAATCAAGAGACTAATATGGTAAATTACTGAGCAGGAAGTGAACAAACAGACAAGCATGATGAGATGATGGGTTATCATGCTGGTTCGAAGACCAGAAGCCTCAGCAGGTATAATTACACTCCATCTTTCCCAAGGCACTATTGGCAACTGCAGTAGATGTATACCTCTGCCCACTCTTTCCTTGAAGAGTCCTTCTGTTTCTCTAATCAAAACTGTTGTGTATATCTTGATTTTTTTTTTTTTTTTTTTTTTTTTTTTTAGTGGGGGCCCATTTTGGAGATCTAACATTCCCTCACCATTTCTCCTTCCTTGATGAAGAGGATGAGAAATTACTGTTAAGGGGACTTGGACAAAAGTTGTGATATAGAAAGAGTTGATATCTGATGCCCTTCCTTCCTGATACTCCCCTTTTAAGAGCCCTTTAACTCTTCCCACCTAATTAACCATGAAAGCAAAACATTCCAAATATAGGTATGTTTCCTGAGCCAGCACCCTCAGAGTATATCCTGGCTACCCAGGGAGTATCATTGCTATGGAAGCTCCATGGCTTATGAACTGAACAGAATGAAGCTTTTATAAAACTCAGGCTGAGGCAGGATGGAAATTCCTAATCCTTTCATTTCTAAGTGCCTCACTTCAGAGGCGCATGAATATAAGTTCTATCTCATTGAAACATTTGTCAGAGCAATGGTCGAGTGAACCAGGGAGGCACGCCCTTCAGAAAGGAGTTAGTCTTCCACAAGAACTCTGATTGAAATGCAGAATTACTGCTAGGAAACATATCCTGGTATCCTACTGGGTTATGTGGTCAGAAATTAAGACTCTCTTCCCTGCATTCTCAGAAAAGAGTGTGGAAGTCCAAATCATTGGACCCAACTTGCAGAGTTACGTGTCCAAGAGCACACAGTCAGTGGCAGCATTAAATCTGGAAACTTCGTCATTTACTCCAGTTCCGGTGCTTTTCCCTCTGCATTACGCTGCGGCTAACCCCTACAACTGCCTCTAACTCCATGAAAGAAAGTACCTTTTAGATCAAGGATAAAAGAAAGAGGATACTGGATGAAAGTTTAGAAGATCTGGGCTTCCTCATCAGTAAAGTAGAACTAACACTTTTCAGGGTGGCTGAGCAAATTCAATGAGATGTGGACAAATGTCATCAAAAGTGTAAGGGAAGCTGCACATGACAGATACTTATCAGGTAGGGGTACCTGTATGATTCATTTAGATCGGATTCACTTCTATTTAACTCTATGTGTAGTGGCAAGTTTCATTCTGGTCATATACTGTGTTTCAAAAGACAGTTCACACTTCTCTCTCTCTGCTAATCTTATGCTATCTAACTGGCCCTCAGGCATTCTAGGCTTTCAAAAATCTGACTCAGAGAAAATGCTATAAAGTGTTACCTCTCACTCTCCCCAGAGCCTATCACCCCTGGAGAGGGCTTAGGACCTCAAATGCAGATGAGAAGCAGCCATTTTATCTTCCCTTTCCCCCTAGTTGTGAATTGAAGAGAAAATTCAAAAGACTTTAAAATGATGGCTTTATCCCAATCAGAATTAAACCCTGCTGTTGGTCACTTACTTGTCTGGTTTTGCATCTAAGTGAGCAAAATTCCTCAGGCTTATAGGGATTCTGTGCTGTTCCACACCACTGTCCTTACCTCCTGAAGCTCTTGTAAGTGGTATACTCTTGCCTTCAAGGCCTATCTCAACAGTCATCCTTTGGAAAACACCTTCCCAGAGGTCCCCAATCAAGTGACTGATTTCCCACCTTGGGTTTCCCATAGCATTTGTTTGTATGTTACTTATCGTCACCCATTTTATTGTTTGTTTGTTTGTTTATATGTCTCTTTTCCCCACCAAATTGAAAGCAACTCTAAATCCAAAACTACATCTTACTCACTTTTATTTCCCCAAAGGCCCATACTCAATGCTGAATAAATGAATGAGCAAACAGATACTTCAGATCACATCTGTGTACCAAGGCAGAACTTTGCTCACTTTGATAAGCTATTTATGGGGAGGCAGAACCATTGGTGACCTTTGTGGTATTCTCCGAGTACTGACACCATCATACCATACCTGGGGTTCCATCACTCTCCTGATGAGCCACTGGAATTTTGACTTCCTATCTTTGTCTCTAGAGATATGAAGAAACTCACCTCCTGTATTTCTCTGATTATTAAGGATAGTGGACTTCTACTCCGTGTAATTTTGACCATTATGCTTATTTAGTCGCATCATGGAGGCAAGTGATATTCATATGGTAAGAGTAGATTCCCTTTAGTTGGCCTATTTGCTCTAGTACTCAAGCTCTTAGTGTTATTTGCTATTAACATTTGCATTATAAGACCAGATAATCATTGAATTACAGGGTTCATACCAAGCCCCAAAGAGTCCAACAGTGAACAAACTATATAATCTAAAATTTCTCTAATGAAAGACGAAGTTTGTGGTCTGGAGACGTAAACAACCTCAGTTAATCCCAGGAGGATGGGCAGAAGTAGATTAGGGGTAGGGCCAACCTCAGACTAGTATTTACCAACACTCTTTCTGAAATAGAGAGTGTTTAACACACAAGTTGGGTCTAAAGTTTAGACTCTAAATAGTGCATTGTTTTCTAGTATTGGGATGAACCAAGAAAAAAAAAAAAGAAAAAAAAGAATAAAGAAAGATGTTAGAAAACCCAAGACTTTTAAACCAAGATACAGAGGGTTAATTTTATTTTCGGTGAAGTGGAGAATTTTTTGTTTTTATTAATAGTTCATACACCTCAAAAAGTACTGTTTGGAAGAAAGAGGAGAAGCATTTATAAATAGCTATTAGTCAAAACTCTAAGATTCAGATTAATTTAGTAAACATTGACTACGATACAACACATTCTTCAGGAGGCATTGAGTTTCTTAATTACAAAAGTATACCCTTTGGTTGATTCATTATCATAAAATTTGTAATTAAAATGAAGTTAATGAGCTGGAACACCCAGAACACATAGGCTTGGAAGCGCTATAGAATAGTCTCAGAATTGTATCTTTTAATTTTTAATTTAATTTTTAATTCTTAGATCCACTGAAAAAGAGTCAAAAAGAAAGATAATTTGAAGTTATCCTAGAAAGACACTGAGTTCTAAAATACCTAGGGGAATCTCAGATTACCCCAGCTCTCTTTACTTTGCAGCATATTTTAGAAAACTGAATGCATATTTCAGGTCACTGGCTTTCATATTTGAAGTGTACTGTATGTTACTTTTTGTGTAAGTATCATCCATTTTATCTTCTTTGTTGTCTTCATAAGGTCTTAAAATTAAAAAGCTTTCCAGATGGCTTTTGGCTTTTAAATAAGAAAAATGAATATGATTTTTTAAATTAAATGCTTTCACTAAAACCCCTTCCCTGTTCTACTCTATGAACTAATGAGCAAAAAGGACCTCTATTGGTTTTTCCTGCCTTGGTCTTAATAATAGCTTGATTTCATTGCTCAATAACTTCAAAGTAAAATCATGTCCTAAAGCTGAAGAGCTTTCTCCTAGTCTATTTCTACCCTCTTGTCTCAAGCTGCCACCATAAAGGCGCCCAAAAAGTGTACAAAAGAACATTTCTAATAAATTCAACGCGTGTCAAATTACATTAGGTCTCTCAGATATAAGCAAGTGGAGTCTAACTGTAATCTATTGTCTTAGTCAGTTTGGGCTACTATAACAGAATACCATAGACTGGGTGGCTTAAACGGCAAAACATTTATTTCTTACAGCTCTGGAGGCTGGGGAGTCTAAGATCAAGGTGCCGGCAGATCCGGTGTCTGATGAGGGACCCCTTCCTGACTGGCAGTTGGTTGTCTTCTTGTTGTATCCTCACACAGGAGAGAGAGAGAAAAAGCAAGCTCTCTCATGTCTATTCTAATAAGAACACTAATCCCACTCATGAGGGCTCCACCCTCATGACCTAATTACCTCCCAAAGGCCCTACCTCCTAATACCATCACATCCAGGGTTAGGATTTCAGTGTATGAATTTGGGGGGATACAAACATTCAGTCCACATCATTGATGTAGTAAGTAAGTCTGAAAAAAAGAATGGGCCAGTAGAAGAGGTCCGCATGGATGCCAGGTCCAGGGTTGGCACTGGTCATCTAGGAATATCCAGATAAAACAGACCTTGAATCTCAGGGTTTGTTCAGTCCTGTGACATGATAAGTAGTCTCTCCACTGAGGTGGGTGTTTCTGCACATCTCTGCTTGGCTTGGGTGAAATCTTCCTCATGATGATGTTCCCTCCCTTTGCTCTGACACCACATCATGAAGCAGTCTCTGGTGACTGAGGCTTCCTGACATTCTGGCTTGGGGAATGGGGGGTAACCTGGTTGGGAAGTGAGAGCTCCCCAGGCACTGAAGAGGGAGGTCATCCATTCTATCTTAACTAATTGGCATTAATTAGGATTCTGATGTATACCTCAGTTTCTTGTGAGTCTGTGAGCCAATCAGCCTCTCTGAGACCTGTCCATTGTGAGAACTCCCAAGATCCAGTGGCTGGGGCAGCAGAGCCTCTAGAGCTGTACCATGAGAAATACTCCAAAGAAGGCCACTCTGTGGGAGCCTGGGAGGACCAGCCAACTGGCCTTCTTGATGTAGCATCTCTACTCCATTGCTGTCCCCCCTTTAATCCAGAGAGCAAATGATGAGTATTTATTGAGCACCTGCCATATGTCTAACACTATTTTAAGCTGTATCAGTTGCAAAAGAGGTGTTAGGAATCATCACTGCCAGAAAACAGGTGAGAAAAGGTATATACACATGAACAACGAATAAATAAGACTCTGTGTATCCATCCATCTATTTCTATCTATAGATAGATATCATAATCATGTACTAATTCATGCGATCTGTTAATCACAAAATAGGATAGTACCTTAAAAGGTGTCAGTTATGTAATATCAATAATAAACACTACATCCAAAGTATCCAAAACACACACTGGACTATTTCTCTAGCAATAGGAACAAATATAATCCAGGTCTGACCTCCTAAAAGAGAAATCAATACTTTTTTAGACCTTATATGGTATCACTGGAAAAAAATCTGGATTTGATTCGAGCTATAAAAACCATGTGTAAATTTAATATCCAGATGCATAAAGTGGACACCAGAAAATAAATTTATGGTGTGGAAATATTTAGATACTTTGAACAAGACTGATACACACTGAGAATTCTGTGGCTTATCAACTAACGTGCTTCCTTTGAAGATGTGACATTTTCCCTGCACCAGAATTACATCCCCAGAGTCCCCATGATAGTTTCTTAATTTCCTTTACAGTTTAATTGTATCTATGTACAAGAAATCTATATTCTAAAATTATCACCAAGGGCTAAATTCATTTTCCTATAGGCAGAAATCATATCTTTCGTGTACACACTTCTTTCTTAGAATTATATAAGGTATATACTATTATTTTCTGAGACCAGAACCAGGGTTTTATAGATGTGCACCAGCAATCATTCATTCAAGAAACTGTTGTTAGAACCCTACTATTTCCAAGCACCGTGTTATCGTTTTAAAGATGTGTTTCAAGCTGGAGGGCAGAGGGGAGTTAGAAGCACAATCTTTTTAAGATAGAAACTTTTCTTTCCAGGAAAAGAAAATAGTCCAGCTGGCTAAAACCCCCAGATTTTAAAAAGAACTTAGAGACTGGACCTAAATAATTGTTGCAAAAGAGTTTAAACAGAAATGGAGCCTCACAGCAAGTCAGCTGGAAGGGCTGAGTCACACATGACAACATAACTATTTCTCAAATGCATGCAAACAAGAGTGGGTTCAAGCTTTCTCATCTTTCCTCCTAAGATGATAAATTACAAAGAAATAAAGTCAAAATGAGGAAGACTTTATAGAGGTGGAGCCAGACACTGGTTCTTAAAGAACCACTAGAATTCAGAGAAGCAAAGGGAGTTTAAAAAGCCATTCCAGGGAAAAGGAGAAGGAATAGCTTTGTTGGGTAAAGGCAGAATGCTTCAGGAGACACCAGGAAAACGGTGGCAAATGCCAATAATCTTTTCACTGAACAAAAGTCCCCTTTATGATCAATGTTAGGGTGCATTGCACTGAAGACGTGTTAGATTGCCAGGGGGGTACAACTGGGGGTCAGGATTTCTTAAGGGGAAGAATTAGCAACGTAATGCTGGGGCTCAAGGTTTGGCCTTGGGAAGGAAAGAATGCCCTCTTTTTAACTGAACGGTGGTATCATGACCAGAGGACCTGCATTTCACCATGAAAATACAGAAGCATCAAGACAGAGTGAAATGACGTCTCACTCCCACGCACCCATCCTGTTTCATTCTAGAACCAAATACATACAAGGGTGGCATTGCTGGTGAGCCCTCTGGGGTGGGGCCAGCAGTGGAGGGAGGAGAGGAGGGGAGGGGAAGAATAGCTACCTACAGGTGGAGAGGGAGAGAAGGCCATCCTAGGAGAACGCATGGGGCACAAAGTTATTTTGCAATTTTTTTTTTTTTTTTTTGCGGTACGCGGGCCTCTCACTGTTGTGGCCTCTCCCGTTGCGGAGCACAGGCTCCGGACGCGCAGGCTCAGCAGCCATGTCTCACGGGCCCAGCCACTCCGCGGCATGTGGGATCTTCCCGGACCAGGGCACAAACCCGTGTCCCCTGCATCGACAGGCCGACTCTCAACCACTGTACCACCAGGGAAGCCCTACTTTGCAAATTTTCTTTCTTAAGCTGAATGGTGAGCACACAGATCTTCATTATAGTTTCTTACTCCTTTTAGTCTGTCTAAAAGATTTTAGAATAAGATGTAATTTTAAAAATGTACAGAAACCTTATAACTGTCACCCATATATCCTCAATCAGAATCTGCCTATGGATGTCAACAGAATCACTTTACTAGTAATATAATTCTTGATGATCTCTGCTGATGCAGGACTACCACCCCACCATCAATTTTTTTTAAGAAGTCCTTCTGTTTCTGGAAGTCTGTCTTATAAAACCTCATGAATGGTGCATTCACCCACCATGTGCAACCTCCCATGGCTCCTTGCTGCTGGCCCCCTGCCCCAGTGAAGCCCTCACCCCTCTCTCCCACTGCCCTGGGGTTCACTTGAGACCCTGGGCTTCCATGTCAAAGATGCTGTCTCGTGCCCTTGATACAATCTTTCAAGGTTCCAAAGTGGCCCTGCGTTCGCTTCACTCTTCCGGAATTCCAAAACCATGCTGTGCTCGTGTAGAGGTAGTAAGGGGGACACTTTCCTCTGCTTCTCGTTGTCACCTGGCCACCAAAGCTTGGCCTAGACTCAGCAAACACCTTGTGGAAGCAGCTTCCGCTTCTCTGCAGCCCACCCCTGTCCTCAAGACACAGACATATGGCAATGGGCCTCCGCTCAGGGACCAGTTCCAAGGCATGGAATAGCAGACAACTCTCCAAACCCCCATGCAAATCGGCTCCCTAGGCCTCCCTCACCACACGTCACACAAGCCCAGATGCATCTCAATTCCAGTGGTAGGCACAACTGAACTTGAGGCCGGGCCACCAATCAATTATCCTCCTATTTCAACTCAACGACAGAAAAAACAAATTAACTTGGTCAAGGCCATTATTTGCTCTTTATGAAGCCAGGTGCCCTAATTCACTTATGCGGCACATATTACAGAAGGGCTGATCTCTGCCAGACATTGTGCTAACTGGGCTGAGGGGAGGAGCACAAAAATGGGTAAGACATAGTCCCCCTCCTCAAGGAGCTCACAGCCTAGTAATGGGAGATAGAAATATATAAATACACTCTGAGTGCAGTCGAGGACCTTGAACTCTATGTTGCCTCAAATAGATCATTAGAATTCCCAGGTATTGAAATGCAGGTATATGCTTTCTGAAAGATCTTTTTCTCCTTTCATGAAATCAGATTTTGTGTTTTAAGCAGGAGGGCAAGAAAAATACTACAGAGAGTAATCTGGAAGAGTTGAAAAATGAGCCTCTGGAAAGAGTATGAAGTTCTTTATATTAAGGGTAATTAATAACAACAAAAATAGCTTAACAGATAAATGTTGGAGATAGACTGACTAAGCAACAAATCTGGAGAAGAAAAAAAAAAACCACCCTGGATTTAGCACAAAAATTAATGAATGAACTCTATAAGAGATGCTATTATCAACGTGAAAACAATGTTAGGATGTGTTAACAGGAACGTGGCAGGCAGCTCTGGGACTTCAGCCAGCCACATTCAGCCTTGGTCAAGCCTTTATTATGTCCAATTTTGGTTTCCCGTTTGAAGAGTTGTTATATTTCAAGCTGATATTAAAAGGATGGAAAATAGGCATTGGCGTTTAGCCTAGAAAAGACCAGACTGAAGGATGACTTAATACCTGTGGCCCTAACAGAGATAAGTGGATTTCTATTTCAGCCACAGGAAGTCTAGTTCAATCACAGAATAAATTGAGCATAAGAGTGATTAAACACTGGGACCTTGATCGTAGGATGTCACCTTAGAAGTATAGTGCTTCAGCTCCGCTGCTTTCAGAATACTCTTCACTCCCCATCTTGCATTAATATTTTTGTATGCATATCTTATCTCCCTTTGGGACTGCCCTTCTTACCTTTGGAGCCCTCCATGGCACTTAACTCCACGACTTGCTTGTAGTAAATATTCAAATAGTGTTAAGTAGGGGGAAGATGCTGGGACAGGAACTGTATGGCTAACATTGTAAGGCAGACAAGACAGTATAGCAACTCAAGATGTGTTACAGGCCTGGAGTCAGACCAGAGAATAGTTCAGAGAATTGTGTCAGCAAAGGCCATACAGATTCTCATGACAAACAATGACTTTCTATAACAGTACATACATCTCTCCACCCCCTCCTCCACCCAGCCCATCACACATTCCACAGTGGGAACTACGAAGACTTTATCAAAGACACGATAGGGAAGGAGAGGTGAGGAAAAGACTTTATTGGATGGTAGAAAGCAGAGGAAAGAAAGAAGAGGAGTCTGTAATTTCTGCAGAAGGAGATGGAAAAAGGGAGAAGTATTTCATGAGAAGATTTCTTAGGAAGATCTGTTAAAAAGCAGTATCACTGGAAAATACAAAGCAATATAGTTTAAGTGAACATGTTCAGTGCTTTTGGGGCTGGGGAGTGAGGAGGAGGGTGATGCCCTCAGGTGTGGAGGAAAGACTCTAGTCACCAAGGGAAAGGAGGAAAGAGGTTCAGCCTACAAATATGTAGTTAACCCCTTCGTTTCCGTTCCTGTCCACCCCTTGGTGAGCCATTGTCTAGGCAAGATCTTTTGCTTCATTCTAAATGTGTAGAGTCTATGAATTTCTTTGTAAGAAAAAATTTCTTCAAGATGTTTTAAACATCCCCTTTAAATTACTTGAACGGTTGCCTCTCATGTGAATAGATTTCCTTTAACTTTATGTTGTGTTTCTGTAGGAGGTGAGCGGCTCTGTATGTGTGTGTCTTAAGTGCATTAAGGCAGGACAAGGGGCACTTCCCACATACCTCTCTTTTCCCTAGGGAATTGCTCCAAGGTAAAAGCTATTCTTAAACAACCATTGCAGACCATGAAGTCTGGAAGAGATCATGGAGATCCTACCTCCATGAAGTAAAGTTATTTTTTAAATCATATTTTATTAATAAAAGACCACCCTGTGGTGGGAGCTATTTCATTCTATAGCACTGACCTCCTTCAAACCTTCCCAGCCCAGAATCTCTCTGATGAAAAATTAAGCAAAGTATCTAGAAATGAAGGGTGCTATCAGTAATTTGAGAGTGGCCCAGACTTCCGTTTCCCCTAGTAAAAGAGGCTGGAAATGTCATATGTATGACACCTACTGTCTTGCTGGCCCTGCTGTTCATGGTGCCAATGAATGATCACTACTTCAGTTCTCAGAGACACCAGTTCTGGAAGATGGACTCTGAGTACCCGTGTCTGTGCTACACAGTGACGGCACATGTGCCTGCTGGTCTCTGCAGAAACAGACACTGTTCACCAGTTACCTTCTGGTATGTTCTTTCTAGTTCCTCTCACCTTGCCTCTCCAGCCCCAGGAAGCTGGACCGCAGAAGCCTACCTGGGAGCACTTGCCTACTTCAGCCCTGCTCTCATCTCATGATTCACATCTCCAAATGCATCCAATCTCCTTCTTATTGTCCTTTGTGCTCTCCCTGTGCCCTACTGGTGTCTGACCCAGGCCCAAAACTCACTCCTCTCTTCGCTATTGTCATGTCAGTACCCTATTAGGTAGCAGGAATTATGACATCCATTAGTTTTACAAACTGTAGACAGACAGCTACTTCCCAAACACATTACATTAATAACAAGGGGCCAACTACAAGTGTGCATGATTTCCCTCTTTCTGTCTTTACAACTAGGCAAATAACTTGGTGGATATCTTTTATACAGCTGGCCATTTGCATACTTTCAGTGTATGAATGTCAGCATATTAGTGGAAGATTACTAAATTCTTGCTCTCCTGTGTGCGTGTGTGTGTGTGTGTGTGTGTGTGTGTGTGTGTGTGTTGAGAAAGAGAGAGAGAGAGTCTGGGCTGGCCTGGAAGAACCACTGAAGTTTTTCCAGGCTACTCCATTCTATGAACTTATTCCAAATATGTCAAAACTATACTTGCCACCTCAGAATTGGAGTGGGGGTGGGAAACGGGGGACATCAGGAGGCGAAACATATTCCCAAGGTCAGTTGAGTCCCATAAGCAACTGTATTAGTTTTCTATCAGTGCTGGAATGAATAACTACAAACTTGGTGGCTTCAAACAGCACAAACCTATCTATTGTTCTAGAGGTTCAAAGTCCAGCACAGGTCTCTCTAGGCTAAAATCAAGATATAGACAGGGCTGCATTGCTTTCTGGAGGCTCTATGGGAGAATCTGTTTCCTTGCCTTTCCAGTTTCTAGAAGCTGCCACATTCCTGGACCCCATTCCTCTATCTTCAGCACCAGCAAGGTCATCTCTCTGGCCATTATTCTATACCCATATCTCCCTCTGACCTCAGCAGGAGAGGTTTATCTCACTTTAAACACCTGTGTGACTAAGGCTGAGCACATCTGGATAATCCAGGGTAATCTCTGCACCTCAATGCCTTTAACTTAATCACATCTGGAAAATCCCTTTTGCCATGTAAAGTGACATATTCACAAGTTCTGGGCATTAGGACATGGATGTCTTTGGGAGGAATATTATTCTGCTTGCCACAGCAAATCACTGAATATTTTAAAAGGAAAAATATTAAATGGGAAAAATGTGGTAGAAAGAGGAATAGCAAAATGCCTCAATACATGTATCTGTCACAGCTTTGGAGCAATAAACTCAAGTCTAGTCAGTGAGTATTTCATTAAAGCCTCTTGTGTGATCTCAGTGAGTGTCTCATGCACTTTAAATAGTCAGTATGTGTTGAGTGATAACATATATAATCAAAGGGATATTTAAAGATGTATATTCATCATGACATATAGAGATAATTAATTTTGAAGTTCAGTAAACTGTATTACTCTATAAACTATGACTTTGAGGACAGCATAGTACTTAAGCAATAAAACAACCAAAATTGTCTAGTTAGTTAAAGTGAAGAGAGGATTTAATCTAACTAAATTAAACTTCTTCAAGCTGAGCACAGGAATACTTGCGTTGGTTCCTCTCCACGACTTTGGGTGAACTTTTGAAGTGCTCTCTGCCTCTGTGTCCATGTTTGTGATATGAAGCCATAGATCTCAAAGATGTTTTTCATCATATGAAGGATGTGAATCAATGTGTAAAGTTGATTGTTTCTCCTGCTATTTACCAAAAGAATCATCTTAACCCTACACTGTGGAGATCTGGGTTGTTCTACTTATTTAACAGAGAGCCAGTCCCATAAGTATCTTGGTGCCCAGCAGCAATCTGTTCATTGCTTGTTAGCGGTGAAGAAGCATATTCATAACTCAAGCTTAGATAGAGTGTCATCTCCAGATAGAATCAACACCGCCCCCTCCACAGGGGTTGGAATCTGGTTGCTTTCCAAGCTCTTGCTGACCAGGCTCCCTTGCCTGGCCTGGCGGATGAGATCACCACACCAGAGTGCCACGGGGGCAGACCGGGCCCACTGTTGCAACATGTCCCTTCGTCAGGCTGTTGCCCTCATTTCACCAAACACCCTGTATAACACAGCATATCACTGATCCTCCGGCTCTCTTCCCTTTGCCTTTGTATGCATTTTTATATCATGCATCTTCCCCTGAATAAAAGGGATAATAGGAGTTTCCCAGATTTGATTTCTCAGTGGGAACTGTTTACTTTGGAAGCCACTGACACCAATGCTAATTGAGAACAGAGCTCAGAACGAGGGCCTGAGAACTGCACCCGGATGAACTTTTTGGTGGGCTGATTTCCGTTGATCTCTTCAGAATTGGATTGTGCATGCAAGTGATACCATGGTCGACTGTTTTCCAAAAGGCTGAGCACGTGGATCAGTGTCTTTTCCTTTAACTAGTTCTCTGCCTTGGAAGAATTATTTGTAATTGATCATATAAAGTCTTCATCATGAAAGCTACTGGGGATCCTGGCCCCTACTGCCCAGTAATAACATTCTGGAAATCACAAAGCAATCTGGGCCGTTTACAATCTAAATCTAAACATGATGGGCCTCTATTAGAGAGATTACAGTAAAAAATAACAATCAGCTCTCTGATGATCCTATGCGAAGGGAAAGGGTGGGGAGGAGTAAATTTGGCAAAGGACAAGCCCAGACTTTCGTCACAGGGACAGACCAAAGTGTTAACACAAAGGGAGAGCCCGGGAGCATCCTGCACACTGCATTTCAGCCACAGATAACATGGCACCTCCGCGGGCCCGGTCCACGCCCTGACCGCTCAGAGGGTCTCAGCACCTCTGCGCCCGCAGCCCTTTTCCAGCTGCAGACATGCTCGGGGGATCCGGATCGCAGGGAAGACGCAGCCTGGCCATGCTCTCCCAGTGAGTGCTCGCTTCACCTCTTCAGTTTTTCTTCTTCTTCTTCTTTCGCATAAAGGAATCGTTGTAAAAAAAAAATAAAATAATTTTTTTGTTTTTTTTTAGTTGTGGGAGTGGGAGGCGAGAGGAGAAATCAGGAGGCAAAGGAAGGCAGTGAGTGTGTAAATATCAGACCTGTATGAAACTTTTTGGTCTCAACTTGGTGGTGGTTCTGATTGGTTTTCCTCTGTTGCTTTTTTTTTTTTTTTTTTGGTGGTTCGTAGACCATTTGGGGGTGTTTATACCAAAGGCACGGGTTTTCTTATTCCACATACCGATCCACAAAGCATCGTGTTTCTAAAGATCTGCTGTTAATTTAGACCTGAGCCCTCTGCTCGGAGTGATCCATCTGCAGGGCTCAGAGACTTCGGCTAAAGCACACATTGCCCAATCCTTAGAGTCAACAGCCCAAAGCCCTTAATACACTGACCATCTGACTGTGACAGAACAAGACCCGGAGCACGTGCTATTGATCAGACAATTGTTCAGATAACAGGCTCCAAAGTTTAGGATCCTGGAATCTTGGAATGTTCAAGCTAGAGGGGCCCCTAGGGCTGTTTGCTGCAATGCTCTTCTTCTATAGACAGGGAAACGGAACCCAGAGGGGCAACTCCACTTAACCCAAAGCCAGACAACAGTCAGTAGCAGGGAAGCCAGTGTCTTTGTACCTGCAGGCAAGGGCCCTTTTCACGCTGATGTTTATGAGGTTTGGAAAACTCACTGGGTCTTGGGAAAAGGTAAGGCACAAGGGTAAGAGCACCAGATGGCCTTTCAGTAAATCGGTCCCATTTTTGAGAGTTTTGGCATTGATTCAGCATGACAGTTGTTGTTCCATTTGTTTCAGCATTTGTGCAACAGCTCATCAAATAAACAGGAACTCAATGGGGTCCTAAAAATGAGACCCACATCCACTATATTAGCAGATCTCTTGGATAACCAGTTTCTCTAAGTGTGATCACTCAAGTGTGAGAGCACAAAGGGATGTTAGAGGTTATCTGTATGTTCCTGTGGTTATCAGACTGGTTGGGGGGCTTTGTTTTTTTTAGCAAATTTACTGTTACAAGGAATCCTGTTACATAAAGGAGATGTTCTGATGAAATAGGTGGTTTTGGATCTAGAGCTTCTCATCCCTGCTGCAGTCACCCCCACCATTGCTCACACCCACCCCACTCCCCATACCTCTCTACCCCACCCCACCCTACCCACTCTGCCAAAACTTCCTTGGAATCCTAGGTCTCCATGGAACTTCAGAAACCCCGATCTTATTTAATGCCACCATTTCAGATGAGGAAACTGAGGCACATGGGGTGAAGGGCTTGCCCAGTGTTCACGGCTGGTCAACAACAGAGCCTGGAATGCAGGGCAAAGAGCCCAGTCTGCTGTGTGTGTGTGAATTCCTGGTTCTGAGTTTCTTCCCGCTCCATCATGCCCACAGTTCTATCAGTTTACTTTCTCCATGTCTCTCTCACTCTTCTCTAATCACTCTCTCATGTCCTGAATTTCAGCAGTTATCGCCCGCCACCTGGACAATTACAGTTGCCTCCTATCTGGTCCCGGCTTCAGTCTCTGTCCTCTTTTTGATCCTGTCCCCTCCTGTCCTCCCACCCCCACCTTTGAAGACAGACCCCACTCTCCTCAACGTGGCACTCAAAGTTCTCCACAGTCTGCCTTTAATATCCCTTCCCTTTAATATCCCTTCTGACCTACCCCTGCTCCGGCCAAATGAGATCACTCACTGGTCCTCAAACTCATCATGCCACCTCCCTTCCTTGGCTCACTCTATTTCCTACGTGGAGAACAGTCTATGTGCCTCAGTTTCCCCTCTGAAATGGAGACATTAAAAAAGATGGGGGTTTCTGAAGTGTTCCATGGAGACCTAGGATTCCAAGGAAGTTTTGGTGGAGTGGGTAGGGTAAGGTGGGGTAAGGAAGAGATGGGGAGTAGTAGGGGGTAACCAATGGAGGGTGATTGGGGAGTAGAGTAGGAATGAGGGGCTCTATCTCATTTGTTCCTGACTTCCTTCCTGTTCTTCAAGGCCTAAATCAAATACTACCTTCCTCCACAAGGCTTCCTCAGCTCTTCTTTTCTCTCCATATCCTTTGTCCACCCTTCTATTATTAACCTTGAACTAAAGTTAGTGGTGAGCATGCCTGTTCCTTCCCTTCCCTCCCCTTCCCTTCCCTTCCCTTCCCTTTCCTCATTTCCCTTCTTTCTTATTTTTTATCCATTAACAGCAGGTAGTAATTTCACCCTTAACCAGATAAGAGGTCCAGTAAAGTCAATCATTTAAAGCCAATCTCTGAACCCAAAAGTGAGCAAAAGTGGCTAGTAGAATGCCAATGCAATATATGGTAATCCACTTGAGGGCAGGGACTATTTTGAAACTTTGAACCTTCAGCTTCCAGCACAGTGCCAATGCTCAAAAAAATATTCTTTAGCTTTCCCATTACTGGATAAATCAAACTCAGTTCATCTAAGTTCACACTTTTCATCGGAGTCATCAGAACACACAAAGCTTTTGTGCCTTCTGCTTTGGAAGAAGTTTTAGGTTAAATGCCAAAACAGATGCCCAACAAAATGAGCTCTAAATTCCTCTGCATTTGCATCAGATAATTTATCTCAGTTTCATCACCTACAGAGCGAGATTGGCAGTGTTTCTTTTATGAGGTGCATTAAGATTCCTGAGTGCCAAGACCTATCCAGAGCCATGTTATTTTCAGGGGCAATTGTGATTGGCTGTTCAGTTCTTTTAGATTTCAAGGTGCTGTTTAATTTGTTCCTGGTAAGATTACTGAGAGATTCTGTCACTTGCAGTCTAATATTTTCACCACTTACTTTCTCATTTTCCCAAAGCCCTGTGAAGTCTTCTTGAGTCAAGATTTTGGGTTTCTTATAAACAGCCATGCTTTTGTCACATTTTGTAACAAATGTGGAAGGGTATGTAAATTTTTAAACCATGGCATCAAAGAAACATAGGAAATTATTTAGTTCATCCCACTGTTTTCTGAAGAAACTAAGTTAAAAACATGTCAGGGAAATCAATAATTGGCATAATTGTATAAGATACAGAAGACGTGCACATAAAAATGTTCAGATTTGTAAAAAGTTTAGGAATAAATACCTGGTTTATTCAATCTTATTGGGGAATGTAGCATTACAATTTTCCAGCATGCTAAATTAAAAAAAAAAATTGTAATGAAAACTATGTCTTTCCCTTCTTTAAAATAGATGTTAAAATACATTTGAAACACTTCCCCATTGCTGAGAATTGTCACTATGAATATAGTTTTTTAAATCATGCTGTGAAACTGTGGTATCTCAGTGGATACAACTCTCATCCAGAAATTGTCCAATTATTGTGTGCTGTCCTCTATCTTTTTATTTATTTTCTCTCTCCTAATTGCTCTTAATGCATTCAGCTCTAGCGGTTCCACTCTGTTTGGATGTAGCCAAGGCTATCAGGAAGCCCCATTTGTTAGAATCGTGTTCAAGGAAAAAGCCAACCGTCTGGACAGCGGAGCACTCAGGTGCCTTCTCTGTTACAAAGTAAAGCTCATGTACCTTTTGTGACTGTTGGTTTGTACACCAAACTGGCCATTTTTTGCTCACTTTTGGGTTCAAAGATTGGCTTTAAATGATTGACTTTACTGGACCGCTTATCTGGTTAAAGGTGAAATTACTACTTGCTGTTAATGGATAAAAAAATAAGAAAGAATGGCAGAAAAACAGGCAACTGTACTTTGCACGTATGGGGCACTCTATAAATGATATTGCTGAATCTCTCCTGCAGTGGTGACTACACCAAATCTTTATGGAGTTGGTCTCGACTTTTTTGCGTGTGTCTTACTGGCCACCTGGCCACAAGCACATGGGCTGAGTGCCTGGTGGCCACAGGCCTGTCTTTCCTTCCTGGTTGAGGTAATTTGCATTGCTCACTCCTCTTTCCCTTTCCTGACCTTTGACCTATTTCTATCCTTGACATGAGCCCTCACTTCATACTGCTTCTCACGTCCCTCCCAGTCCCCCCAGAATGGCTTTGCAGAGGCAGGGCCAGCTAAGGCAAGAGGAATGGGGGCTGGGGGGGGTGCTCTTCTGCCATCTGGAGGCCAGTTTGCCCCTGGCATTCCTAGCTGGACCAGTGAGGATGTCTTTATCCCGTAGAAATGCAGCTTCCGTTCTTGCTACTAGCTTCAGATATATCCTGGGTTTTAAAAGGTAGCTGTGGGCTGGCCTAAGATCCCAGCTGCCATGTATAATAATGTTTGAAGTTCCAAAATCCAATTTGCAAATTAAGGTTTTGGAAACAAGCTTTTCATAAATGTAGGACTGCCTGAATTCATTTCCAAGCCTAATTGAATTTTTAAGAGGAGCCTTTAAAAATCTGTAAACCTCACTCATTTCCATGCATTCATTCAACAAATATTCATTGAGGGCTTCCTGTGCCAGTTAGTGCTGCTGGACTAGGCACTAAGAACATAAAAAGGAACAAAACACAGACTCTGGCTTCAAGATTATCTAGGCTTTTAACCTCCCACCCACTGCAGGAATCTTTCTTCAGCCCTCGCACAGCCGTCACCCAACATACACGCAGCCATCACCCAACATATGCACATCCCCAGATCTGTCAGGGCTGTGCCTGCCATCAGAGCAGTACAGCCACCCAATCAGCGTTAGCCACGTCAGTGCTTTCCTGTTTTCTCTTTCCCTCTGACCCTCTGAAAGAAATACCAGTTTCTTTTAACTTATACTTAAGTATAAACTTAAGTATAATAAACTTAAGTTTATTTTGTGACTCAGTATTTTACATATATATACATACACACACACAGATCTCTTTGAAACAAATATTTCACAAAACAGTGCTCACTCTTGCTATGTACACCCTCTGATATTTTCTTCTTTTCAAGTTGTGCTGTAGATTTTTTTCAGCTTTATTAAGGTATAATCAACAAATAAAATCATAATATATTTAAAATGCACAGTGTGATGATCTGATAGATCTGTACATTGTGAAAGGATTCCCATCATTAAGTTAATTAACGAATTCATCACCTCTCATACTTACCTTTTTTTTTCTTTTTTGGTAAGAACACTTAAGTTCTACTCTCTTACCTACCATATTTCAGTTATACAATACTGTATTATCAACTATAGTCACTGTGTTATACATTAGATCCTAAGACTTTATTCACCTTATAACTAAAAGTTTGTAGCCTTTTACCAGCCTCTCCCCATTTCCCCCATCTCCAACCCTTGGCAACCACCATTCCAGTTTAACCTTTGTTTTTTAATTCCACATGTAAGTGATACCATGCAGTATTCGTGTTTCTCTGTCTGGCTTATTTCACTTAGCACAATGCCCTCCATATTCATTCATGTTGTTGCAAACGGCAGAATTTCCTTCTTCATTTTTTAAAATAATTTTTGTTGGTGTATAGTTGATTTACAATGTTGTGTTAGTTTCAGGTGTCCTTTTTAAAGGCTGAATAATATTCCATATTATTCTGTATATATTATATATGTTACAATATTCCATATTATTTATATATATATATATATATATATCCATTCATCCACTGATAAACACTTAGGTTGCTTCCATACCTCGGCTATGGTGAGCAATGCTGCAATAACATGAGAGTACAGATATCTCTTTGATATAGTGATTTAGTTTCTTGCCCTCTGATTTTCTATATTTTATATATCATTAAAAAATGCTAGTCATAAACTACTAAGTAGATTTCAGAAGCTGCAAACTGAAGTTTGAAAATGACTGAACATATTACATGATCTTGGTAACCCTGACCACACTGGCTGCCTGCCTCAGGGATCAGCCTGGAAGTTTAGGAGAGGCTTTTCAGGTGGGAATCAGAGGATCTGGATCCTGGTCTAGCTCCTTCACTAATCAGACTGGGATTTCCAGGAAGCCACTTCATCTCGCTGCAACGCAGCTGTAAGATGGAGATGCTCATGCCTGCTCGGTGTAACTTGCAGAGTGGTAAGACCATCCAGTACAATGACGTGCGTTAAAGTATACGGGAAAAAACTAAGTACATAACAAATGCAAGTTATTATTAAATAGCCTTATTTTTCCCGATTAAAATTTAATATCAGAGGAACAACTTAGAGAGACCATTTGTTCTTTATAGAGTTGTGGAAAGATCCTTGCATGGGCTGTAATATTATGCAACTTCACAAGTGAAAATCTGAGTGGCATTTGTTTGTGATGTTGTAACTAGGTTTGTATTTAAGAAGCTCAGTCAGGTCATCCTCTTTCCTCTGCCCTTAAATACTTTTTCTGGTTGTAAAATCAAGGAAGCAACTAGGTGGTCGGTGGGTGTTTAACTCATGAACCAACTTGTGAAGGAGTATGCTTTGCCTGATAGTATCTGCTCTAGCCCACTGGATTTATAAAGACTCATTTCCACTGGTATTAAGACTGCTTTTTATTAAAAACAACTGACATTAAATAAAAGTAACCAGTAAAGGAGATAACTTTATTAAGAAGGGTTTAAAACAATAAACTTGTAGAAAAAATATGGTACTTTTCTCACTGATCTTTCACTTTTTCTTTGTAACCTTATTGTAAACCTCATCTCATGCAGACATTGATTAGAATGCTTCTTTCAAGTCCTGATATTCCTATTTAGGGCCTGGTGTTTTAGGCTGATATTTTCTATGCTGATTAATTCCTATTTAGGGCCTAACCCACACTAGACATTTGCCTCTTCCAGGCTAGCTCTGCCTGCTACATCAGCTCTCCATGTCTTTTATTTCCATGACTTCTTTCTGATATTTACCAGGAATGTCTACACTCACCTTTTCTAGAACTCGATTCTCCAAATCACTGTACCTTTCACTTTGTATGCAACTGAGATAATATAAAAAATAATATAATCAGGGCTTCCCTGGTGGCGCAGTGGTTGAGAGTCCGCCTGCCGATGCAGGGGACACGGGTTTGTGCCCCGGTCCGGGAAGATCCCACATGCCGCGGAGCGGCTAGGCCCGTGAGCCATGGCCGCTGAGCCTGTGCGTCTGGAGCCTGTGCCCCACAACGGGGGAGGCCACAACAGTGAGAGGCCCGCGTACCGCAAAAAATAAAAAAATTAAAAAAATAATAGTATAATAAAATAAGGACTATATTCATCCCAAGAAGAAGAAAATAAATTTGCCACATTTCCTCTTTAAAGAGTGAAAACATTCTTTACACAGATCAGCAATACCCCACCAAAGGCCATAGTTTATAATTACCTTGCATAGTTTCCAGAGAAAAGTACATGAAATACATAAAATTTAAGTAATTTTTTCAACCTACCTTTAATATGATTTCATGATATTTATAGATTTTGTGTAATTTCCATAGCTACTTAATGAATTATTCTGATATGTCTCAGAACTGAATTGAAAATAATGGTGTTCACCCAACTTTTTAATGAGTAAATTAAGGTCCAAGGTGGCCTAGGTACGCTGAACTTTTGGAACAGAAGAGATGGCTTTAAAGAGGAACTGATCGCTCACCTCTGCCATTTCTCCAGTAGTCTTTCTGGAGCTAAACACACTGTTGGCTGGGAAAAAGTGTCTCAATACTCTTTCTGCTGACCAGACCCACCTTTCAAAGTACTAAATGGTCCCATTCTTGGCACATGAAAACTAGAGTCGGGTATCCTGACTCCCACATCTGTGTTTAGACCTCGATCATTGCTAAGTGTGTGACTTGAGCAGTTCTCTTAATTTCACTAGGCCTAAGTTTCTTCATATGTGGGGTGAAAAAATTATAGTATCTGTCTTGCAGGTTTAGTGAAAATTAAAAGAATTAGTTATGTGAAGGTGTGTAAACCACAGTGGATGTTTAAGCAGTGTTAAATTTTCTACCTTCCCCTTCCCTTTGAGCACTCCTTTTCCTAAAAACCCCAGGAGAGAAATGGCTTGATATCTTACACCAAAAAAGCAACTGATGCTGGGGGAAAAGGCAGATGAATTCAGTTTGTGATTGACGTGTGTTCAAAAAATCCATCTACTCTAGAAAAATCAGAGGAGCCCTTCATCTCAGATTTTCATTGCTCCATTTACTTCCTACTTAAAAATGATAACCTATACTGCTGTACTTTGGATAACTCTGAAGTTAAAAGAAATTTGCTAAAAATAGACTTGGGGCAAAATATAAAATTACTACTTTTCCAAATTGGCCTAAACCAGACACATTGTGAAGGAGGATATAGTAAGCAGTAGGGGTTTGTTTGCCAAAGACTTCGATGCCACCAATCTTTAAGTAAGCTTGATAAGTAAGGAGAGTATAAATAAAGAATATTAACTTTGAAATCCAGATAAAGTTGGACCCAAATCCTAGTCGCATCATTTTATTAACTATGTGCCCTTTAGCTAATTACTTAATCTCACTGAGTTTCTTAGTTTATTTGTCTATAAAATGAGGAAAAGATATGTAAAATAGTTAGCACAATGCCTGGCACTTAGTAAATGCTCAAAGAAATGTGGGGGGGGGGGCGCTTCCCTGGTGGCGCAGTGGTTGAGAGTCCGCCTGCCGATGCAGGAGACACGGGTTGGTGCCCCGGTCCGGGAAGATCCCACATGCCGTGGAGCGGCTGGGC
This sequence comes from Orcinus orca, assembly GCF_937001465.1. Taxonomy (NCBI): domain Eukaryota; kingdom Metazoa; phylum Chordata; class Mammalia; order Artiodactyla; family Delphinidae; genus Orcinus; species Orcinus orca. The sequence goes on along the minus strand of NC_064567.1, from coordinate 17,900,845 downwards.
CCGTGAGCCATGGCCTCTGAGCCTGCGCATCCGGAGCCTGTGCTCCGCAACAGGAGAGGCCACAACAGTGAGAGCCCTGCGTACCGCACAAAAAAAAAAAAAAAAAAATGTGTGTGGGGTGATTAACAGTGATAATTATTGGCATTAACTGGGTGTCTAGGCGATGAGTCTGAGGTAGCTTCCAGGTATTCATGAAAGCATGAGTGACTGTGATGAGTTGTATTAATTTCCTAGGGCTGCCATAACAAAGTACCACAAACTGGGTGGCTTAGAACAACAGAAACTCATTGTCTCTGTCTCACAGTTTTAGAGGATAGAAGCCTGACATCAGGGTGTCTGCAGGACCATGCTCCCTCTGAATCCTACAGGGGGAGGATTCTTCCTGGCCTTTTCTGGATTCTGGTGGCCCCAGCTGGGCCTTGGTTTGTGGCAGTAGAGCTCCAATGCTTCCATTACTTCACATGACATTCTCCCTATTTCTTTTCACATCATCTTCCCTCTGTCTGCCTCTGTGTCCAAATTTCTCCTTTTTATAAGGATGCCAATCATTTTGGATTGGAGCTCACCCTCATGACCTTATCTTAACTTGATTACATCTTGATTCCAAATAAGGTCACATCCTGAGGTACTGCGGGTCAGGACTTCAACATATTTTTGGAGACGACACAATTTGACCCATTATATTAGTATACAGAGTTCCTAGAATTAAGTGCAACAAACCTGGCCCTTACCTCTGCATTTTAGAGTTTGCTGAGGTCTCCATAAGTTGAGCAAACCTTATGCATCCTGGAGAGGCATAATGTGGAAATGGTATTCTGATAGGAGTTTGCTGAGTAGTGGATACTTCCTGATCACAAAAGGACAAAAGCTCCTCAGACTCAAGCATCACTGGGGCTTTCTTTTTAACCTCAGTGAGTGAAGGACACCCAGGAAGTATGTACAGTCTCTTCTCACCCCAAGGGAAACAGCCTTGAAGTCAGAGATTGAACCGTCTCAGGCCTATGTGAGTTAGTATTACGGGAAAGACTTATTTTCCACTTACTCTCCCTCCCTGGTATACCTTTTTTAATTTCTGACCTTACTCAAACATTCAGTTTGACCCGGGGAAGCATTACAAATCTGACTCTCTTAGATCTGAAGACTGGCAGGTGGGGAGGGAGACCCTGTAAAACATTCCTCCACCTAGAAGCTTAAGAAGTCTAGTTTTATGAGCCCACCTAGAGCTACAGGTAAATCTCAAACCAAGATCCTCAGGTAACAGAGGAGCAAAAGGAACACAGCAAAGGTGAAAACTGAACATATGAGGGAGTAAAATTATAAGTTACAACAGAAGGCATCTTAATAAATCAGATAGGCTACTAGTTCAATGTAATGAACCACTCACCTAAATAAACAGTAAAAGGTGCTAATAATTGTCGGAAAAAATTATTAACAAAGTAGAACCATTCGATCCTTAAATTGAGTACTGTTTTAGTTTCCTAGGGCTGCTGTAACAACGTACTACATACTGGGTGCCTTAAACTAACAGGCAGGGTTGTTTCCTTCTGAGGGCTGTAAGGGAGAATCTGTCCCAGGCCTCTCTCCTAGCTTCTCTTAGTTTGACCGTCCTTGGCATGCAGATCCGTCACCCCAGTCCTCTGTATTCACGTGACATTCTCTCTGTGTTTCTTGACTTAGTGTACCTTCCATGCATGTCTGTTTCTATGTCCAGATTTCCTCCTTTTCATAAGGACACCGGTCCTGTTGGATGAGGGCCCACCCTAATAACCCATCATAACTTGATTACCTCTGCAAATGCCTTATTTCCAAATAAGAACACTTCTGAGGTCCTGGGGATTAGGTGATCAACCAACCAATCATTTTTAGAGGACACACTTCAACCCATAACAAGTACGGAAAGATTTAAAATACTCTAATGTGACATTGCATAGTTTAATTCATAAGCAGTAAGTGGGATAATTTTCTAGTACAATTAAAATGCCAGCTGGCTGAAGGATATGGGGGCAGTGCCAGGCCATCTGTCTAAAGCCATTCCAGTGACACTCAGAACCAACCTCCACGCGGAGAGTTCTGAACCATCAATTCTCCACTAAGTTTGGGTGTTAAGCCAGCCCCAAAGGAGAATAGAAAAGGGGATTATCCTCTTCCACTGGGACATGAGTGTTTTCTGGCATAGGAAGATAAAGCTGTCTGATGGTAAATTTCCATCCACTTTTTTTTTTTTTTTTTTTTGCAGTACGCGGGCCTGTCACTGTTGTGGCCTCTCCCGCTGCGGAGCACAGGCTCCGGACGCGCAGGCTCAGCGGCCATGGCTCACAGGCCCAGCCGCTCCGCGGCATGTGCGAACTTCCCGGACCAGGGCACAAACCCGTGTCACCTGAATCGGCAGGCGGACTCTCAACCACTGCGCCACCAGGGAAGCCCTCCATCCACATTTTAATGAGAAGTGACATGGACTAAGAGAGAGACAGGGAAAATGAGAGATAAAGGGCATTCCACTTATTGCACATTTATTGCACATTTTTAGCCACTACTCTTCCTCTCCACACTCCACTGCTCAAAAAAGAAAGAGACAGGATAGTCAACAGAGGAGGAATAAGGGAATAACAACAAAAGAATTTTTTCCTGTATTTGTTCTGCATGTCTCAGCCTTCTCTGGTGTTAATATTCTCAATGAAAATGAGTTTAAGATCCTTGAGTTAGAAAAATGTTTCTGCCCAGTTCTCCCCTTCAAGCTTGGAAACAGCAGCATACCTTAGAAGACATCTAAGCGCAGAACCTATTTCCCATATGATGATGAGGAGGAAGAGGATAATAATAGTAACAATAACAATAATAATAATAATGGTTAACACTCATACAGTACTTACAGTGTGCCAAGCACTGTGCTAGTACTTTACAAGTACGAGTTTATTTAATTCTTCAACAGCACTACAAGTTAAGCACCATTGTCTCCATTTTACAGATGAGGAAAATGAGGCCAGAGAGGTTGATTCGCTAGCCCGCTTCCTCCCTGTGTGGGTGTGTAATGGCTGGCTCCTGGCTCCAAGCTGGCTCCTGGTGGCTCCCTTGCTTTCTCCAGCTAACACTTAATGGATGTTATTCCCGGCCTGTGCTTTCACAGCTCTAACCTCTGGTCTTTGAGTGGGAGAATCTGGCAGCAACTGTAATATGACATCAGATCCTGCTTGATGAGCAAGCTTCTCCTCCTGGTGGAGCAGGGCTGGACGGGGTGAGAGGAGTGGTCTAGTGAGAGTCTTTGATCTTTCATGACTCTACCTTAAATAACCAGCCCAGGGGAGTACATATTGCTTTAAGGGCCCTACAAAGAGGCAATGAGTGTACCTTTCCCCCATAGTGGAAAGGTATTTCCATAAAACTGGCAACTCCTCTCATTTCATGGGCTTCCCTGGTGGCGCAGTGGTTGAGAGTCCACCTGCCAATGCAGGGGACACGGCTTCGTGTCCCGGTCTGGGAGGATCCCACATGCCGTGGAGCAGCTAGGCCCGTGAGCCATGGCCGCTGAACCTGCGTGTCCGGAGCCTGTGCTCTGCAACGGGAGAGGCCACAACAGTGAGAGGCCCGTGTACCACAAAAAAAAACCCAAAAAACTGGCAGCTCCTCTCATTTCACTGTTATTAATAATCACATGGCTTTCTTATGCCAATTTAAAGAAATAAACTCTTCGAATAATTTTGAACTTCTCCATATCTTAACTTCTAAATCCTGCCCTGTCCAAGTTAGAGAACTGAGTCCTGGAAAGAAAGGGATGTACTATGTCGTTGTTGTGCAAAGAGCCCAGACTTTGGGGCCGGCCAGATGCAAGTTAAGATCCTATGTGTATGGTCCTGGGCAAGTTACTCAACTTCTCTGTGCCCGGTTTGTTCCTCTAGACTGTAAAATAAGAACCATCGTGTCTATTCAGTGCTATTGTAAGGATTAGATGAAATGCATCCTGCCCATTGCCTGACACCTAGTCAGTACAGGCAGATCTCATTTTATGTGCTTCGCTTTATTGAGCTTCACAGATACTGCGTGTTTTACAAGTTGAAGGTTTATGGCAGCGCTGCGTTGAGCAAGTCTATTGGTGCCATTTAATCAACAGCATTTGCTCACTTCTTATCTCTGTGTCACACTTTGGTAATTCTTGCAATATTTCAAACTTTTTCATTATCACTATATTTGTTATAGAGATCTGTGATCAGTGATCTTTGATATTACTATTATAATTTTTTGGCATTGTTAGCAATAAGACATTTTAAATTAAGGTACCTAAATTGTTTTTTAGACATAATGCTATTGCACACTTAATAGACTACAGTATAGTGTAAACATAACTTTTACGTGCACTGGGAAGCCACAAAATTTGTGTAAGCCCCCAAATTTGTGTATCTCGTTTTATTGTGATATTTGCTGTATTTTGGTGGTCTGGAACTGAACCTGCAGTATCTCCGAGGTATGCCTGGACTGCACAAATGGGAGTTATCACCATTGAATAAGCTTCCTCATTTTTTTTTAAACAATCTGTATGTTTGCTTCACTCATTCACAGTCAAGGCTGGCAGGTCTAGTACATTCCTCTTTTTTTGTCACCAATGTTATTATTTCAAACGGACAATGGCTATTGTATTTAGATTATTAGTCTTAGAAATGTTAAACTTACAACTTTAACACAGAGTCAAATTTAGCAGAGTTGGTTGTTAGCAGCAGCCCAGCCCCAGAGGACAAAGTGATTCCTGGGGCCTCCTACAGTCTCCCAGGCGCCTAAACACCTTTTGTTTAAAGGTCCTTGGGGGAACTTGAAGACTTAACCTCTCTCTGGTAGGCTTCAGAGCTTCATCTGAGCAGAACACCACAATTCTATGACATCTCTGAGACGGAAGAGAGCATCAATCAGAAAAGTCCCAAATTATAATGATGTCCTGACTCTGAATATAAGTCACTCAGCTTCTCTGAGCCTATTTCCTCAACTGCGAAGCAGGAATGATAGTAGTGTCTGCCTCACTGACATTCTAAAGATAAAATTAGAGCATGTACCTGATGGAAGTGTTTTATAAACTCTAGAAAGTTAGAATTGTGATTCAAATTATTGTTTGGATGGATCTGAGTTTCTGAGTTGGCTCTGAAAACAGCTTAGCCACTAAACAGGATGGGATTAACAGGACAGCCCTGCTGACACATCGTAACAGGACAGCATCTCATTTTGACTTGGAAGCTGCCCCCAGCTGTACTAATATCGTAGAAAAAAAAGCTTGGTTTAAGCAGTGGAAGATTGTGAACAAAGGAAGAAGGTGGTTAGCTAGGTAGGACAAGGGTCAGAGTATGGAGAGGGGACCCCTGTAGACAGGTGAGAAGCAGAAAGACAGAAGGGGGGACAGGGCTTTTATTTTGCTTCAGGTTCAAAAAAAAAGCAAATGATATCTGTAGGTTCAAGTGTATGCTTAGAACTGGGACAGACCATCCAAGCCCAGCCCTTCTTAAGGTTAAGACCAGATACTCACTGATTATACATATTCAACACCCTGGAAGCATTCAACTTAAAATTCCCTTGACTTCATTACTAAGTTTCAAAAATACCCTTCCAAAAACATGCATTAAAAAAAATATTAGGATTGTGTTTTTTTGGTTTGGCCGTAAAAAAAAATTTTTTTTAATCCAAAACCATAATTGTGGCGTACCAAGATGGATTCTTCTCCCATACAGCGAGGATTTAATTTTTCCAGTCCCCTCCCTCGGTGCCTGTTACCCTCTGCTCATTTTTGATGAACTGCACATGTTGTAGAAGCCACCCTGGGCCTCAGACACGAGCAGTCTCCCTCACCACTGCCAGTGTCCTAATAAGGGAATGAACAAGCTCCTATTGGTGAGGTAAAGAGGAGTCAGGCGGTGGATGGTATTTTTGCTGATGGAGGAGGATAAGGTGTGGTTTGGCAGGTACCTCGTTGGTTTGGCTGGCTCCCGAACTAGTTTTTTTTCTCTTTTTACAGTTCGAATTCTGTAAAACAGACACTAAGAATTGTTTTCTCGCTTATAGCTTAGCTGAGCTTTAAGAGTATCATCTTGACACCGACCATCCATGATGGAGGAAGGATGGGAATGTGGAGTGAAGTGAAGTTTTCATCCTGAAAGGAGGTTGAGGGGCTGCCACCAGAAGGAAGGCGACCTCAGACTCAGTCAAATTTGGTCATGGAGAGAACAAGGGGTAGACCATTCAGTGTATTTAACCAGTGTTTAATAAGTTTAAACATTTATCTGCACAAAAATATCAACTTTCACTTTCTGCTTGCCAATATTGATGTACCCTAATTTTAAAAAATAAAAGAAACAAAAAGAAAGTTCAGGATCCTGAGGACAAGGGGCCTCATCTATTTCCACTCTGATCTCTAAATACTTGCCCATGACTCCTCTGTCCACTGTTTTCTGAATGACTCTACGCTGCCTCTGAACGTGACTGCATCTGGCCCGAACTGTTCCTCAGTCACTCATCATGAATCAGTATTTCTCAACCTGGCTGCAGACTGGAATCACTTGGGGAGCTTTAATGCCTGGATTATACCCCAGCGGGTCTGATTTAATTGATCTGGGGCACAGCTTGGGCAGAAGGATTTTTAAAAGTTCCCCCAGATGATTCTAATGTGCAGCCAAGATTGAGAACCACTGCTCCGGATGCATCCTCTATTGTGTCATCCAGCTCCCGGTGGGCAGGGCCAGCCTCTTTCTCTTTCTGACGCTTTGAAACCTTTAAAGAAAATACAATATGTATATGAAACGAGTTAGACAGGTTTCTTCTCAGGTTGGTAAATTCACTTCAGTTGTTTTAAACCTAACAGCAGAGAATTGTGCTTTCAACCAAAATCAACTTCTAGACACATGGGTATTATTGGAACTTTATTTTCCATGCATGTAGAGAGTGAAATTCTCTGCCAGCAAAAATAGTGATTCCATTTCAAAGGCATAAATAATGAAGTTAAATTTTTCATGTTTTCTCTGTGTTCATGCAAGCTATTTATTCATCTCTTGATATTTAATTTAGTTAGTAAATGCTTCTTCATTTGACTTTTAATATTAACCCAACTTCACATCCTGAAACTGTGAAATTGCTATCTGTAGCAAGGATAGGATGATATGACTGAGGAATTTTTTAAAAGTATTTTAAACCATCCATCTTTGAAAATAAGAAGATCTGAGGGTGTAGTACCAACATGGGGAGAAGTTTTGAATTTTGGAAGAGTGATGGATTAATCAGATGTCCAGAATAACTTATTACTCTCAACTTCCTCACTGGAAATTTCATTACCAAAGAAGAAAGGTCATTTCGAAATTCAGGAGAACAGCCTGAGCTAGGAATATAAATTCGAAAATCATCACCTAAAAATTGACTAACAAGTAATAAACATAGATGGGATTACCCAAGGCAAGTATGTTGAGTAAGAAAAGACTAGCGCTGAGGAAGACACAAAGGAAACTACAAAATAAACGGTAGGCAGAGAACTTCACAAAGGAAGGTATTGTCAACAGTGTCAAAGACCTCTGTGAGGTCAAATAAAATGGGGTCTGAAAAGGGCCATTGGACACTTTGTTCCAAAGTGTAGCTCTAGAGAGCACAAGCCCATAATACAATGTTACCATAATACAACGTTATTGGGGGTTATGGCTACTAACATTGGGATCAAAAATAGTCAACCTAGTGTTCTGAGTCATTCAATAACCAAATTGAACTGTTATTTTTTGTTCACTTTTTGGATATCTTTATCAGTTGGGCAAGTGGTTAAGATGTCTGGAGATAAAATAAAATCACTTCAGTAGACGCTTCTGGATACATCCCTAGGTGGGTTTAGGTTAGCTACAAAGTAGATTAAACTAATTTAGAAACCTAACTCTGGAACTAGAAGTAAAAATGACAAGACTGCCCATGATACAGTGAAATTAGCTATTTTTGGTTATCTTAATGATTTACCCCATGCATTACAGAATCTGTTTTGACTAGAGCACATGAAAATATTTCTAAAGGACCAGCTAAATCAAACTTGCTTGTACTGAATTATTTTTGCTTTCCACAGACATTGCAAAAGGCCAAAACCAATAATAGGCTTGATAGTGAGAGTAGAGAGAATATAGAGGGATATAAGGACTTTATAAGGGTTGATGATACAAGAGGGATTTATGGGGGGAAAGGCATGCACCAGAGTAACAGGAAAACAAAGAGTTTCTGCTCTGTTCATGAGCCACACCAAGGCCAGTGATGTGACAGGAACAGAGACAGGCTGATGGCAGGTGTGCAGGGGCACTTACTCACGCACACATAAGCTCTTGAAGCGGGCCAGGATCCACAAACAGACTAGAAAACACGGGTTGACTCAGTTTGACTTTAGTCCCTGATTATTGACTACATTCAAAAGTCAAATATCTTTCTTGTCCATAACCATTTGGTTCTTCTTACCCAGGAAAACATACATTTTCCAGCTCTAAACTCAAGGGGACTTTCTGTACATAGTAGCAACATCGTGCCATCTACAGAGAAAATAGCATTCAAATGAGAAAGAAATTTACAATAAATGCATTAAAACTTTGGCATCTTTGGCCAGTGAGCTAAATTTTCCAGGTACCTACCCACAGAGACACTGGCAAGATGGCTTTGACTAGTAGCTGTTTCCAACTTCTGATGGGAAGGAATTGAGAGAAATGTGAGGTATTGATGTTCTACCTCCTGTATTTTTTGCTAACCCTCTTCTATCTCCAAGCATAGCATGGAAGCTGCCACTAGCACTCCCAGGTCAGATTAATATGACTCTGTTCCATCACTTCGTAGTGTTGAAGTTCAGACTTGAGAGGTCCTTCCTTCCCATGGTGAACGATCAGGCTTCAGCTACTGGAACTCATGGTCAGAGCAAGTCCCATGGCCAATGCAGTATGGCCGTGGGCACAGCCAGGTTTCCTGATTCATATTCACAAACCAGGGTGGAGTGTCTGCCTTCTTGGAGACTCACAAAGCTTCTGAATGACTGTGTGTGTATGCCGCACACATGCCTTTGGGACATCCTTTGGGGGTGGCTTCTCCCACTGACAATGCTCTAATAACTTTAAATGTCATCTTCTCAGTAAATACTCATGAGCCTAATATAGAATCGTTGGCCTTTCCCTATTCACTAAACTGAGTCACCTTTCATTGATCTGTCCTTTAGGGAAGCATTGTTGTCCTATATTTGACACTAAGACTTTTTTTTTTTTTTTTTTTTTGGCTGCGTTGGGTCTTCGTTGCTGCACACGGGCTTTCTCTAGTTGCAGTGAGTGGGGTCTAGTCTTTGTTTTGGTGCGTGGGCTTCTCATTGCGGTGGCTTCTCTTGCTGCAGAGCACAGGCTCTAGGCATGTGGGCTTCAGTAGTTGTGGCACGTGGGCTCAGTAGTTGTGGCTCACGGGCTCTAGAGCACAGGCTTAGTAGTTGTGGTGCACGGGCTTCATTGCTCCACGGCATGTGGGATTTTCCCGGACCAGGGCTCGAACCCGTGTCCCTTGCACTGGCAGGCGGATTCTTAACCACTGCGCCACCAGGGAAGCCCCGACACTAAGAATTTTAAATGGCTTCATGTTGACCTATTTGTCCTTTCCATATCTGTTTCAGTTAAATCCATATGAACTTAGGCAGTTCGCCTCATATCCAGCGAACTGAATTAGCCTTCATCGTTGTTAATTAGCCATTGCTCAGTGTCTTATGCCATATGCCTTTCCTGAATTCATTACTAAAAATACTTATCAAATACCTACAAACACGTTGGGGAGGAGGGCTAAAAATATGTATCAAACATGACTCTTGATTTCAACAGACATGACAGTATGAGAGATAGGATGATACACAAATAACAATAAGGCAATATTGACAAATACCTGGAACAACAGCAACGATTTCACAGGAGGGAAAGAGTTCCTTCCAGTTGACCTTCATTACGTCTGGTAAGGCCTCACACAGGTATGAGCTGGCCATGAGGGATAAAGAAGAGCCCTCTAGGTAAAAATGGAGAGCAGGGGAGAGCACAGTCAAAGAAAAGAAGGCAAGAGAGTATAAATGAAGTTAAACTAATTGGAAATGAAGCACTACTGATGCTTATTATGCTTTCTGGCCCTGGCACCTTCGCTAAGTCCATATTTCTGACCATGTGCGACTGGTCCTGAGGGAAGAGCAGGCGTTCCGCCCCCAGAGGGGAGGGCGGCCCCTGTCCTTTCACATCCTTGCAGTTTACCTGTAACTGGGTAAGTGCATATACCGATGGTATAGCTTATCTAGTTTAAAGTAAACTAACCTTCATGAAATGGACTCAGGTTTCTGGACTTAAAAGGATTTCTGCAGAAACTGCAGGTCGAAGGGAACACTGACCACATGAGCCCAGGGAGACTCTGAGAACGCAGTGGAGCTGTCACTAATGCTGTGTGTATGAGCGCTTAGCTTCTGAGCCACGCACTTCACCTGTGCCTTTCAGCAAAGGAGAGCTGTCCACAAACAGCGGGGAATATAACTGCTTTTTAGAAGAAACTCATGCAGCAGAGAGATCTTTCGGGAAATGACCCCATTGCTTTGTGATTTTTTTTTTTTTTTTGTCCAAACAGATGTAAACATGTAACCTACCTAAGAGTATTGATCTTCACACCTCACCTTGGAACCAACATTTTCTTATCTATTTAAAAACCTCCCAAGTAAAACATCTCAGTTTAGACGTTTATTAAAAATGTAAAACTGCCTTTGGATGACTCTGAACAAACAACTAGTTGATATCAGG